>NC_092748.1:118157336-118757336 GCF_047496795.1 Chiloscyllium punctatum | reverse complement strand
GACAGTGCAGCTCTCCCTCAGTACTGACCCTCTGACAGTGCGTCACTCCCTCAGTACTGACCCTCTGACAGTGCAGCTCTCCCTCAGTACTGACCCTCTGACAGTGCAGCTCTCCCTCAGTACTGACCCTCTGACAGTGCGTCACTCCCTCAGCACTGACCCTCTGACAGTGCGTCACTCCCTCAGTACTGACCCTCTGACAGTGCAGCTCTCCCTCAGTACTGACCCTCTGACAGTGCGTCACTCCCTCAGCACTGACCCTCTGACAGTGCGTCACTCCCTCAGTACTGACCCTCTGACAGTGCGTCACTCCCTCAGTACTGACCCTCTGACAGTGCGTCACTCCCTCAGCACTGACCCTCTGACAGTGCGTCACTCCCTCAGCACTGACCCTCTGACAGTGCGTCACTCCCTCAGTACTGACACTCTGACAGTGCGGCACTCCCTCAGTACTGACCCTCTGACAGTGCGTCACTCCCTCAGTACTGACCCTCTGACAGTGCGACACTCCCTCAGCACTGACCCTCTGACAGTGCGTCACTCCCTCAGTACTGACACTCTGACAGTGCGGCACTCCCTCAGCACTGACCCTCTGACAGTGTGGCACTCCCTCAGTACTGACCCTCCGACAGTGCGGCACTCCCTCAGCACTGACCCTCTGACAGTGTGGCTCTCCCTCAGTACTGACCCTCCGACAGTGCGGCACTCCCTCAGCACTGACCCTCTGACAGTGCGGCACTCCCTCAGCACTGACCCTCTGACAGTGTGGCTCTCCCTCAGTACTGGCTCTTTCTTTTGTAGAGTCATAATAGAGTTGAAACATTAAATCTGTCCCTCTCTCCACAGATGCTGATAGCTTTGTGGAATGTTTCCACATTTCAGTCATTTAATTCTTCTAAGACTGGGGGTTTAGTCCATTTTGTGCTCTCATATCCATTGTGCTTTTCCTTACATTTTTCTTTGTTGGAATTACACTGGTTTCACAATGGTAGTGATATTTCAGCTGTCCGTCTCTAGTCATTACACCAGTCATTACACCATTCTCAGGAATGAATGCAATAAAATAGCCCGTGCACCCCAAAGTTATGGTGAGCCATTCTGCACTGCTTCAAACCGTTTGTACCTTTAGTTCTATAATCTTAACATAAGAAAGAAAAATGATCTGACATCTCAGGGTTAATACATTTCGTACATTTGCATTATTTCTTTTCCAAATATTTTTGTGATGTATAAAATGTGGCAGTTAATTTGTGCACAGTAAGATCCCAGGAATTGCCAAGTGATATAATCACATGACCTATTTATTAGTAATGCTGGTCAGAAGGTACATCTTGGACACAGGGTTTCCAGTGGTGCACTGAGATCATCCAATTATCTACTGACCTTTTTTTAACCTTTTAAATGTTTTTAAATTTTGTATTGAAATAGGAAAATAACTCCCTTAAAAAGCAGGGGTTACAAAAGGATGACTGTTTTTTTTTGAAAGCAAGTAACTGTCATTCATCGTAAACACTGTTTATAAAGCATAATAAAAACCAAAAGAATTATGGATGCTATAAATAGAAACAAAAATATAAATTGCTAAGGAATGGTCACTCGATCCAAAACATTAACTCTGATTTCTCTTCGTAGATGCTGCTGAGCTTTTCCAGCAACTTCTGTTAATATTATTGTTTGCACAACTTCTGGTTCAAGCAGTAGTAGGAAAAGATACGAAGGAGTTGGAACAAAGTGTGGGTACATATGGAAATACAGCCAGCAGCATGTAACTACTAATTATCAAGACATTGGCCTCTGGCAATCAATGACCAGGGTAGATAAAGTCCTGTGGCACAGTGGTTAGCACTGCTGCCTCACAGCGCCAGAGACCCAAGTTCAATTCCCGCCTCAGGCGACTGACTGTGTGGAGTTTGCACATTCTCCTGATGTCTGCGTGGGTTTCCTCCGGGTGCTCCGGTTTCCTCCCACAGTCTGAAAATGTGCAGGTTAGGTGAATTGGCCACGCTAAATTGCCCGCAGTGTTAGGTGAAGGGGAATGGGTCTGGGTAGGTTGCGCTTCAGAGGGTCGATGTGGACTTGTTGGTCCAAAGGGCCTATTTCCACACTTTAAGTAATCTAATCTAAGTAACCTCTGATTTAGATCGGGAGAAGCCTTCAAACCTCCACCAGGTCAGAAGCTCTCCCTTGTTTTCCGCAGGATAAGCGACTGAAGAAAAGCTGTTTATTTTCCCCTCAACAGTCGTGCAAGTTATGCCTTTTAATAAATAAGTCAGAGACCATTGATATGAGTGAACCAGCCACCCTGAGTCTCCTGCAAACCAGCAGAAGCATCTGGAGAAGGAGAACAATGAAACAATGCTTTGATCAGCACAAGAAACATCTCAGCAGATCCTGCAAACAGAAAACCACTGAGTTGCTTTCTCTCTGCTCAAAAATCCTCTATTTCTTTCCCTGTCTGTGTGTTTGTGTGTGTAAGGGGGAGTTTATAAGGGGAATAGAGTTGTAACTAATGGAGTTATATACTGATGCTTCATAATTGTTTACTTGTAGGGAGTCTATTTATTTGTAATAAATAGTGATTCTTTCAAGAACCAAAAATGTGGTCTGTACTTTCCATCAACCTGGGTCTGAAAGACAGATAGAAATTCTATTTTTAAAATTTTTAAATCTTGTGACAACTCAGGGAATAGCATCTTTATTTCATAGCTCACATGCTGCCCCAGTGAGCCATAACAATTAGAGGATCTTATTGTCAGTACATTCATCATCATCATCAGCGGTCCATTGCAGACAAGGATGACTCTCTTTCAATCTCAGGGTGAGTCCATATGTGGCTGTACAGTCTAATGCAGCCACCACAGGCTCTGTTACATGTGGTGCAGAAGGTGGTCATGGGAAGGGGTGGCTGGGGCATTGGTGTAGCAGCATGCTCCTTTCTCTATTTTCTCTTGGCTTCCACTTTTTTCCAACGGCAAGTCTCAATATATTCAATGCCTTCCCAAATGCTTCTCTTCCACTTCGGATGGTCTTGGGCCAGTGATTCCCAGATGTCTTTGGGAATGTCGCACTTTGCCAGTGGGGACTTGAGAATATCCCTGAAGCGTTTCATCTGTTAACCCTGTGGTTCACCTGCCATTTCAATGCTGGGAGCAGACATCCTGCTTGGGGAGTCTCATCTCGGTTATGTTGACGACATGCCCAGCTCATTGTAGCTGCTCATGGGTGGTCAGTGCCTCAATGTTCAGGATGTTGGCCTGGTCAAGAATACTAGTGTTGGTGCACCTGTCTTCCCAGTGAATGTGCAGGATCTTGTGCAGGCAGCATTGGTGATACTGCTCCAGTGCCTTGAGGTGTCTGCTGTAGACAACTGAAATCGATACATTGGTGATTGTCTTTTAAAATTCTACAGATTCTGGAAAGGTTCCTGAAGGCTGGAAAATAGTGAATGCGATCCTACCATTTCGGAAGGAGGAAAAGGGAGAAAAGACAAATATAGACATGTTAGTTTGATGTCAGTAGTCATGGTTATGTTACAATCTATTAAAAAGCATGTGATGAGAAGACATAAGACATGGCAGAAATTAAGCCATTCAATCCATCGAGTCTGCTCGGCTGATCAGTTTCTCAAACTCCTTCTCCTGCTTTCTCCCCACAACCCTTGATCCGCTTGATATTCAAGAACCTATCTATCTCCATTTTAAATAGACTCAATGACCTGGCCTCCACAGCCTTCTGTGGCAAAGAATTCCATGGATTCTCCACTCTCTGGCTGAAGAACTTTCTCCTTATCTCCATTCTTTACTCTAAGGCTGTGCCCTCGGATCCTTGTCGCTCCTACCAATGGAAACATCTTCCCAATGTTTACTCTGTCCAGGCCAATCAGTATTCTGCAAGTTTCAATCAGATTCCCCCCTCATCCTTCCAAACTCCATCAAGTATAAACCCAGACTCCTCAAACATTCCTGATATGTTAAGCTTTCCATTCCTGGGACCATTCTCATGAACCTCCTCTGAACACGCTCCAAGGCCAGTACATCCTTCCTGAGATATGGGGCCCAAAGCTGCGCACAATCCTCCAAATATGGTCTGACCAGAGCCTTATGGAGTCTCAGAAGTCTCCTGCTTTTATATTCAAGTCCTCTCAAAATAAATGCCATCATTGCATTTGCTTTCCTCACTACTGATTCAACCTGTAAGTTTACCTTTTGAGAATCCGAGACTAGAACTTCCAAATCTCTTCAGGTTTCTGAATTTTCTGTCCATTTAGAAAATAGTCCATGTCTCTATTCTTCCTACCAAGATGCATGACCTCACACTTCCCCACATTGTCCTCCATCTGCCACTTCTTTGTCCACTCTACTCACCTGTCCAAAGGCAAAAGTGAGGACTGCAGATGCTGGAAACCAGAGTTTAGATCAGAGTGGTGCTAGAAAAGCACAGCAGGTCAGGCAGCATCCAAGGAGCAGGAAAATCAATGTTTTGGGCAAAAGCCCTTCATCAGGAATTTCAGTTCCTAGCCATCTGATTGTGTCTGCCTTCTTCATTTCAGCAGGAAATTCCACTCACATCTTATTTGTTAGTTCACGTACCTGGCTTTTGGTAGAGTCCTGGAGGTGTACAGAATGGAAACAGGCCCTTTGGTACAACTTGTCCATGCCTACCAGATATCCTAAATTAATCGAATCCCATTTGCTAGCATTTGGCCCAAATGTCGCTAAATCCTTGCTATTCACGTACCCATCCACATGCCTTTTAAATGTTGTCATTGTACCAACCTCCACCTCTTCCTTTGGCAGTTCATTCCATACACACACCACCGTCTGTGTGAAAAGGTTGCCCATTAGGTCCCCTTTAAGTCTTTCCCTTCTCACATTAAACCTATGCCCTCTAGTTTTGGACTCCTCTACCCCGAGGGAAAATCCTTGATTATTCATTCTATCCATATCCCTTGTGATAGAAAATAGAACAATACAGCGCAGAACAGGCCCTTCAGCTCTCGATGTTGCGCCGACCTGTGAACTATTCTCAGCTTGTCTCCTACACTATCCCAAAATCATCCATGTGTTTATCTAAGGATTGTTTACATCTCCGTAATGTGGCTGAGTTGACTACACTAGAGGGTAGGCCATTCCACGCCCAAACCACTCTCTGCGTAAAGAACCTTCCTCTGACAACTGCATTAAATCTATCACACCTCATTTTGTAGTTATACCCCCTCGTACAAGCTGACATCATCATCCTAGGAAAAAGACTTTCATGTCTACCCTATCTAATTCTCTGATCATCTTGTATGTCTCTATCAAATCCCCCCTTAACCTTCTTTTTCCAATGAGAACAGACCCAAGTTTCTCAGCCTTTCCTCATAAGACCTTCCCTCTAGACCAGGCAACATCCTTGTAAATCTCCTCTGTACTTTTTCCAATGCTTCCACATCCTTCCCGAAATATGGGGACCAGAACTGTACACAATATTCCAAGTGCAGCCACACCAGTGTTTTGTATAGTTGCAGCATGATATTGCGGCTCCGGAACTCAATCCCTCTACGAATGAAACCTAACACACAGTATGCCTTCTTAACAGCACTATCCACCTTAGTGGCAACTTTCAGGGATCTATGTACATGGACTCCAAGATCCCTCTGCACATCCACACTACCGAGAATCTTTCCACTGACCCAGTACTGTGCCTTCCTGTTATTCTTCCCAAAGTGAATCACCTCACATTTACCTGCATTGAACTCCATTTGCCACTTCTCAGCCCAATTCTGCAGTTTATCCAAGTCCCCCTGCAACCTGTAACATTCTTCCAAACTGTTCACTACTCCACCGACTTTAGTATCATCTGCAAATTTACTAATCCATCCACCTATGCCTGTGTCTAAGTAATTTATAAAATAGTCAAACAGCAGTGATCCCAAAACAGATCCTTGTGGCACACCACTAGTAACCAGACTCCAGGCTGAATATTTTCCATCAACTACCACTCGCTGCCTTCTTTCAGAAAGCCAGTTTCTAATCCAAACTGCTAAATCACCCTCAATTCCATACCTCTGCATTTTCTCCAACAGCCTAACATGTGGAACCTTATAAAAGACTTTACTGAAGTCCAGGTATACCACATCAACTGCCCTACCCTCATCTACATGCTTGGTCACCTTCTCAAAAAACTCAATGAGGTTTGTGAGACACGACCTGCCCTTGACGAAAATGTGTTCACTATCTGAAATCAAATTGTTGCTTGCTAGATGATTATAAATCCTATCTCTTATAATCCTTTCTAAAACCTTTCTGACAACAGAAGTAAGGCTCACTGGTCTATAATTACCTGGGTCATCTCTACTGCCCTTCTTGAACAAGGGCACAACATTTGCAATCCTCCAGTCCTCTGGTACTAAACCTGTAGACAATGATGACTCAAATATCAAAGCCAAAGGCTCTGCTATCTCCTCCCTAGCTTCCCAGCAAATCCTTGAGAATTTTCCATCTGGGCCAGGGGACTTGTCTATTTTCACTCCTTCTAGAATTGATAACACCTGTTCATAACTAACCTCGATCCTTTCTAGTCTTATTTCTCATACCTCATTCTTCTCCTCTACAATATTCTCCTTTTCCTGAGTGAAAACTGATGAGAAATTTCCATTTAGCACCTCTCCGATCTCCACAAGGTCCACACTCTCTTTCCCACTTCTGTCTTTGACTGGCCCTATTCCTACCCCAATCATCCTTTTATTCCTCACATACCACAGGAAGCTTTAGGGTTCTCCTTTATTCTATTTGCTAAAGACTGCTCGTGTCCTCTCTTTTCTCTTCTTAACTCTTTCTTTAAATCCTTCCGAGCTGATCTGTAACTCTCCATCGCCTCATCTGAACCATCTTGCCTCATCAACACATAAGTCTCCTTCTTCTGCTTAACAAGAGATACAATTTCTGTAGTAAACCACAGTTCCCTTACCTTATCACTCCCTCACTGCCTGACAGGGACATACCTATTAAGGACGCACTGCTGCCTCACAGCGCCAGAGACCCGGGTTCAATTCCCGCCTCAGGCGACTGACTGTGTGGAGTTTGCACGTTCTCCCCGTGTCTGTGTGGGTTTCCTCCGGGTGCTCCGGTTTCCTCCCACAGTCCAAAGATGTGCAGGTCAGGTGAATTGGCCATGCTAAATTGCCCGTAGTGTAAGGTAAGGGGTAGATGTAGATGTAGATGTAGGGGTAAGGGTGGGTTACGCTTCGGCGGGGCGGTGTGGACTTGTTGGGCCGAAGGGCCTGTTTCCACACTGTAAGTAATCTAATCTAATCGAATCTAATCTAATCTAATCTAATATCTGTTCCTTAAACCAGCTCCACATTTCCATTGTCTGCATCCCCTGCATTTTGCTACTCATTCTATACATCCTAATTCTTGCCTAATCGCATTATAATTTCCCTTACCCCATCCATAACTCTTGACCTGTGGCATCTTGACCTATCCCTTACCATCAGTAAACTAAATGTAACTGAATTATGGTCACTCTCTCCAAAGTGCTCACCTACCACTAAGTCAAACACCTAGCCTGGTTCATTACCAAGCATTCCCCTCTTGTCGGCCCTTTGACGTACTGTGTCAGTAATCCCTCCTTAGACATTGGACAAAAACTGATCCATCTGACGTACTAGAGTTATAGCATTTCCAGTCAATGTTGGGGAAGTTAAAGTCCCCCATAATGACCACCCTGTTCCTTTCACTCCTACCCAGAATAATTTTGCTAATCCTCTCTTCTACCTCCCTGGAACTCTGCGGAGGCCTATAAAAAACTCCAAGCAGTGTGACCTCTTCTCTTCTGTTTCTAACCTTAGCCCATACTACCTCAGTAGACGAGTCCTCATCAAAAGTTCTTTCAGCCACCGTTACACTATCCTTGACTAATAAGGCCACACCTCCCCCTCTTTTACTGCCTTGCCTGTTCTTAATGAAAGATCTAAACCTGGAACCTGCAACAGCCATTCCTCACCCTGCTCTATCCATGTCTCTGAAATGGCCACAACATTGAAGTCCCAGGTACCTATCCATGCTGCAAGCTCACCTACCTTATTTTGGATACTTCTGGCGTTGAAGTAGACACACTTCAAACCAGTTTGCTGTCTGCCATCACATTCCTGTGACCCTGAAGTCCTGTCCCTGTCCTTCCTACTCTCATCTTCCTGTGCACTGGAACTACACCTTCAGTTCCCACCCCCTGCTGAGCTAGTTTAAACCCACCCGAATAGCACCAGCAAATTTCCCATCTTCTGGTTGAAGTGAAGACCGTCCTGTTTGTACAAGTCCCACCTTCCCAAAATGAGCCCCAATTATCCAAGAACCTGAACCCCTCCCTCCTGCACCATCCTTGCAGCCATGTGTTCAGCTGATATCTCTCCCTATTCCTTGCCTCGCTACCACATGGAATGGGTAACAAACCAGAGATAACAACTCTGTTTGTTCTAGCTCTCAGCTTCCACCCCAGCTCCCTGAAATCCTGCCTTACATCCCTATCCCTCTTTCCACCTATGTTGTTGCTACATGACCCCTTCATGACCACAAAGATATGGTCTGAAACATCACGGACTTTGACACCTGGGAGGCAACACACCAACTGCGAGTTCGTTCACTCTCAACAAACCTTCTATCTGAGCCTCTAACTATCAAGTCCCCAATGACTAACACTCTCCTCCTTTCCCTCCTTCCCTTCTGTGCAACAGGGACAGGCTCTGTGCCAGAGACCTGGGCCCCATTGCATACCTTTAGTAAGTCGTCCCCCTCAACAGTATCCAAAACGGTATACATATTTTTCAGGGGAACGACCACAGGTGATCCCACTGACTGTGTTTTTCCCCTTCGAACAGTCACCCAACTTTCTTTGTGCCTAGGAGTAACTACTTCCCTGTAACTCTTATCTATCACAGCCTCTGCCTCATGAATGATCCGAAGTTCATCTAGCTCCCGCTCCAGTTCCCTGACACGGTCTTGGAGGAGCGAGAGTTGGGTGCACTCCCTGCAGATGTACTTGGATGGGACACTAATGGCGTCCCTCACTTCAAACATCACGCAGGAGGAACATTGAGCTCCTTGCACTGCCAAAACATTGTGATGTTTCTATAAGGTCATTCCTCAGCCTCTGACACTCCAGGGAAAATGGCCTCAGCCTCTTCAGCCTCTCCCTATAGCTAAACCCTTCAACCCTGTTAATATCCTTGTAAATCTTTTTTGAACCCTTTTAAATTTCACAACATCTTTGCTGTAACAGGGAGACCAGAGTTGAATGCAGTATTCCAAAAGTGGCCTAACCAAGGTCTGCAACAGTAGTAGACTCGCCGACGTTAAGGGCATTTAAATGGGCATTGGACATACATATGTACAATAATGGAATGCTGTAGGTTACATGGGCATCACTTTATTTCACAGGTTGGTGCAATATCGAGGGCCGAAGGGTCTGTACTGCGCTGTAACGTTCTATGTTCTATGTTCAATGTCCTGCACAGCCGCTACATGACTTCCCAACTCCTATACTCAATACACTGATCAAACATGGTCTTCACCACCCTGTCTACCTGTGACTCTACTTTCAAGGAACTGTGAACCTGCACTCCAAGGTCTCTTACTTTCTTTTAAGTTCACTGGAAACAACTCTGCTACCTGCAGGAAGTCCTTTGCTGTGTTCAGGACCCTTTATTATTTGTGGTATGGAACTTGGCATTTCCTTTAGTCTTCTACCATTTGATAATATCACAGTCAAAAATTCATTTCCTCCATTGAAAGATTATCCCACAAGAGCCCCGATCTGTTGTCATGACCCACTTGGGAAAACGGGTTGATACCTGAGTGCCAGTACTCCCTGTGCCCACATCTACCACTTCCTCAGGAAGCTCATTCCCTACACGAAACACCCACTGTGTAAAATAACGTCCCTCATTCCTTTTTTTAAATCTCTCTTTTCTCACCTTAAATATATGCCCCCTAGTCTTAAAATTCCCACCCAGGGAAAAGACACCTATTGTTAGTCCTATTTATAAACTCCTCGCGATTGTATAAACCTCTATAAAGTCACCTCTCAACATCGTGCACTCCAGTGAAAAAGGTCCTAGTCTATCCAACTCCAACCTTCCATACTTGCCAACATCCTAGTAAATCTCTTCTGAACACTTTCCAGTTTAATAATATCCACCTTACAACTGGTGACCAGAACTGGACAGTACTCCAGAAGAGACCTCACCAATGTCCTGTACAACCTCAACATAACTTCCCAACTCAAATACTCAAAGAACTCAGCAATGAAAACAAGCAAGTGAACCACCTCCTTACCACCCTGTTTACCTGTATTGCAAACTTCAAAGAATTATGTACCTGAATCCTTGGGTCGGTCTGTTCTACAACATTACCCAAGGCCCTGTATACTGTACCAAAATGCAATACCTTGCGTTTATTTATTACAAACAAATCAATTTTAACCACAGGCAAACACAAACTTGATTTATCAATATAAAGCCCTGTTAGTTAAAGCTCTAACCCCTTTCTTAAACCCCTACACACACATGCAGGCAAACATTGGAAATAAACCAACATGGATGTCATAGGTGGAGGAAAAGTACTGGGCAAATGCAGTTCAATACCACCAGTCCACATCAATCAACGAGACATCCCTTTTCCTTTCCAAATCTTTCAGTGCTTTACTACAGGCAAGATACAGTAATTGTTTGGTCTTTCAGTCTGATTAGAGGCAACAGCTTATAGCAAAATGGTGGGATGAATAACTAGCTATCTTCTAGGTTTTGATTATTTCATTGCAAAAAGAGATTCTGGCCCTTTATCTGTTGCAGTCTCTAAGCTTCTGCATCTGTATGTTTTCCATCTGTTCACTTGCCTAGAAGATAATCAGAGAGTTGTGTTATGAAGTTTCAGGCATGTACTGTACCTTTAAGAGAGAGTGAATGCTGTTCTGAGATGAGAGATTACAAGCACCTCTGTATATGACTAGATGGCAGTCCCAGAATCTATTGGAAAATTGAAAATATGTAACATTGGCTGTGAAATGGATATCTGAGTTTGGGTTGCTCTTTTGACAACAGTTCGAATTTAACCAATCAATTTAAATTATGCCCCAGGATACTAAAACCCAATTGAGTTTGAATTTATTGTTTTGTCAACATGTAACCAATGAGATTATCCAATGTTGGAGGTGTATAGAGTGTGGACATTTTGAAAATTGGTCAGAGAGAGCAATTGCCATCGAGACAGAAACACATGGAGAGCTAATATCTTGCTCTCAAGAAATTAGGAAACGCTGTCTATCAAAGATACATTTTCATATGAAACATACTGACAGTAAAAAGAAAGAAGATGACCCCAGGAGCTCCTCAGCTGGAAGAAGAAAGACACAGAAGAAGACAGTGGCTTTGCAGTTTTGAAATTAAATTGATGTAATGTTAATAAGTGTCTTATTGGAACAGTACATTATAGAGTAGGAGGCAGATAGTAAGCAGTTAAGAGAGAGGCTTAGAATTCTGAATAATTGTTGTGTAATGTTCACTTTTAAAGTTAAAATATAAATTGATGTTATTTTCTTTAAATAGTGGAATTAGGGAGTTCTCTGTCACTCATATTTTAACCGATTACAAGAGAAGGTGACCTTTTCTGGATGTTTGGTTTAATTAACAGAGGGGTTGACCTCCGTGTCATAACAATTGTCATCCTGTCATTAATTCTCAGCCTCCACAACTGGTCCTGATTACTCAAACCTGTCAGCAGTCTGTCTCTGGACAAGCCTGCTGTCCACACATAGTCCACTGTGGGGCGTTAGACATCTTCCCAATTGCTTGATCAAAGCAACAGTGGAAACACAATTCACAATATGCCTTTAAAAGTGCAATAACTCTCTCCACAGTCCTTGTTTTTTTCTTCTATTTTCCTACAATTTTGGTCCATATCCAAAATTAAGAAAAATAAAAAGGTGTGGGCTTTACAAAAGTTGTACACCTGAAACAAAAACTTACGTTCCTGTCTCCAGATTTTATTTGCCCTGCTAGATATTCCCAGCATTTTCTGTTTTCGAGCAGAATCTTATAGGAACCTGAATGATGGGCATCATTCTGAAAAGTATAGCAGAATTGAGTCAGTCCAGTGAAGCCTGTCTCAACGATGGGATTAAATTATTGCATCTTCAGCCAAGTTCCAGGCATTGAGGTGAGATTCTTAGTAGGGAGTTGCCTATTAAAGGGGATTATTAGTAGGCACTGACTGTATTAACTGCTCATCTCACCTCAGTAGTAGGGCAGCTTTCTACCCTACGACCTGCCACAAGCAAACTAGATGCCAAGAATTCTCGATATGGAAATCGGAGTAGACAACTGACAGCTTCACCTTGCCACATTCTCGAAAGGACCTTCATGCTCAACACCAGGCACTAACACCTCAGGGCATGCCCTTTGGCCACCAGCTGCACGCACATGACTTCCACAGGTGTAGGCATTCAACATGTACAGGCAAGTTAATTACCTAGTAGTATTATCACTAGATTGTTAATCCAGAGACCCAGGCAATGATCTGAGAACCTGAGTTCAAATGGTGCCACAGTAGATGTTGGAATTGGAACTTAATAAATATTTGGATCTGGGTGGGATGCTCTTTGGGGTGTCGACGTGGAATTGATGGGCTCAATGACTTGCTTACACAGTGTAGGGATTCTATTGTAAGGAGGTAGCTTTCGGTCTGGGTTCCCAGCACTAAGTCAGAGATAGCCTCTGATACCAGTCTGGGAGTTGGACATGGTCAGTCAGCCATTTAGGGTGGTCAGAAGTCTGGATCCTCTCTTTATAAGAGGCAATGAGCCAAATGTCAGGCAGCCCATCACCCTTCTTGACTATTTCTGCTTATTGTAGTTTTCCTCTTGGAATGAGAGTAAGGCAGGTATTAAGGGAGATGAAAGTGGGTGACATAATTGTTAATGCTGATGCAAATGGGAAGGTATTCCAAGCAGAACGACATAGATGGTTGGTCAGTGGACTGAACAGTGATGAAAGGAATTTTATTGGAAAAGATATGTGTTGATGCATTTTGGGAGGACCAACAAGGCAGGGGAGTTGAATGGTAGGTTAAGAAGGCATGAGGGATTCTTGTCTTTAGTTGTCAAGGCATTGAATACAAGAGCAAGGAAGTTATGATGGAGCTCTATAAGGTGTTAATCATGCCATAAGGATGTGATTGCACTAGTGTGTAGAGGAGACTCACAAGGATGTTGCCTGGGCAGGAGCAATTATGTTATGAAGAGAGACTAGATAGGCTGGGGTTGTTTTCTTTAGAGTAGAGGGCATATGTTTGAGGTATACAAAGTTATGAGGGCATAGCTAGGTATCGACAGAGAAACATTTCACCTTAGGAGAGCAATCATTGCGAAGATGCCTAGTTTTAAGAAAAGGAACATGAGGTTTCTACAGGCCTTGAGGAGGCATTTTCTTTCATCTAGCGGTTGCGGAGATCTAGTACTCACTGCCTAAAGAGCTGGTAGAAGTAGTCACCCTCAAGATATTTGAAAAGTATTTAGATGAGCACTTGAAACAAGGATTCCGGCCAAGTGCTGGAAAATTAGATTAATATAGATAGATGCTTGGTGAATGGCACAGACACTGGGCTGAATGGCCTTTAGTATGCTGTAAAAACTCTAAGACCGTATCAGTGAGTGAATAAACAGTGTAGAGGGTATGCTAAGTTTTGCTGTCGGGGATTTGGATTGGTGAAAGCAAACAAGGCAACATGCTGCAGGCAATATTGAGAGTGGTAAAGCATATGCCTTGGTGTGAGGTGGGCACAATAGCCAAAAATAGGGTTAGTGTGAGGTATCAGAGAGATTAGATTAGATTAGATTAGATTACTTACAGTGTAGAAACAGGCCCTTTGGTCCCTCCGAAGAGCAACCCACCCACGAAGATATAGATGGAGTAGAGAAAGTCATTGAACCTTCTTCCTGCATTGTTACAACACAGCTGTAAACTCTTCTGCTAATTAAACCAAACAGACAGAAAAGCTCAATTCGCCTTGTAATCTGTTAAAGTATAAGTGATAGAGAACTACCCAAATTCCACTATTTAACAAGAAATAACAAGAAATAATGGACAGCACGGTGGCACAGTGGTTAGCACTGCTCCTCACAGTACCAGAGACCCAGGTTCAGTTCCCACCTCAGGCAACTCTCTGTGTGGAGTTTGCACATTCTCCCTGTGTCTGTGTGGGTTTCCTCTGGGTGCTCCGGTTTCCTCACACAATCCAAAAATGTGCAGGTTAGGTGAATTGGCCATGCTAAGTTGCCCATAGTGTTAGGTAAAGGGGTAAATGTAGGAGAATGTGTCTGGGTGGGTTATGCTTCGGTGGGTCGGTGTGGACTTGTTGGGCCGAAGTTTCCACACTGTAAGTAAGTAATCTAAAATATCAACTTTATTGTTTAACTCTAAAGTAAATGTTAAACAACAACTTTTTACAACATTAAGCCTCCTTTCTCTTGAAGCTTTGTTATCTACCTCCCAAACTTTAACAATATACTGATCAAATAAAGCCCCTGTTAAATTTACAGCAGCTCAATTTTCAAAACCAGACAGCGGCTGTCATCTCCAACGCCGACCTTCCTCTGTTTCTAGATCTCCCTGGGTCATCTTTGGTCTTTAGCTGTGCAGATTTTTCATATGAAAAGGGTAGTCTGTCTGACAATGGCAGCTGGTGCACTTTCTGGCTAACTGTCCAAAATGCCTGCTTCGTATAACTCAAACGTCAGATCATCTCATTGAGTCAATTTGTCAAAACAGTAGGTTAGCAACGCCCTTGTTGGATATAAATTTGTTCGTAATAAAATTGAATTTATTACTTTGGACGTCTTCATATGCTGAATCTTTGTCAACCAATTATTGGAGATACTATTGTTCTTGAACTAATGGATGCCTGCCCCTTGACAGGGCAAGGCCATCCATTTCTGTAGTTCTACATTCCTCCAGTTGGTATAGTTCTTGTTACTAAATTCTTCAATACCATTGTTCTCCTCATCAGTATTAATCATTTCTTCCAATTGCCCATTTTTATTTGGATTCCAGATTTTCTTTGTCGCATTCAATTTACTAAATTTTTGCATTTTTGTCGTTATACTAGTACCTTCGAATGAAAATGAAGCATGTAAAATTTGATCCTCGGATCTGTACATAACATTTCATATTTTCTTAAAATGGCAATTGGAATAAATGTTGATAATTTATTCAGTGCAAGGCCACCATCGCCAGTCCTAGTATATAAAAACCCATCTGCGATAGATTGCGGGAGATGTAATAATTCTTTGACCACACTTTTAATTATATTATCAAGTCTATTTAGATAATTTTGTGATGCCTCTGATAAAACTAAATAATGATAAAGCCTAGGGATAAAATATACTTTTAAGTGTTCCAATTTTTGAACGGGTTTTAAAAGAGATTTTTTTAAGATTATCTATCCAGTTTCCTAGCTGGTCTTCCCAATGCGATTGATTTACCCCAATCCATGGATCAATTTTTGCACCTAGATATTTATCGGTGCTTCCTGGATCTATAAACTGTATGTCTCCCTCATTAAATTTCCAATTGGCCCTATTATTATAAATAAATGATTTATTTTTATTAGCAACGTAAAATCCTTTTGTTTTTCTCACGTTAACCTCCATACCAGTATTATTGCAAAATCTTTCTATGAGTTTTAAATTGTATGCCATTCCTTCATAGGATTGGCTGATCAATGCTATATCATCGACAAAAGCTAGGGTTGCACCATGGTGACTGTCCATATCCTGACCTAAAAGTATTCCTTTTTTAGCCTCTTTAATTGTGTTTATGAGGGGGTCCATAACTGTATTAAAAAGAATTGGTGACAAAGAGTCACCCTGTTTAAAGCCTTTTAAAATTTTGATCAAACTCATTTAACAGTTAAAACCTTCAATCCTTGTAAAATGATTGTTGTATAAACTTGTAATTAATTTAATAAAAACTGGGGGAAGTTGAATTCTTTTGAGGGCATTAATTATCAATTTGTGCCCCACGGTATCAAAGGCTTTAGCCAGGTCGACAAATTCCACAGCTAAGTCAATTGTCTTTTTCTTAGCTCTATTAATAATGTACTCAAGTATTTTGATGTTCTCTTCACAACCAGCCACTCCTGCCAAAAAACCTTTTTGTCGTTTATTTATATTTATTACCTCACTTAACCTATTTGCAATAATTTTTGTGAAAAGTCTCTTTAAAATTGGGCCTGTTGAGATGGGTCGCCAATTATTAATATCTTTTAAACTGACCTCATCATTGATTTTAGAGATTAATACTGTTCTGCTTATCTTTAACACATTTGGGATACTGTCTATTTTAAGCCAAATACTATAAATTCTAGGGATTACTGTATTATTTTTATTAAATATTCTAATTATGTCTCTGAGTGTCATTGATCCTGCCCGGCCGTGGTTTTAACATCCATCGCCTTTAAGGCCTGATTGACGTCTTCCACCATGACTGGGCTGGTCAGCATGTCACACAGGGACCCCTCAATTTGACCTTTATATTTGGCAAAGCCTCTTAAACTACTTTTATCATTAGAAGTAGACAACCTAAAATATTCTTCCAACTCCTCCTTGCTGAGTGAACACATAACTTGGATGGAGCTCCCATCATAGACCTTGCTAGGTACTGTCTTTCATTTTTATATAAAACCTGTATCTCTTTAAATTTTCCCTTTTTCTTATTATATCTTCTCTTAGCATTTTTAAATCTCGTATTATATCTTTGTCTAATATCCTTATGTTTAGGAGTGAGATCCTTTTTACATTTCTTTTTATCCAATTTATTGCTATCATTATTACTTCCTAACTTACCAATTACCATGTTCATAATGCTATCATAGTCATTTATTGTTATAGGTTTGCTTTTACTTATTTTGTCCTCCATCATGTCTAGTAATTCTATTAGTGGCCTATTTATAGATTCTGAACTCCCATTAATATTAATATTTTCTTGCTGACTATTCCCTTCTATTACTACAGCAAGAGGAGGGTGGGAGTGGGGAGAAAGTAGCATAGAGTACAATGGGTGAGTGGGGGAGGGGATGAAGGTGATAGGTCAAGGAGGAGAGGGTGGAGTGGATAGGTGGAAAAGAAGATAGGCAGGTCGGACAAGTCCGGACCAGTCATGGGGACAGTTACTGAGCTGGAAGTTTAGAACTAGGGTGAGGTGGGGGAAGGGGAAATGAGGAAACTGTTGAAGTCCACATTGATGCCCTGGGGTTGAAGTGTTCCGAGGCGGAAGATGAGGCGTTCTTCCTCCAGGCGTCTGGTGGTGAGGGAGTGGCGGTGAAGGAGGCCCAGGACCTCCATGTTCTCGGCAGAGTGGGAGGGGGAGTTGAAATGTTGGGCCACGGGGCGGTGTGGTTGATTGGTGCGGGTGTCCCGGAGATGTTCCCTAAAGCGCTCTGCTAGGAGGCGCCCAGTCTCCCCAATGTAGAGGAGACCGCATCAGGAGCAACGTATACAATAAATGATATTAGTGGATGTGCAGGTAAAACTTTGATGAATGTGGAAGGCTCCTTTAGGGCCTTGGATAGAGGTGAGGGAGGAGGTGTGGGCACAGGTTTTACAGTTCCTGCGGTGGCAGGGGAAAGTGCCAGAATTGGAGGGTGGGTTGTTTGAGGGCGTGGACCTGACCAGGTAGTCGGGGAGGGAACGGTCTTTGCGGAAGGCAGAAAGGGGTGGGGAGGGAAATATATCCCTGGTAGTGGGGTCTGTTTGGAGGTGGCGGAAATGTCGGTGGATGATTTGGTTTATGCGAAGGTTGGTAGGGTGGAAGGTGAGCACCAGGGGCGTTCTGTCCTTGTTACGGTTGGAGGAGTGGAGTCTGAGGGCGGAGGTGCGGGATGTGGACGAGATGCGTTGGAGGGCATCTTTAACCATGTGGGAAGGGAAATTGCGGTCTCTAAAGAAGGAGGCCATCTGGTGTGTTCTGTGGTGGAACTGGTCCTCCTGGGAGCAGATATGGCAGAGGTGGAGGAATTGGGAATACGGGATAGCATTTTTGCAAGAGGTAGGGTGGGAAGAGGTGTAATCCAGGTAGCTGTGGGAGTCGGTGGGTTTGTAAAAAATGTCAGTGTCAAGTCGGTCATCATTAATGGAGATGGAGAGGTCCAGGAAGGGGAGCGAGGTGTCAGAGATAGTCCAGGTAAATTTAAGGTCAGGGTGGAATGTGTTGGTGAAGTTGATGAATTGCTCAACCTCCTCGCGGGAGCACGAGGTGGCGCCAATGCAGTCATCAATGTAGCGGAGGAAGAGGTGGGGAGTGGTGCCGGTGTAATTACGAAGTTACTTGGATGCTGCCTGAACTGCTGTGCTCTTCCAGCACCACTAATCCAGAATCTGGTTTCCAGCATCTGCAGTCATTGTTTTTACCTTCTATTACTACACCTTCCGTTGGAGTATCTAAATCAATGTCACTAATCTCCTCATTTCTATTATCATTAATGGGGACTACTTCTTGACTAATGCCCACTTCTTTATTGCTGATTCTATTTTGTTTTATGAATAATCTTCTTTTATCAGAGATTTGCTTTGGTGTTTTAGTTTTTAGTTTTTCTGCGATAAGTTTATTAATATTTTTACAGGCTATAAATTCCTGTGGTAACACTTTTAACATTTCTGTTTCGGAGTTGGACCAGACTCCGCTTCCAACTTTTTCTACTTTTCCAAGCTATCTTTTTTATCTTTATTTCTTTTAATATTCCTTAAATTTGGGTGCACGTGCCTCTCGTGCTGTCCCAAACCTATGGCTGTTGTAAACCTGAGTGGACAAATTTCGCACTGGAACAATTTATCTACTTCATTATTTCTTTCATTACTATTGCATTTAGGATAGTGACACATGACTGAGTGGTAACTACCATCCCAGCTGCATTTGCTACACTTTACTCTTACTGATTTTATCCCTTTACACTGGTTTGGACGTTTTCTAAACTGCCCTGTCTTATTATAAATGTTATTACAAAATTTACATATAAAACTATCTATTGCGTACTTTATTATTATCTCTATTTTATCTTTCTCTGTAACAATCGGAGGAATAATCCTACTCTCACTTCTCTCTCTATCGCTCTCTGACTCTCTATTACGACTAAAATCGAATGACCCTTTAAAATTCGAGTTAAAACTCGTCCGGGTGTTGAGCGGACAAGATTCAACAGGGGCCTTCTCTTCGGATCCTTCAACTTGATTCAGTCGTGTCCCCATCTTATAAGTGGTCCCCTCATGCCTGCCTGAGGGTAACCTTGTTGGGATAATCGTGAGGGTCTCTTCCGTTTGTGTGGAAGCGGATGGCCGAGTCCTTATTTGGCTAATACATTTGGCGCACGGTGCTGCCAATAGCAACCGTGCGGGGCGGTTATTTTCCCGGTCTCCCACCCGGCCGGAAATTTTGGAGCTCGATATAATCGCCAATCTGCCAATAGGGTTTTCTAAAATTGACCGAAAGGTCACCAGCCGTCTCGTATTCTTGCTCTGGTCTTATTAGCCGACCTTATAAGAGTAATGCTCTCGCAACGGAAAGAGTAAATTAAAACCGGCAGTGGCCACACAGCACCGGATAAAGCCAAAGATAATATCAACAATAAAACCAATGATTAAAACCCACGCCAGTGACACCACCTCAAGCAAGTTAAAATCAGTCCTCCGTTATCGAGCTTCCTCTTTCAGGCCATTTTCGGGGGAGCCACGTGGAGGTTCGACCAACTTTGCACCCGGTAAAAATACGTAAGAACAATTGCGAAGGTGACTACACAGGCACAGTTGGGAGACCATCCAAACAATCAATCTGTAGTCACATCCCCCCGTGACTAAGGTGACATCTTTTACTTCTCCAGTACACTCTGTGCCTGACAGTCAATCACATGACAGGTGTTTGCCAGCTTCCACTCTCTTAAAAGTGCAGTACATGCCTTCAACTTCATAACAACATGCTCACCTCTGCTACTGATACAGGAAAATAGGACACTGCTCAACTGCACCACCACATACAGCAAGACATTCAGCCTCCTGCTGGCAAAGTATGCAGCCATTTTCCCATCTGCAGATCCAGACTGATCGTGCTTTCATGGGTGCAGAATGGCTTTCCAAAGACGATGCCCACTAGACCTTACAGCAAAAGTCCCTCTAAGACAAACTCAACAAAACTGACAGCTAATAAGATTCCAGGATTTTGACCCAGCAAGACTGAAGGAACAGCGACATGGTTCCAAGTCAGGATGGTGAGTGACTTGGGGTTGAACTTGCAGATGGTGGTGTTCCCATATATCTGCTGCACTTGTCCTTCTCGATGGAAGGTCATGGACTTGCAAAGTTCTGTTGAAGGATGTTTGGTGAAACTTTGCAATGCATCTTGTAGATAGTGCACTATTGCTATTGAACGTCAATGGTGGATGAAGTGGATACGGTGCCAATCAAGTGGGCTGCTTTATCCTGAATGGTGTCAAGCACCTTGAGTGTTGTTGGAGCTGCCCCGATCCAGGTATTGGGGAGGCAAAGAGTCGTAGAGATGTATGGCATGGAAACAGGCCCTTTGGTTCAACTCGTCCATGCCGACCAGATATCCAAACCCAATCTAGTCTCACCTGTCCCTGGCCCATATCCCTCCAAACCCTTCCTATTCATATACCCATCTGAATGCCTTTTAAGTGTTGCTAAATGTTGCAATTGTACTCGTCTCCACCACTTCCTCGGGCAGCTCATTCCATACATGTATCACCCTCTGCATGTAAACGTTGATCCTTAGGTCTTGTTTGTATCTCTCCCCTCACAGCCTAAACCTATGCCCTTGAGTTCTGGACTCATCACCCCAGGGAAGATACTTTGTCTATTTATCCTATCCATGTCCTTCATGATTTTATAGACCTTTATAAGCTCACCCCTCAGCCTCCGACCCTCCAGGGAAAGGGAGTGTTGCTGAACAAAGAGACCTTGGAGTGCAGGTTCATAGCTCCTTGAAAGTAGAGCTGCAGGTAGATAGGATAGTGAAGAAGGTGTTTGGTATGCTTTCCTTTATTGGTTAGAGTATTGAGTAGTATTTCATAATACTCCTGACTTGGGCCTTATTAATGGTGGCCAGGCTTTGGGGAGTCAGGCGGTGAGTTACTCACCACAGTATTCCTAGCCTCTGACTTGATCTTGCAGCCACTATGTTTATGTGGCAAGTCCATTCAGTTTCTGGTTAGAGATCAGCCCTCAGGATGTTGATAGTGGGAGATTCAGTGATGGTCACATCTTTGAATGTCATGACGCTCTGATTATCTCTTATTGGAGACGTCATTGCCTGGCATTTGTGTAGTGCAATTATTACTTGCCACTTGTCAGTCCAAGCCAGGATATGGTCCAGACCTTCTTGCATTTGAACCTAGGCTGCTTCAGTATCTGAGGAGTCGTGAATGGTACTGAACATTGTGAAGTCGTTGGTGAACGTCCCCACTTCTGACCTTATCATGGATGGAAAGTCATTGATGAAACAGCTGAAGATAATTGGGCTTTGGACACTACCCTGAGGAACTCCTGCAGAGCTGAGATGACTAACCTCCAACAAACACAAACATAATCCAATGTGCCAGGTATGACTGCAGCTTGTAGGGAGTTTGCCCCCCAATAACCATTAACTCCGGTTTTGCTGGGATTCCTTAATGCTATACAGGATCGAATGGGGCCTTGATGTAAAGGACTGTCACTCTTACCTCATCATTGGAATTCTGCTCTTTTGTTCATGTTGGAACAAAGGCTGTAATGCGGTTAAGAGTTGAGTGGTGTTAGTTGAACACAAATTGGATGTCAATGAAAAGATTATTGCTGTGCAGGTGCTGCTAGATAGCACTGTTAATGACACCGTCTATCACTTTACCGATTATCAAAGCAGACTTTGGATTTATCCTACTTTTGTGTTCACGCTACACCTGGGCAATTTTCCATATTGTTGGGTAGATGCTGGTGAAGAGTATGTTGCTGGATAAGCACACCCAATCAGGCAGCATCTGAGGAGCAGGAGAGTCGATGTTTTGAACATAAGCTGTTCATCAGAAATGAGGGGGTGGTCCAAGGGGGCTGAGAGATAAATGGGAGGGGGTGGGGCTGGGGGAAGGTAGCTGGGGATGCGAGAGGTAGATGAGGATGGGGGTGAAGGGGATAGGTCAGAGCAGAGGGTGGTGTAGATGGGTAGGTAGGAAGATGGACAGGTAGGACAGTTCAAGAGGGCAGTGCTGAGTTGGAAGGTTGGATCTGTGATAAGGTGGGGGGAGGGGAACTGAGAAAACTGGTGAAATTCACGTTGATCCTGTCTGGTTGGAGGGTCCCCAGGCGGAATATGAGGCATTCTTCCTCCAGATGTCGGGTGGTTAGGGTTTGGCGATGGAGAAGGCCCAGGACATGCATGTCCTTGGCCGACGGGGAGGAGGAGTTAAAGTGTTCAGCCATAGGGTGGTGGGGCTCTTTAGTGCCTGTGTCCCAGAGATGTTCTCTGAAACGTTCCAAAAGTTGGTGAACTGTCTCCCCGATGTAAAGGAGACCACATCGAGAGCAACGGACACAGTAGATGATGTGTGTGGAAATACAGCTAAATCTCAGTTGGATGTGGAAGGATCCTTTGGGACCTTGGACAGAGGTGAGGGGGAATGGGAAATGTTGTGGTTGCAGGTTTTGCACTTCTTGTGGTGGCAGGGGGAGGTGCCAGGAGTGAAGGGTGGGTTGGTGGGGAGCATAGACCTAACAAGGGAGTTGCAGAGGGAATGGTCTCTATGAAATGTAGATAGGAGTGTGGAGGGATATATCTCCCTGGTGGTGGGGTCTGTTTTGTATGTGGTGGACATGGCGAAGGATGATGCACTGTATCTGGAGGTTGCTGGGATGGAAGGTGATGTTGTAATTGGAGGGGTGGTATTCAACGGCGGAGGTGCAAGAAGTGGAAGGGATGCGCTGGAGGGCATCATTGACCACGTGTGAGGGGAAATTGCAGACTTTGAAGAAGGAGGCCATCTGGGATATTCTGTGGTATAATTGGTCCTCATGGAAGCAGATGCTTGTGGTGTACCACATGAAACTGTTTTGGGTCCACTTCTGTTTCTCATTTTTATAAATGACCTGGATGAGGATGTAGCAGGATGAGTTAGTAAATTTGCAGATGACACTAAGGTCGGTGGAGTTATAGATAGTGCTGAAGGATGTTGCAAGTTACAGAGGGGCGTAGATAAGCTGCAGAGCTGTGCTGAGAGATGGTAAATGGAGTTTAATGTGAAAAAGTGTGAAGTGATTCACTTTGGAAAGAGCAATAGGAATAAAGAGTACTGGGCTAATGATAAGATTCTTGGCAGTGCAGATAAGCAGAGAGATCTCTGTGTCCATGTACATAGATCCCTGAAAGTTTCCATCCAGGTTGACACAGTTGTTAAGAAGGCATACAGTGTGTTAGCTTTTATTGGTAGAGGGATTGAGTTTCGGAGCCACAAGGTCATGCTGCAGCTGCAAAAAACTCTGCTGTGGCCGAACTTGGGGTATTGCGTGTAGTTCTGGTGACCACATTCGGAAGGATGTGGAAGCTTTGGAAAGGATTCAGAGGAGATTTACTATGATGTTGCCCTGGTATGGAGGGAAGGTCTTATGAGGAAAGATTGATGGACTTGAGGCTGTTTTCGTTAGAGAGAAGAAAGTTGAGAAGTGACTTAATTGAGACATATAAGATAATCAGAGGGTTAGATAGGGTGGACAGGGAGAGCCTTTTGCCTCAGATGGTGATGGCTAGCACGAGGGGACATAGCTTTAAATTGAGGGGTGATAGATATAGGACAGATGTCAGAGATAGTTTATTTACTCAAAGTAGTAGGGGTGTGGAACACCCTAACTGCAACAGTAGTAGACTCGCCAACTTTAAGGGCGTTTAAATCGTCATTGGATAAACATATGGATGATAATGGAATAGTGTAGAATAAATAGGCTTCAGATTGATTCCACAGGTCGGTGCAATATCGAGGGCTGAAGGGCCTGTACTGCGCTGTAATTTTCCAAGTTCTATGCAGTGGAGGTAGAGGAATTGGAACTAAGGGATAGCATTTTTACAGGAGGCAGGGTGGGAGGAGTTGTAGTCCAGGTTGCTGTGGGAGTCGGTGGGTTTGAACTAGATGTCTGTGTAGAGTCAGTCGCTGGAACTGGAGATGGAGAGGTCCAGGAAGGGAAGGGAGTTGTCCAAGATGGTCCAGGTGAACTTGACGTCACGATGGAAGGTGTTCGTGGAGTTGATGAACTGCTCAACGTCTTTGTGGGAGCGCAAGGTGGCATCAATACAGTCATCAATATTGCAGAGGAAAAGGTGGGGAATGGTGCTGGTGTAGCTGTAGAAGATGGACTGTTCCACGTACCCAACAAAGAGACAGGCATTGTTGGGGCCCATGCAGGTGTCCATTCCCACCCCTTTGGCCTGGAGGAAGTGGGAAGATTCAAAGGGGAAATTGTTGAGGATAAGCACCAGTTCAGCAAATCGACAAAGTGTGTCAATGGAGGGTAGTGGTTGGGTCGGCAGGAGAGGAAGAAATGGAGGACTTGGACCCTGCCTCCTGTAAAAACGTTATCCCTTATTCCCAATTCCTCTGCCTCTGCCGCATCTGCTCCCAGGAGGACCAATTCCACCATAAAATATTCGAGATGGCTTCCTTCTTCAAAGAATGCAATTTCCCCTCCCATGCCCTCCAGCACTCCTCCACTTCCCACAACCCTACCCTTGAACCCCACCTTTCCAATCACAACAAGGACAAGCCCCACACCCGGTTCTCAGCTCCACCCCACCAACCTGTGGATACGTCATATCATCCTTCGACATTTCTGCCACCTACAAACAGATCCCACCACCAGGGAAATGTTTCCCTCCCAATCGCTATTTGCATTCCGTAGAGACCATTCCCTTTGTGACTCCCTTGTTAGGTCCATGCCCACCCTGCCAAACCACTCTCTGCTCCTGGCACCACAAGAAGTACAAAACCTGCGCCCACACCTCCTCCCTCACCTCCTTCCAAGGCGCACAAGGATTATTCCACATCTGACAGAGATTTATCTGTACTTCCACATCTGTCATCTACTGTGTCCGTTACTCTTGATGTGGTCTCCTCTACATTGGAGAGGCAGGATGCCAACTTGCGGAATGTTTCAGAGAACTTCTCTGGGACACACACACTAAGCAACCCCACCACTCTGTGGTTGAACACTTTAACTCCCCCTCCCACTCCATCAAGGCCATACAGGTCCTGGGCCTCCTCCACCGCCAAACTCTAGCCACCCGACTGCTTGGGGAAGAATACCTCATCTTCCGTCGTGGGACCCTCCAACCACACTGGATCAATGTGGATTTCACCAGTTTCCTCTGTTCCCCTCCCCTGACCTTATTACTGATCCAACCTACCATCTTGGCACCATCCTCTTGATCTGTCCATCTTCCTTCCCACCTATCAACTCCACCCTCCTCTCTGACCTATCGCCTTCACCCCACCTTTATTTACCTATCGCATTCCCAGCTACCTTCCCCATAGCCCCACCCCTCTCCCATTTATCTCTCAGCTCCCTTGGGCCAACCCCTCATTCCTGATGCAGAGATTATGTTTGAATTATCGACTTTCCTGCTCCCTACATGCTGCCTGACTGGCTGTGCTTTTCCAGCACCACACTTTTCAACTCTGATCTCCAGCGTCCATAGCCTTCACTTTCTCCGGGTAGATGCCAGTGTTGTAATTGCACTGGAATAGCTTGGCTAGGAGAGTGACAAGTTCTGGAGCACAAGTCTTTAGTACAATTGCTGGCATGTTGTCAGGGCCTCCAGCCTTTGCAGTATTCAGTGCCTCCAACTATTTCTTTATATTTATGGACGGCACGGTGGCTGCCTTACAGTGCTATGGTCCCAGGTTCGGTTCCAGCCTTGAGCAACTGTCTGTGTGGACCCATGTCTGCGTGGGTTTCCTCCGGGTGCTCTGGTTTCCTCCCACATTCCAAAGATGTGCAGGTCAGGTGAATTGGCCACGCTAAATTGCCCATAGTGTTAGCTGCATTAGTCAGAGGGAAATGGGTCTGGGTGGGTTAATCTTCGGAGGGTCGGTGTGGACTGGTTGGGTCAATGAGTCTGTTTCCACACTGTAGATAATCTAATCATGTGGAGTGGATTGAATTAGCTAATGTTCTGGTGTAAGGAAACTTAGTTTGGGTAATAAAGGAAACAGCTGCTCAAAACGGAAATTTTAGCCATTTTGCTGTGGTCACAATACATACTTAATTATTAAAATACTAAATATTTAACATTATGAGTCACTCAGATTGTCCATGCTGTATTTTTGCAAATGGTTCCATAGAAATTGTAACCTGAGAACAATTTGTTCTTTTCAAAAGTAGTCCATGTAATGGATATGAAAAATGTATCATAAAGCACAGGACTATGGTGGAGAATGAAAAGCAATAAGAATCCAGAGTAAGAAAAATATCAGTTAGCAGAGAGCTGACTTCAGTGGAACAAGAGCAGAGCTTGGCAGAATTGACTGGAACAATAGGTTGATGGGAAAAGCATAAAGTATACAATGGGCCACTTATAGAAAGCAGATGGTTCCTGGACAATCGAGGTATATTCCCTCAAACAGGAATTCCCTCAAACATCAAATCCAGAGCACCCTGGATGACAAAAGAGATTGAAAATAATATTAGAAAGAAATGTGTGCTTCTAATACATGTAAGGCAGAAAGTAGATTTTGGCTTTATTGTCAGGTATACTAAAGTGCAAAAGCATAGGAGTCCAGTGAAAAGTTTTCAATCTTGCCAAATACGGCGCGCCAACTTAGCCACAAGTACCTAGGTACAAAAATGTAAGAGCAAGGTAGAAACAAACAAGGAACAAAGTTAAAAGTTAAACATTACAGTCATTTTCAGATTAAGTCAAAAAATAAAGAAAAAGCTAAAAGTTCAAACATGGCAGTCTTTGTGAAGCACTTGGGCATGCTGGGACTGCACTTTCTACAAGGGCTCAATTTCCTTTGTTTAGACACGCTTTCCTCACACTGGCTTGATTGCCCTTCGCTCATCATCTCTGCAGTGTCAGGGGAACCCCCATTGCCATGTTAGGCTCACTCCTGGGATATCAGACTGTCAAAGCTCTGATCCAGGTCTTCAGCAACTGGCACGTACCGGACCACCAAAACCCTGATCCAGGCACTGTCTGTGCCTCAGTTCTCCTTCAGTCCAAATGCTAGGAACTTGCTGAGAGTCCCGGGTCAGGTGCCCAGCCACTGCCTCGCACTGGACATCTAGCCAACCGCTAGATTCAACAAGCCTGTTACTGCCATTGTCATCCCTCTCCAGAAGCTATGTTAGGAGAGAAAAACTACAAAATACAGTTGATAACCTGGAGAAATACTGAAGGCTTAGAGGGGAGGTAAAAAAGCAAATAAGAAAAGCAGGGAAGAATTAAGAGAAAACACTAGCAGATAACATATAGGGAATCCAAACGACTTCTACAGATATATAAGTAGTAAAAGAGTATTTCAAGGAGAAGTCAGACTAATTTGAGATCAGAAAGAGGATTTACACATGGGCAGAGGTGATAGTGGTGATGTTGGTATGGCTGAGGTATTAAATTAATACTTTGCATCTATCTTTACAAAAAGGAAAGCTGTTGCTCGGGCCATGATGACAGAGTAGGAAACGCTCATTTGACAGGATTAAAATTAATAACAAAGAAATCTTGAATAATCTGTCGATACTTCACGTTGACAAGATATTTGGACCAAATTAGATTTATCTGAGCATCTTGAAAGAGGTGAGGGTAGAAATTGCAGGGGTACTGGCCATAATCTGTCAACCTTCCTGAGATCAAGGAGATGTGCCAGAAGGTTGGAAATCATTGGGACCTTTTATGGGGCAGAGGGAGGGGTTGCACCTGAACTGGAGGGGGACCAATATCTTGGAGGCCAAGTTTGATAGTGCTGCAAGGGATGGTTTAAACTAGATTGGTGGGTGGGGGTGGAGTGGAGATCCTCAACAGCAGGGAGGCAAGTGCGAGGCTGGAAGGAGGACTTAGTCATCAGAAATTGTAAGGTGAAGAGACAAGTCAGGCTGGAACCTGACAGGGAGCAATGAATGCCTGTTAAATTAAACTGCATCTGTTTCAATTCAAAAGGGCTGACAGGTAAGGCCAATGAAGTCAGGGCATGGATAGGTATGTGGGACTGGGATATTATAGCCATTACAGAAACATGGCTAAGGTAGGGACAGGACTGGCAGCTTAATGTGCCTGGGTACAGGTAGTTAAGGTAAGACAGAGGTGGTGGAAAGAGGGGAGGGGAGTTGTATTTTTGATTAAGGCAAGTATTACTGCAGGAGTCAGAGATGAAGTCACTGAAGGATCATCTAATGAGGCTTTGTGGGTGGTGTTAAGAAATAAGGGGATGTTGACATTATTGAGATTGTACTGTAGGCCCCCAAATAGTCAATGGGAATTAGAGAAACATATATGCAGGGAGATTGGGGCAGACTTGCAGGAGCAATAGGGTTGTCATAGTAGGGGATTTTAATATTTTGAACATAGACGGGGACTGCCAGAGCATTATGGGCTTAGCTGGGGTGGAATTTGTTAAGTGAGTTCAGGAAAGTTTCCTCAAGCAGTATGTAGAGAGTCCTACTCGGGAAGGGGGAAAGCTCTTGGGAAATAGGGCAGGACAGGTGACTGAGGTGACAGTGGGGGAGCACTTTGGGACCAGTGACCATAGTTCTATTAATTTTAAAATAATTATGGTGAGGGACAAAACTGGGTCACAGGTTCAAATTCTAAATGGGGGCAAGGTGAATTTGGATGGAATTAGACAAGAGCTTTGGGGGTGGATTGGAATAGTTTGCAGGCAAAGGGACCTCTGGCAATTGGGAGGCCTTTAAAAGTAAAATAGCTAGAGTTCAAGGTCTATATGTTCATGTAAGGGCGAAGGGCAAGGTTGGCTGGAATAGGGAACCCTGGATGACTAGAGATATTGAGGCTTTGACCAGAAAAAATGAAGGGCACATGGCTCAGATACAGGCAGCTGGGATCAAGGGAATCCCTGGAGGTATACATGGAATACAGAGTTTACTGAAGAAGGAAATCAGGAGGGTGAAAAGGGTGCACAAAAATAGCCTTGGCTGAGAAGATCAGGGTGAATCTAAAGAGGTGTTTCAAGTGTATTAAAGGAGGAAGAATAACTAAAGAAAGAATAAGGCCCCTCAAGGACCAAAGTGGACATGTATGTATAGAACCGCAGGAGATGGGCAAGGTCTTCAATAAATATTTTTCCTCTGTGTTTACCATGGAGAAAGATACGAAGACTTGAAACCTTGTGGAAGTTAGTGGGGACATCTTGGGGACAGTCCATATCACAGTAGAGGAATTGTTGGATGTATTAGAATGTATAAAGGTGGATAAATCACCTGGTCCTGACCAGCTATTTCTAAGAACACTGCAAAAGCGTAGAGAAGAAATTGCAGGACCCCTTGCTGAAATGTTTGCATTATCGTTAACCATGGGTGAGGTCCCAGAAGACTGGAGGGTAGCGAATGTTATGCCCTTATTCAAGAAGGGCTGCAAAGAAAAGCTTGGAAACTATAGACCAGTAAGTTTGACGTCTGAGGTGAGTAAGTTACTTGAGAAGATTCTGAGAGATTAGATGTGCATGCTTTTGGAAGAACAGAGTTTGATTAGGAATAGTCAGAATGGCTTTGTGAGTGGGAGATCATGCCTCACAAATTTGTTAGTGTTCTTTGATAAAATGACGAGGAAGGTTGATGAGGGCGGGGCTGTAGATGTAGTTTATATTGATTTCAGTAAGGTCTTTCTTAAGGTTCCACGTGGAAGGTTAAATCACATGGAGTCCAGGGGAGCTGGCAAATTGTATACACAGTTGGCTTGATGATGAGAAGCAGAGGGTAATAATGGAAGGATGCTTGTCGGACTGGAGGCTTGTGACTAGTGGAGTGCCTCAAGGGTCGGTGCTAGGCCCATTACCGTTTGTTACCTATGTTAATGATTTGGATGTCTAAGACATGACTAGTAAGTTTGCAGATGACACTAAAATAAGCAGTATTGTGGACAGTGAGGAAGGTTATCAGAAATTGCAGCAGAACCTTGATCAGCTGGGGAAGTGGGCCGAGAAATGGCAGATGAAGTTTAATATAGATAAGTGTGAAGTTTTGCATTTTGGAAAGTCAAATCAATAGACAATAGACAATAGACAATAGACAATAGACAATCGGTGCAGGAGTAGGCCATTCTGCCCTTCGAGCCTGCACCACCATTCAATAGAATCATGGCTGATCATCCTTAATCAGTATCCTGTTACTGTCTTATCTCCATAACCCCCTTGATTCCACAATCCTTGAGAGCTCTCTCCAACCTTTTCTTAAATGAATCCAGAGACTGGGCCTCCACTGCTCTCTGGGGCAGAGCATTCCACACAGCCACCACTCTCTGGGTGAAGATGTTTCTCCTCATCTCTGTCCTAAATGATCTACCCTGTATTTTTAAGCTGTGTTCTCTGGTTCGGCACTCCCCCATCAAGGTAGAGGTTTCTTGGTGAACGATAGGGCCTTAAGAGTATAATGGAACTGAGGGATATTGGAATTCAGGTGCTCGGTTCTCTGAAAGTGGAGTCACAAGTAGACAGGGCAGTGAAGAAGGCTTTTGGCACACTGACCTTCATCAGTCACGGTACTGAGTTTCGAAGATGGGAGGTTAAGTTGCAGTTATGCAGGACGTTAGTGAGACCTAGCGTATTGCGTTCAGTTTTGGTCACCCTTGCTATGAGAAGGATGTTATTAAACTGAAAAGAGTGGAGAAGCAATTTACAAGAATGGTCCCATGAATGAGAAACTGCAATCGTGAGCATAGATTGAAGAAGTTTGGACTGTTCTCTGTGGAAAGAGGAAAGGTGAGAGGAGATCGGACAGAAGTTTTCAAAATCGTGAACAGGCTGGGGATACAGCAGATAGGGAGAAGCTGTTCACATTCATGAAAGGAACAGGAATGAAAAGACAAAGCTTTAATGTAATGTGCAAAAGAAGTAAGGTAATGTGAAAAGAATCATTTATAAGAGTGAATAGTTAGGTTATGGAATTCACTGCCTGGAAATTCTGTATAGACAAGTTCAAATGAGGCATTCAAAAGGGTATTGGATGATTATTTGAGTAGAATTTATGTGCAAGGGTGTGGGGAAAAGTAGGAGGTGTGCACTGGGAACGATACTTGTTTGAAGAGTCGGCGCAGGCATGATAGACCAAACAGATATGTAACAATTCTGTGTTGTTAGTTTTTACATCACGTATTAGCAAACCTTATTCTCATATTTTTATTCAGCTTTCTTTCAAATGTTTAAAAAAAAAGATCCTTGAATGTCATGTCTCTTTCAATCACAAACTTTCATAAAATGTTTTACAACTCCAAAACCCTCAATTTAAAAATATTTCTCCTCATTTATCTGTAACACCTCTCGAGATTTTTCACTGCCCCAATATTTGTGAGACAAAACAATCATATGTACATTCTTCATAACTTTAAATGCTTTTTATAAAAAGCTTTAATCATTTTTTTTCCTGTCACCTTTAAAAATCTGTGAACAAACTCTCAATCTCTTCTTGTGAAGATACAGGTTATGGCAGAGCTACTAAATGAATGCTTTACATTGATTATCGCTTATGAAGAGGATGCCTTTAATATGACAGATGAAGGTCATCACAGTATTGGATAAGATAAACTCAGATAAAGAAGTATTCAAAGTATTGGCAGTGAAAGATCAGCAATGTTACTGAGTGAACAAAGAGTGGAGATTGCAGAGTGTCTGGCCATTGTCATCAGATCTTCCATAGTTACAGGATGATATTAGAGGAAGGAAAGGTTGCAGACATTATTATACAATAGATTGTTAGCAATGGGAATAAAAGGACGTGATAGAATGTTGCACTGTCTGAGGTGCTGTATTTCAGATGAAAAATGAACAAATCTCTGTACTCTCTGCAGGGGACAGAAAAGATCCATTAGCACTATTTTGAGGAAATGCTGGGGCATTATCCCTGGTGTCAGCTCAATATTTCTCCTTCAGTCACAGAATCATAAAGTTCAGATGAGGCCTTTTGGCACTTTGAGTCTGAATCAGAAAAACCTCCTCTAAATCTTTACCTGTCCCACTTTACAGCACTTGGTGACTTTCACTTTTCATGTATCTCTGGGCCATGCCATAACTAAATTTACTACTCAAAAAATTACATATACTATTGGGATGCCATGAATGAAAAGGGGAGCTGCTAACCGAAGTTGTAAACAGTGATCTTGTAAAGATAAAAGGAATACAAGCAAAAAGAACCTCAAGAAAAATTTGACAAAATAATATGAGTTTAAAGAAGAAATCTGAAAGAGTATGAAGAGAAAAAAGTCAAAAACTATCTAAAAGAACCTTAAAGCATTTTAAAGATAAGTCTGTAAAAGAAAATTAAAAACAACATGGGAGTGTTAGGAGAAGAGGATGTTGATTTGTACATAATAATCAAAAAGTAGCAGGGGAATTTATTTGTAAAATCATAATCAGACATCTGAATTGCTCCATCCTGATTTGGGGCAAATGTACAGTGAGCTGGCTTTAAGAATGATGGTGGAACATGATTTTGGGCTTCTCACTCAATTCTGACAATTTTCGTTGATGTGGGAGAGCTAAATATTTATAATAACATTTCACTCAACAATTGATTAAACAACCACTGCTGAATTGAAGTCATTAGTGAGTTGGAAAGCGGAGCGACATTCATAGGTATATGAAGAACAATGTCATCCATCCCTCCTGAGTGAAATGCCTTCAAGCCTTTGAACAAGCTAGAAGCTGTGGTATCTATTCTGCATAACATCTCTACTTTTTATTCAACATTTTTAATTGTGAAGCCTACGATCCCATGTACTTTGCTAGGTGCTCTTTCAATATAGGCTCCCACCTTCAGCATTTATACATTTGTTTCCCTAGGACCCTCTGTCCCTGCACATCTTATGCAACTGCAGCATAAAGTAATTGTCTCTCCCCAGACTTTCTGCCCAAATGTATCACCTCACACTTTCTGGCATTGAATTCCATCTTCTGGATTAGTGGTACTGGAAGAGCACAGCAGTTCAGGCAGCATCCAACGAGCAGCGAAATCGACATTTCGGGCAAAAGCCATTCATCAGGAATAATTCCATCTGTCTCATCCAAAAGTCTGCTGCCTATCTCTTATCTTGCACATCATTTGCCCATCAACTCTGTGTCCAATGGTTAGCTTCTGTTCCAAAAATATCATTTTAAAATTCTGATCTTTGTTTCCAAATCCTTCCATTGTTTCAACCCTCTCTATCTTTGTGATTTCCTCCAGTATCACAAATCCAAGATATTGATGCACACCTAATTCTGAAATTTTGTACTGTTTATAAGATAATGGTTTGAAACGGTTAATGTTGAAGACTGCATTGAGCTCCACCCAATCTAGTGTTGACATATGGACTTGGTAAGGGAAAAAGCAGAACATTGTAGGATCATGGAAGATGAAGATCTACATTCACAGGTCTCCCAATAGCCTTAGTAATAATGTCTAGCTTACAAGTGTAATATACCTGATCGCATCATTCATAGGAGATAACTACTGGACTGGAGGGCTATCGTGGGGAGGTGAGTTCAGGACTGGTGGGCTGTTGTAGGGAGGTGAGTCCCAGACTGGAGGGTGTTGCGGGAGGTGAGGTCCTTTGCAGACTGGAGGTGAGGCCTCAAGTTTTGAAACCTGGCATAGTCTGGAGACCTGGTCTGGTGCCGTCTGCAGGCTAGGTTCCAGCATGGATTGGGATAGAAAGATTGTAACTTGAGTACTTTTTCTTATTTTTCCTTTTTATTATACTTGACTTTTTATTTATTATTTTTTCTATTTTATATATTTTATTCTTTTCATACATTTTCTTTCAACTTCCAGTAATTGATTTTAATTTTTTGTAGCTCGAATCAATAACTGTTATATTAGAAATTGTAAATCTTTTCAGTATTTCAGGTATTGTTTTGTTTCATCAGTGTTGTAAAGTTTACTGGCAGTGCTAAAATCTTGAGGGGTATAGGCTGTACTAATTATAAATTAATTAGCAATTACCAATTAATTATTCCATATTAGAGAAGCAGGGTAGATTGGGCTTATGCCCGAAACATCGACTCTCCTGCTGCTTGGATTCTGCCTGACTTGCTGTGCTTTTCCGATGTCACACTATCCGACTTTGACTCTCCAGCATCTGCGCTCCTCACTTTCTCCCAGGGTAGATGATGTGCTGTAACTGCAGAACGTGTAAGTTTCTGGATGTCAGTATGATCCTGAAAGGTCTGAGTGAATGCTCATATATAAAATTGTGACACTGAGTTCAGATGCAGAGTTTGAGTGCTTTTATTGCACATGCCTCGCATTGGCTCTCTGTGTGCTATCCAAGTTTTTCTCCACTGAGGTTCAAAATGAGCACAGTTTACCACTTACAGCAATAGGTAGACAAAAGCCACAGAACAATAATCTCCGGTGGGCTAATAACGATGTTACTATACAGTTATATTTTGGTAATGACATCACAGAGATTTGTTTTGTTTTTCCAGAGACAGCAAAGAGTTTGTGTTTATTTTGCATAAAAGGTTCACAGGGGTGAATGGATTTGAAGGCAATAGCATTGGTTTTCTCTGTTTCTTAACTAGGTGTCCTGTGTCATTGGTGCTGTTGGAAAGCTTGTGATTAAGCACACACACTACACACACTACACCCATCACAGAAACACACATTATGTATCTATACACACACAAAAATACACATGTATATGCTTCCATTTGTCATTTGCCAATTCTTAGCTGAAGTCTTTGTATTATTCGAGCTCTCTTGGCAGGCTATGGTTGTCTGCATATGTTTCAGTATCCTGGCTGCTGCTCCTAACTGACTCCCTAAAACCAGATTCTGCATCTTCAATCTAGGGCAAACAGACATGCAGTTAGTGTCTATATCTGTAGGAACTTAAGCTCAGAATTGCTGAGTTGGACGCAAGGGCTGCAAACACCGTGGAGAAAGTTACCTGGACATTTTATCCAAGGAGGTGGTCACTCCCTTGGAATAAGGTGTTCTGATTGGTGAGTGATATGGCTGTAAGTGAGGCTGGTTAAGGAGTCTTATACTTTGTGATAGTCCAACAGGTTTGAGGTTTTTCCAGATTGTTTGGATGAGAGTGAAGGCAGTGGGGTTGATGAGTTTAACTGGTCATGGCACCATGGTACAGGAAGTGGGGGAGGTTAGAAGGAATCTAATGACGGGGGTTGACACTGTTCTCTGCGGCAAAGAATAAAAGTCCAGGCAGCAATATTGTATCTGCCCAGAACCAAGGTTTGGGATAACTGCACTGGGCCAACGAATAACTTGCATTGAGAAAGGGAGAATCCAGTGGTCATGCACTGAGACTGCACCACAACACAGATAGAATTAGGAAAAAGGTTCTCCTGAGTGAATATGAGAAGTATGTGTCCAGCTAAAAAGTGGACCTGCAAAGTTTAAAATCTCTGAAGTACGACCCAAACTGTGTGCAGTTTGGCATAGGATGTATAAAAAAATTAAGAGTAATGAAAGCCTGATTCAAAGACTGTGAGAGAAATGAGTTCCAGTTCGTGGTTCATTGGTACCAGTACTGCGAGAGATGGGATTTGTACTGTTGGCACAGTCTACACCCTAATCAAGCTGGGATTGGTGTTCTCATGAGCCACATAACTGTGGAAAAAGAGAAACTTTAAACAAAACAGGGTGAGGGCTGTTGAGCAACTAAAGGTTGGGTAAATGTAACAAGTTGAAATGGGGTCAAGGTAGGCACACAAAGTACTAATGTTGAAATGAAGGTCAGAAGACAATCCCTGCAGTCAAGGTTAGATGCTACAAAAATAACAAACAAAAAGCTAAAACTTTGCATGCATCCATTCTCTGTAGAATTCATAACAAAGTAAATGAACTGATAGTATACATTGGAGTGGATAAATATGATCTGATGGCCATTATGGAGAGGTGGCTGTAGCTTGACCAAGATTGCTTCCTGAATATTCTCGAGGGTTTGACATGCCTGAACTGCTGTGCTCTTCCAGCACCACTAATCCAGAATCTGGTTTCCAGCATCTGCAGTCATTGCTTTTACCCATTCAAGAAGAATAGGTAACTTTGAAAAGGCAAAGGACATATCAAAGGTGGAATTGGTACAGTAGTTAGAGATGACCGCAGTTCAAAAAATCAGGTTGTAGAATTGGTTTGAGTAGAAATAAGGAATAGTATCGACAAAAATTCACTTGTTGGAGTGATCCTCTGATGAACAGTAACCATAATGTCAGATGAAGTATAGAAGGAGGAACTTGGATGTTTGTAATAAATTTTTCATGCAGAGGGTGGTGCGTGTATGGAATGATCTGCCAGAGGAGGTGGTGGAGGCTGGTACAATTACAGCATTTAAGAGGCATTTGGATGGGTATATGAATAGGAAGGGTTTGGAGGGATATGGGCCGGGTGCTGGCAGGTGGGACTAGATTGGGTTGGGATATCTGATCAGCATGGACAAGTTGGACCGAAGAGTATGTTTCTGTGCTGTACATCTCTATGACTCTATGACTGTATATCAAATACTTAAGTATCTGTACCTAGGTATCTTGTATCTAAGATGTCAGCTTAAGTAGAGACATTGCAAACTTTTCACTGCACTCATTCGAGTGCACGGGACAATAGAGCTAATCCAACTCAATTCAATTCATTCAATAAACTACATCTTGATTAAGACATGAACCACTTTTCATAAAGATTCGCACCAGATTTTCCTTTATCACTGTAAAGTAAATAAACTCTTAGACCTAGTCAGGAATAGAAAATTGCAGCAGCAAAACCAGCCAGCGACTGGTTGTTATTGCACCACATACAATGTGTACAACTCTGAATTTCATCATTTGGTAGCCTGCGACCTAAACCCATAGGAAACCCATAGGAAATCAGTGCCAAATGTTATTTATACAAAATTATTTTCTTGTGAAGTGCCTTGCAACAACTTACTAAGAGAGGACATTTCGATACAGTTTATTGTTGTTATTTGAGATGTTCACTTTTGGCACTCATTACCAACATTCACTGACTATGATCACATATGGTATACAAGGGCAACTGATGATGGTGGACTTCAGCCTTGAATGGTTGTTAAAAAGGAGAACTATAAACTTGCAAAAGAACGTAAGATAAGGTTTTGCTAGCGCTCTATAAATTATTTTTTGCTTAAAAACATAATGTATCTATTTTTTGTTAAATGCAGTGGTAAGCAACTGTGGTTTTGATTTGCATTTGCTGTAAATTGTTTCAATTTCCTCTTGCTATAAAACCCCTCCAAATCCAGTTTGAAAACCCTGCTGTTTCATGCTTTTCAGAGTATTGCAACATTTCTTCACAGCATATGAAAACGAGACACTGATTGTTATCATCACGGATTTGTGCGACGAGTCATCAGCCTAAATTATGTCCCATATTATATATACATTAGTGGAGAGAAACTACAGAAATCTTTCAAGTTTTTCTGAAAATGTGATCAAGTGTGTGGATGAAGGAGTTCAGCTGATGTAGTTTATATGGATTTTAGCAAAGCTTTTGACAAGGTCCCACATGGGAGACTGATTGAGAAGGTTAAAGCACATGAAATTCAGATAAACTGGTGGATCAGAAACTGGTTCAGTAAAAGGACAAAAACTGCTATGGCCAAAGGTTATTTGAGTGACTGGAAGCCGGTGTACAGCAGTGTACCACAAGGATCACTACTGGGACCCTTATTGTTTGTTATTTGCACAAATGATATAGATGAAATTGTGAGAGGATGTTAAGTAAGTTTGCAGATAACACCAAGATTAGTAGGGTGATTAATAGTGAAGAAGATGGCTGTTGGTCACAGGAAAATATAGATGAATTGGTCAGGTGGGCGGAGCAATGACAGTTGCCAATTAACCTTGATAAGTATAACGTGATGCACTTTGGAAGAAGAAACAAGATGAGGAAGTATTTAATGACTAGCAGGATACTGGGTAGTTTAGAGGAACAGAGGGATCTTGTGGTGATTACTCACAGATCACTAAAGTCAGGAGAGCACATGTATAGGATAGTTAAGAAGGAATATGAGACAATTGCATAGAGTATAAGATCAAGGAGCTAATGTTGGAATTGTACAGAGTATTGGTTCAGGCCACAGCACAGGAGTACTATGTGCAATTCTGGTCACCTCACTATAGGAAGGAGGTGATAGCACTACAGGGAGTATAGAGAAGATTTACCACGATGTTGTTTTGGTTGTGAAAATTGAAGTGTAAGGAGAGACCAGATGGCTTGAACTATTTTCTATAGAGTAGAGAAGACTGAGGGGGTTATAATTCAGATGTATAAGGTTATAGGATTATGAAAGGATTGGACACTCTGGCAGGAGGGAACATATTTCCGCTGATGGGGGAGTGCCGAACCAGAGGACACAACTTAAAAATACGGGGTAGACCATTTAGGACAGAGATGAGGAGAAACTACTTCACCCAGAGAGTGGTGGCTGTGTGGAATGCTCTGCCCCAGAGGGCAGTGGAGGCCCAGTCTCTGGATTCATTTAAGAAAGAATTGGATAGAGCTCTTAAAGATAGTGGAGTCAAGGGTTATGGAGATAAGGCTGGAACAGGATACTGATTGGGAATGATCAGCCATGATCATATTGAATGGCGGTGCAGGCTCGAAGGGCTGAATGGCCTACTCCTGCATCTATTGTCTATTGTCTATTGTCTGTGAGGGGTATGGACAGGATGAATAGAAAGCAACTGTTCCCCTAGGTTGAGAAGTCAATCACAAAAGGGGATAGTTGCTGAATAAGAGGAAGAGATTCAAAGGGGATGTGGGAAAGCACTTTTTCACTCAGTAGATGGTGGGAATCTAGAATGCACCGCATGTGAACATAATGAAAGGCAGAAATCTTACAAGCTTTAAAAAAATATTTGGACTAGTTCTTGAAATACAATAATACTCAAGTAATTGGGACAAGGAAACGAGGATTAGCACATCTATATTGGTTCTCACATCCGTGTAGACTCGATGGGCCAAAGGGTCTTTTCTATGCTGCATGACTCTATGACTCTGTTTGCAAGACAAAAGGAATATTTGTGCATGAAACAGAAAGCTAGCACACAGAGGCAGCAGGTAATCAGGAAGGCTGCTGAAATTATTTCATGGGGGTTGGAATAAAAGAGTAGGGACGTCTTACTGCAACCGTACAAAGTGCTGGTGAGGCCACATCTGGAATACTGTGAGCAATTTTAGTTGCCTTATTTAAGAAAGAAATATTTTTCACTGGAGATAGTCCACAGAAGGTTCACAGGAATGATCCCTGGTGTGGAAGGATTATCCTATGAGCAAAGGTTAAACAGGTTGGGACTCCACTCATTGGAGCTTAGAAGAAGGAGAGGTGATGTCATTGAAACATATAGATTCTTAAAGGGCTTGACAGGCTAAATGCTGAGAGAATGTTTCCCCTCATGGGAGAGGTTAAGACCAGAGCACACAAGACTGGTGACCGGATGCCATCCCGAAAAGACCCTTTATCCCTACTCTCTGTCATTTGCTTGTCAGCCAATCCTCTATCCAGGCCAGTATCTTGTCACTGACACCATGGGCTCTTACCTTATTTAACAGCCTCCTGTGCAGCACCCTGTCAAAGGCCTTCTGGAAATCTAAATAGATCATGTCCACTGGCTCTCCTTTGTCTCGCTTGCTCATTACCTCCTCAAAGCGTTCTAACAGATTGGTCAGGCATGGCCACCCTTGACAAAGCTGTTCTGACTCCGCCCTATTTTACCAGGAACTTCCAAGTGCTCCATAATCTCATCCTTAATAATGGACTCTAGTAACTTACCAATGACCAAGGTCAGGCTAACCAGCCTATAATTTCCTGTCTTCTGCCTCCCTCCCTTCTTACACAGAGGTGTTACATAAGTCACTTTCCAATCATCTGGGACCCTCCCGGACTCCAGTGATTCCTGAAAGTTCACCACCAATGCCTCTACAATCTCCTCAGGTATATCCTTCAGAACCCTGGGTGTAGCCTATCTGGTCTTTTCAGCTTCCCATCATCTTCTCCTTAGTGATGAACACTGCACTCACCTCTGACCCCTGACTTTCTTGAAGTTCTGCTATGTTGCTGGTGTCTTCTGCTGTGGAACTGCTGCAAAATACCTATTCAGTTCCTCTGCTATTTCTTTGTTCCCAATTATTATCTCTGCAGCTTCATTTTTGTCTCTCTGTTATCTTTTAGATATTTAAAAAAATCCTTTGTAGTCTTTTTTTCATATTAGCTTACCCTCACATTTCATTTTTTCCTCCTTTATTATGTTTTTAATTGTCATCTGCTTGTTTAAAAGGCTTCCCACTAACCTTCACCACATTGCATTCTTTTTCTTTTGCTTTTATGTTATCCCAGACTTCCCTTGTTGGCCATAGTTGCTGTGAATTTCTTCTGTGTTTCCTGAATTTCCTTTAGAAACGCTTCCCATTGCTGCTCCACCGTTTTCCCTGCTTGGTTTCCCTCCCGTCCTGGCACCTTCCCCTGCCACCGCAGGAATTGCAAAACCTGCGCCCACACCTCCTCCCTCACCTCCATCCAAGGCCCCAAAGGAGCCTTTTACATCCATCAAAGTTTTACCTACACATCCACCAATGTCATTTAATAAAAACAAATTACTGTCGATGCTGGAATCTGAAACCAAAAGGGAAAATGCTGGAAAATCTCAGGTCAGTTAGACTCGAAATGTCAGCTCTTTTCTCTCCTTACAGATGCTGCCAGACCTGCTGAGATTTTCCAGCATTTTCTCTTTTGGCACCAATGTTATTTATTGTATCCGTTGCTCCCGATGCAGTCTCCTTTACATTGGGGAGACTGGATGCCTTCTTGCAGAGCACTTTAGGGAACATCTCTGGGACACCTGCACCAATCAACCCCACTGCCCCATGGCCCAACGTTTCAACTCCCCCTCCCACTCTGCCGAGAACATGCAGGTCCTGGGCCTCCTTCACCGCCGCTCCCTCACTACCTGACGCCTGGAGGAAGAACGCCACATCTTCTGCCTCGGAACACTTCAACCCCAGAGCATCAATGTGGACTTCACCAGTTTCCTCATTTTCCCCTCCCCACCTTACCCCATCTTCAACCTGCCAGCTCAGCACTGCCCTCACGACCAGTCCTACCTGCCTATCTTCCTTCCCATCTATCCGCTCCACCCTCCTTTCTGACCTATCACCTTCATTCTCAGCCCCATCCACCTACTGTACTCTTGGCTACCTTCTCCCCAGCCCTACCCCCCTCCCATTTATCTATCCACCCCAGAGGCTCCCTGCCTTCATTTCTGATGAAGCGCTTTTCCTCAAAATGTTGATTTTCCTGCTCCTCGGATGCTGCCTGACCTGCTGTACTTTTCCAGCACCACTCTAATCTAGACTCTAATTTCCAGCATCTGCAGTCCTCAGTTATGCCTACACATTACAACAGCTGAAACAATGATAAAAACATTTCAAACTTTTTTTCAATGCTAAGGGCTAAGAATAGTGATTGTGATTTAGTTTTGCTCAATGACAAAGCAACACACTAAATAACAAGCTGGGGAGTTGAAATAAAAAATGAACATGCTGGAGAAACTCAACTGGTCTGGCAGAATTTGTATAAAGAGAAACACAGTTAATGTTTTGATCTCAGAATGAACTCTCCTTCAGAACCTCTTCCAATTTCTCCAGATTTGGGGAGAGGTGGTCAGGGTGAATCTTGCAACTGGTTCGGTGTAGTGATATAGCGAGAGTAGTGTTATAGTGTAATGGGTGTGGTCACTCTAAGAAGGTATGTGTGATGAGACTGGATGGATCTTTTAAGTGAATATTTGTTTGGCTGATTAAAGATCAGGAAAAGTTATAAATATGGCAGCCCTTTCTGAACTATATAGACACAGATATTATCATATTGTCAAGGGCTTTTGTCTGGCTGTGGTAATGGTTCTGGCTGGTCCGGGGGCCCCCCGGGGGTGGGGGGTGGGGGGGAGGGGAATCCCGTATAAATAAGGGTTTTATTATGACTTGGTGTTAATCCATTTTGAGTGTGTGCTTATTTATTTAATTATTACGTTATGTCTTACTAGTAATGTAAGATATCTTATTTTATGCTTTGGTTGTTTATAGGCTAAGTTAGTAGTTAGCTGAGGTTTTTTTCTCTTTTTTGTTGTGTTTTGGTTATTTATTTCTTTTTTATATATTTAATTGTATATTCATGTTTATACTCGTTTGTATTACTTTGTAATTTTGGAAAAAATGTTTAAAAATTTCCTTTTTTCTTTCAATAAAAATACCTATATAAAAAATGTGCATAAGCTATACTGACCATGATCCCTGGCCAAATAAATATTTTAGAAGCATTGTTATTGTTGTAATATAAAAAATAAGCAACAGAATTACTCACAACTATGTGATCCTGGTCAAATAATCTGTTTCATGATGCTGATTGAGGAATAAATCTTGGCAAGGGTTAAATTTTCTCTGCTTCTTCTAAACAGTGTTGTAGTGTATTTGTGTTCCCCTGAGAAGGCATTTAAACGCTTGCACAAGGAAGGTATTTCTGACAGTGCACAGTTTTACACTGATCTGTTGGTTAGACGTTTTTGTACACAAGATTCTGAATTAGCTCAAAATCAAAGCCTTATGACTCAGGGGCAAATATGTTCGGAACTGAGCCATGGTTAAAAGTGGAACGGTCTCATGGAGTCATGCTACCCCTTCCCAATAAATCCTGCTGCTGCTGCTTATCTGCTATCTTGTTCCTGGAGGAGACAAAGTAATAATTGTATTGTATTTTGGTCCATCTGTGTGCATGCCATGTTTGAAGAGATGTAAAATAAGGCTCAGCTGTGTGTATTACCTGCTAAGGATGTAATAGTATTGTTGTACAATATCGTTAAAAAGTTTAATTGTGCATGCAGTATGACACTGTGGTTCTCGATGTGGTCCATTTATTGAAGAGCATGTTTGTGATATGGTTTCTTATTTTAGTTAAATGGTTACATTTTTGGAGCACTGGAAACATATTTATTGCCTCTGTGGCCTTCATCACAATAGCAGGTACTGAACATCTAACCTCTGCCATACCTGCTCTACCAGGATCTCCAGTGTCATCTCAGAGAATATATGAGCTACCTCCCATGGTCCCTGAACCATCAGTAATGAGATGTTGATTGTCGGTGCACACATTCCACATTTTCAATGAAAGAGCATCTTTGGAAAGTTATATATGATGCTTTCAGACATATTTAAAATATTGGTATTGCTAATTAGCCTCAAAACTATTGACATTTAAACTGCACAGCACCAATTCACACTTGTTTCACTCTTTACTCAAATTTACTCTATCTTTGTCTCGAATTTGAAGAAAGGACTTCACAAGCAGACTTCCATTAATGAATTGTAAAGCGTGGCTTAGAAATGCTTTTATACTGGTGTAATATTTTCATAGAATCCTCGAAGAGACTTGATTTAGCTCAGTTGGCTGGACAGTTCGTTAGTAATGTTAACAGTGTGGGTTCAATTCCTACAGCTGGCTGATGTAATCATGAATGACCCTCCTTACCTGATGTGACGACCTTCAGGTTAAACTACTGTCAGTATCTCTGTCTAATGAGAAAGCAGCCCTATGGTCTGATAAAACTGAGTATTACCTGGAAAAATCTTCAAAAGTGAATACAGGCTCCATTAGACCATGTTTAAAATATAGACATGAAATGAATTTATTCAATGAACAAGCAAATAATCTGACAGTGATGTAATAAGTTATTTACATGAATTATATCATCTAAATGTCCCAGAATGGTGAAATAACAAATGCAGGAATAAGCCATTCAGCCACCTTGAGCATTTTCTATTAACTTAAATGATGGATAATCTATATCTTAACCCTAATTCCCTGCCCTTCTTTTATATCCTTTATCCACAAGATTTTCAGGGAAGAGATTCCCCCATCCCCCACTCCCGCTATCTGTTTTGAGAAAATCTTGTTTTTTAAATTTCATTCTGAAATGACCTAGTTTAAATGCTGAGAAGTTAGAAAATGCATATGTCCAAAGAGATTTGCATTTGCTCATGAGCCACTTGAGATTATTTTTAATCAGGTATTTGGACATTTTATGACACATGTCTTGGCACGTTGGACTTGAACTCAGCCCTTCTGCCTAGATTTGGAGATGCCGGTGTTGGACTGGGGTGTACAAAGTTAAAAATCACACAACACCAGGTTATAGTCCAACAGGTTTAATTGGAAGCACACAAACTTTTGGAGTGACGCTCCTTCATCAGGTGATTGTGGAGGGCTCGATTGTAACACAGAATTTATAGCAAAAATTTGCAGTGTGATGTAACTGAAATTATACATTGACAATCAATTCTTCAATGTATAATTTCAGTTACATCACACTGCAAATTTTTGCTATAAATTCTGTGTTACGATCGAGCCCTCCACAATCACCTGATGAAGGAGCGTTGCTCCGAAAGTTAATGTGCTTCCAATTAAACCTGTTGGACTATAACCTGGTGTTGTGTGATTTTTAACCTTCTGCCTAGAGGTAAAGACACTACCGTAGCACAACAAGAGCTCAGTGAGTCACTTAAAGTTAGCATCCAGTTGGGAAGTCAAATGGTATGTTAGTCTTAGTTGCAATGGAACTAAAGTACCAGGGGAATCATTGCAAACTATGAGGAATACAATGTAGACCTGCAAAGGACATAGACAAGTTGATAGCAGATGAAGTTAAATGAAGAGAAATGGAGTGAGATAGTTTATTTTGATATAAAGAACAACAAAGGCAGGACAGTTAGAAATAAGGGGTAGAATTTTCAAGTGGGTACAGGAGCAGAGACATATCTATGCACAGATCATTGAAGGTGGCAGATGGAGAAAGCAATTCGCGTATCCTGGAGTTTATTGAAAGGGACATAAGATATGGGAGAAAGATGTTTGTTCAATCTCCAGTGGAGTACAATGAGCAGTTCTGGGTGCCACAGTCTAGGAATGATGGGAATATAAAAGAGATTTACAAGAATGGTTACGGTGTAAAGATTAATCTTATTTTCATTTTAGATTTGGGCCAAAGGGTGTGTGTGTGTGTGTGTGTGTGTGTGCTCGTACATGTGCGTATGTGTGTGACTGAGATTGGATAAAACTGGCAGGATGTAGGAAAGGTGATCCTGCGTAACAGCTCTAAGTGAAACAGGTATGGTAAATCAATTGGATTTTTAAACAGGTTTTCATAAGATCTCTCATAAGACGTTGATGGGCAGAGTTTAAGCGCATGGGAAAGGGAATAGTATATTGACAAGAATCGAGAAATCATGTGGGAATAAGTGGATAATTTTCCAAGTGGCAGGCAGTACTATTGTGGTACCACGGGATCAGTTCTTCACCCCAGCTGTTCATGATATAACGTAAATGGTGTGGATGGGGGGATGTTTGCACATTTAAGTTTGGGTTAAGTTTGCACAAACCAGGGTGAGATTATGAGTTAGGAGGTAGATGCAAAGAGGCTTCAAGGTGATTTAATCAAGCTGAGTGAATGTGGCTAAATGAAGTTATATACCTCAGTGTGAAGCATGGAAAGGAAAAGTATAATTTAAATAGTGATATATTTGGAGTGTAAATGTACAAATGGATGTGGGTGTCCTTGTACACCAGTAATGAAAGAAGTTAAACAGTTTCAGCAAGCAGTTAAGAAGGCAGTTGGTATACTGACATTTATTGCAAATGGATTGGATTTCATAGGGAGTTCAGCAGAGGTTAAAATTAGGTTAAAATCAGGGATGGCAAGACTGTTCTATTAGCAGAGATTGGTTTGCTAACATTTAGAAGGATGAAAGGGGATCTGATTGAAATGTATAAAATTCTAACAGGGCTGGACAGACTAGAAAGAGGAAGGATGTTTTCCCTGGCTGAAGTTAAAAATCACACAACACCAGGTTAAAGTAAACCTGTTGGGCTATAACCTGGCGTTGTGTGATTTTTATCTTTGTCCACCCCAGTCCAACATGGCTTCCCTGGCTGAGAAGGAGAACCAGTGGACACAGTCTCAGGATACAGGGCAGACCAATTTAGGATTGCGATGAGGAAAGATTTCATCACTCAAAAGATAATGGAATTCTCTACCACAAGAGGGTGTGGAAGCCAAGTCAATGAATATATTCAAGAAAGAGATACATTTTTAGATTTTTAAAGGCATCAAGAGGTATAGGGAAAAGCAGGATTATGACATTGAGATAGAGCATTTGCCACAACCCCATATTGAATTGTGAAACAGGTGTAAAGTGATGGAAGGCCTACTCCTGATCCCAATTTCTATGTTTCTATATAACCTAGAAATGAAAGAAAGCTGTTCTCTCTCATCACTTGCTATAAGCCATTATCTTTAATCAGTGACTAAAAGGACTGAACAACTAATTAGTCAACTGCTCCATGTCTTCAACAAAGAACTTGAAATGGTCGGAGAAATAAGTGGGGAGGCATACTGTGGTCAGTCCACCTAACTTACACATCTTTGGACTGTGGGAGGAAACAGGAGCATTCAATGGAAACTCACACAGACACAGGCAGAATGTGCAAACTCCACACAGGATCACCCAAGGCTGGAATCAAATCCATGTCCCCAATGTTGTGAGGCAGCAGTTATAACCATGACATAGGTTAATGAAATTCTAAACTGAATGTTATTCCAGTAGGCTGAGACACTATTGAGTATTCTTGGCATGTTAATGCAAAACAAGTTCAAGGTCAGAAAAACTGACCTACCTGAAAGATTCTGAAAACTTCAATGCCAAATTTTAACCAGCCAACAGGAAGCTGTATTTTTTCCACCCCTCCCTCCCAGCCCCAGTCAAATGAAGATTCCCTCATCTATGCTTCTAAAAGTTCAGGGAAGATTTAGAAAATTCTGCCGGGTCAACTTTCCGTGAAGGCCTTTGCAATGCACCAGCCTGAGTGAAAGTAGCTTTTATGTTTTCATTATTGACCCACTTGCATGACATCATTTCAAGTTCACCCTTTGTCTGGGCCTTGTCCCTCTCGATGTGGGAGATGGAATACAGCTCCACTTCTGACCACCAACACACTGGAGCCTTCCACGACTGTTGGAAAAGCACTAAGAAGTCAAGGTAAGACATTTTTGTACACTGCGATATTCAAATTTTTTAAAATGAAGGGACTCCGATTTAACCGCGACATGAGGAGGTTGTTAGCCTTTGGAATTCTCTACCACAAAGAATGGTGGAGGATGGGTCATTGAAAATATTCAAAGTGGACTTTGATTGTTGATTGACAGGCGAATCAAGTGTTATGGGACAGACACGCAGTAGAGTTAAGGGTGCAAGTAGGTGATTATCTTGTTGAATGGTGAAGCAAACACGAGAGGATGAATGATTTATCCCTGCTCCTGTTTCTTATGTTCGTACTACTTACTGCCCTTTTAATTCTTGCAGGTAAGAAATGCTGAGACCAGATGAGGAATGAGTTAATAGTATGTTGGATGTTGTAGGTTACAGAGGAACATAGATAAGCTACAGAGCTGGGCAAATGGAGTTTAATGTAGAAAAGTGTGAGATGATCACTTTCGAAGGAGTCACAGGAATGCAGAGTATTGGGCTAATAGTAAGATTCTTGGTAGTGTAGATGAGAAGAGGGATCTTGGTGTCCAGGTACATAGATCCTTGAAATTTGCCACCCGGGTTGATAGGGTTGTTAAGAAGGCATACAGTGTGTTAGCTTTTATTGGTAGAGGGATTGAGTTTTGAAACCATGAGGTCATGCTGCAGCTGTACAAGACTCTGGTGCGGCTGCACTTAGAGTCATAAAGTCATACAGATGCACAGCACGGAAACAGACCCTTCAGTCCAATCTGTCTATCCCAACCCAATCTAGTCCCACCTGCCAGCACCGGGCCCATATCCCACCAAACCCTTCCTATTCATATACCCATCCAGATGCCTTTTAAATGTTGTAATTATACCAGCCTCCACCACTTCCCCTGGCAGCTCATTCCATACACTTACTACCCTCTGCATGAAAAGGTTGCCCCTTAGGTCTCTTTTATGTCTTTCCCCTCTCACCCTAAACCTATGCCCTCTAGTTCTGGACTCCCTCACACCAGGGAAGAGACTTTGTCTATTTATCCTATCCATACCCCTCATGATTTTATAGATCTCTGTAAGGTCACCTCTCAGCCTCCGACACTCCAGGGAAAATAGATAATTGCGTACAGTTCTGGTCACCGCATTATAGGAAGGATGTGGAAGCTTTGGAAAGGGTTCAGAGAAGATTACTCGGATGCTGCCTGGTCTGGAGGGAAGGTCTGTGAGAAAAGAGTGAGGGACTTGAGGCTGTTTTCATGAGAGAGAACGTTGAGAGGTGACTTAATTGAGACATATAAGATAATCAGAGGGTCAGATAGGGTGGACAGTGAGAGCCTTTTTCCTCAGATGGTGGAGGCTAGCATGAGGCAATATAGCTTGATAATGAGGAGTGATAGATATAGGACAGATGTCAGAGGTAGTTTCTTTAGAGTAGTAGAGGCATGGAATGCACTGCCTGTAACAGGAGTAGACTCACCAACTTTAAGGGTGTTTAAATAGTCATTGGATAAACATATGGATGAGAATGGAATAGTGTAGGTGAGATGGGCTTCAGATTGATTTCATAGATCGGCATAACATCGAGGGCCAAAGGGCCTGTACTGAACTGTAATTTTCTATGCTCTAGTACAGGCATTGTGCTTTTGAAACCTTTTCTTTTGTTTTACTTAGTTCTGTCTGTGCGCACTTTGATAAAACTGAGTCAAGTTATTGTCAAAAGAAAGAACAGCTCAAGGAGATGTTCATTTCACATGATTGGTTTAGACTGACCAGTTATATTAATTCCATTGCATGCCATGCAAATGAAGCAATTGCTCCTTATCACGATTCTGTGACTAAGGAATGTGGGTATCTTTGGTAGCAAAGCAGTCATTGTTCAGAGTTAGCAATCAGATCATTATCCAACCAATAATATGGATGTCCCTCATTATCAAGTTTAGGAAACTAATTGGATCCGAATGAATACTCCTCACATCAAGCTTTCAGACAATTGCGTATTACACCTCATCGCACCATCATTGACCCATCTCATTGACTCATCAATACATCTCAAAACTCCATTACTGTATTCAGAACTGAAATCTCTCAACCATTCTTACTCAATCTTTTAGTTCTTTAAAACTTTATTTCATGTTTATTATCTGCTGTCTTGCTGGCTGACCTGACATTTTCATCAGAAGCAATGTGCATGCTAGTTGAGATAAATCCAGATTCAGTGATTGAAGATACAGATCTCCTGTACTTTGACATAATTGTTTGCTTAATGATCCTTTTCTGAACAAAGACTTTCAACAGGTTTCTCCTGAATTTCACTCCAATGAATGCGTATAAAATGGGATTAATACAACTGTGCAGGATACCCAAACTTTGAGTTGCAGACAGAGCTCTGTCAATATGATTGCGCCGGTCACAAGTTTCAGTAATGAGTTTGCTTCTCATCAGTGTATCAACGAGCACAGTTATATTGTACGGCAGCCAACAAATTACAAAGGACAGCACCACGGCAATAATGATCTTCATAGCTTTCTGTTTCTGGAATCCCTTTGTTTGATACAGTTTCAGGATCATCACACTGTAACAGAAAATCATGGCAGCCAGTGGGATCAGAAACCCAACAAAATGCTGCAAAAACCTTGTGGTTATTCTCCATGTTTCAGCTGATTCACCTTCAAGTATCTCATAACACATGACTCGGCCAGAATGAATATATTCGCCCTTGTACAAAACTGGTAAAGACAGAGCAATAGACACTAACCAAACAGCGGCAACAATCAGCTTAATTAGAAAAGGTTTCTTTTGCTTGCGGGCCTGTGTAGCGTAGACAATGGACAGATAACGATTGATACTAATGCAAACCAGAAACAGAATCCCACTGTAGAAGTTAACCTCCTGTAACATGCTGATAATTTTACACATGGCATCACCAAAAACCCAGCCAGATACAGCATCTGCAATCCAAAAAGGCAATGTCATGGCAAAGAGCAGATCAGCCACAGCCAGATGAAGCAGGTAGATGTCTGTGGATGATATGGTCCGTCGATTATAAAGTAGGACAATCATTACAATCATATTCCCTGTCACAGCGAGGAAGCACACCAGGCTATAGATAACAGCCAGAATCGTGTTGATTGACTCATTGATGACAGAAGTACAGGGTGACATGTCTGGATCAATAACGTAATCATAGGAAATTGTATAATCTTCAAGTATATCACTCAAGTTAAAATCCTCTAAATCAAATTTCTGGATGTCCATTTTCTGAAAGAAAAAGAGTAGATTGGGTAATGAGACGAATCTGAAGGTATGTTGTCAAATTTGTATTGTTAAAGCATGTATGTTGTGAAGATGATATCTCCTCGTTTTTCTTATTTTCAATTGTGGCTGAAATTGCAAGTGCTGTTTACTTGCTGCAAGTGTTGTTTGATCAACGAGTGAGGGGAAGTCACTACAGACAGGTTATTAACAATCTGGCCTGCACCTAGGGGTTTAAAGAAAGTGACTGTAGAGATACTAAATGAATATTTTGCATCAGTATTTACTGTGGAAAAGGATATGGAAGATATAGACTGTAGGGAAATAGATGGTGACATCTTGCAAAATGTCCAGATTACAGAGGAGGAAGTGCTGGATGTCTTGAAACGGTTAAAAGTGGATAAATCCCCAGGACCTGATCAGGTGTACCCGAGAACTCTGTGGGAAGCTAGAGAAGTGATTGCTGGGCCTCTTGCTGAGATATTTGTATCATCGATAGTCACAGGTGAGGTGCCGGAAGACTGGAGGTTGGCAAACGTGGTGCCACTCTTTAAGAAGGGAGGTAAGGACAAGCCAGGGAACTATAGACCGGTGAGCCTGACCTCAGTGGTGGGCAAGTTGTTGGAGGGAATCCTGAGGGACAGGATGTACATGTATTTGGAAAGGCAAGGACTGATTCAGGATAGTCAACATGGCTTTGTGCGTGGGAAATTATGTCTCACAAACCTGATTGAGTTTTTTGAAGAAATAACAAAGAGGATTGATGAGGGCAGAGCAGTAGATTTGATCTGTATGGACTTCAATAAAGCGTTCGACAAGTTTCCCCATGGGAGACTAATTAGCAAGGTTAGATCTCATGGAATACAGGGAGAATTAGCCATTTGGATACAGAACTGGCTCAAAGGTAGAAGACAGAGGGTGGTGGTGGAAGGTTGTTTTTTAGACTGGAGGCCTGTGACCAGTGGAATGCCACAAGGATCGGGCCCTCTACACTTTGTCATTTATATAAATTATTTGGATGCAAGCATAAGAGGTACAGTTAGTAAGTTTGCAGATGACACCAAAATTGGTGGTGTTGTGGACAGCGAAGAGGGTTACCTCAGATTACAACAGGATCTGGACCAGATGGGCCAATGGGCTGAGAATTGGCAGATGGAGTTTAATTCAGATAAATGCGAGGTGCTACATTTTGGGAAAGCAAATCTTAGCAGGACTGATCCACTTAATGGTAAGGTCCCAGGGAGTGTTGCTGAACAAACAGACCTTGGAGTGCAGGTTCATAGCTCCTTGAAAGTGGAGTCGCAGGTAGATAGGATAGTGATGAAAGCGTTTGATATGCTTTCTTTTATTGGTCAGAGTATTGAGTACAGGAGTTGGGAGGTCATGTTGTGGCTGTACAGGACATTGGTTAGGCCACTGTTGGAATATTGCGTGCAATTCTGGTCTCCTTCCTATCGGAAAGATGTTGTGAAACTTGAAAGGGTTCAGAAAAGATTTACAAGGATGTTGCCAGGGTTGGAGGATCTGAGCTACAGGGAGAGGCTGAACAGGCTGGGGCTGTTTTCCCTGGAGCATCGGAGGCTGAGGGGTGACCTTATAGAGGTTTACAAAATTATGAGGGGCACGGATAGGGTGGATAGGCAAAGTCTTTTCCCTGGGGTGGGGGAGTCCAGAACTAGAGGGCATAGGTTTAGGGTGAGAGGGAAAAGAAATAAAAGAGACCTAAGGGGCAACTTTTTCATACAGAGGGTAGTACGTGCATGGAATGAGCTGCCAGAGGATGTGGTGGAGGCTGGTACAATTGCAACATGTAAGAGGCATTTGGATGGGTTTGGAGGGATATGGGCCGGGTGCTGGCAGGTGGGACCAGATTGGGTTGGGATGTCTGGTCGGCGTGGACGGGTAGGACCGAAGGGTCTGTTTCCATGCTGTACATCTCTATGACTCTATAGTGGAGGCATTGGTCAGAATATTCCATAGTTCACTTTGAAAACTGCTAATCATAGAATCATAAAATTTCACAGTACAGAAGGAAGTCATCTAATCGATTGTGTCTGTACCAGCTCTCGACAGAGCTATCCAACTCATCCCAATCTCCAGCTGTATTTCTGTAGCCCTTTAACTTTATGTCTTTCAAATATATATTCTGCCCTCTTTTGAAACCTCTGATGAAATCTGCCTCCACCACTCCAAGGCAATGTGTTCCAAATCCTAAAAACTTTCTGATTAAAGAAGTTTCTCTTCTATTCCCTCCTAGCTCTCTTCCTGCCAGCTTTGAAATATGCTGCCCCTGTTCAAGAAGAGTTCACGGTATTATCTCGGTAATGTCTTCACATGGATTGAAGATTGGTCACTGCACATGAGACAACAGTTGGGATTAACAGGTCTTTTTCATGTTGGAAAGATGGAACTTGTGTAGAGTCACAAGGATCAGTCCTGGGACCTCAGTTATTTACTATCTATATTAATGACTTGGAAGGGGCAAAGTGTAATGTATTTCAGTACTGTTCTGAAGAGGGGTCACTGGACACGAAACATTAATTCTGCTTTCTCTTCACAGAAGCTGCCAGACTTGCTGAGTTTTTCCAGCAATTTCTGTTTCTGTTTCTGCTCATTGATCCTCAATTTCATTTTCCAACTTTCTAAAATATGGTTCCTGATCCTCCTTTTGATGATATTTAAGGTGGATTTGTGACCAAATGGAAAATGGTCACAGAGAGAAGACTATGTAGGCGAAAACATTGCTCCAAATGGGTACTGCCCTTCCTTGCAGCCTTTACATTTCACATCCAAACTGATTAGAATGTGCCTGGATAGGTGCTTGAGCTAAAACAGAGATATATGTCTCTGGTTAAACTAACAAAGAAATTCTGAACAGAAAATGTGTTGCTGGAAAAGCGCAGCAGATCAGGCAGCATCCAAGGAGCAGGAGAATTGACGTTTCGGGCATGAGCCCTTCTTCAGGAATGAGGAAAGTGTGTCCAGCAGGCTAAGATAAAAGGTATGGAGGAGGGACTTGGGGGAGGGGCGTTGGAAATGCGATAGGTGGAAGGAGGTTAAGGTGAGGGTGATAGGCCGGAGTGGGGTGGGGGCGGAGAGGTCAGGAAGAAGATTGCAGGTTAGGAAGGCGGTGTTGAGTTCAAGGGTTGGGACTGAGACAAGGTGGAGGGAGGGGAAATGAGGAAACTGGAGAAATCCGAAAAGACCACTCCCTCCATGACTCCCTCGTCAGGTCCACACCCCCCCACCAACCCAACCTCCACTCCCGGCACCTTCCCCTGCAACCGCAAGAAATGCAAAACTTGCGCCCACACCTCCCTCCTTACTTCCCTCCAAGGCCCCAAGGGATCCCACCATATCCGCCACAAATTCACTTGCACCTCCACACACATCATTTACTGCATCCGCTGCACCCGATGTGGCCTCCTCTATATTGGGGAGACAGGCCGCCTACTTGCGGAACATTTCAGAGAACACCTCTGGGACACCCGGACCAACCAACCCAACCACCCCTTGGCTCAACACTTCAACTCCCCCTCCCACTCCACCAAGGACATGCAAGTCCTTGGAATCCTCCATCGCCAGACCATAGCAACACGATAACTGGAGGAAGAGCGCCTCATCTTCTGCCTAGGAACCCTCCAACCACAGGAGATGAACTCAGATTTCTCCAGTTTCCTCATTTCCCCTCCCCCCACCTTGTCTCAGTCCCAACCCTCGAACTCAGCACCGCCTTCCTAACCTGCAATCTTCTTCCTGACCTCTCCGCCCCCACCCCAACTCTGGCCTATCACCCTCACCTTATCAACCTCACCTTCACCTCCTTCCACCTATCGTATTCCCAATGCCCTCCCCCAAATCCCTCCTCCCTACCTTTTATCTAAGCCTGCTTGGCACACTTTCCTCATTCCTGAAGAAGGGCTGATGCCCGAAACGTCGATTCTCCTGCTCCTTGGATGCTGCCTGACCTGCTGCGCTTTTCCAGCAACACATTTTCGGCTCTGATCTCCAGCATCTGCAGTCCTCACTTTCTCCAAAGAAATTCTGAAGCAAAGCAACAGCTGCTTGGAAGCTTGGAATCTACTTTGAAGTCAAGTGCACAGAGAGGTATTTTTTTCAGTACTTTAGTAGTAGCCATCTCAACATGAAGTCAATAACAATATCATCCTTTTAGCACAAAATATAAATCTATTTTAAAAGCTGTCAAAAGGATTATACTGTTACAGCCAGCAGGAACTTCAATGCAGAAAATGGATCATATAACCTCCAATTGGAATTTTTGACTGGATAGTTGAAGCATTCACCATTAATTGTGACCTGTTTCACCAGAGATGAATTAAGAAGTCTGTCCAAATTAAATCTTTTGTGGGTTCTAGAAGAGCAGGAATTTTCTTCTGGTGCTAACAAATAAGCTGCCATTCTAGGTCTGAAAATAAAAAATGTTGGAGATCACAGCAAGTCAGGCAGCATCCATGGAGAAAAAGCAAGATAAGGTTTTGGGTCTAGATGACTTATCATCTGAGCTGATATGAATTGTGGAGGGGACCTACCCTAGGTCTCTCATTCTCCATGGTCGCAATAATCTCATCATCCCATGCAATCTTGACACCTCAGTCCAGCTGCATCAGAACATCTCCTATCTCCTCCTCCAACAGTCCCAGTCACCCACCAAAAGCCCCTCTCCCCACTCCTAACACCTGATTTTATATAAAACCACACAAAGAGTACCAAACATAGGCCCACATGAAATCTCTTACCCACCTGGATCTCTCTTGTCTCTATACCACAGGATAAAAGCATCCCACTCTCCTTGAGGTCTGCGCTGGTGTCAGCCTAGATTTTTGTGCTCAAGACTGGATAGTGGAATGCAAACCCACATCTTTCTGTCTCAGAGACAAGTGTGCTGTGCCATAGCTGACAAATGGAATTATACTCCTGTCTCTATGTCTCCTTTGTAAGAAACCATTATGAGATAACTGCTCATTTTGTAAATACAATTGTAAGATTTTCAAATATGCAAATTGAACAACTGCAAAATAATACCTACATACCTTCTTAAAAGATGTTTTATTTTTCCAGTCTTTAGGCTTCTCCACTAGGTTTCTTGACCAGGCAGTGTGGCATGTAGAAAGATGGCAATTCACTGATTACTTTGACACTCAGCGACATGAAGTACTGCTTTATATCTCAGCCGAGTGAGAGCACTGTCTAATGTATGTCCTGTCAAATATGTGGTCTAGGTATTTTGCAAAGCAAAAATGGGAAGAGTGTTGTAATGCATTTAGTAATTTTAAGACAATGTGCACAATGTCTGCAAGAAGTGATGCAAGGATAAAAATATGCAAAACTTAGAATGGAGCCAAAAATGTCACAATCAGGATATCTCTGATCTTGCATGTATTGCAGGGATAGAATTATGATTGATAGTTTATCGAGCATATTTTCTCTCAGAATTCTCACCTCAACTGAATTTAGCATTTGGGAATCATGCATGTGTGACACTGATGTTTTAGTTGTGGTTCTAATTATTTAGATTTAGATTTTTAGACTTAGATTCTTTTTAGATTTCGAGCTTATTGTCAGGTGTACTCAAGTACACATGGTACGTACCTAGGTGCAAAACCCTTAGGTACAAAGTAGTAAGCAAAATGGGTGGCACGGTGGCTCAGTGGTTAGCACTGCTGCCTTACAGCACCAGAGACCCAAGTTCAATTCCTGCCTCAGGCAACAGTCTGTGTGGAGTTTGCACATTCTCACTGTGTCTGCGTGTTTCTTCCCACGATCCAAAAATGTGCAGGTTAGGTGAATTGGCCATGCTAAATTGCCTGTGAAGTGTAGGGGAGTGAGTCTGGGTGGGTTACTCTTCGGAGGGTCGGTCGGTGTGGACTTGTTGGGACGAAGAGCCTGTTTCCACACGGTAAGTAATCTCATTTAAAAAGTGAAGCATTACTTCATAGAATAGCAGAGAAATAAGGCAATAGTTAACATGAAAATCTTTTGTAGTTTATGCTAGGAAAATAAAGGTATAAGTTAAAATGTTCACCTGTCTTTGATAAGTCCCCTGTTGATCTCACTCTCTGGGAGACCTCAGCTACCTATTCTCAAAGCAGCTGCCTCCCACAGATACCATCGCTGCTGCTGAAACTGCCCCCTCTCCGATCTCCTCCAGTGTCTTGGGAATATGCCCGGGCAGGATCCACTCGCACACTGAGCCAAGACACCGCCATGAGCTGCCAAGAGAACAGGCCAAGACCCATCATGAACTGCTGAGAGACCAGGCTGAGACCCACTGAGAGACCAGGCTGAGACCCACTAAGAGACCAGGCTGAGACCTGTGACAAGCTTCTGAGAGACCAGACTGAGAGCCACCACAAACTGCTGAGGGACCAGACAGAGACCCACCACAAGCTGTTGAGAGACCAGGCCGAGACCCACCACAAGCTGCTGGCAAATGACGCTAAGACCCGCACAAGATGCTGAGAGACCAGGCTCAGACCCACCACAAGCTGATGCGAGACCAGACTGAGACGTGTAACAAGCTGTTGATGGACCAGATTGAGACCCACCACAAGCTGCTGAGAGACCAGGCTGAGACCTGTGACAAGCTGCTGAGGGATCAGGCTGAGACCCACTACAAGCTTCTGAGAGACCAGGCTGAGACCTGTGAAAAGCTGCTGAGAGACCAGGCTGAGACCCACCACAAGCTGCTGAGAGACCTGGCTGAGACCCACCACAAGCTGATGAGAGACCAGACTGAGACCCACCACAAACTACTGAGAGACCAGGCTCAAACCCACCACAAGCTGATGAGAGACCAGGCTGAGACCTGTGAAAAGCTGCTGAGATACTAGGCTGAGACCCACCACAAGCTGCTGAGAGACCAGACTGAGACCCACCACAAGCTGCTGAGAGACCAGACTGAGAACTGTGACGAGCTTCTGTGAGACCAAACTGAGACCTGTGATAGACTGCTAAGAGACCAGGCTAAGACCCACCACATGCTGCTGAGACACCAAACTGAGACCCACCACAAGCTGCTGAGAGACCAGACTGAGACCTACCACAAGCTGCTGAGAGACCAGGCTGTGACCTGTGACAAGCTGCTGAGAGACCTGGCTAAGACCCACCACAAGCTTCTGTGAGACCAGGCTGAGACATGTTATAAGCTACTGAGAGACCAGACTGAGACCCACCACAAGCTGCTGTGAGACCAGACTGAGACCTGTGACAAGCTGTTGAGGGACTAGGCTGATACCTACCACAAACTGCTGAGAGACCAGGGTGCGTGTGACCGACCACAAGCTGCTGAGAGACCAGGCTGAGATCCATCACAAGCTGCTGAGAGACCAGGCTGAGACCCACCACAAGCTGCTGAGAGACCAGACTGAGACCCACCACAAGCTGCTGTGAGACCAGACTGAGACCCACCACAAGCTGCTGAGAGACCAGGCTGAGACCCACCACAAACTGCTGAGAGACCAGGCTGAGACCCACCACAAGCTGCTGAGACACCAGGCTGAGACCCACCACAAGCTGCTGAGAGACCAGGCTGAGACCTGTGACAAGCTGCTGAGAGAACAGGCTGTGACCCACCACAAGCTGCTGAGAGACCAGGCTGAGACCTGTGACAAGCTTCTGAGAGACCAGGCTGAGACCCACCACAAGCTGCTGAGAGACCAGGCTGAGACCCACCACAAGCTGCTGAGAGACCAGGCTGAGACCTGTGAAAAGCTGCTGAGAGACCAGGCTGAGACCCACCACAAGCTGCTGAGAGACCTGGCTGAGACCCACCACAAGCTGATGAGAGACCAGGCTGAGACCCACCACAAGCTGCTGAGAGACGAGACTGAGACCCACCACATGCTGCTGAGAGACGAGACTGAGACCCACCACAAGCTGCTGAGAGACGAGACTGAGACCCACCACAAACTGCTGAGAGACCAGGCTGAGACCCAACACAAGCTGCTGAGAGACCTGGCTGAGACCTGTGACAAGTGGCTGAGAGACCAGACTGAGACCTGTGACAAGCTGCTGAGACACCAGGCTGAGACGCACCACAAGCTGCTGAGAGACCAAGCTGAGACACACCACAAGCTGCTGAGAGACGAGACTGAGTCCCACCACAAGCTGCTGAGACACCAGGCTGAGACCCACCACAAGATGCCGAGAGACCAGACTGAGACCCACCACAAGCTGCTGAGAGACCAGACTGAGAACTGTGACGAGCTTCTGTGAGACCAAACTGAGACCTGTGATAGACTGCTAAGAGACCAGGCTAAGACCCACCACATGCTGCTGAGACACCAAACTGAGACCCACCACAAGCTGCTGAGAGACCAGACTGAGACCTACCACAAGCTGCTGAGAGACCAGGCTGTGACCTGTGACAAGCTGCTGAGAGACCTGGCTAAGACCCACCACAAGCTTCTGTGAGACCAGGCTGAGACATGTTATAAGCTACTGAGAGACCAGACTGAGACCCACCACAAGCTGCTGTGAGACCAGACTGAGACCTGTGACAAGCTGTTGAGGGACCAGGCTGATACCTACCACAAACTGCTGAGAGACCAGGGTGCGTGTGACCGACCACAAGCTGCTGAGAGACCAGGCTGAGACCCACCACAAGCTGCTGAGAGACCAGACTGAGACCCACCACAAACTGCTGTGAGACCAGACTGAGACCCACCACAAGCTGCTGAGAGACCAGGCTGAGACCCACCACAAGCTGCTGAGAGACCAGGCTGAGACCCACCACAAGCTGCTGAGACACCAGGCTGAGACCTGTGACAAGCTTCTGAGAGACCAGGCTGAGACCCACCACAAGCTGCTGAGAGACCAGGCTGAGACCCACCACGAGCTGCTGAGAGACCAGGCTGAGACCTGTGACAAGCTGCTGAGAGAACAGGCTGTGACCCACCACAAGCTGCTGAGAGACCAGGCTGAGACCCACCACAAGCTGCTGAGAGACCAGGCTGAGACCCACCACAAGCTGCTGAGAGACCAGGCTGAGACCCACCACAAGCTGCTGAGACACCAGGCTGAGACCTGTGACAAGCTGCTGTGAGACCAGGTTGTGACCCACCACAAGCTGCTGAGAGACCAGACTGAGACCTGTGACAAGCTGCTGAGAGACCAGGGTGCGTGTGACCGACCACAAGCTGCTGAGAGACCAGGCTGAGACCTGTGACAAGCTGCTGAGAGATGAGGCTGTGACCCACCACACGGGAGGTGAAAACTTAGGTGGAGAAAGCACCAAAAAGTGGGAAGAAAAAGAAGGAAATGAGATGTTCAGTCTGGTTTATCAAGTTTATTCAAAACTGAGAAAGACAGATCACAAATCATATTGAGTTCTTTGAGGATGTTACTAGACAATTTGACGAGGGTCGAGTGGTAGATGCGGTGTATATGCACTTCAGCAAGGCATTTGATAAGGTCCCCCATGGTAGGCTTGTTCAGAAGGTCAGGTGGAAGGGGATACAGGGAAACCTAGCTGTCTGGATACAGAATTGGCTGGTTGACAGAAGACAGCGAGTTGTTGTAGAAGGAAAGTATTCTGCCTGGAAGTCAGTGGTGAGTGGTGTTCCACAGGGCTCTGTTTTTGGTCCTCTACTCTTTGTAGTTTTTATTAATGATTTGGATGAAGAGGTTGAAGGATAGGTTAGCAAGTTTGCAGACGACACAAAGGTTGGAGGTGTCGTTGACAGTATAGAGGGCTGTTTTAAATTAGGTTACCAACGGAAACAATTTCTTCGCGTCCACCCTTTCCAAGCCATGTATTATCTTGTAAGTTTCTATTAGATCTCCCCTTAACCTTCTAAACTCCAATGAGTACAATCCCAGGATCCTCAGCCATTCCTCGTATGTTAGACCTACCATTCCAGGGATCATCCGTGTGAATCTCCACTGGACACACTCCAGTGCCAGTATGTCCTTCCTGAGGTGTGGGGCCCAAAACTGGACACAGTACTCCAAATGGGGCCTAACCAGAGCTTTATAAAGTCTCAGTAGCACATCGCTGCTTTTATATTCCAACCTTCTTGAGATAAATGACAACATTGCATTCACTTTCTTAATCACGGATTCAATCTGCATGTTTACCTTTAGAGAATCCTCGACTTGCACTCCCAGATCCATCTGTACTTTGGCTTTATGAATTTTCTCACCGTTTAGAAAGTAGTCTATGCTTGTATTCTTTTTTCCAAAGTGCAAGACCTCGCATTTGCTCACATTGAACTTCATCAGCCATTTCCTGGATCCAAACTGTCTAGATCCATCTGCAGCCTCCCCACTTCCTCAGTACTACCTGCCTGTCCACCTATCTTAGTATCATCGCCAAACTTCGCTAAAATGCTCCCAGTTCTTTCATCCAGATCATTAATATATAATGCGAACAGCTGTGGCCCCAACACTGAACTCTGCGGGACACCGCTTGTCACCGGCTGCCATTCCGAAAAAGAACCTCTTATCCCAACTCTCTGCCTTCTGTCAGACAGCCAATCCTCAATCCATGCCAGTAGCTCACCTCGAACGCCATGGGCCCTCACCTTACTCAGCAGCTCCCGTGTGTCACCTTATCAAAGGCCTTTTGGAAGTCTAGATAGACCACATTCACTGGGTTTCCCTGGTCTAACCTACTTGTCACCTCTTCAATGAATTCTAACAGGTTTTTCAGGCACGACCTCCCCTTACTAAATCCATGTTGACTTGTTCTAATCAGACTCTGCTCTTCGAAGAATTTAGAAACCTCATCCTTAACGATGGATTCTAGAATTTTACCAACAACCGAGGTTAGACTAATTGGCCTATAATTTTCCATCTTTTGTCTTGATCCTTTCTTGAACAATGGGGTTACAACAGCGGTCTTCAAATCATCTGGGACTTTTCCTGACTCCAGTGACCTTTGAAAGATCTCAACCAACGCCTCCACTATTTCCTCAGCCACCTCCCTCAGAACTCTAGGATGTAGCCCATCGGGGCGAGGAGATTTGTCAATTTTAAGACCTTTTAGCTTTTCTAGCACAATCTCTTTTGTATTGGCAACCATACTCAACTCAGCCTCCTGACTCCCTTTAATTGTTGGGATATTACTCATATCTTCCACTGTGAAGTCTGACACAAAGTACTTATTAAGTTCTCCAGCTATTTCCTTATCTCCCATCACTAGCCTTCCAGCATTAGTTTAAAGTGGCGAAATGTCTACTTTTGCCTGTCGTTTGTTTCTTATATATTGAAAGAAACTTTTACTATCATTTCTAATATTACCGGTTAGCTTACCTTCATATTTGATCCTCTCCTTCCTTATTTCTCTCTTTGTTATCCACTGTTTGTATTTGTAGCCTTCCCAATCTTCTGATTTCCCAGTGCTCTTGGCCACTTTATAGGATCTCTCTTTTTCTTTGATAGATTTCCTGACTTGCTTTGTCAACCATAACTGTCTAATCCCTCCCTGGATAATCTTTCTTTTCTTGGGGATGAACCTCTGTACTGCGTCCTCAATTATACCCACAAACTCCTGTCATTTTTGCTCTACTGTCTTCCCTGCTAGGCTGTGCTTCCAGTCTATTTCCGTCAGTTCCTCTCTCATGCCCTCATAATTACCTTTGTTTAACTGTAACACCATTACATCCGATTTTGCCTTCTCTCTTTCAAACTGCAGACTGAACTCTACCATATTATGACCGCTGCTTCCTAAGTGTTCCCTTACTTTAGGATCTTTTATAAAGTCTGGTTCAATACATAGCACTAGGTCCAAAATAGCCTGTTCCCTTGTGGGCTCCATGACAAGCTGTTCCAAAAAGCCATCCTGTAGGCATTCCAAGAATTCCCTTTCTTTGGATCCACTGGCAACATTATTTACCCAGTCCACCTGCATATTGAAGTCCCCCATGATCACCGTGACCTTGCCTTTCTGACATGCCTTCTCTATTTCCCGGTACATGTTGCGTCTCTGATCCTGACCACTGTTAGGAGGTCTGTACATAACTCCCATTATGGTTTTTTTGTCTTTGTGGTTCCTCAATTCCACCCACACGGACTCCATATCATCCGACCCTATGTCATTCAGTGCCATAGATTTAATTTTGTTCTTAACCAACAAGGCCATCCCGGCCCCTCTGTCCACCTCCCTGTCTTTTCGATAAGTTGTAAATCCTTGGATGTTTAACTACCAGTCCTGAACCACCTCAACCATGTCTCTGTGATGCCTACTACATCATAATCATTCACGATGATCTGTGCGGTTAGTTCATCTACTTTGTTATGAATGCTACGAGCGTTCAGGTAAAGTGTCTTAATGCTAACCTTCTTATCATTAGAGATATTGGAAGTCATAAGATGTCCTAAGTTAGCCTTCCTTTTTGTTGCATTCCTAAACTGCCTCAAGATTAAATCCACCTGCATACATGCTATCTTCCTGCTTACCTTTCCATTTAACTCCATACTCCCTGTCGCTTTCACTTTCCCTTCCCCCCAGCTCAGAAGTTTAAAGTCCTACTGACCACCCTATTTATCCTCTTTGCTAGAACATTGGTACCAGATCGGTTCAGGTGGAGACCGTCCCAACGGTACAGATCCCCCCGGTTCCAAAACTGATGCCAATGCCCCATGAAATGGAATCCCTCTTTCCCACACCAATCCCTTAGCCACGTGTTTACTTCCCTAATTTTCTTATCCCTATGCCAATTGGCACGGGGCTTGGGCAGTAATCCAGAGATTATGACCCTTGAGGACCTGTACTTCAATTTCCTTCCTAGTGCTTGATAATCCCCAAACAGGTCCTCCACCCTAGTCTTGCCTATGTTGTTAGTCCCAACATGGACCACAACAACTGGATCCTCCCCCTCCCGCTCCAATATCCTTTCAAGCCGGTCGGAGATGTCCCGCACCCTGGCACCGGGCAGGCAACACACCATGCGAGACTCCTGATCCGGCTTGCAAAGGATACTATCTGTCCCCCTAATTATAGAATCTCCTATAACAACTACTTGTCTTTTTGGTCCCCCCTCTTGAATGGCCTTCTGCACCATGGTGCCATGGTCAGCTGGCTCATCCTGTCCAGAGCCCTTTTCCTCATCCGAACAGGGAGCAAGAATCTCATACCTGTTGGACAAGGTCAAGGGCTGAGGCTCCTGCACTCCTGAACTCAGGTTCCCCCTACCTGCCTCATTTACAGTCACACTCTGATGTCCCTGATCACTAACTGAATGTGAATTACTTAATCTCCCAGGTGTGACTGCCTCCTGAAACAAAGCGTCCAGGTAACTCTCCCTCTCCTGGATGTGCCGCAGTGTTTGAAGCTCAGATCCCAGATCATCAACTCTGAGCCGGAGTTCTTCCAGCAACCAACACTTGCTGCAGATGTGGTCACTGCTGTTCACAATGGAATCAGCCAGCTCCCACATCATACAGCTACAGCACATCACCTGCCCAGCCATCTCTGCTTAGTTAATTAATTACTTAGTTACTTTATACAAGTTTGAATTAGAATACTTTCTGATACCTCTCTGCTATAGTCTTTTTCTAAAATCCAATTAATAGATAAACCATAAAAAGTAAATTTTTAACCATTCACCGATAAAGAAATAGAAAATCCTTACCTTAACAAACCAGAGTCCTATCTTTGGTTGGGGGGGTGGGGGCGGTGGGAGACATAACACGTGTAGTGTCTCGGGTACAGCCACTGCCCAGATATATTACCAGCAGTCCCCTGGTCGTCGCTCCTGTTCTTCCGACTAATTAACTAGGTTAGAGGAGGAGGGTGGGTGGGAGACACTACAGTAGTAGAGTCTCGGGTTTAGCCGCCTTGCTGATATATATGGTCACTGCTTTCCTTCCCAGCTGCCCCTCCGGTCCACGTCACTTCCTCCGCTGCTCCCACTCCTTCTCCGCTGCTGCTCGCACTTAAAATGGCCGTTGGCGTCGAAGTGTGAGTATTTATACTCACTGCTTACCTTCCCGGCTATCCCTCTGGTCCTCGCCACTTCCTCCGCTGCTCCCGTTCCTTCTGTGAAAGAGAAAAACACCGCTGCCCGCTACCGGTAAGTAATTTTAATAAAAACTGCCTTACCTTATCTGCAGTCTTCCAAGTTCGTCCTACCTCCGCTGCTGCTCACACAAGTAGCCTAATTTGTGCTAACTTATCAAATATATTACGTCCACTGTTGCTGCTTTATTTGTCCTTCTTGTTCCCTCCTCAAAGTATTCTCATAAATTTGTCAAGAGTGATTTTCCCTTCCTGAAGCCATGCCAATTCTACTTGATCATAATAATAACTTCCAATTGCCCTATTATTGTTATGAATTGTGTTATTCTAATTTCATCCTAGGATGCATCCCATCAGGTCCAAAGGACTTATTGATCTTTAGCCCAATAGTTTCCAGAGGAATTATTCTCTAGTGATACCTGTTGCATGTATTTCCTTTCCTTTTGCCCTTGGTTACTTAGTAATTTTAGAATGCTATAGTGTTTTCCAGTGTGAAGATTTATTCAAAATACTTATTCAGCTCCTCTGCCATTTTCTGGTTCCCCATTATTAGATTCAATTCCCTACAGCATGGAAACAGACCATTTGCCACAACACGTCCACACTGACCCTCCGAAGATCAACCCATTCGTACCCTATATTTACCCCTGACTAATGCACCCAACACGATGGGCAATTTAGCATGGCCAATTCACCTGGCCTGCACATCTTTGGATTGTGGGAGGAAACTGGAACACCCAGAGGAAACTCATGCAGACACAGGGAGAATGTGCAAACTGCACTCAGGCAGTCGCCCAAGGAGGGAATTGAACCCAGGTCTCTGGTGCTGTAAGGCAGCAGTGCTAACCACTGAGTCACCGTGCTGCCCCAGTATTTCCCCAGTCTAATTGTCTAAGGAGTCTGTGTTCACTTTGGCTTCTCACTCCCTTTTGTAATGTTTAAAATATTTTTAAATTGTCGCCAGGCAAGGGTGTTCCCTTCCAGTTCCCTACCTGATGAAGGGCTTTTGCCCGATATGTCGATTTCGCTGCTCCTTGGATGCTGCCTGAACTGCTGTGCTCTTCCAGCACCACTAATCCAGAACCACCCCATGATAGACTCTCTCTCTCACACACACACACGTGCACACTCACGCTTTCTCTCAATCTAACATAGAGCATAACAACGCAGTACAGGCCCTTCGGCCCTCAATGTTGCGCTGACCTGAAAAACCAATCTGAAGCCCATCTAACCGACACTGTTCCATTTTCATCCATATGACTATACAATGACCATTTAAACAACTTTAACATTGGCAAGTCCACTAATGATAAAGAAGGAAAGGAAGAGAAAAAAAACACGAATGGAAAGAGAAGATAAACAAGAAGAGAAGAACCGGCTGAGCAGACAAGCTCCAGCTGGAGTGTCCTACTTTGCATGCATCATGCAACACTAGATCTCTCCCCACCCTCCCGAAATTCTTCACCAGCTCTGAAGAGCTGGCCTTAGACCTGGCACCAGCTAGGCGAAACAACCTTTGGGACTCCTGTTCACTTCTGAAAATGACAGTATCTATCTTCTGAATTACATTGTTCCCTGCCACAACTACATTCATATTTCCTTTCCCCATTTGAATGATCCTCTGTGCCAAGGTGCTATGGTCAGTTTGTTCATCCTCCCTGCAATCCGTGGTCTAATCCGCACAGTTTGCAAGAACTTTGTAACTGTTGGACAATTGCAGGGGCTGAGGCTTATCAACTTTAACTTTCTGGGTTCTCATATCCGCTTCATCTGTGGTCACATACCCCTGGCTCTGTTCACAACAGACCAATTTTGAAATACCTAATCTTAAAAGATTAGAGATACAGTGGCAGACATTTAAGGGGATACTTCAGAAAACACAGTCGGTACATTCTAAAGAAAAAGACAAATTACAAGGGAAGGACGCACCATCCATGGTTAACCAGAAATGTTAAAGGTGTCACCAGACTTAAAGTAAAGACATATTGTGCAAAGACAGGTGACAGGTCAGAAGATTGGATAGAATATAAACAAAGAAAATGGGTAAAACTAGAGAAAGTCAACAAGAAAATATAAAACAGGTAGTAAGAGTTTGAAGAAGAAAAGAGTAATTCTGGTAAGGATTGTTCCTAATGACAACTTTAGTATATCTGACCTAAAGTGGGAGAAGAGTAGAATTCCTTTTCCAGCCTTAATGCTCGCACTGGGAGCAGCATTGTGGAATTGGTATGCTGACTGGGCACCAGTATTTTTGGGGCCGATCACCTCCATTCCTGGTTCCCAGGGGCCCTATAAATTTAGCCCATGATTTTAAACTGTGTTCATTGATAAATTAGCCTGATTGTTGTCAATGAAACAGATCCGCTAAACATTTCATGATGTATGAATTGTTGTAAAATGTAATATTCCAGTTAATCACTCAATTATGAAGGTAGAACTTGAAGAAAAGAGCATATCCAGAGCAAAATCAAGGGAGAAAGGTGGTAAACAAACATAGTCTTCAAATTCCAGAGTGTTTGTGTTTACACTCTTAAAAGGAGAAAGTTCCTATATTTGTCATATTCAAAACATAAGGCTGTTATAATCAAAGGTCTGGACATATAACATTGTGACTAAGATTTCACCTCTTAGAACAACATGCTATAAGACCAACTATCTCAGTACACTAATCATGGGAATTTCATCAGTCAGCTGGTCACGTTTTATGTATAGACAAAGGGTAATCCTGACCATGACAATAATCAGTGAGCATCTGTTGAAATGCTGGTGTTCTGTCCCATTTTCTATTTATGTGTCTTGGTCTGTCAAGGCGGGTGATATCATTTCTGGTTCTTTTTCTCAGAGGCCACCCCGTACCTTCACACTGCCCTGATTATAGCTGCCTTGAGTTTAGCTCCTTCAAGGTCCTTTGCACGAGGTCAGGAGGAAGGGTCTTCAGCACTGTCAATCTGGCATGCATTTTATACAAAGCAGCAGTGAATGCAAGGCTGGAAGCCCTTTAAATATGGCTGGCCGAAACACTTGCCTTTCTGTCAACAGCTGCCACCATCAATGACTTGCTTCCCACCTCTGCTCTTTAATTGAACAGGATTTTTAACCACGCCTAAAATCATTGGCTGGTTGTGCATCATCACAGTTGGAAGGTTGCATTGCACTTGAGTGGAAGCAGCATTTGCCACCGTTTCTGCCCATGGATCTGTGGCGTCAACACAAAATTCAACTCCTGATCTGATTCACTTCTTCCAGCATTGTGTAAGGAACCAAGAAAGTGCACATTTTTCGTTTTTTTGGAAATGTGAGCTGAATTAAAAATTGAACTGTTAAACTAAAAACTCAGAGTTTTGCAACTTGAAAATCATGTGTTGAATATTGTTGAGCTTTGCAATGCAATGTTGCTTTTTGGAAGCACTAAGAGGGAGAATCCAAAACAGAACAGCCTTGAGAACGTTTTGAGTGCAGAAGTTCTGCTTGATGAGCCTACTGAGCCTACAGAGAGGTTAAAAAGCTATAAATGTCAAGAGCAGCAGGCAAGCAACATCCAAAGACTTCAGAATTTGATTTGACTGGATTTCTTATTGTCACATGACCCAGATGCAGTAAAAAATATTATATTGCATGCTAACCAGACAAATCATACCTTACAAAAGTATATCAGGGTAATAGAACAGAATGCAAAAAATAGTGTTACAGTTACAGAGAAGGTGCAGAGAAAGATCAACTCTAATATATGAGAGGTCTGTTCATAAATCTGATAACAGCCTGAGGAAAAAGCAAAAGTAAACAGAAAAACTTAAAAAGAAAGAATTGTGCAAGATAACACACAAGTCTTCCTGATCACTCATCAAATCAAAAAACAACAATCACCCTACAAACAGCAGTATCTCATCATTGCAAAAATTAAAAGAATGTGAGAAATTCATTTCCCAATTGGTAGATGTTTATAAAATTGTGAATTGCATGGATAGAGTGATAAGTATGAAGCTTTTTGGGTGAAGAGTGGAGGGGTCAATTACGAGGGGACACGGATTCAAGGTGCGAGGTAGGAAGTTTAAAAGATGTGCGAGGCAGATGTCCAGGTTAAGTGAATTGGCTGTAGTATCCAGGGATGCACAGGCTAGATGGATCAGCCATGGGAAGCATTGGATTATAGACTTAGGATAGGGAGATGAGTAGGATGCTCTTCGGAGATTTGGCCAGACTCAATGGGCCGAATGGTCTCTTTCCACACTGTAGGAATTCTATGAAAATTGTGATCTGATCTTTGATGATTAGAATTTTGTACATCCTGTCTATATTTCTTTTCCACCCATAATATTTGTTCAATGATTTGTCTTTTGTTTGTCTTTGTCATATTTCAGTGTCTGTATTGGAATTTTGAAGGAACATAACTTAAGAGTTTTGAGAAGATTTGTAGCTCAGATTGAGGTTCTGGATGTAGGTTTGCTCGCGGAGCTGGAAAGTCCATTTCCAGATTTTTCACCACCCTACTAGGTAATATTTTCAGTGGGCCTCAGGTGAAGCACTGCTGATAATTCCTGCTTTCTATTTATATGCTTGGGTTTCTTTGGGCTGGTGATGTCATTTCCTTTGGTGAAGTCACTTCCTGTTCTTTTTCTCAGGGGGTGGTAGATGGGGTCTAACTCGATGCGTTTGTTGGTAGAGTTATGGTTGGAAAGCCATGCTTCAGGGAATTCTCATGTCTTTGTTTAGCTTGTCCTAGGATGGATGTGTTATCCCAGTCGAAGTGATGTCCTTCCTTATCTGTATGTAAGGATGTTGTGGTTCTGTTTGCCGAGCTGGGAATTTGTGTTGTAGACGTTTCGTCCCCTGACGAACAACGAGCACCCAAGCTACAAATCTTTCACAAACTTTGAACACCTACGGGCGAGAGACGCTAAGACAAGCCGGGAAATGGGAATCCTGTGCCAACCGCCTAAGCGCCACACAGGGGACGAAACATTGCAACACAAATTCCCAGCTCGGCGAACAGAACCACAACAATGAGCTACAACTCTTCTCACAAACTTTGAATGTAAGGATAATGAGAGAGGGTCATGTAGTTTTGTGGCTAATTGATGTTCATGTTTCCTGGTGGCTAGTTCTCTGCCGGTTGTCCAATGTAGTGTTTGTAACAATCCTTGCACGGTATTTTGTAAATGACATTAGTTTTGCTTGTTGTCTGTATAGGGTCTTTCAAGTTCATTAGCTGCTGTTTCAGTGTGTTGGTGGGTTTGTGGGTTATCATGATGCCAAGAGGTCTGAGTAGTCTGGCAGTCATTTCCGAGTTGTCTTTAATGTAGGGGAGAGTAGCTAGGGTTTCTGGACGTGTTTTGTTGCTTGTTTGGGTTTGTTGATGAGAAATCGGCAGACTGTGTTCACTGGATACCCATTCTTTTTGAATACACAGTATGGGTGATTTTCCTCTGCTCTGCATAGTTCCTCTGTGCTACAGTGTGTGTTGGCTCGTTGAAATAGTGTTCTGATGCAGCTTTGTTTGTGGGTGTTGGAATGATTGCTTCTGCAGTTGAATATTTGTTCCGTATGTGTTGTTTTCCTGTAGACGCTGGTTTGAAGTTCCCCATTGGCTGTTCGCTCTACTGTGACATCTAGGAATGGTAGTTTGTCGTTTTTCTCCTCCTCTCTAGTGAATTTTATGCCAGTAAGGGTATTATTGATGGTCTTGAAGTTTCCTCTAATTTGTTTTGTTTAGTGATGAAAATGTGTTGCTGGAAAAGCGCAGCAGGTCAGGCAGCATCCAAGGAACAGGAGAATCGACGTTTCGGGCATAAGCCCTTCAGCTCTGATCTCCATCATCTGCAGTCCTCACTTTCTCCTCCTTTGTTTAGTGATGACAAAGGTGTCATCTACGTAGCAGACCCAAAGTTTGGGTTGGATGGTTGGCAGAGCTGTTTGGTGGAGTCTCTGCATTACTGCTTCTGCTAAGAACCCTGATAGCGGAGATCGCATGGGTGTTCCATTGGTTTGTCTGTAGCTTTTGTTGTTAAAGGTGAAGTGGGTGGTAAGGCATAGGTTCACGAGCTTGACAATACTGTCTTTGTTGATGAGGTTAGTGGTGTTTGGTGTATGTGTTTTTGGATCTTCTAATAGTGTAGTCAGTGTTTCCTTGGCCAGGTTAATGTTGATTGATGTAAACAGGGCTGTTACATCAAAGGAGACCATTATTTCTGGACATAAATGGATGCAGATAGCTTTGAATAGACTTTGAAGAATATTTATTCATTCTTATAACTGAGATTCTATTCTCTGAACTTGCAGTATGTTGATAATGAGAAAACATTCAGGGAGCAATCAAACTTGCATCCTGTAGCTTTCACAGGCACAATCCTTCTGACCTAAACTCGGCCCTAAAGTCAGTTGAAAATCTGACCAATCCCTGCCTGACTGGCTGACTCCCCACAAGATCTCAGTTAACATTCAGCATGTGCCACTTGTTTGAGGAATTGAAGTGTCTGTAGAGCATTCTTTGAACAAGAACCAACCTGCAATTAACTTCCAGGCCTGGCCTCATAAACAAATAACAGTTTATTTATTATTTTTGTTTTAAAGCACATAACTGCTCACAATCCAACTGTTCAAAATGGGCTGATGACACAGATCCTTGCAATTTTTAATAAATGGAATTCTGAGTAATCACAGAGACATTCAAAATTAAAAACAATGTTTAGTCAAATTCACCTTCTGTTTGTTCTTCTGGGCTGTGAATTCTGACATAGGGCATCTGAGTTAATAAAATCCACTTCATGACATTTTTAGATTAGATTAGGTTAGATTACTTACAGTGTGGAAACAGGTCTTTCAGCCCAACAAGTCCACACCAACCTGCTGAAGCGCAACATTTACCCCTTCACCTAACACTATGGGCAATTTAGCATGGCCAATTCACCTAACCTGCACGTTTTTTTGGACTGTGGGAGGAAACCGGAGCACCCGGAGGAAACCCACGCAGACACGGGGAGAATATGCAAACTCCACACAGTCAGTCGCCTGAGGCGGGAATTGAACCCGGGTCTCAGGCACTGTTTGGGTTTGTTGCTGAGAAATCGACAGACTGTGTTCACTGGTACCCATTGTTTTAGAATACACGGTATAGGTGATTTTTCCTCTGCTCTGCATAGTTCCTCTGTGCTGCAGTGTGTGTTGGCTCATTGGAATAGAGTCTAGATCTGGACTACCCCACCCCAGGGAAAAGACTTCGTCTATTTACCCTATCCATGCCCCTCATAATTTTGTAGATCTCTATAAGGTCACCCCTCAGCATCTGATGGTCCAGGGAAAACAGCCCCAGCCTGTTTAGCCTCTCCCGATAGGTCAAATCCTCCAACCCTGGCAACATCCTTGTAAATCTTTTCTGAACCCTTTCAAGTTTCACAACATCTTTCTGATGGGAAGGAGACCAGAATTACATACAATATTCCAAAACTGGCCTAACTAATGTCCTGCACAGCTGCAACACGACCTCCCAATTTCTGTACTCCATACTCTGAACGATAACGGAAAGCATACCAAACACCTTCTTCACTATCCTATCTACCTGCAACTCCACTTTCAAGGAGCTATGAACCTGCACTCCAAGGTCTCTTTGTTCAGCAACACTCCCTGGGACCTTACCATTAAGTGTATAAGTCCTGCTAAGATTTGCATCTCCAAAATTCAGCACCTCACATTTATCTAAATTAAACTCCATCTGCCACTTCGTGCCCATTGACCCATCTGATCAAGATCCTGTTGTAATCTGAGGTAACCTTCTTCGCTGTCCACTATACCTCCAATTTTGGTGTCATCTGCAAACTTACTAACTATACCTCTTATGCTCGCATCCAAATCATTTATATAAATGATGAAAAGTAGAGGACCCAGCACTGATCTTTGTGGCACTCCACTGGTCACAGGCCTCCAGTCTGAAAAACAACCCTCCACACCACCATCTGTCTTCTACCTTTGAGCCAGTTCTGTATCCAAATGGCTAGTTTTCTCTGTATTCCATGAGATCTAACCTTGCTAAAAACATGATCAATCAACCCTGTTTTCATTCTATAATTAGATTCATCTAGTGCTAATTTATCAAGTTTGTCCAGCTTAGAATATAAGAACACTATTGCCATTTCCAGTGCATTTGCTTAATTCACCATAGCCCCAACCTCATAAAAGAGCCTGAAGTTGTTTTCTGAAATTTGTTTTAGCTGTTACTAATTATTTAAACTTCATCTAAGTATTAGCTACTTCATAAACAAAAACAGAAATTCCTCAAAAAGCTCAGGTCTGGCAGCATTTGTAAAGTTGTGGATGTAGGCTTGCTCAATGAGCTGGAAGGTTTGTTTTCAGATGTTTCATCACCATACTAGGTAACATCTTCAATGAGCTTCCGGATGAAGTGCTGGTGGCATGGCCCACTTTATATTTATGTGTTTAGGTTTTCTTGGGTTGGGGGATGTCATTTCTTGTGGAGATGTCATCTCCTGTTCTTTTTCTCAGCAGGTGGTAAATGGGATCCAAATTGATGTGTTTGTTGATAGAGTTCCAGTTGGAATGCCATGCTTCTAGGAATTCTCATGTGTGTCTCTGTTTGGCTTGTCCTAGGATGGATGTGTTGTCCCTGTTGAAGTGGTGTCCTTCCTCATCTGTATGTAAAGACACGAGTGAGAGTGGGTCATGTCTTTTTGTGGCTAGTTGATGTTCATGTATCCGATTATGGTATTGTTACCTAGTATGGTGTTGAAATGTCTGAAAACGAACCTTCTAGCTCAGCGAGCAAACCTACATCCCGAACCTCAACCTGAGCTACAAATCTTCTCGAAACTCGCTAATTTGTAATGTTTCAGGTCAAGAGACCCTTTCTCAGCACAGTTTTTATAACTAGTTCATCTTGGTTTCTGGAATAATAAGTTTTGATAATTCAAAATAACCCTACTAATTCAAAATCACAATCCACGTGTTTTTTTTTTGCATCACAGGACTTTGATTTCCACATTGGAAGAGATCAATCTCTGGATATACATGGATGTTTTTGCAATCTAATGATAATCTCCTTCGAATATTTCCTGGCCACGTTGTTGGTATTAACGGAGTATTGGGACTGCCAACTCTACCCGAGGTTGTTTCCTTTTGTATATACAGTGAAAATCAGTGCTGTGCAGTTCAGCTCTTTATCCCCATTCCACTTTCTTGTCAAATAATTAATTTATTAACGGTTGTACAACTTAATTATTTCACCTCATATCACAGTAATGCTTGCAAATTTTGGTGTCACACACTTAATTGTGAACTTTTACTTTTTACTTCCTGCTACTCACTTTTAACTCAACTTGATGCCTACCTTCTAATTTCATACGTCTCAATCACTTGCTGTCATTTCCCACATGGCACCATGTTAGAAATGTTCTCCAACATTTCTTATTGCGAAATACTCTCAAACAATATTGTTACTAATTTCCTTATATTTGATAAACATGAGTAACATATTATCACTATTTTTCGAATTTGGTTTTAAAATAGATGTAAATCAATTTTGGTGTTCCATGAAGATAATTTTAAAAAAATAATGTCAAAATTATTTGGACTGTGATCTAAATACATCATTTCTAAGAAGGTTGTAGTCTTCAGTAAAGTGCTTGGAGGAAATTCTGTCACGTTAACAGTTAAGATATTTATTCTGCTGACTTTATGACAGATAGAGTTAGGCAATTATCAAGGCAATAGTCAATTCATCTGATTTTAGAACGTAGGCTTAAGAACAGAAAGTTCAAACTTTGAGATTACAAGAATCAGGAGTTGAGTTCAGAAGCAAATTTTAGTTTCTCCTAGCAGGAAAATCTAGTAAGTTGAGAGGAGTCAATCACATCAGCAGTAGTGGTTTATACTCTGAAGTTTCCAGGGCAGGAACATTTGTATAAAAGTCCTCAAAATGGTAGAACTGAGAAAGTTTCAGTCATCAAAATTCTGAGAGCTTCATGCCCAGTAGACTTGGAAAGAAATTATAATAAAATGGTCTCAATAATCCAAGTGGAAGAATTTAGAAGCGTCAGTTAAGTAAAGCTTTTCAAAAAGCTCATATAGGAATGATATTTCACTGGGATTGAGTCTCTGTGTTGGATTGTAATAGAACCTTTGCTGATTTATCTTTGTTTTTAATCATCCTTGATTTGGACTTGTGAACTGTGAGCTGAAGACCTGAATTCGAATCCTATCATGGCAGATCATTGAATTTTAATTGAATGAAAACATGGAATCAAGAGTCTAATGATGAGCATGAAACCAGTGCTGATTATTATAAGAACTCATTTGGTTCTCTAATATCTTTGAAGGAGTGAAATAGCTTTCCTTACGTGGTCTGACCCATATGTGATTCCAGATCCACAGCAATGCTGTTGACTCTCAAATGCCACCTGGCATAGTCAGCAAAACCCGCGTGTCATGAATGAATTAAAAAAAGGTCATGCATGCTGCACTCTCCAATTAGTTCATGAAACCAAAGAAGCCAGACAAAAATAAATTTTGAATTACATTAGTCCACACACATTTGTGGTTTTTACTTTTCATGACTGCAAAGGCAACACCAGTAACTGTCCCGATCCTGACCTGTCAAACCTAGCATACTGCATCATAATGCTTGTTAGGTAAAAACAATGACTGCTGATGCTGGAAACCAAATTCTGGATTCGAGGTGCTGGAAGAGCACAGCAGTTCAGGCAGCATCCAAGTAGCTTCGAAATCGACGTTTCGGGCAAAAGCCCTTCAGGCTTTTGCCCGAAACGTCGATTTCGAAGCTACTTGGATGCTGCCCCGGGCTTTTGCCCGAAACGTCGATTTCGAAGCTACTTGATGCTGCCTGAACTGCTGTGCTCTTCCAGCACCACTAATTCATAATGCTTGTTAGCAACTCATTCGCCCAACATAAATTAGGCTGTGTCCTCAAAATTTCAGAGGGTTTGTTCACTGCAATGGGTAGTTGGCCAGCTAATCATTTATTTAGATCTGATTTAAGGAAATTTGCAATGATCAAAGTATATTTTTCTTCAAAATTAAAACTAATAACAAATATATTGAATGGAAATAACTCGGGTGATGTGGAAGCGCAGAGAGAATGGAGTGAATTATGGAGTTTAGTTCATTAGGTATTAAAAGTGGCATTTTATATGGAAAAGGCCATAATATATTGTACAGTACCACATTTATCGAAGAGTGGCATAAAATATAAAACTGGATTAAGTTGAAATAAAATGTTGTTATAGTTTAGAGTCAAACAGCAGAGAAACAGACCCTTTGATCCAACTTTCCGTGACAACCAGACATCCAAATCTGACCTAGCCTCATTTGCCAGCATTTGGCTCATATTCTTCTAAATGCTTTCTGTTTACATACCCATCCAGATGGCTTTTAAATGTTGTAATTGTATTCGTCTCCACCACTTCCTCTGGCAGCTCGTTCCATACATGCACCATCCTTTGCTGTCCTTAGCACATTTAAAGTAGAGTGGTTAGTTTTAGCTTCTACACCTCAGGAAACCTTGTTGACGCAATAGGATAGTGCAGATTCACTGCCTGGTATGAGGATAAAGTTAAAAATCACACAAGGTTATAGTCGAACAGGTTTAATTGGAAGCACACTAGCTTTCGGAGCGACGCTCCTTCATCAGGTGATTGTGGAGGGCTCGATCGTAACACAGAATTTATAGCAAAAATTTGCAGTGTGATGTAACTGAAATTATACATTGAAAAATTGATTGTCTGTTAAGCCTTTCATCTGTTAGAATACAGTGATAGTTTCACTTCTTTCATGTGTAAATCACAAAACCCTTTTTTTTAAAGTTGCACTCTCGGGTTAGCTGTTAACAATGGTGATAGCCAGACAATATGTTGAAGGTGTTAGCCCCCTGTGTTCTCTGTCTATGACCTGATGTTTAATTTGATTCTAATCTAAAAAGTGAGATAACGGAGTTTTACATAAATTCATGCAGTTTTTGAGCTCAGAGTTCGACATGAATGTATGCAGTTTTTGAGCAAAGTGCAATGTAACTCTGCAAGTACAAACTCACCCCACAAAATATATGTGTGCATGTGGGTCCTTATCTGTCTGTGTGTGTGTGTCTGTCTGGGTGGGGGTTGTGAGTGTGAGAAAGTGTGTGTGTATGTGTGTGTGTGTAGTGAGTGCAAAGTGTCTTAAGTCTGTGAGGGGGTGCATGTGTGGGAGTGTGTGTGTCCGTAAGGGTGTGTGGGGGTGTCTGTGTGCGCGTCTGTGTGTACCTGTGTCAGTGTGTATGTGAGTGTGTAGGAATATCTGTGTGTGTGTGTGTGTGTAGTTCAATGGTGGTCCCCTGTAATGTGACATGAACCTGAGGTCCCGGTTGAGGCCCTCCCTATGGGTACCGAACTTAGCTACCAGCCTCTGCTCGGCCACTTTCCTCTGCTGCCTGTCCCGAAGTCCACCTTGGAGGATGGTCACCCGAAGGTCCGAGGCTGAATGTCCTGGGTATGAGGAAATATGCATATGAAGAAAGACTTTAAGATATATGCTTTCTTTCATCAGAACAGGTTGATTTCAGGATGATTGGTAGTGGCTATCAAAATAATGAAGGTAATGCTTATTTTTAAGAACTGCAATGGCACTGAACAATTATGCATTTACCATGGAAAAAGATCTGAAGATTTGTGAACTTGGGGAAGTTGGTGATATATTTCAGATAGTCCATAACACAATAAAGGACATGTTGGATGTATTAGAATGTATAAAGGTGGATAGAAGAGGGGACTGCAGATGCTGGAGATCAGAGTTAAAAGTGTGGTGCAGGAAAAGCACAGCAGGTCAGGCAGCATCTGAGGAGCAGGAGAATAGATGTTTAGGGCAAAAGCCCTTCATCAGGAATGATGCTGGGAGCCTCAGGGATGGAGAGATAAATGGGAAGGAGTGGGGCTGTGGGGAAGGTAACTGAGAGTGCAATAGGTGGATGGAGGTGGGAGTAAAGGTGATAGGTTGGCAGCACGGTGACACAGTGGTTAACACTGCTGCCTCACAGTGCCAGAGACCCGGGTTCAATTCCCGCCTCAGGCGACTGACTGTGTGGAGTTTGCACGTTCTCCCTGTGTCTGCGTGGGTTTCCTCCGAGTGCTCCGGTTTCCTCCCACAGTCCAAAAATGTGCAGGTCAGGTGAATTGGCCATGCTAAATTGCCCGTAGTGTTAGGTAAGGGGTAAATGTAGGGGTATGTTTGGGTTGCGCTTTGGCGGGTCGGTGTGGACTTGTTGGGCTGAAGGGCCTGTTTCCACACGGTAATGTAATCTGTCAAAGGTGGGTGGAGCGGATGGGTGGGAAGGAAGATTGACAGATAGGACAGGTCATGAGGATGGTGCTGAGCTGGTAGGTTGGAATTGGGGTAAGGTGCGGGGAAGGGGGAATGAGGAAACTGGTGAAGTCCACATTGATGCCATGAGGTTGAAGGGTTCCAAGGCCGAAAATGCGGCTCTCTTCCTCCAGGCATAGGGTGGTTAGGGAGTGGTGATGAGAGAAGCCCAGGACCTGCATGTCCTTGGCAGAATGGGAACAGAAGTTGAAATGTTCGGCCACTGGGCAATTGGGTTGGTTGGTGCGGTTATCCTGGAGATGTTCTCTGAAGCAGTCTGCAAGTAGCAGGAGACTGCATCGGGAGCAATGGATACAGTAAATAACATGGAAGTGCAGGTGAAACTTTGATGGATGTGGAAGACTCCTTTGGGGCCTTGGATGGAGGTGAGGGGGAAGGTGTGGGCACAGGTTTTGCAATTCTTGCGGTGTCAGGGGAAGGTGCCAGGAAGGGAGGGTGGGTTGGTGGGGGTCATGGACCTGACAAAGCAGTCACAGAGGGAACTGTCTTTACGGAAAGCGGGAAGGGGTGGGGACGGAAATGTGTCTCTGTTCATGGGGTCCATTTGTAGGTGGCAGAAATGGCAGAGAATGATGTGGTGTATACAGAGGTTAGTGGGGTGGAAGGTGAGGACCGGGCGGGTTCTGTCCTTGTTACGATTGGAGGGGTGGGGTTTGAGGGCAAAGGTGCAGGGTGTGGATGAGATGTGTTGGAGGGCATCATCAACTATGTGGGAGGGGAAATTGTGGTCCTTAAAGAAGGAGGCCATCTGGTGTGTTCTGTGGTGGAACTGGTCTTCCTGGGAGCAGATGCGGCAGAGGTGAAGGAATTGGGACTAAGGGATAGTATTTTTACAGGAGGAATTCCCAAGAGCATCTGCATCCAGGACTTTAGCTATGCAATATAGAAGTATGCCGAGATAGAGTAGGCAAGTTTGAGGCGGTAATATTTAATGTCATAGAGAAGTAGACCACAGAAACATGTTCTTCATTCCCACTCATCCATGCCAAACAGATATCCTAATCTAATCTAGTTCCATTTGCCAGCAGTTGGCCCATTTCCCTCTAAACCCTTGCTATTCATATACCCATCCAGATGTCTTTTAAGTCTTGTAATTATACTAGCCTCTCCCACTGGCAGCTCATTCCATATACGCGCCACATTTTGCATGAAAACGTTGTCCCTTAGGTCCCTTTAAATTTTTTCCTCTCTCACCCTAAGCCTATGCCCTCTAGTTCTGGACTCCCCTACTCCATGGAAAATACCTTGTCTATCTACCCTATCCACCCCCCTCATGATTTTATATTTGGAATCAGGAAATTCCACCAGTACCTTTAGAGATGTAAATTTGTGATAAAAACAGACCACAAACCCCTTCTTGGTCTAGTCAAAGAGGATAAGGTAGTGCCACCCCAAGTTTCAGGCTGAATTCAGCTGTGAGGTCTAATACTGAGTGCAGATAATTACAGATCGGAACACCATCCAGGAGGCCAAGTAGCAAATGCAGATGGCTTGAGCTGCCTCCCGTTGGAAATACACCATCGGTGGTACTGCCCCTGGAAGGGTCTGGAATGGTTTTAAACTTTCTGGACACACTTTCAGTCACAGCTGACAATATCAGACTTTGGACACAGAAAGCTCCGGTCCTGGCAAAACTGAATTAGCTGGTTGTGATGGGGGAATCCAAAAGGCTGTCATAACCAGAATTGAAACCATTTTGAACATGGAGAGATCAGATCACAGTAGAGGATAGCATATTATTATGGGGAATGAGAGCAAAGGTCACTGCTAGATACTGGCTGAATTCCACCAGGGTCTTCCAGGGGTTACCAAAATGAAGGTGTTGTTATGTCTGGTGGCCAGGATTGGATGCAGACATAGCTGCCTTGGTAGGGCAGTGTCCAGAGTGCCTGCAAGGGCAAAACTTACCACCAGCAGCTCCCCAACATTTGTGGGAAAGGCCAGGTAAAACCCCGGACTCAGTTACACACTTTGAAATCCCCCATTCTAGGGAAAAGACACTTCGCTGAGGATAAACGCCACCTCCTCCTACTGCCCCCTTGACCATGACCCCACCTCCCACCACCAAACCATCATCTCCCAGACCATCCAGAACCTCAGGGGATCTCCCATCCACCGCCTCCAACCTCATAGTCCCACAACCCCGCACCGCCCATTTCTACCTCCTGCCCAAAATCCACAAACCTGACTGCCCCGGCCGACCCATTGCCTCAGCCTGCTCCTGCCCCACCGAACTCATCTCTGCATACCTCGACACAGTCCTGTCCCCCTTAGTCCAAGAACTCCCCACCTACGTTCGGGACACCACCCACACCATCCACCTCCTCCATGATTTTCGCTTCCCCTGTCCCCAACGCCTTATCTTCACCATGGACGTCCAGTTCCTATACACCTCCATCCCCCATCACGAAGGACTCAAAGCCCTCCGCTTCTTCCTTTCCCGCCGTACCAACCAGTACCCTTCCACTGACACCCTCCTTCGACTGACTGAACTGGTCCTCACCCTGAACAACTTCTCTTTCCAATCCTCCCACTTCCTCCAAACCAAAGGAGTAGCCATGGGCACCCGCATGGGCCCCAGCTATGCCTGCCTCTTCGTAGGATATGTGGAACAGTCCATCTTCCGCAGCTACACAGGCACCACCCCCACCTTTTCCTCCGCTACATCGATGACTGTATCGGTGCTGCCTCATGCTCCCACGAGGAGGTTGAACAGTTCATCCACTTTACCCACACTTTCCACCCCGACCTCAAATTCACCTGGACCGTCTCAGACTCCTCCCTCCTCTTCCTTGACCTTTCCATTTCCATCTCGGGTGACCGAATCGACACGGACATTTATTATAAACCAACCGACTCCCACAGCTACCTAGACTACATCTCCTCCCACCCTGCCCTCTGTAAAAACGCCATCCCATATTCCCAATTCCTTCGTCTCTGCCACATCTGCTCCCAGGAGGACCAGTTCCAAAACCGTACCACCCAGATGGCCTCCTTCTTCAAGGACCGCAATCTCCCTCCTGACGTGATCAACGATGCTCTCCACCGCATCTCTTCCACTTCCCGTTCCTCCGCCTTTGAGCCCCGCCCCTCCAACCACCACCAGGACAGAACCCCACTGGTCCTCACCTACCACCCCACCAACCTCCATGTCCAACGTATCATCCGCCGTCATTTCCGCCACCTCCAATCAGACCCCACCACCAAGGACATATTTCCCTCCCCTCCCCTATCAGCGTTCCAAAAAAGTTCCCTCCGTGACTCCCTCATCAGGTCCACACCCCCCACCAACCCAACCTCCACTCCCGGCACCTTCCCTTGCAACCGCAAGAAATGCAAAACTTGCGCCCACACCTCCCCCCTTACCTCCCTCAAAGGCCCCAAGGGGCACTTCCATATCCACCACAAATTCACCTGCATCTCCACACACATCATTTATTGCATCCGCTGCACCCGATGTGGCCTCCTCTATATTGGAGAGACAGGCCGCCTACTTGCGGAACGTTTCAGAGAACACCTCTGGGACACCCAGACCAACCAACCCAACCACCCCGTAGCCCAACACTTCAACTCCCCCTCCCACTCCACCAAGGACATGCAGGTCCTTGGACTCCTCCATCGCCAGACCATGGCAACACGACAGTTGGAGGAAGAGCGCCTCATCTTCCGCCTGGGAACCCTCCAACCACAAGGGACGAACTCAGATTTCTCCAGTTTCCTCATTTCCCCTCCCCCAACCTTGTCTCAGTCAAACCCCTCGAACTCAGCACCGCCTTCCTAACCTGCAATCTTCTTACTGACCTCTCCGCCCCCACCCCCACTCCGGCCTATCACCCTCACCTTGACCTCCCTCCACGTATCGCATTCCCAACGCCCCTCCTCCAAGTCCCTCCTCCCTACCTTTTACCTTAGCCTGCTGGACACACTCTCCTCATTCCTGAAGAAGGGCTGATGCCCGAAACGTCGATTCTCCTGCTCCTTGGATGCTGCCTGACCTGCTGCGTTTTTCCAGCAACACATTTTCAGCTCTGATCTCCAGCATCTGCAGTCCTCACTTTCTCCTAAAAGACACTTGCCATTCACCTTATCTGTAGCCGTCCTGATTTTTAAAATTCAAACATGGAATGAGGGCATCGCTGGACAAGCCATCATTTATTGCCCATCCTTAATTGTCCAGAGAGCAATTAAGTGTCAAACACATTGCTGTTGGTCTGGAGTCACATGTAGGTCAGACCGGGTAAGGATGATTGTTTCCTTCCCTAAAGGACATTAGTGAACCAGTTGGGTTTTTCCGACAGGGTAAAAACGAGGACTGCGGATGCTGGAAACCCAAGTCTGGATTAGAGTGGTGCTGGAAAAGCACAGCAGGTCAGGTAGCATCTAAGGAGCAGGAAAATCGACGTTTCGGGCAAAAGCCCTTCATCAGGAATAGAGGAAGGGAGCCTGCAGAGTGGAGAGATAAATGAGAGGGGGGTGGGGATGGGGAGAAAGTAGCATAAAGTATAATAGGTGAATGGGGATGGAGGTGATAAGTCAGACAGGAGAGTGGAGTGGATAGGTGGAAAGGAAGATGGGCAGGTAGGACGGGTCATGGGGACAGTGCTGAGCTGGAAGGTTGGAGCTGGGGTGAGGTGGGGGAAGGGGAAATGAGGAAACTGGTGAAGTCCACATTGATGCCCTGGGGTTGAAGTGTTCCGAGGCGGAAGATGAGGTGTTCTTCCTCCAGGCGTCGGGTGGTGAGGGAGGAGACCCAGGACCTCCATGTCCTCGGCAGAGTGGGAGGGGGAGTTAAAATGTTGGGCCACATGGCGGTGGGGTTGATTGGTGCGGGTGTCCCGGAGATGTTCCCTAAAGCGCTCTGAGAGGAGGCGTCCAGTCTCCCCAATGTAGAGGAGACCGCATCGGGAGCAAAGGATACATTAAATGACATTGGTGGATGTGCAGGTAGAACTTTGATGGATGTGGAATGCTCCTTTAAGGCCTTGGATGGAGGTGAGAGAGGAGGTGTGGGTGCAGGTTTTGCAATTCCTGTGGTGGCAGAGGAAGGTGCCAGGATGGGAGGGTGGGCTTTTGGGGGAACGTGGACCTAACCAGGTAGTCATGGAGGGAACAGTCTTTGCAGAAAGGGTGGGGAGGGAAATATATCCCTGGTGGTCAAGTCTATTTGGAGGTGGCGGAAATGTTGGTGGATGATGCGGTTTATGCGAAGGTTGGTAGGGTGGAAGGTGACTAACAATCAACAATAGATTCACAGTCATCATTAGGCCCTTACTTCCAGATTTTAACTGAGTTCAAATTACACCATCTGCCATGGCAGAATTCACACCCGGGTTGCCAGAATATTATCTGGCTCTGTGGATTAACAGTCTAGCAATGGTATCACTAGACCATTGCCTCCCTATGATAAGCTTATGTAAATTTATATAAGGTCACTCCTCAACCTCCTATGCTCCAATGAAAACAGTCCCAGAATATCTAGCCTCTCTCCATAACTCAAACCTTCCATTCCTAGTCAACATCCTAGGAAATCTCTTCTGAACCCTCACCAGCTTAATAATAGCCTTTCTTTAACAGGGTGACCAGAACTGGACACTGTACTCCAGAAGAGACCTCACCAAGGTCCTGCAAAACCTCAACATAACATCACAACTACTATACTCAATGTCTGATTAATGAAGGTAAGCACGCTAAGTGCTTTCTTAACCACCATACCTATATGTGAAACAAAACTTCAACAAATTATGTACCTGAACCCCTAGGTGTCTCTGTACTACAACATTACCCAAGGGCCTACTTTTAATTGTATAAATCCCAACCTTGTTTGTATTGCCAAAATACAATACCTCACATTTCTCCAAATTAAACTCTATCCACTACTCTTCAGCCCATTGACCCAATTGATCAAGATCTCTTTGTAATCTTTCTTTTCATTGTCCATATACTACTAATCCCAGTGTCATTCACAAACTTACTAATTATATCTTTTATATTGTTATTTAAATTGCTGAGGCTCATCTCAGTATGGTTCCTGAGGTCTGCCCATGGGGAGTACTAGGTAATTTTTGTTGGGTTCCACACAAAGTCATCCAACGTCGATAGAAGAGATGTTTGTATGGAAATGATATCACTCAAATACTAATCCTGATGTCTCAACAAAACTTGGGCAGGAGAATCTGCTGATCTTACCTGATCTGGTCTGTACAAGACTCCGAAGTTCACATGATATAGGAACAGAATTAGGCCATTTGGCCCATTGAGTCTGCTCCACCATTCAATCATAGTAGACAAGCAGAAGGTTAGAAGAACACAGCAAGCCAGGCAGCAACAGGAGGTTGATGTGCTCCTCACTCCCAGTTTCCTGCCTTCTCCATATTCCTTCAACCCCTTACCAATTAGAAATCTGTGTAATGCCTCTTTAACTTTACTCACTGCCCCAGAATCCACTGCGCTTTGCGGAATCGAATTCCACAGACTCCAGATCCATATCAACATGTTTGATGTTTAACCACCCTCTGAAACAGACTAGCCAACTTATGCCCCTCCCTTTACCTCCATCCTCTTCATGATAACCTGTGCCCACTACTCACCATCTTGAACCTTCGTAGCCTCAATGCCAAGTCACTGCTGACTCATGACAGTCCATCTTTTGGCCTTACACCTTTTTCCATGCATACTTGCCAACACCTATTATGGGCAGACAGACCTCGAGAGCAATGCTGAGATGAGGCAGAATAAAGTTTTTAAACGTCTGTTGGAGAATTCATTATTAAAGAAGCAGTCTCAGTGATAAAGTCATTTCACTACACTACACTTCCCAACTTCAAAATATTTATAATCACTTGAAGCTGTCAAGCTGTGAGTTGACAGGCCCCATACTCTAATACAAGGTTGAGAAATCAACCATGTATCACAAATTCTGTAATGATTTGAAGGTGCTGTTGTTGGACTGGGGTGTATTAAGTTAAAAATCACAAAACACCAGGTTATAGTCCAACAGGTTTATTTGGAAGCATTAGCTTTCGGACAGCTGCTCTGGAGTATAGCAAAGATGATTCACGATAGGAGTGAGAGAGACAGGGTAGTTGTCATGGACGACTTCAACTTTCCAAATATTGACTGGGGAACACTATAGAGGTAAAAACAATGACTGCAGATGCTGGAAACCAGATTCTGGATGAGTGGTGCTGGAAGAGCACAGCAGTTCAGGCAGCATCCAAGTAGCTTCGAAATCGACGTTTCGGGCAAAAGCCCTTCATCAGGAATAAAGGCAGTGAGCCTGAAGCGTGGAGAGATAAGCTAGAGGAGGGTGGGGGTGGGGAGAAAGTAGCATAGAGTACAATGGGTGAGTGGGGGAGGGGATGAAGGTGATAGGTCAAGGAGGAGAGGGTGGAGTGGATAGGTGGAAAAGAAGATAGGCAGGTACGACAAGTCCGGACAAGTTATGGGGACATTTACTGAGTTGGAAGTTTAGAACTAGGGTGAGGTGGGGGAAGGGGAAATGAGGAAACTGTTGAAGTCCACATTGATGCCCTGGGGTTGAAGTGTTCCGAGGCAGAAGATGAGGTGTTCTTCCTCCAGGCGTCTGGTGGTGAGGGAGCGGCGGTGAAGGAGACCCAGGACCTCCATGTCCTCGGCAGAGTGGGAGGGGGAGTTGAAATGTTGGGCCACGGGGCGGTGTGGTTGATTGGTGCGGGTGTCCCGGAGATGTTCCCTAAAGCGCTTTGCTAGGAGGCGCCCAGTCTCCCCAATGTAGAGGAGACCGCATCGGGAGCAATGGATACAATAAATGATATTAGTGGATGTGCAAGTAAAACTTTGATGGATGTGGAAGGCTCCTTTAGGGCCTTGGATAGAGGTGAGGGAGGAGGTGTGGGCACAGGTTTTACAGTTCCTGCGGTGGCAGGGGAAAGTGCCAGGATTGGGGGGTGGGTTGTTTGGGGGCGTGGACCTGACCAGGTAGTCGTGGAGGGAATGGTCTTTGCGGAAGGCAGAAAGGGGTGGGGAGGGAAATATATCCCTGGTAGTGGGGACTGTTTGGAGGTGGCAGAAATGTCGGCGGATGAATTGGTTTATGCGAATGTTGGTAGTGTGGAAGGTGAGCACCAGGGGCGTTCTGTTCTTGTTACGGTTGGAGGGGTTGGGTCTGAGGGCGGAGGTGCAGGATGTAGATGAGATGCGTTGGAGGGCATCTTTAACCACGTGGGAAGGGAAATTGCGGTCTCTAAAGAAGGAGGCCATCTGGTGTGTTCTGTGGTGGAACTGGTCCTCCTGGGAGCAGATCCGGTGGAGGCGGAGGAATTGGGAATACAGGATGGCATTTTTGCAAGAGGTAGGGTGGGAAGAGGTGTAATCCAGGTAGCTGTGGGAGTCGGTGGGTTTGTAAAAATTACCAGTGTCAAGTTGGTCGTCATAAATGGAGATGGAGAGGTCCAGGAAGGGGACGGAGGTGTCACAGATGGTCCAGGTAAATTTAAGGTCAGGGTGGAATGTGTTGGTGAAGTTGATGAATTGCTCAACCTCCTCGCGGGAGCACGAGGTGGCGCCAATGCAGTCATCAATGTAGCGGAGGAAGAGGTGGGGAGTGGTGCCAGTGTTATTACGGAAGATCAACTGCTCTACGTAGCCAACAAAGAGACAGGCATAGCTGGGGCCCATACGTGTGCCCATGGCTACCCCTTTGGTCTGGAGGAAGTGGGAGAATTCAAAGGAGAAATTGTTAAGGGTGAGGACCAGTTCCGCCAAACGAATGAGAGTGTATGTGGAAGGGTACTGTTGGGGACGTCTGGAGAGGAAAAAATGGAGGGCTTGGAGGCCCTGGTCATGGCGGATGGAGGTGTAGAGGGATTGGATATCCATGGTGAAGATGAGGCGTTCGGGGCCAGGGATACGGAAGTCTTGAAGGAGGTGGAGGGCGTGGGTGGTGTCTCGAATGTATGTGGGGAGTTCCTGCAGTGGGGGGATAGGACAGTGTCAAGGTAGATAGAGATGAGTTCAGTGGGGCAGGAGCATGCTGAGACAATGGGTCGGCCAGGGTGGTCAGGCTTGTGGATCTTGGGAAGGAGGTAGAACCGGGAAGTGCGGGGTTCCCGGACTATGAGGTTGGAAGCTGTGGGTGGGAGATCTCCTGAGGTGATGAGGTTCTGTATGGTCTGGGAGATGATGGTTTGGTGATGGGGGGTGGGGTCATGGTCAAGGGGCAGTAGGAAGAGGTGTCCTGGAGTTGACGTTTGGCTTCAGCAGTGTAGAGGTCAGTGCGCCAGACTACCACTGCACCCCCTTTATCCGCTGGCTTGATGGTGAGGTTAGGATTGGAGCAAGGGGATTGGAGGGCTGCGCATTGTGAGAGTGAGAGGTTGGAGTGGGGGAGGGAGGTAGACAGGTTGAGGCGGTTAATGTCCCGGCGGCAGTTGGAAATGAAGAGGTCGAGGGCAGGTAATAGGCCAGCGCAGGGTGTCCAGGTGGATGCAGTGTGTTGGAGGTAGGCGAAGGGGTCCTCGGAAGGTGGGCGGGACTCCTGTTTGTGAAAGTAAGCTCGGAGGCGGAGGCGACAGAAGAATTGTTCGACCTCACGGCGTGTATTAAATTCATTGATGTGTGGACGGAGGGGGATGAAGGTGAGTCCTTTGCTGAGGACTGATCGTTCGTCCTCAGTGAGGGGGAGATCTGGGGGGATGGTGAAAACTCGGCAGGGCTGGGAGCTGGGATCTGTTGTGGGTGTAGAGCTGGGAGTGGGGGCAGAACCTGTAACTGGAGTGGGTGTGATAGTGGGGAGAATGGGGGTGGAGTCATGAGCAGGGGTAGTATTCCCCTTGGGGTTCTGGGGGCTGGGGATAGTGACAGTGGAGTCTGTGGGCGGCATGCCAGCAGAATGCAGGTGAGTGGCGCTGATGGGGGCGGAAGTGGTGGTGGCGGAAGACACTGAGCATGTGGCATCAGCGATGATGTGAAGGGCAGAAGTGATGTCAGGTGTGATGCATGAGGAATTGTGAGGGGTGGAAGTGGTTGTGGGAGTGGCCATGATGGGGGCGGAAGTGACATCATCAATCAGCGTGGGGGTGGCAGCTGCATCAGCCACATGGTGGAATAGGTTCCAAGGCCAGGGGAATCTTCTGGAATGTTTGAGGAGCGTTGGTTATGGAGATGGGTGGATAAAAGTTTGTCGTACTTACAGTTTTTGATGTTTGAGATGGAATTGTCATTTTTATAAATGACCTGGAGGAAGGGTTAGAAGGTTGGGTGAGCAAGTTTGCGGATGATACAAAAGTCGGAGGAGTTGTAGACAGTGAGGAAGGATATGGCAGGTTACAGCGGGATATAGAGAAGCTGCAGAGCTGGGCAGAAAGGTGGCAAATGGAGTTCAATGTAGCCAAGTGTGAAGTGATTCACTTTGGTAAGAGTAATAAAAAGATGGATTACTGGGCTAATGGTAGACTACTTGGTAGTGTGGAAGAGCAGAGGGATCTTGGTGTCCATGTACACAGATCTCTGAAAGTTGCCACCCAGGTAAATAGTGCAGTGAAGAAGGCATATGGCGTACTGGCTTTTATTGGTAGAGGAATTGAGTTCCGGAGTCCTGAGGTCATGCTGCAGTTGTATAAGACTCTGGTGCGGCCGCATCTGGAATATTGTGTGCAGTTTTGGTCGCCATACTATAGGAAGGATGTGGAGGCACTGGAACGGGTGCAGAGGAAGTTTACCAGGATGTTGCCTGGTATGGTAGGAAGATCCTATGAGGAAAGGCTGAGGCACTTGGGGTTGTTTTCTTTGGAGAAAAGAAGGTTTAGGGGTGATTTGATAGAGGTGTACAAGATGATTAGGGGGTTAGATAGGGTTGACAGTGAGAACCTTTTTCCACGTATGGAGTCAGCTATTACAAGGGGGCATAGCTTTAAATTAAGGGGGGGTAGATATAGGACTGATGTTAGGGGTAGGTTCTTCACTCAGCGAGTCGTAAGTTCATGGAATGCCCTGCCAGTAGCAGTAGTGGACTCTCCCTCTTTATGGGTATTTAAGCGGGCATTGGATAGGTATATGGAGGATAGTGGGTTAGTGTAGGTTAGGTGGGCTTTGATCGGTGCAACATAGAGGGCCGAAGGGCCTGTACTGCGCTGTATTCTTCTATGTTCTATGTTCTATGTTCTATAATTGAAATACTGTTTGTTGAGAGTATGAATTCTCCTGAGGATGTAGTACAGAGTGGGTCCTTTGCAATTCTGAGAGAGTGTGGCCCTCAGCTGAGGCAGGGCTGACTGGAGAGAGGTTAGGTGCTGGCGCATTACTGCAAGCGTGGAGCGGAGGATCTTGAAGGAGAACTGTTGCTGGTGTTTTTGAATCTGTAGTCTGTACTGTTTGTCCTGTTCGGGTCCGAACTCTGCTGGTTTAAAGGTGGTCTGGAGTCCGTGTGGGATGAGTTGGTTACGGAGGCAGGCACTGAGGAAGCAAATGTGGCTGTGGTAGCGAGTTTGTTTCACGACATTTCAACTCCCCCTCCCACTCTGCCAAGGACATGGAGGTCCTGGGCCTCCTCCACCGCTGCTCCCTCACCACCAGACGCCTGGAGGAAGAACGCCTCATCTTCCGCCTCGGAACACTTCAACCTCAGGGTATCAATGTGGACTTCAACAGTTTCCTCATTTCCCCTTCCCCCACCTCATCCTAGTTCCAAACTTCCAGCTCAGCACTGTCTCCATGACTTGTCCGGACTTGTCCTACCTGCCTATCTTCTTTTCCACCTATCCACTCCACCCTCTCCTCCTTGACCTATCACCTTCATCTCCTCCCCCACTCACCCATTCTACTCTATACTACTTTCTCCCCACCCCCACCCTGCCTATCTCCTTTTCCACCTATCCACTCCACCCTCTCCTCCCTGACCTATCACCTTCATCCCCTCCCCCACTCACCCATTGTACTCTATGCTACTCTCTCCCCACCCCCACCCTCCTCTAGCTTATCTCTCCACGCTTCAGGCTCACTGCCTTTATTCCTGATGAAGGGCTTTTGCCCGAAACGTCAATTTCAAAGCTACTTGGATGCTGCTGGGAACATGATAGTACGAGTACTATAGATGGGTCAGTTTTTGTCCAGTGTGTGCAGGAGGGTTTCCTGACACAGTATGTAGACAGGCCAACAAGGGACGAAGCCACATTAGATTTGGTCCTGGGTAATGAGCCCAGCCAGATGTTAGACTTGGAAGTAGGCGAGCACTTTGGGTGATAGCGATCACAATTCTGTTATGTTTACTTTAGTGATAGAAAGGGATAGGTGTATACCACTGGGCAAGAGTTACAGCTGGGGGAAAGGCAATTACGGTGCGATTAGGCAAGATTTAGGAAGCATAGGATGGGGAAGGAAACTGCATGGGATGGGCACATTAGAAATGTGGAGCTTATTCAAGGAAAAGCTCCTGTGTGTCCTAGATAAGTATGTACCTGTCAGGCAGGGAGGAAGCTGTGGAGCGCTGAGCCTTCACATCTCCTCCTAACGTAATTTGGAGATGCTGGTGTTGGACTGGAGTGTACAAAGTTAAAAATCACACAACACCAGGTTATAGTCCAACAGGTTTAATTGGAAGCACACTAGCTTTCAGAGCGGCTATCACCTGATGAAGGAGCATTGCTCCGAAAGCGAGTGTGCTTCCAATTAAACCTGTTGGACTATAACCTGGTGTTGTGTGATTTTTAACTTTGAACACTCCAGTCCAACACCGACATCTCCAAATTACGTTAGGATGAGATGTGAAGGCTCAGTTAGGGCACTTGAGGGTTACAAGGTAGCCAGAAAAGACCGAAAGAGAGAGCTCAGAAGAGCCAGGAGGAGACATGAGAAGTTGTTGGTGGATAGGTTCAGGATGAACCCTAAGGTTTTCTATAGGTATTTAAGGAATAAAAGAATGACAAGAGTAAGATTAGGGCCAATCAAGGATAGTAGTGGGAAGTTGTGTGTGGAGTCAGAAGAGATAGGGGAAACGCTAAATGACTATTTTTCTAGAAAAAGACAATGTTGTCGAGGAGAATACTGAGATACAGGCTACTGGACTAGGTGGGATTGAGGTTCTCAAGGAAGAGGTATTAGAAATCCTGCAGAGTGTGAAAATAGATAAGTCCCCTGGGCCGGATGGGATTTATCCTAGGATCCTCTGGGAAGCCAGGGAGGAGATTACCGAGCCTTTGGCATTGATCTTTAAATCGTCATAGTGTACAGGAATAGTGCCAGAAGACTGGAGGTTAGCAAATGTGGCTCTGCTGTTCAAGAAGGGGAGTAGAGACAACCCTGGTAATTATAGACTAGTGAGCCTTACTTTAGTTGTTGGTAAAGTGTTGGAAAAGGTTATAAGAGATAGGATTTATAATCACCTAGAAAAGAATAATTTGATTAGGGATAGTCAGCAAGGTTTTGGGAAGGGTAGGTCGTGCCTCACAAACCTTATTGAGTTCTTTGAGAAGGTGATCAAACAGGTAGCTGAGAGTAAACCGGTTGATGTGGTGTATATGGATTTCAGCAAGGCGTTCGATAAGGTTCCCCACAGTAGGCGATTCCTGATGAAGGGCTTTTGCCCGAAACGTCAATTTTGAAGCTCCTTGGATGCTGCCTGAACTGCTGTGCTCTTCCAGCACCACTAATCCAGAATCTGGTTTCCAGCATCTGCAGTCATTGTTTTTACCTTATTGTACAAAATGCAGAGGAATGAGATTGTGGGACACATAGCAGTTTGGATCAGTAATTGGCTTGCTGAAAGAAGACAGAGGGTGGTGGTTGATGGGAAATGTTCATCCTGGAGTCCAGTTACCAGTGGTGTACTGCAAGGGTCAGTGTTGGGTCCACTGCTGTTCGTCATTTTTATAACTGACCTGGATGAGGGTGTAGAAGGGTGGGTTAGTAAATTTGCAGACGACACTAAGGTTGGTGGAGTTGTGGATAGTGACGAAGGATGTTGTAGGTTACAGAGAGACATAGATAAGCTGCAGAGCTAGGTTGAGAGGTGGCAAATGGAGTTTAATGTGGACAAGTGTGTGGTGATTCACTTTGGATGGAGTAACCAGAATGCAAAGTACTGGGCTAATGGTAAGATTCTTGGTAGTGTAGATGAGCAGAGAGATCTCGGTGTCCAGGTACACAGATCCTTGAAAGTTGCCACCCAGGTTGACCGGGTTGTTAAGAAGGCATACAGTGTTTTAGCTTTTATTAATAGAGGGATTGAGTTCCGGAACCATGAGGTTATGCTACAGCTGTACAAAACTCTGTGCGGCCACATTTGGAGTATTGTGTACAGTTCTGGTCACCACATTATAAGAAGGATGTGGAAGCTTTGAAAAGGGTGCAGAGGAAATTTACTAGGATGTTGCCTGGTATGGAGGAAAGGTCTTACGAGGAAAGGCTGAGGGACTTAAGACTGTTTTCATTAGAGAGAAGAAGGTTGAGAGATGACTCAATAGAGACGTATAAGATAATCAGAGGGTTAGATAGTGTGGAGAGGGAGAGCCTTTTTCCAAGTATGGTGATGGTGAGCACGAGGGGGCATAGCTTTAAATTGAGGGGTGATAGATATAGGACAGATGTCAGAGGGAGTTTCTTTACTCAGAGAGTAGTAAGGGTATGGAATGCTTTGCCTGCAATGGTAGTAGATTCACCAACTTTAAGTACATTTAAGTCGTCATTGGACAAGCATATGGACGTACATGGAATAGTGTAGGTTAGATGGGCTTCAGATTGGTATGACAGGTCAGTGCAACATCGAGGGCCGAAGGGCCTGTACTGCGCTGTAATGTTCTATGTTCTACTTATTCATGATAAAGAGAAACATCTAATATAAAGATTTACCTAACCCAAAAGTTGTGGAGCTATTATTTATATTGAAAATAATAACAAAGCATGAAAATATTGTGCATTACTATAATTCTATTTTGGATACAAATTTTGAATTACTATCTGAATGAGAACTTTTTATTGAATATTAAAACCTTTCCATTCTCTTTTCCAACTTCTGTACGAGCTGCACATGAATACTTTTACTTTGGTTCTTTTATCAGTTGTTTTTTTGTTAGCTACATAAATAAGTGTAATGAGCACTCAGCATGAGAGATCAGCACATCAATAAATGCCAGTGTTTTTGGATATTCAGAGGAGCCCTGCTACATATGCTGTTCAAAATTGATGAAATTATAAAGTTAGTTCAACTTCAGGATGAACTCTACAAATCGTCACAAAAAAGTTTGATTTTTCCTGATTGTTTTCAAGGAGATCAAATTATTTACTTTATCAGTGTAGAAATTAATAGGATGGCAACTTGATGGTTGCAACAATGACAAGTGGCATGAATGCAATTTTGTATTTCAGAAAAGCAAGAGAGGGATGTCCAGTGTATACTGCCAACAAGAACTGGGTGTTCCATCAAGTGAGTGTTGTCATATATTACATAATTTTAAATTGCTAATGAGAAGTGGCTCAATTCCTTATTCGTAAACTCCCACAGGATTTTCTGACTTCCTGGAAATGTTACATATCACAGCTGGGAGGTCAAGATGAGATCACAAATGTCACAATTGGAATTGTACATCTTGACACACGATAACTGTAAAGGGTACCTTTAGAGTCAGTAGCTGGATTGGGAACATCTTCAGGAGGATGCTACCAGTCTAGGGAAATACAAATTCAGAAAAACGATTTGAAATGTATTTTCCTGCATTATGATGCAGATACATCTTAGCCTGTGGCTACTTATTCCCTGGAAGAATCAAAAGCTTGCAAACAATTTCAGCCAGTTTGGGGGAATATATTTGGACAATTCCTTTCTCACCCCTTTTTAGATTTTATTCAGGTACAATTTAGTCACTGATGATGGCCCAGATAACTATTTGAATGTCCAATCTTGAGTTGCTTAATCTGTTCAAAGTCTACCAATTTAGTATGATGATAATGCCACACAAGACAATGGAGGGAATTTTCAATATGAAGACTGAACTCCACAAAGACTGTGCGGTGGGCATTCTTTCTGATACAGTCATAGACAGATGCATCTGCAGCCAGGAGATTGATGAGGATGATGTTAAGTATGATTTTCTCTTTCGTTGGTTCCCTCATCACCTGCAGCAGTCCTAGTCTACCAGTTATATCCTTTCATAGAATATGAAAGCCTGTGGAAGCAGGCTATCAGGCCCATCAAGTCCACACCAACTCTTCAAAGCACATCCCACTCAGACTTGGCCCCTACCTTAATCCTGCATTTCCCGTCACAAGTCCACCTAGCCTGCACATCCATGGACACTATGGGCAATTTAGAACATAGAACATAGAACAATACAGCACAGAACAGGCCCTTCGGCCCACGATGTTGTGCCGAACTTCTATCCTAGATTAAGCACCCATCCATGTACCTATCCAAATGCCGCTTAAAGGTCGCCAATGAATCTGACTCTACCACTCCCACGGGCAGCGCATTCCATGCCCCCACCACTCTCTGGGTAAAGAACCCACCCCTGACATCTCCCCTATACCTTCCACCCTTCACCTTAAATTTATGTCCCCTTGTAACACTCTGTTGTACCTGGGGAAAAAGTTTCTGACTGTCTACTCTATCTATTCCTCTGATCATCTTATAAACCTCTATCAAGTCACCCCTCATCCTTCGCCGTTCCAACGAGAAAAGGCCGAGAACTCTCAACCTATCCTCGTACGACCTACTCTCCATTCCAGGCAACATCCTGGTAAATCTTCTCTGCACCCTCTCCAAAGCTTCCACATCTTTCCTAAAGTGAGGCGACCAGAACTGCACACAGTACTCCAAATGTGGCCTAACAAAAGTCCTGTACAGCTGCAACATCACCTCACGACTCTTGAATTCAATCCCTCTGCTAATGAACGATAATACTCCATAGGCCTTCTTACAAACTCTATCCACCTGAGTGGCAACCTTCAAAGATCTATGTACATAGACTCCAAGATCCCTCTGTTCCTCCACCTGACCAAGAACCCTACCATTAACCCTGTATTCCGCATTCTTATTTGTTCTTCCAAAATGGACAACTTCACACTTGGCAGGGTTGAACTCCATCTGCCACTCCTCAGCCCAGCTCTGCATCATATCTATGTCCCTCTGCAGCCGACAACAGCCCTCCTCACTGTCCACGACTCCACCTATCTTTGTATCATCTGCAAATTTACTGACCCACCCTTCGACTCCCTCATCTAAGTCATTAATAAAAATTACAAACAGCAGAGGACCCAGAACTGATCCCTGCGGAACTCCACTTGTAACTGGACTCCATGCTGAATGTTTACCATCTACCACCACTCTCTGACTTCGACCGGTTAGCCAGTTTTCTATCCAATTGGCCAAATTTCCCTCTATCCCATGCCTCCTGACTTTCCGCATAAGCCTACCATGGGGAACCTTATCAAATGCCTTACTAAAATCCATGTACACTACATCCACTGCTCTACCCTCATCCACATGCTTGGTCACCTCCTCGAAGAATTCAATAAGACTTGTAAGGCAAGACCTACCCTTCACAAATCCGTGCTGGCTGTCCCTAATCAAGCAGTGTCTTTCCAGATACTCGTAAATCCTATCTCTCAGTACCCTTTCCATTACTTTGCCTACCACAGAAGTAAGACTAACTGGCCTGTAATTCCCGGGGTTATCCCTATTCCCTTTTTTGAACAGGGGCACAACATTCGCTACTCTCCAGTCCCCTGGTACCACCCCAGTTGCCAGTGAAGACGAGAAGATCATTGCCAACGGTACTGCAATTTCCTCTCTTGCTTCCCACATAATCCTAGGATATATCCCGTCAGGCCCGGGGGACTTGTCTATCCTCAAGTTGTTCAAAATGTCCAACACATCTTCCTTCCTAACAGGTATCTCTTCTAGCTTATCAGTCCGTTTCACACTCTCCTCTTCAACAATACGGTCCCTCTCGTTCGTAAATACTGAAGAGAAGTACTTGTTCAAGACCTCTCCTATCTCTTCCGACTCAATACACAGTCTCCCACCACTGTCCTTGATCGGACCTACCCTCGTTCTCGTCATTCTCAGGTTTCTCACATAGCCAATCCACCTAACCTGGACATCTTTGGACAATGGAAGGAAACTGGAGCAAACCCGCACAGATACGGGGAAAATATACAAACTGTCACCTAAGGATGGAATCTAACTCTGGCGCTGTGAGGTAGCAATGCTAACCATTGAACCACTGTACCACCCTAGCCATGCTAGCTCAATCAGTTTGACCAATCGTTGAGCTGCTGAACCATTTTTGGTGTGGACATTGAGGTCCCCCACCCAGAGTACATTCTGATCCCTTGCCATCCGGTTTGAATGTCTGAACTTCAACATGCTTTCTGAATATTGTTTGCAAGGCTTTACGAGTTTCCTGAGCTGGAGCACACACTTTAAAGAATTAGTCACAAAAAACAGTCATTTCATTGAGCAACAAGCTTTCCTCACTTTGATCGAAGAATTTTTTCTTTGATCAGTTTAAGGGAACCTCTTACCTCATGCTCATAGTTTAGTACAAACAGACCTGTTGATTCATTGTCAGAATCAAAACCGGGTGCCACTTCTGTTTGTGTTTGGGAGCTGGCACATTGAGGTAAATTCACCATCCTCTTGTTGAGGCAATTCCTCCTCAACTCGGTTATAAAGAGTTGTACCTTCGCTCTGAGGCTGTGCTATCACATCCTAATCTATTTTACGATTAGAAACATCTTTCCAAATCCAAAGGGTGCTTGTCCAAAGATCCCTGAAGATAGTAGGACAGATTAATTGGGTGGTTAAGGTTCACATGGCACTTGCCTTTATCAGTCAGGGCAAAGATTATAAGATTGGAGAGATTATGTTGGAGCTATATAGAGTATTGGTCAGGTCATAGCAGGCCACACCAGAGGGTAGTGAATCTGTAGAGCTCATTGTCACAGAGAGCTGTGGAGGCCAAATCCTTAAGTGTCTTTAAGACAGAGATAGGTAGGTTCTTAATAACTAAGGGATCAAGGCTAATTTGGAGAAGGCAGAAGGGGTTCAGAAATGTATCAGCCATTACATAATGACAGGTAGATTCAATGGGTGAAATGGCCTAATGTGTGCAATGCTGGTCACCACTCTATAGGAGAGCTTTCTGTCCCAATACACAGATGATGTTACTCGAGATGCTTGACTTAATCCTAAGGAATGAAGCCAGTTAAATGGTTGAAGTTTCAGTGGGTGAACATTTTGGGGAATAGTACCATAAGTTTCAAAGTCATTAACGCAAGGAATAAGGGTAGTGCAGAAGTTAAGCATCTAAATTGGAGGAAGTCCAATTTCAATATCATTAGGCAGAATCTGGCAAACAGACTGGAAGAAGTAACTTGCAGGTATGTTTACATTTGGAAAGTGGGAGTCTTTTAAAAATAGTGTAGTGAAATTTCAGGGTCACCGTGTTCCAATATGGATGAAGGGTAAGCACACCAAGTCCAGGGAACCTTGGATCTGTCAAGGAATATTGAGACTCTGATAAACAAAAAGAAGGAAGCATATGGTAGATAAAGTGCATTACAAATCGGGGAAGCCCATCAAAGGTATAGGATGTGCAGATGGCGACTTCAAAAAGAAATTAGGAGAACAAAGAAGGGCTACAAAATAGCTTTGACAAATGGCATCAAGGAAAACCCGAAGGTATTTTATAAGCATTTTCAGAGTAAGAGGATCACCTTGGAAAGAGTGGAACCTATTAGAAACCAAAGGGGCAATCTGTGCCTGGGGCCAGTGCATAAATCAAGGCATAAATATGCATGTCTGCAGAGCCTGATGAGACGTACCTAGGCTACTATGGGAGGCAGAGGAGGAGATTACAGGAGCCCAGGCAGAGATATTTATAAAAACTGAAAGAATAAACTGCAGATGCTGAAATTCAGAAACCAAAATAGAAATTGCTGGCAAAGTTCAGGTCTGGCAGCATCTGTGGAGAGAAATCAGAGTTAACATGTGGGATCAAGTGACCTTCCTCAGAACTCCTCAGAGATACTTATAACACTTCACTGGCCACAGGTGAGGTGCTAAATTACTGGAGGTTAGCTAATATGGATAGAATATAGAACATAGAACATTCCAGCGCAGTACAGGCCCTTCAGCCCTCGATGTTGCGCTGACCTGTCATACTAATTTGAAACCCATCTAACCTACACTATTCCATGTACATCCATTTGCCTGTCCAATGACGACTTAAATGCACATAAACTTGGCGAATCTACTACCGTTGCAGGCAAAGCATTCCATACCCTTATTACTCTGAGGAAAGAAACTACCTCTGACATCTGTCCTATATCTATCACCCCTCAATTTAAAGTTGTGTTTGCTGTCCCCATACTTGGAAAAAAGCTCTCCCTGTCCACCCTATCTAACCCTCTGATTATCTTGTATGTCTCTATTAAGTCACCTCTCAACCTTCTTCTCTCTAACGAGAACAGCCTCAAGGCCCTCAGCCTTTCCTCGTAAGACCTTCCCTCCATACCAGGCAACATCCTAGTAAATCTCCTCTGCACCCTTTCCAAACCTTCCACATCCTTCTTATGATGCAGTGACCAGAACTGGACACAGTACTCCAAGTGTGGCCGAACCAGAGCTTCGTACAACTGCAGCAAAACCTCCTGGTTCCGGAACTCAGTCCCTCTATTAATAAAGGCCAAAACACTGTATGCCTTCTTAACAACCCTGTCAATCTGGGCGGCAACTTTCAGGGATACTTTGTTCAATAAGGGCAGCAGGGATAGGCCAGGTGATTACAGACAGATTAATCTGATATTAGTATTGGAAAACTTATGGCAAAAAATTCAGAAGGCCAGAATTAGAATTAATCAAGGTTTGGAAAGGCAGGGATTGGTCAGGCCAGTCAACACATTTTAACAGGGAGCTCCACAGCCTTTGACAATGGCAAAGAATGATGGTGAAGGGTTGTTTATGCGATTGGAAGCCTGTGACCAATAGTGTATCACAGGAATTGGCGCTGGGATCTTTGCTGCATATTACGTACATTACTGACTTTGATGTGAATGTAGAAGGTATAATTAGGAAGTAAAAATCGGTGGTGTTATTGATAGTGAGGAGAGTGGTCTCAGTCTATAGTATTATATTGATCAGCTAGACCTGCTGAGTTACTGCAACACTCGTTTTGTTTTGGATAAGTTAAGGTTGTTTTCTTTGGAGCAGAGAACAGGTCACAGATTGAGATGTATAAAATTATTAGTGGCATGGACAAGGTGAATAGAAAGCAGCTGTTCCCTTCAGTCAAAGGGTCAACAACAATGCAGCATAATTTAAAGGGTAAGGCTAGAGATTTAGAGGGGATTTAAGGAATATACTTTCACCTAGAGGATGGTGATGGCGGGATGGCAGGAAGAGGATGCGGGAGGCAGGGGGGATTCTGCATTTCCTGGGAGGGCAATTGAGGCTTTAATCTTTAAAAATTATTTAGATGAGCACATGGAAAAATGGAACTCATGTAGATGGTTAAGTGTTTTTAGTAATACAGACTTGATAGCCCAAATAGCCTGTTCTGTCCTGCAGGATAACCTGCTCCTAGGGCTTAAAGCTCGAAAAGTGTGAGCTGGAAAAGCACAGCCAGTCAGGCAGCATCTGAGGAGCGGGAGAGTCGACCGCAAGAAGTACAAAACCTGTGCTCACACCTACCCCCTCACCTCCATCCAAGGCCCCAAAGGATCCTTCCACATCTGACAGAGATTTACCTGTACTTCCACACACATCATCATCTACTTTGACCATTGCTCTCAGTGTGGTCTTCTCTACATCGGGGAGACAGGACGTCAACTTACGGAACGTTTCACAGAACATTTCTGGGATACTCGCACTAAACAACCCCATCGGCTGAACATTTTAACTCCCCCTCCCACTCCATGAAGGCCATGTAAGTCCTGGGCCTCCTCCAACACAAAACTCTAGCCACCTGGAACATGGAGAAAGAACGCCTTATCTTCCACCAAATGGGATCAATATGGATTTCACCAGTTTCCTCAGTTCCCCTCCTCCTACCTTATTGCAGATCCAACCTCCTAACTCAGCACCACCCTCTTGAACTGTCCTATCTGTCCATCTTCCTTCCCATCTGTCCGGTCCACCCTCCTTTCCGACCTATCACCATCACCTCCCCTACCTCCGTCTACCTATTGCGTTCCCAGCTACCTTCCCCGCCCCCAGCCCCAACTCAGTCCCATTTATCTCTCAGCCTCCTTGGGCCACCCCCTCATTCCTGATGAAGAGCTTATGTTCGAAGCATCGACTCTCCTGCTTCTCGGACGCTGCCTGACCGGCTGTGCTTTTCCAGTGCCACACTTTTCGACTCTGATCTCCAATATCTGCAATCGTCACTTTCTCCTAGGACTTAAAGTTGTCAATCACCTTCACCTCGCACAACTGATACAGACAGGAGCATGTCCTCCAATCTACTTCCTGAAGTCGATGACCAGCTCCTTCATTTTCCTGACATTGAGGGAAAGATTATGCCATGATACTAAGCTATCTATCTCTTTCCTGCACTCTGTCTTCTCGTTGTTTGAGATCCGACCCACTAGGGTGGTGTCATCAGCCAATTTGGAAATGGAGTTAGAGCTGAATTTGGCCACACAATCGTGAGCGTATAAGGAGTATAGGAAGGGGCTGAGTACACAGCCTTATAGGGTATCAGTGTGGAGAATTGTTGTGGAGGAGGTGTTGAAGCCTATACTTATTGATTGTGGTCTGCAGTTCAGGAAGTGAAGGATCCGGTTGCAGAGAGTGGGGAGCAGATTCCTAAATCTCGGAGTTTGGAGATAAGTTTTGTTGGAATTATGGTGTTGAAGATGGAGCTCAATTCAATATAAAGGAATCTGATATTGGTGTCCTTATTATCCGGATTTTCAGGGATGAGTGCAGGAACAGGAAGATGGTGACTGCTGTGGACTGTAGGCAACTTGGGAGGCTGGTGTTGGTGTGTGCCATTAGTAACCTGGTCTGGCCTGTACGTGACTCCAGACCCATAGCAATGTGGTGGACTCTTAACTGCCCTCTGAAATGGCCCAGAAAACCTTTCACTTCTCGGACAATTAAGGATGGGCAATAAACGTTGGCTCAGCTAGTGACACCCACAATAAAAAGACTCAGATTTAGGAAAGAAATCTTTTAAGTGGCTCTGAATGCTCTTTTAAAAAATACACACACACACACACACACACACACGGCCTTTGATTTAAAACTAGAGGCACAAATACAAGTTATATCAAAACTTTATAAAACACTTGTTACACTGTAGCTGGAACATTGTATCCAAAGCTGGACATCCTGCTTTTGGAAAGACATTAAGGTTCTGAAGACAGTGATGGATGGTTGCAGAAATAGGGATTTCAATTATGTGCAGGGACTGGAGAGCCTGAGATTGGTCTCCTCAGAGCAGTGATGTCTGAGGCGAGAATTATTCGAAGTCATGAGGAGAAATTGTTTCCATTGGCAGAAGTATTACAAACCATCAGAACACAATTGTAATGTGATGGGAAAAGAACAACGGTGTGCAAATGAGGATAATCTTTTTATGCAGCAAGTTGTGATCTGGAACACGCTGCCTGAAAGGGTGGTGGAAGCAAATGTAACTTGCAAAAGGAATAAGATGGATCGTGGAAAAGGCAAATTTTGCAGGGCTTGGGGGATCAGGTAGGGAGCAGTGGGATTAATTTCAAAAAGTGAGCACAGGCCAAAAGACCTCTTTCATGAGGACTTCTGTTTCCATGGTACCTTTCAACCCATGACCCACAGCTGCCCTGGAGGATATACTGATTGTAAAAGTTACAAACTGTAACTGAGGCATTGCCACTTATTGTGAAGAGTGATAAAATAGGCCATCAATAAAAACATATTTCATCATCAGTGGATTCAAAATTAGCATATTTTATTCAGCTAAAAGTATCTGAGAAGCAACTGAATTTACACAAAATTCTATTTTTCTTAAACAGAGCTTGTTAACAATAAGTAACTGGAATTGACTCTTCAGAAATTTTTAACCTATTTCTCAGCAGAAATCTTGTGTTCGGGTAAGCTGACCTTTGTCCTCCACCCTACTTTATTTTGCATTGTAGTCACCATACTTGGTTAAATGATCTATATCGCAAAGAATTTTATGCAGAGTGGGATGGGAGAGGTGACAGGTTGTTCACCCACTGACTGTACCTCTGTTATAAAAGTCAAATACAACAGACATTGAGAGCCACATCCAGTGTAAAAACATGCTGCGACCTGCCTTTATTCCTGATGAAGGGCTTTTGCCCGAAATGTCGATTTTTCCTGCTCCTTGGATGCTGCCTGAACTGCTGTGCTTTTCCAGCACCACTCTAATCCAGCTATCTATTTGACAGTGAAACTTGTGAGTGATAGAGAAAGAGATATAGAAAAAGAATGAGAGCAGATTCAGCGGGGTCAGTGCTCAATAATGGGCGCGGATTGGACTGCAAATAGCCTCCAGAAAAAGAGCAATAAATCCCAGATTAAAGCACGTTTAGGGCAGGCTATTCCTCAGAACTCTGTTTCAAAGTTGGATGCTAGCAGTAAATGTGAATAGTTGAATATGAGTTGGTATACTGGGAGCAACCCATACAGAACAAGACTTGAGGGTTTGGGGATGAGTAAGGAACATATAGGAAAGTTTCACACCCTAAAATTGTTACATTCAGTGCTGAGTCCCAGGGTCTGTCAAGTACCTAGGCAGAAGATGGGGTGTTGTTCATCCAGCTTACATTGAGTTTCACTGGAGCACTGCAGCAGGCCTGAGACAGGAACATTGGAATGGGAATCTGGTGCCATGTTGAAGTGGCAGACAACCAGAAACCCGCAGTTAGTTTATGGAGAGAATATAGAAGACCTGCAAAACGGTGCCCAGTCTGTGTTGGGTGTAAATGACACTGTAAGGAAAGCAACGGCACAGTGGTATTAATCGCTAGACTATTAATCAGAAGCTTGACGAATGTTCTGGGAACATTTTTAGATTAGAATCAGTCTGACCATTGTGACACAGACAGTCTCACACAGGGCAGCTCACACCTTCAATGCATTATCTGGGCCAACCTGACACTAATTGTTAAAGTTCACTTGAGAATGTAACTGTAAAATGTTTTGTGATTTACATATGAAATAACTGAAACCAACATGTTCATTCTAAATGATGAGAGACTTAACAAACAATCTAGGTCTTTTTCAATATATAATTTCAGTTAAATCACACTGTAAACTTTTGCTATAAATTCTGTGTCTTACAATCTTATACTCTACAACCACCCGATGAAAGTGCAGCGCTCGGAAAGCTAGTGCTTCCAAATAAACCTGTTGGACTATAACCTGGCGTTGTGTGATTTTTAACTTTGTACACCCCAGTCCAACTTCAGCACCTCCAAATCATGACAACAGATGGTAGAATTTGGATTCAGTAACAATCTGGAATTAAGAGGCTAATGATGACCATAAATCCATTGTTGATTGTTAGAAAACCCATCTGGTTCACTGATGTCCTTTAGGGAAGGAAATCTGCCATCCTTACCAGGTCTGGCCAACATGTGACTCCAGACCCACAACTATGTGTTTGACTCTTAATTGCCCAGAGGGCAGCTAAGGCGGGCAATAAATGCTGGCCTAGCCAGATACATCCACATCTCACGAATAAATAAAAAAAATACAAAATACTAGATTCTCTGAGACTATGACCTGGAAAGTGTTTCTGGAGTGTTGGATAGTGAGAATAGTGAGCAAATAAACAGACAGGCTTTCCACTTTCTGCAATTACATGGAAAAGTGCTGTGGGGATGTACGAAGGCATTGGGAGTGGAGAAGGAGTGGACAAAGGTGTCCTGGAGGGAACATTCCAAATGGAATGCTATTAAGGGAGGGTCAGAGAATACCTGTCTGTTCATGGCATCCAACTTGAGGTGGCAGAAATAACAGCTTTTAAATGTGGATGAATGTTGTAGTGAGGACCAAGGGAGGGAAGAGAAGGGGTGAGGGCAGAAGTGCAGCAAATAGATCAGACACTGTCAAGGGCCCTGAGGAGCACAGTAGCGGAGACAGAGAAACTGGAAGAATGGAATAGAATCTTTGCTGGAAGTAGGGTAATGAGAATATATAGTCAAGGTAGCTGTGGGAGTCAATGGGTTTGTAAGGGCCAGCCTATCTCCAGAAATGGAAACAGGGATGTCAAGCAAGGGAAAGGAGTAGCCAGATGTGGACCAGGTGAAGGATGAAAATTGGAAGCAAAATTGACAAATGTTTATAATTCCAGGGGAGAAAGGGAAGCAGCACCAATGCTGTCATTGATGAAAGAGTTGTGGAGAGGGACCTGAGTAGGACTGAAACAAAGAATGTTCCATGTATCCCACAAAGGGACAGGCGTAATCGGGGCCCATGTTGGGACCTATGGCCACACCTTTTATCTGAAGAAACTGAGAGGAGTTAAAGGAGAAGTTTAAAGTGAAAATGAGCTTGGCTAGGCAAAGGATGATAGTGTGGATGCGAATGGTTAAGATCTTCTTTCAAGGAAGAAGCAGAGAGACCTAAGACCTTCCTGATAGAGGATGAATGTGGAAAGGGATTGCACATCCTTGGTGAAGAGGAAGTGGCTTAAACTTGCAAACTGGCAATTCTGAAACTGACATAAGTGTCAGAAGAACTGTGAATGCAAGTGAGAAGAGCTGGACAAGGGGACAAAAACAATTGAGTCAAGTTAGGAAGAAATAAACCCAAAGGGGCAGGAACAGGCTGAAACAGTGGGTCTCCCCATTGTGGATTTCAAGAAGAACATAGAAGCTGTATGGGGCTGGGGCCTCTGAGATGGTTTGGGACACCCCCAGATGAGATAAGATTAGTGAGAGTTGGGAAAAAATAGCTTGCTTTATCGTGTGGTTGATATACTATTTGATTGAATTAGCAAGCCAACAAGTTCAATTTCTGATTTTTTAAAAATAACATTCAGGTCGACAGGCTGCTGTTTTCAGTGGTCACCACTTACCCTATTATGGGGCCCAAGTCAGGACTAATTGAGTGGGAAAGGCACAGGCGCATATTTATGTGCTCTGTCTGTGGAAACCATGCCCATGGGGTGTGTTATGGACTAGATCACACTACTCAAAATATGCTTAAGCAGGCACCCCAGACCATAACTTTGCAAGTTGTTTTGGCAAGGGTATAGGGACCATTACCCAGATTAAGTTAGTGACGTTGACTACCAGGTTTTAAAACAGACAAAAATCTATTCACAAAATTATACAATGAAAAACAAAGAACCCCTACTAAACTCAGTCTATCCAAACTAGACTTGATTATGCTGTTCTGAATAAACACAACAGTCCCACTAAGTAATGCCCCTTAAAACACAGTACAAAAAGGAACAGAGGTTGAAGTTAGAAGGGCAGAGAGAGAGAGAGATTTTTTAGCAACCTGTTTCCACACAGCTCACTGTTGAACTCTTAACTAGTTCTGGACTGAACTGCTCAGCTAGAGAGCTGACCACTCCCCTTTCATTGTACAGGTGACTTCTAAAACATGACCACTTTGGCCTGAAGTCTCATCTGTTTACATGGCCTCTCAAAACCCTTTGATCTCTTTCCCAAACCAGTCTAATCGGAACCAAGAGCATTTTATTACTCCTCTGAATAAAACCAAGGACACAGTATCTTTGAGAAAAGGAACAGCTTTTAGAAAAAAAAGGCCAACTTTGTGACAGGTGGTAGGAGTGGGTTAACCATAATCCAGCCACTAAAGAGTCTATATGTTGACTGAAGTGAATTCAGAGACAGAGATGGGTACCGATCTTTCATGTGATGTTTCACTTTGTTCAATGATTCCTTTTGAAACCAAGAGTTTGATCAGGTTACTCCTGAATTTCACCCCAATGAATGCGTATAAGATTGGATTAATGCAACTGTGCAGAAAACCCAAGATTTGAGTTGCAGACAGAGCCTGGTCAACATTATTGCGGAAGTCACAAGTCTCAGCAATGAGTTTACCTCTCATCAGTGTGTCAATGAACACAGTAATATTGTGTGGGAACCAACAAATGAGAAAAGCCAACACCACCACGATGATAACTTTCATGGCTTTATGTTTCCGAAATCCCCGAGTTTGACACAGTTTCCAAATTGTCACACTGTAGCAGAAAACCATGGCAGCCAATGGGATAAGAAATCCAATGATATGCCTCAAAAGCCTAGTGATCACTCTCCATTTTGCAGCTGATGCACCATCAAGCAGCTCATGACATATAATTCTGTTGAAGCCCTCTGGATGATATTCACCTTTGAACAGAATAGGCAAAGACAAAGCAATGGCTAACCCCCAAACAGTAGCACAAACCAGCTTAATTAGAAATGGTCTCTTCTGTTTGTGGGCTAGTGTGGCATGGACAATGGACAGATAGCGATCAATACTGATACAAGCCAGCAATAAAATCCCACTGTAGAAGTTAATCTCCTGCAACATGCTGATGATTTTACACATGGTATCACCAAATACCCAGCCGGATACGGCATCCACTGCCCAAAAAGGCAAGGTCACGGCAAAGAGCAGATCAGCCACTGCCAGATGAAGCAGGTAGACGTCTGTGGATGAGATGGTCCATCGATTATAAAGTAGGACAATCAATACGATAATGTTCCCTGTCACAGCGAGGAAGCACACCAGGCTATTGAAAACAGCAATTACAACATTGTTGGAATGACTGTTAATGAATGGTAGACAAGGTGACACATTGGGAATAGAAGCGTAGTTCTCAAAATCCGTGTAGTTTTCTAAAATATCAGGAAAATCATCCACCTTTATCTTTATTGCAGCCATTTTCTGAAAAAGCAAGGTGTAGGTACATAAATGATAAGAAAGTCAGACAATGATATCGGATTCCACAGTTACTTAACGCAGGTACACTCGAAATTGGGAGACGTGTTGCAACAAATTATTTCAGAATCATAAGCATTTTATGTCGACAACAAAGAATCATTGAATGGTTACAGCAAGATCTGAAGTCAGGAACAGTGTGGATAGATTTTCCTCTCCTACTCTCCTCAAAGCATGACATTAGCAGAAAATACAACTCACAAAGCCACTGCATCATAGCAGCATGAAACATCTTCCAGAACCTTTTAAAAATATTTTTGAGATACTTTATCTTTCCAGAATAATTTAAAGTAGACTGGGCACTTTTAATGTCAGTTATTTATTTGATTGCAATTTGCACAATATGCAATGAACTTTGATCTGCTCATGACACCCTGTACTGAAGGATAAATTTGATGCACTCAATTTCTCTGTGAAAGTTGGATGTAAGCAAATAGCTTGGACCATATTTACAGATTTTGTTTTAAGACCAATCTAATTATGCATGGAGCTTTCTGAATCACAACTTCTATATTGACTGGTGAAGGTAGGCTGGTTGTGGAAGGAATGGAGAACCCAGCAGCATTGACTCTGGAAAAGCAAGATACCGAAAAAAAAATTGGAGAGGTTGAAGAAGCCATTTCATGTTGCTACTTTTGCGATGCAAATGATGTTTTTCACAAATGGGATACTACCATCAATCCAAAAAAACAATGCCTCTCCCACAATGCCACTGCCAGTGCAATGCCAGATACAGACCAAATGACCCAAAGATTCATTGATCATGTCAAACAGCGTATTCTGTGGTGTTCATAGTAGGCAGAGTACAGACTGCTCAACTAGCTCACTCTTTCAAAAATCCAAAATAAAATATATCCAAAAACATCATACTACAGCAAAAGAATCAAGTCAGAGTAAGTTCAACTCTGTTGAGTGTCAAAAGAGTAAAACAAGGCTGGATGGTCTTTACTTTAACATTAGAAGTGTAGCAGGTAAGACTGATGTTTTATGAATGTGGATTGACTCATGGAAGTGTGTTGTTGTTACCATCAAAGAAATATAGTTGAGGGAAGGGCTGAAGCGGCAACTCAACATTCCAGGGGAGCGGACCTTTAGACAAGATAAAGGAGGATGTAAAAACGATGGTGGTGTAGCACTATGAATTAAGAAGTCAATTACTGCAACAAAGAGTCCTCAAATGAGACTTTGTGGGTAGAACTTAGGAATGTTAAGGGGGTAGTTACTTTAGTGGGAGTGTATTATAGGGTCCTCAAAGAGTCAGTGGGAAATAGAGGAGCAAATATATAGACAGCGTATAGAAGTGTGTCAGAGTAATAATTGGGTAATTATACTGGGGGATTTCAACTTTCTCAACATAAGTTGGGATATTCATGGTGTTAAGGGTTGGTCAGAGGTGGATTTCTTGAAATGTATCCGGGGAGGTTTTTGTATCAATATGTACAAGGCCCAACAAGTGATGGCACAGTGCTGGGTCTGGTTTTGGGGACAGAAGTTGGACAGATGTTCACTGTGGCAGTGGGAAACATTTTAGCAGTAGTGACCATGCCACAGTATGGTTCAAATTTGTTATAGGCAAGGAAAACGAAAGCCTGCAAAAAAAAAGGCTGTGAATTGAGGGAAAGCAAATTTTACTAAAATAAAGCCACACCTGGCCAAGGTTTCCTGGGAATAGTTCCGTGTAGGTAAGTCTACAGTGGGGCGGTGGGGGTGCATTCAAAAAGGGTCAAGATTAGAGTGGTGCTGGAAAAGCACAGCAGGTCAGGCAGCATCAGGAATGATGAAGTGCTTTTGCCTGAAACGTCGAATTCCTGCTCCTCGGATGCTGCCTACTTTTCCAGCACTACTCTAATCTTGGCTCTCCAGCATCTGCAGTACCCACTTTTGTCTGCATTCAAAATGGAGCTGGGGAAAGTAAAGGTCCAACATATATTCTTTGGAGAGAAACGTAGCAGCAATAAGTTCAGGCTGTCTGGATACAGAATTGGCTGGCCAAAGGAAAACAGTGAGTGGTAGTAGATGGAAAATATTCCGCCCGGAGTTCGGTGACCAGTGGTATCCCACAGGGATCTGTTCTTGGGTCTCTGCTGTTTGTAGTTTCTATAAATAAATATGGATGAAGTAGTAGAAGGGTAGGTTAGTAGGTTAGCTGATTACACAAAAGTCGGTGGTGTTGTAGATAGTGTCGAGTTGTTGCAGGTTACAACAAGGCATTGACAGAATGCAGAGCTGGGCTAAGAAATGACAGATGAAGTTCGACCTAGATAAATGATTCATTTGGAAGATCGAATACAAGGTTAAAGACAGGATTCTTGACAGTGTGGAGGAACAGCATGACCTTGGGGTCCTCAAAGTTGCTACCTACGTTGATATGGTTTGTTAAGAAGGCGGTTGGTGTGTTGGCTTTCATTAACATGGGAATTGAGTTTAAGAGCCTTGAGGTTTTGCTGCAGCTCTACAAAACTTCTCTTAGACCACAGTAGGAATATTGTGTCCAGTTCTGGTCACTTCATTATAGAAAGAACGTAAATACTTTAGAGAGGGTGCAGAGAAGATTGGAGGGTTTGTCTTATGAAGAGAGGTTGAGTGACCCAGGGCTTTACAGACTGGAGAGAAGGAGGAAGTGAGGTGACTTGATAGAGATGTACAAGGTAATGAGGAGCATAGATAGATAGAGTAGATAGCCAGAGACCTTTCCTCAGGACAGAAATGGTTGTCACGAGGGGTCATATTTTAAGGTGATTGGAGGAGGGTATGGAGAGCTGTCAGAGGTAGGTTCTTTACTTAAAGAGTAAAGGTAGTAGAATCGAAGACCTTAGGGACATTTAAGTGACTGCTGGGCAAGCACATGGACAGCAGTAAATTAAAGAGTGTGTAGAGTTATATTAGATTAGAACAAAGAAAATTTATAGCCCAGGAACAGGCCCTTCGGCCCTCCAATCCTGAGCCGTAGATTCCCTACAGTGTGAAAACAGGCCCTTCAGCCCAACAAGTCCACACTGACCCTCCGAAGAGTAACCTATCCAGATTAATTTCCCTACATTTACCCCTGACTAATACACCTAACACTATGGGCACTTTAGCATGGCCAATTCACCTAATCTGCTCATTTTTGGATTGTGGGAGGAAACCGGAGCACCTGAGGAAACCCACACAGGCACAGGGAGAATGTGCAAACTCCACACAGACAGTCGCCCAAAGCTGGAATCAAATCTGGGTTCCTGGTGCTGTGAGGCAGCAGTGTTAACCGCTGAGCCACCGTGCCGCCTCAAATTCCTCATTGGTGGTTGATCTTATTAAAGATAAATGCTCAGCACAACATTGTGGATCGAAGGGCCTGTACTCTGCTGTACTGTTCGATGTTCTACTACACTGAATGTCTTGGACAATAGAGGACTGGATGAGGATTTTGAGGAACTCCAAGATGGCAGCCAGTGTGAGCCCAAGACTCATCCACTCCTGTGTGTTTCTTTCTCTTTTTGTTTTTGCCCTTTTTATTCTTTTTGCCTATTTCCTTTAAAGTCTGGAGAGTGGCAGGTGAAGGATGGGGGTCCTGGCGGCTGCAGCAGCCAGGATGAGCTGGACATGGCTTCAGCCCAGCCTGGGGGTCTTCTGGTGAGCAAGGATCAGTTCCCAGGTTGACTCCCTTAGCTTGGACTCACAGGATGAGCTGAGGGTCTTGGACCATGGCTGGGCCCAGGCACCTGAAGGAATGGAAAGGTTTGGTGAAAGGGATGCAGCATCTGGAGGAGAATCAGATGGGGAAGAGGAGACACGGAGCTCATGCATTCCCAGTTTCATGATTCCAGTTCAGACGCGATGGTCCCAATTGTGGTGGCAGTGGTGGCCTGTAGCTGAGATCCCAGAGCCTGATGCAGACACCCAGAGGTGCATTACAGAGACCCCAGCCAATGTCGAGCAATGACTGGAGAAGCAGTAGTGGAGGATCAAGGATGAAAGATGAACTATATCGCAGTAAAATCTTGCATTCTCTTGCGGTGTTTCAAGATGGTGCCAGAGCATGGAGATATTTTGTGTACAATACATGAAAAGATACTTTTATCTGTATTGTTATATACATGTGGCAATTAATATAAATCTAATCTGATCAAAATCTAGGATGAAAAAGGTTTTTATTAAGTCCAAAAGGAGCAATTCAGTTGTGGCCTGAGAGGAATGTAGGAAATGCAAGAGAAAGCAATTGCAGAGCAAAAAGGGAGCATGAAAAGAGATTTCTGAACAGAATTGGGGAGAATCATAAGATAAATACATTGAAGGGAAGAGGTTAACCAGGGAAAGAGTTGGGTGCATTAGGGATGAAGGGGGCCAGCTGTGTGTGAAGCTGCTGGATATTGGAAGGTTGCGAGTTCCAGATTCCCACCACCCTCTGGTTGAAAAGGTTTTTCCTCACATCTCTTCTAACCCTTTTGTCCCTCACCTTATATTTATAACCGTGGTCATTGTTCCCTCTATGAAATGAAGAAGTTTCTTCCTGTCTACCTTATCTATCCCAGTCATAATTTCGTACATCTCAATCATGTCTCTCAGTATCCTCTGCTGTAAGGAAAATAACTCCAGGCTGTTCAATCTCTCTTTCTAGCTAAAACTCTCCAGTCCAGACAACCTTCTAGTAAATCTCCTCTGTAATCTCTCCACTGCTATCACATCGCACCTATAAGATGGATTCCAGATTGCACACAATACTTTAGCTGTAGCTTAACCAACATTTTATACAGTTCCAGCATAGCTTCCCTGCTTTTAAACTCTATGCTGCAACTAATAGAGACAAGTACATGAATTTCCTTCTTAATATTTTTATCTCGCTGTTCTGACACCTTAAGAGACTAGAAGATTTGTACACTAAGGTCCCTCTGATCCTTGGTGCTTCTCAGGTTCCATCATTCACCATGTATTCCCTTGCCTTGTTTGCCCTGCCCAATGCATCATTTCAGATTTATCTGGATTGAGTTCTATTTGCCACTGATTAGCCCAACTAACCAGCTTGACTATATCCTTCTGTAATCTAAGCCTATCCTCATCAGTATTTAGCACACCAGTAAATTTTGCATCATGTAAACCTACTAATCAACCTTTCTGCATTCAAGCCTGGTCACCTCTTCGAAAAATTCAATCAAGTTGGCCTAATAGACACACCATGGTCTCACTGATCCTTTGTACTTACCAGTGTCCAATTTATAACAAAATCCTGCTGAGTGTTTTGATTAATCCCTGCCTCTCATAGAACATTACAGTGCAGTACAGGCCCTCTATGTTGTGCCAACCTGTAGAACCAATATGAAGCCTATCCTACACTATTCCATTTTCATCTTTATGTTTATCCAGTGGCCATTTAAATGCCTTTAAACTTAGCTAATCTACTACTGTTACAGGCAGTACGTTCCACGCCCCTACTACTCTGAGTAAAGAAACTACCTCTGACATCTGTCCTATATCTATCACCCCTTAATTTAAAGCTATGTCCCCTTGTGCTAGCCATCACTATCCAATGAAAATGGCTCTCACTGTCCACCCTATCTAACACTTTGATTATCTTATATCTCAACTAAGCCACCTCTCAACCTTCTCTCTAACAAAAACAGCCTCAAGTCGCTCAGCCATTCCTCATAAGACCTTCCTTCCATACCAGGCAACATTCTAGTAAATCTTTGAACCCTTTCCAAAGCTATGGGATATTTGTCTTTATTAGTCAAAACATAGCTGTGTGCATTGGAAGTCATAGAGTCCTGCAGGACAAAGACAAGCCTTTGGCCTAAACTGGTCCATGCCGACCAAAATATCCATCAACACTAACCCTACTTTCTTGCACTTGGCCCACATCCTTCTAATCCTTTCCAATCCATGTATTTGTCCAAATGCCTTTTAAATGTTGTTAATGTACCCGCCTCAACCATTTCCACTGGCAGCTCATTCCATATGTGCACCGCCCTCTGTGTAAAAAAGTTGCCTTTCAGGTTCCCTTTTATTTTTTTATCCCTCTAACCTTAAACTGATACCCTAGAGTCCTTGATTCCCCAACCCTGGGGGAAAAAAAACAGTACATTCACTCTATCCATGTCTCTCATGATCTTATAAGCCTCCATAAGGTTCTGGATGTAGATTTGCTCGCTGAGCTGGAAGGTTCATTTTCAGTGTTTTCAAGAACCTTCAAGAACACTGAAAATGAACCTTCCAGCTCAGCGAGAAAACCTACATCCAGAACCTTATGGAGGCGTATAAGATCATGAGAGACATGGACAGAGTGAATGTACTCAGTTTTTTTTCCCCCAGGGTTGGGGAATCAAGGACTATAGGGTATCAGTTTAAGGTTAGAGGGGAAAAAAAATAAAAGGGAACCTGAAGGGCAACTTTTTTACACAGAGGGCGGTGCACATATGGAATCCAGGCAACATCCAGGCAAGAAATAAGAAAGGGGATTGTGATGTTATTTGGGTTGTACTATAGGCTCTCGAATAGTCAATGAGAATTAGAGGAGCAAATATTCAGGGAGATTGTGGAGATTTGCAGAAGAAATCGGAATGTCAAAGGAGGGGATTTTAATTTTCCGAACAGAAACTGGGACTGCCAGAGTGTTAAGGGCTTAGCTGGGGCAGAATTTGTAAAGTGTTCAGGAAAGTTTCCTCAAGCAATGTATAGATGGTCCTACTTGGAAAGGGAGAAAACTCAATCACCTCTTGGGAAATAGGGAAGGATAGGTGACTGCAGTGACAGTAGGGGAGCATTTTGAGACCAGTGACCATAGTTCTATTAATTTTAAAATGGTTTATGGTGAGGGACAAAACTGGTCCACCAGTTCAAATTCTATATTGGGGCAAGGTGAATTTTGATGGAATTAGACAGCAGCTTGCAGGATTGAGTGGAGTAGTTTGTTTCCAGGCAAAGGGACATCCGGCAAGTGGGAGGCCTTTAAAAGTGAGATCGCTAGAGTTCAAGGTCTATATGTTCCTGTGACGGTGAAGGGCAAGGTGGCAGGAGTAGGGAACCCTGGATGACAAGAGATATTGAGGCTTTGACCAGAAAAAAGGAGGCATGACTCAGTATAGGCAACTGGGATCAAGGGAACCCATGGAGTCTTATACAGAAAACAGGAATTTACTGAAGAAGGAAATCAGGAGGGTGAAAGGGGACACGAGATAGCCTTGGCTGAGAAATTTAGGGTGAATCCAAAGAGGTTCTTTAAGTATATTAAAGGGAAAAAAATAACTAGAGAGATAATAGGGTCTCTTAAGGTCCCCATCATGTCTCACTAAGTTGATTGAGTTTGTTTAGAGTGACAAAGAAGGTTGATGAAGGCAGAATGGGGGTCATTATCTATGTGGACTTCAGCAAGACATTTGACAAGATTCTACATGGTAGGCTGGTTAGCAAGGTTATGTCACAGACTCCAGGGATTGCTAGCCATTTAGATACAAAATTGGCTTGAAGACAGGAGACAGAGGGTGATTGTGGAGAGTTGTTTTTCAGACTAGAGGCCTGTGACTCCAGTGGTGTGTCATAGGGACCGGAGCTGGGTCAACTGATTTTTGTCATTTATGTAAATGATTTGGATGTGACTAAGAGGAATGGTCAGTAAGTTTGCAGATGACTCCAAAATTGGTGGTGTTGTGGACAGTGAAGAATACAACAAAACTTGATCAGATCGGCCAAAGAATGGCAAATGGAGTTTAATTTAGATTAATGTGATGGTTTGCATCACGGTAAGGCAATTCAGGCAGGATTTACACACTTAATCGTAGGGACCTGGGGAGTGTTGCAAACAAAGAGATCTTGGAGTGCAGGTTCATAGCTCCTTGAAAGTGGAGTCACAGGTAGACAGCGTAGTGAAGAAGGTATTTGGTATGCTTGCATTTATTGGTCAGTACGTTGAGGATAGAAGTTGTAATATCATGTTGCAGCTCTACACAACATTGGTTAGGCCACTTTTGGAACACTGTGTTCAATTCTGGTCTCCCTGCTCTAGGAAAAATGTTGTGAAACCTGAAAGGGTGCAGAAAAGATTTACAAGGATTTGTCAGGGTTGGAGGGTTTGAGATATAGGGAGAGGCTGAATTCGCTGGGGATATTTTCCCTAGATTGTCAGATGCTGAGGGGTGATCTTACAGAGGTTTATAAAATCATGAGGTGAATAGGTAGGGTAAATAGCCAGGTTCTTTTTCCCAGGGTAGGGGTGGTCCAAAACTGGAGGGCATATGTTTAAGATGAAAGGGGAAAAATATAAAAGGGACCTGAGGGACAACTTTTTCACGCAGAGGGTGGTGCATGTATGGAATGAGCTGCCAAAAGAAGTGGTGGAGGCTGGTATGATTACAGCATTTCAAAGGCATTGAGATGGGTATATGAATAGGCAGGGCTTAGAGGGATATGGGCCAACTGCTGGCAAAATGGGACTAGATAAATTTAGGATATCTTGTCAGCATGGACGAGTAGGACGTAAGAGTCTGTTTCCATACTGTACAATTCTATGACTCTATATTGAATACAGCAGCATTGAATACAAAGATCAGCAATGCGGCTTTTGTGTGGAGCTGCAGAAAATAGGGGAGATACTAAATGAATATTTTGCATCAGTATTTACTGTGGAAAAGGATATGGAAGATATAGACTGTAGGGAAATAGATGGTGACATCTTGCAAAATGTCCAGATTACAGAGGAGGAAGTGCTGGATGTCTTGAAACAGGTAAAGGTGGATAAATCCCCAGGACCTGATCAGGTGTACCCGAGAACTCTGTGGGAAGCTAGAGAAGTGATTGCTGGGCTTCTTGCTGAGATATTTGTATCATCGATAGTCACAGGTGAGGTGCCAGAAGACTGGCAAACGTGGTGCCACTGTTTAAGAAGGGTGGTAAGGACAAGCCAGGGAACAATATTAGGCGACACGGTGGCACAGTGGTTAGCACTGTTGCCTCACAGCGCCAGAGACCCAGGTTCAATTCCCACCTCAGGCAACTGACTGTGTGGAGTTTGCACATTCTCCCCGTGTCTCCATGGGTTTCTTCCAGGTGCTCCGGTTTCCTCCCACAATCCAAAGATGTGCAGGTTGGGTGAATTGGCCATGCTAAATTGCCCGTAGTGTTAGGTGCAGGGGTAAATGTAGGGGAATGGGTCTGGGTGGGTTGCGCTTTGGCGGGTCGGTGTGGACTTGTTGGGCCGAAGGGCCTGTTTCCACACTGTAAGTAATCTAATCTTCAAAAACTATAGACCAGTGAGCCTGACCTCAGTGGTGGGCAAGTAAATACTGATGCAAAATACTCATTTAGTATCTCCCCCATTTTCTGCAGCTCCACACAAAAGCCGCCTTGCTGATCTTTGTATTCAATGCTGCTGTATTCAATGTAGAGTCATAGAATTGTACAGTATGGAAACAGACTCTTAGGTCCAACTCGTCCATGCTGAGGGACAGGATGTACATGTATTTGGAAAGGCAAGGACTGATTCGGGATAGTCAACATGGTTTTGTGCGTGGGAAATCATGTCTCACAAATTTGACTGAGTTTTTTGAGGAAGTAGCAAAGAGGATTGATGAGGGCAGATCGGTAGATGTGATCTATATGGACTTCAGTAAGGCGTTCAACAAGGTTCCCCATGGGAGACTGATTAGCAAGGTTAGATTTCATGGAATACAGGGAGAACTAGCCATTTGGATACAGAACAGGCTCAAAGGTAGAAGACAGAGGGTGGTGGTGGAGAGTTGTTTTTCAGACTGGAGGCCTGTGACCAGTGGAGTGCCACAAGGATCGGTGCTGGGCCCTCTACTTTGTCATTTACATAAATGATTTGGAGAAAGTGAGGACTGGAGATCAGAGCTGAAAAATGTGTTGCTGGAAAAGCGCAGCAAGTCAGGCAGCATCCAAGGAGCTGGAGAATCGACATTTCTGCTCCCTCTCCTTGGATGCTGCCTCACCTGCTGCGCTTTTCCAGCAACACATTTTTCAGCTCATAAATGATTTGGATGTGAGCTTAAGAGGTACAGTTAGCAAGTTTGCTCTCAACACCAAAATTGGAGGTGTAGTGGACAGCGAAGAGGGTTACCTCAGAGTACAATAGGATCTTGAGCAGATGGGCCAATGGGTTGAGAAGTGACAGATGGAGTTTAATTCAGATAAATGCAAGGTGCTGCATTTTGGGAATGCAAATCTTAGCAGGACTTATACACTTAATGGTAAGGTCCTAGGGAGTGTTGCTGAACAAGGAGACCTTGGAGTGCAGATTCATAGCTCCTTGAAGATGGAGTCGCAGGTAGATAGGATAGTGAAGAAGGTGTTTGGTATGCTTTCTTTTATTGATCAAAGTACTGAGTACAGGAGTTGGGAGGTCATGTTGCAGCTGTACAGGACATTGGTTAGTCCACTGTTCGAATATTGTGTGCAATTCTGGTCTCCTTCCTATCAGAAAGATATTGTGAAACTTGAAAGGGTTCAGAAAGGATTTACAAGGATGTTGCTAGGGTTGGAGGATTTGAACCATAGAGAGAGGCCGAACAGGCTGGGGCTGTTTTCCCTGGAGCGTCGGAGGCTGAGGGGTGACCTTATATAAGTTTACAAAATTCTTAGGGGCATGGATAGGCAAAGTCTTTTCCATGGGGTCGGGGAGTCCAGAACTAGAGGGCATAGGTTTAGGGTGAGAGGGGAAAGATATAAGACAGACCTAAGGGGCAACTTTTTCATACAGAGGGTGGTACGTGTATGGAATGAGCTGCCAGAGGATGTGGTACAATTGCAATATTTAAGAGGTATTTGGATGGGTATATGAATAGGAAGGGTTTGGAGGGATATGGGCCGGGTGCTGGAGGGTGGGACTAGATTGGGTTGGGAAATCTGGTCGGCATGGACGGGTTGGACCGGAGGGTCTGTTTCCATGCTGTACATCTCTATAGCTCTATGACAAGGGCAAGAACATTACAAAAGAGCTGTGTAAGATGTTAGGCCATAGCTGAAGTACTGTGTGGAAGTACTGTGTTGCCTCACAAGAGGAAGGGTGAAATAGCACTTGAGATAGTGCAAAAGAAATTCTCCAGGGTGTTGCCTGGGCTGAAGTGACTCAGCCATAAGGAGAAATTAGATAAGTTTACTTTTCTTCAATGAGGAAGGCTGAGGGGAGATCTGACTGTGGTGTTCAAAGTTCTTGGGGGCATAGACAAGCTAGATAGGGAGCAACTTTTCCCCTTAATAGAGGGTTGAATATCCAGGGGTTCATATTTAACATAAGGAACTAAGAGTTTAGCGGGGATTTGAAGAAGCATTTTTTCCTGCAGTGGGTATGGGTATTGGCAACTCACTGCCTGAAAGGATGATCAAGGTAAGAACCCACAAGACGTTTAAACACTATGTAGAGGAACATTTTAAATGCCACAGAATACATAGAAAATGCTGGAAAGTGGGATTTTAATAGATATATGTTTGATGACTGGCAGAGAGAAGATGGGCTGCAGAACCTTTCTCCCATGGTGTAAAACTACGGCTCAAGGTGGACCTCGTTTTTGTTCCCAGTCCAGCAATACCTCAGTTTTAAAGATTGCATCCTTGTGTTCAAATCTCTCCAAGGCCTTGCAGTTTCTGTTCCGGTAACTGTCTCCAGTTTCATGACTATCCAAGACACCCACACTCCTCCAGTTCAGGCCTCTTCTGTCTCCCCAGCTCCATTTGTTCAACCATGGGCAACTGTACCTCCAATCGTCTAGGCTGGAGGCTTTGCAAGCTGTTCACTCAACAACTTCTCTCTCCTTTTTGTATATTTTCATGGAAAATGAGGATCTCTTGCAAGAGTTCCTTATATTCTTGAGAAGGAGGTAGTGAACTGCTTTCTTGAGCAATATAGAATCAAACACAGAAATTAAGAGCAGGAGTAAAGCCCATACAGTTGGTGTGGTGTAGCTACATCCAAAGAGCAGTTAGGGAGGGGGATCCAGGAATTTAATTGTGCAACATTGAAGGAATGGTCCCATATTTCCAAACTAAGCTGAGGTATGGCTTGGAAAGGAATTTGCTTAGAAGATTGGTGTTACCATACACCTCTCCTATTCATAGAGTTAAAGAGACGTACAACGTGGAAACGGTCCCTTCGGTCCAACTTGTTCATGCTGACCTGATATCTGAACCTAATCTAGTCCCATATCCCGCTAAACCCTTCCTATTCATATACCCATCTAGATGTCTTTTAAATGCTGTAATTGTACCAGCCTCCACTACTTCCTCTGGAAGCTCATTCCATACACACCGCCCTCTGTGTGTAAAAGTTGCCCTTTGGTCCCTTAGCAAGAGTTACAGTTGGCGGGAGTGGGGGGGTGGGGGGTGGGGGGGGGGGGGGGGGGGGTGGGGGCGAAGGAAAATTATGATGCGATTAGGAAAGATTTAGGAAGCGTAGAATGGGGAAGGAAACTGCAGGGGATGAGCACATTAAAAATGTGGAGTTTATTCAAGGGAAAGCTCCTGTGTGTCCTAGATAAGTATGTACCTGTCAGGCAGGGTGGAAGATATAGAACGCGTGAGCCGTGGTTTACTAAGGAAGAAGAAGAAGGCTTATGTTAAGACAAAATGTGAAAACTCAGTTAGGGCGCTTGAGGGTTACAAGGAAGTCAGGAAAGACCTAAAAAGAGAGCTCAGAAGAGCCAGGAGTGGACGTGAGAAGTTGTTAGCGGATAGGATCAGGGTTAACCCTAAGGCTTTCCATAGGTATGTCAGGAATAAAAGAATGACGAGAGTAAAATTAGGGCCAATCAAGGATAATAGTGGGAAGTTGTGTGTGGAGTCAGAGGAGATAGGGGAAGCACTAAGTAAATATTTTTCGACAGTGTTCACTAAAGAAAATGAAAATGTTGGCGAGGAAGATGCAGAGATACTTGCACCTAGACTAGAAGAGATTGAGGTTCACAAGGAAGAGGTATTAGAAATACTGCAGAGTGTGAAAATAGACAAGTCCCCTGGGCCGGATGGGATCTATCCTAGGATCCTCTGGGAAGCAAGGGAAGAGATTGCCGAGCCTTTGACATTGATCTTCAAATCATCATTGTCTACAGGAATAGTGCCTGAGGATTGGAGGATAGCAAATGTGATTCCCTTGTTCAAAAAGGGTAGTAGAGGCAACCCTGGTACTTACAGACCAGTGAGTCTCACTTCAGTTGTTGGTAAAGTGTTGGAAAAGGTTATAAGAGATAGGATTTATAACCATCTAGAAAAGAATAATCTGATCAGGGACAGTCAGCACGGTTTTGTGAAGGGTACGTCATGCCTAACGAAACTTATTGAGTTTTTTTGACAAAGTGACCAAACAGGTAGATGAGAGTAAACCAGTTGATGTGGTGCATATGGATTTCAGCAAGGCGTTCGATAAGGTTCCCCACAGTAGGCTATTATACAAAATGCGGAGGAATGGGATTGTGGGAGACATAGCAGTTTGGATCAGTAATTGGCTTGCTGAAAGAAAACAGAGGGTTGTAGTTGATGGAACATGTTCATCTTGGTGTCCAGTTACTTGCGTACCGCAAGGGTCGGTGTTGGGTCCACTGCTGTTCGTCATTTTTATAAATGACCTGGATGAGGGCTTAGAAGGATGGGTTAGTAAATTTGTGGATGACACTAAGGTCGGTGGAGTTGTGGATAGTGATGAAGGATGTAATAGGTTGCAGAGAGACATAGATAGGATGCAGAGCTGGGCTGAGAGGTGGCAAATGGAGTTTAATGTGGACAAGAGTGAGGTGATACACTTTGGCCAGAGTAATAGGAATGCAAAGTACTGGGCTAATGGTAGGATTCTTGGGAGTGCAGATGAGCAGAGAGATCTCGGTGTCCATGTACACAGATCCCTGAAAGTTGCCACCCGGATTGACAGGGTTGTTAAGAAGGCATACAGTGTCTTGGCCTTTATTAATAGAGGGATTGAGCTCCGGCACCAGGAGGTTATGCTGCAGCTGTACAAAGCTCTGGTACGGCCACACTTGGAGTATTGTGTACAGTTCTGGTCACCGCATTATAAGAAGGATGTGGAAGCTTTGGAAAGGGTGCAGAGGAGATTTACTAGGATGTTACCTGGTATGGAAGGAATGTCTTACGAGGAAAGGCTGAGGGCCTTGAGGCTGTTCTTGTTAGAGAGAAGAAGGTTGAGAGGTGGCTTAATAGAGACATACAAGATAATCAGAGGGTTAGATAGGGTGGACAGGGAGAGGCTTTTTCCAGGTATGGGGATGGCAAACATGAGGGGACACAACTTTAAAGTGAGGGGAGATAGGTATAAGACAGATGTCAGAGGTAGTTTCTTTACTCAGAGAGTAGTAAGGGTATGGACTGCTTTGCCTGCAACGGTAGTAGATTTGCCAACTTTATGTGCATTTAAGTCGTCATTGGACAGGCATATGGACGTACATGGAATAGTGTAGGTGGGATGGGCTTCAGATTAGTATGACAGGGCGGCACAACATCGAGGGCTGAAGGGCCTGTACTGCACTGTAATGTTCTACGTTCTATATATCTTAACCCTCTCTCCCTAAACCTATGCCCTATAGTTCTGGACACCCCCATCCCAGGGAAAAGATCTTGTCTATTTACTCTATCCATGCCAGTCATCATTTTATAAACGTCTATAATGTCACCGCTCGGTCTACGTTGCTCTAGGGAAAATAATCCCAGCCTATTCATCCTCTGCCGATAGCTCAAACCTTCCAACCCTGACAACATCCTTGTAAATCTTTTCTGAATCCTTACAAGTTTCACAACATACTTCCTATAGAAAGGAGATTGGAATTGCACGCAATATTCCAAAAGTGGCCTAACCAATGTCCTGTACAGCTGCAACATGACCTCCCAACTCCTGTACTCAATACTCTGACCAATAAAGGAAAGCATACCACTATTCTATCTAGCTGTGACTCCATTTTCAAGGAGCTATGAACCTGCACTCCAAGGTCTCTTTGTTCGGCAACACTCCCCAGGATCTTACCATTAACCTTATAAGTCCTGCCCCTATTTGCTTTTCCAAAATGCAGCACCCCACATTTATTTAAATTGAACTCCATCTGCCACACTTCAGCCCATTGTAGTTCTTCTAGGTTTTTGTTGCAGGAGCCTTGGTGAGTTGATTGACTACACTTCTCACACCCTGCTTCCTGCAAGGACTTCATTCCACCCTCCCAGTTTCTCCATCTCCATTGTATCGGATGTGAAGATGCTACCTTCACCAGGCATGCCTCCAATATATATGACTTTAGTAGGCTGGAGCAGTGAAGTTTGAGAGGGGTTCTGATCGAGGTGCATAAGATTCTGAGGGGCATAGATAGCGTAGATAAGAAGACATTTTTTCCATTAAAGAGGATTTAATAACAAGGAAGTGTTGATTTAAGGTCAGAGGTATGCTTAGAGGAGAGTTGAGGAGCAATGGTTTCACTCAGAGGGTGGTGAGAGTCTGGAACACACTGTCTGAAAGGATGGTTGTGTTAAACACTTAAACAGTATTACATATTCACTTGCGTTGCCACAGTCTCCGGGGCTGTGGTCCAAAGCTGGAAATATCATTGGTGTAATCAAAATTTTGTTGACCAGTACAGATATGATGGGCCAAATGGCCTTCTTCTGTGCTGTCTACATCCATGTCAATGATTGATCTGTCAAGGTGGGAGCTGTGGATATTGATCAACCAGAGGTTTCCTTGCACGTGTTTGACTGATGCCATTGGGGTGACAAAACGCAGACTGTCTACCCATTTTGCGGAACACCTACATTCTGTTCATAAAAATGACCTTGCAGAGGTTGCCAGCAGAGGTGGTAGAGACAGGCACGGTAGATTCATTTAAGGTACATCTGGACAGATACATGAGCAGGTGGGGAGCAGAGGGAGACAGATGCTTAGGAATTGGGTGGTAGGTTCAGACAGTGGATTTGGATCGGCTCAGACTTGGAGGGCCAAAGGACCTATTCCTGGGCTGTAAACTTTCTTTGTTCTTTGATCTACCACTTCAACACCAACATGTTTTCACATCAACATTTCTGACTCAGACCGGGTGCAGTGCTTCAGCGAGGCACAGTCCAAACTGAAAGAACAGCATCTCATGTTCCGCTTTGGGACCCTACCATCTTCTGAACTCAGAATCAAGTCTAGAGCCTGAACACCTTCATTTCTTTACCTATCCCCACTCCCCAGGTCCTGTTATAACATGAATTGCTTTAAGCAGAGCAACCCACTTTTCAACGAATAATAGCTTGTATTATCACCTATCTAGTTACTCTGCTTCTCTGACTTATTATCAACAATCCCTTTGTCTGCTTACCTTATCTCTCTCTCTCTCTCTCTCTCTGTGGGCTCTGTGACCACCTATCTACTCACTCCTTTGCTCTCACTCCCTGTCATCAGCATGAATACAGCCTTTCCTTCGCTGCTTTCAGATCTGAAGAAGGGTCACTGGACTCAAAACATTAATTCTGTTTTCTGTCTATACCTGCTGGATTTCTCTTTATTTTTGTTTCTTATGTAAGATTGGAGGCAGATTTGAGTGGGCAGGAAAGTTGCGAACATACCATAAACTCATTTTACAAGCCTCTTCAGACCTGCGAGCAGGCGAGTGTAAATCTACCTGCAGATTCTTTCTGCTTCCACCATCTTCATGGTTAACAAGTTCCAGGTCATTGCCACTGCATGAAAAAAAATTCTTCCTCACAAACCCCATGTTTTCCTTATTAGAATCTTTATGTCTGTGTCTTGTAGGTCTTGTACTATCAGCTTTTCGCTGCTGATATTCTCCAAACCTGTCATAATCTGGTACACTTTTATCCCTCAATCCCTGCTTTGCTCCAAGGAAAATAAGCTTAGCTTTTCTGAATTAATTCCCCCTGTCATCCCTGCAACCATTCTAGTCAATCTCCTCTGTGCCCTGTTGAGGATCCCCAGTTTTCTTAAAATGTGGTAATCAGAACTGGCATAAACTATCGCAGAGGCATAACCAGAGCTAAACATTCAGCATACCTGCCTTTTTTTAAATTCTCAATGCCTCTATTTATGAAGTCCAAAATTCCATTTATAAACAACAAATACTGGAGATCACAGCGGGCCACACAGCATCCATGGGGAGAAAGCAAGCTAATGTTTCAAGTCGAGATGATTCTTCATTAGAGCTCTCTGGCATTTGTTGTTTTCAGTTCAGTTTCCAGTATCTGCAGTAATTTGCTCCACCAAAATTCCATTTGTTTTGCTAACCATTCTCATTATGCACTGCCACTTTCAATATTGAAAACACACGTTAGGCTATACCTGCACTCTTTAGAAATATAACAATAAGTGTTGTTTGCATTTCCTTATTCATTCTGGCAAAAATGTCACCTTCACTTCTCTATCTGAAATTCTATCCTTGTACTCTTTTGTCTCTTGCACTCCCAAGACACCACTTTACTACATGAAAAATTATTTTCTGGATTAGTGGTGCTGGAAGAGCACAGCAGTTCAGGCAGCATCCAAGGAGCTCCTTGGATGCTGCCTGAACTGCTGTGCTCTTCCAGCACCACTAATCCAGAATCTGGTTTCCAGCATCTGCAGTCATTGTTTTTACCTACATGAAAAATTAACCAAATTCTTTACAAGCCTTTCCCCATTCCCCTTCAACTTAATTAGGCACATAGCAGGTCCTGCTTGAAACCATCCAACTATGGATGTGTCCCCATTTTATAGGTTCAGTATGGCAGCTCAGCTTAACACTTTCCTTATATGTTTGACGGAGTGATCTTAATTCCAACATCATACCAACATACCTCACCATGATAAGCAAAATAATCAATTCAACAAAATCTGTTCAATTAAATTGGTAGTTAAATCTACATACCTTCTCAAAGAGAGATTGATGTTGTCTGTCTGTCTGTGTGTTGAGAAAATAATTTTCTTGACCATCTAACATACTAGTCACAAGTAAGCTCACTCAGAGGTTCCCTACAACTTTTGGTGATATTATATTTTGGCAGAGTGAGAGAACTGCCCAATGTTAAACAAAATTGGGTGTTATTTAAAAGGTGAGGAGTGTTGCAATATATTAAGTAAGCAGGAAATGAAGAATCAAAAGTGACAAAACAAAACTGGACAAATTTCCATCACTGAACATTTGCAACATCACATTGATAAAATCAGCAGAGATGTTGGGCTTAAAGTTCTCATGTTTTGGTTAAATGTCAATTTTGAGAATTTTCAAAGAAGATTTTCCTCTGTGACCACTGGCTACTTTACTTACAGAATTCTTCACTGCTCACCTTATTAACAATGCGGTAAAAACAATAACTGCAGATGCTGGAAACCAGATTCTGGATTAGTGGTGCTGGAAGAGCACAGCAGTTCAGGCAGCATCCAAGTAGTTTCGAAATCGACGTTTCGGGCAAACGCCCTTATTAACAATGCGCCTAGCAAAGGTGAAGTGTTTGCCTGCCAAGTGTTTACCACTCTGGTTTTCACTCCAAGACTGCCTTTTTAAAATGTTAGCTGTACAAATTTCAAATGCTACAAGGCATGAATTGTCCTTCACAGTGTTGCTGCACATTCTTTTAAGTGTTGCACATTTTGGAAAGTCCATGTCTAAGAGAGGCAAATTGGCATCCAGCTTCATCTGGAGGTCCTGGTGGATGAGACAGTAGACAGAAGGGCTGTGCTCTTTCCCCAGGACTCTCAGAAGAGACCCTGGCACTAAACCCTGCCAGCAGGTCTGAAATTGCCATCCAGGTCGGTGTGATGCCCACAATCTGGAGGAATGTGCAGCAACACTGCAAGAAGATTAATGACCTTTTGCACTCTGCAATGCTAAGTGCCACCATCTTCTCTCTGCTACTTCTCATTCACCCTAACCTGCGACTGCACCCATCTCCAACCAAGCTCCTGGTCTACCTCTTTCACTGTTGTATGCAGCATTGTCCTTCACTGCCCTCTGTGCTTCCTACACATTCACTTTGACCCCTCACAACAGTTCTGAAGAAGAGTCAAACTGAACTTGAAGCTTTAGCTGTTTTTCTCTCCACAGATGCTGTTGAGTTTCTGTTTTACTTCACATTTCCTACATCCACACTAATACTAACATCCACTTTCATCTCACTTAATTCCTGACGTGCCATTACAGGAGGAAACAGCCCACAACAGGGCTGAAAGGGCAGAAAGAGGAGCAGGGTGACCAATATTCACCCCTCACTGGCTGCAAGGAGAAGATTCTTGAATTACTGGAGAGAATACAAACCACTCAGTGGAGATACCACCACCTCCATGTCCCAGCAGCCAATTAAGATAATATCATAATATGGTAAATTGCTCCTCCATTCCCAAATAACTCATTCCCTCTCTTATCTTCTGCAGACACCTGAACCACCATGCAGCCTCAACCTGCAAGAGTCCAGCCCTCCTAAAATCAGCTTCACCTAAACCTCCAAAGAAGACGACAAATTGGAGAGAGGATGCACTGCTCCACTAGCTCAAATACTTGGACTTTGTGAAGTCCTCCGTGTCACAAAGCTGGTCCCTTTTTTTCTAAAAGCTGTTCCTTTTCTCAAGGATACTGTGTCCTTGGTTTTTTTCAGAGGGGTCATAAACTGCTCCTGATTCCGATTAGACTGGTTTGGTACAGAGATTAAAGGGTATTGAGAGGCCTTTTTATTTATATGTGAGCAGATGAGACTTCAGGCCAAAGTGGTCATGTTTTAGAAGTCACTTGTACAATGAAAGAGGAGTGGTCAGCTCTCTAGCTGAGCAGTTCAGTCCAGAACTGGTTGGAAGTTCAACAGTGGACTCATGAACAGGCTGTCTCTCTTTCTGCCCTTCTAACTTCAACCTGTAAGTATCTGTTCCTTTCTTTTTTACTTGTGTTTTAAGGGGGTTTGCTTAACGGGACTATTGTATATATTCCGAACAACATAATGAAGTCTTGTTTGGATAGACTGAGTTCTGTAGGGGTTCTTTATTCTGTTCTTTGTGTTTCATTGTGTAATTTTGTAAATAAATTTTTGTCTGTTTTAAAACCTGGTAGTCAACCTTGCTCCAGGTAATTTTCACTGTACACTCACCGAAACAAATTGTAGAGTTAAGGTCTGGGCTGCCTGCTTAAGAATGTGGTCAGGCCTCATCCAGAACAGATTAGGGGCTTTTTGCGTGATTTTAAACAGTGAGTGGCAGGTGCTAGCATCTTCATTTCGGGTGTTGGTTTGATCGGGCAGACAAAGCTTGAGATAATAATGGCTCTTTCAGTCACCAAAAGATTTCTGGAGGCAGATGTGGTGACTTTGGAAGTTTTGCAGAAGGTGAATAAAACCAAGCTGCAGGAAGCTAGAATTGGAGCTGCCTGCTTCTGTGAGGAAAGGAGAGATAATTACGGCAGTAGCTCAGCATTTAAACTTGCCGGAGAAACCATCAGAATTCCTGGTGAGACAAAATGTGCTCATTTATGTAAGAAGAGTGGAGAATTTGTAGTAGGAATACTGGACAAACTCCCAGCGCCAGGAATACAATTGTCCTTGCAAATTATATAGTTGATTCACCAATAGGTGCGCTGCCTACTAGAGCTGAAAAGCCAGTGGAGACGCAGGCAAATGAAGAATCTTTATTCAGGTATTTCCCTGATCATGTGATCTCAAGATCATAGAGGCACAAGTTAAAGCAGGAGAGATCAAAAGCACAGATAAGGAGGCTGACATAGCTTTATGCAAGACTTTTTTTGATCAGAGCAGGGGCACCTAGATAAACGTATAAGTATCTTTAGCTTTGCTAAGCTTATTGAATTGCCAAAGAAATATGAGAAGTTAAAACAGTTGTATCAAAAGCCATTTACAGAGAAGGAGAGTGACTGCATCCCTGTGTGTTATTAGTTAACAAATGATGTCTTAATGAGGAAATGGAGACCATCACACATTCAAGCAAATGAGAAGTGGACAGAGATTCATCAAATTGTTTTACCAGTAAGGTATAGAAAGGAGGTGCTGTAAGTTGCACATGAGGTACAACTTGGAGGTCATTTAGGGGTGAGGAATACACAGGCTAAATACAGACATTTTTACTGGCCTGGTCTACACAAGGATGTAGTTGAATTTTGCCAGATGTGTTATACATGTCAGCTAATTGGAAAACCAGAGGCAGTAATAAAACTTGCACCTTTAATATCTATTCCAGCATTTGAGGAACCTTTCATAAGAATCTTGCTTGATTGCATAGGTCCCCTACGTCAGGACTACGTCAGATGATGGAGATAAGGGAGTTCCAATTGTACTTTTTGTAATCAGAGATGAACCGAATGAATCAACCAAATTCAGTCCATTTGAATTAATTTTAGGGCGTGAAGTAAGAGGACCATTAAAACTGATGAAGGAGAAATTAATCCAGAGACCATCCATTTGGAATATGTGTCAAATTTTAGGGAACGATTAAATAGAGCTGGACGGTTGGCTAGACAGCATTTAAAAGTATCACAGTATACAATGAAACAGGCAGCAGATAAGAAATTACAAATTTACAATTTTACAATTGGGGATAAGGTATCGGTGTTACTTCCAGTAACAGGTGAGCCTTTAAAAACAAGGTTTAGTGGACCTTATCGAATAGAGAGGGAATTGAGTGAGGTGAATTACTTGATAAGGATTCCAGAACATTTCAGAGAACACCTCTGGGACACCCGCACCAACCAACCCAACCACCCCATGGTTCAACACTTCAACTCCCCCTCCCACTCCACCAAGGACATGCAGGTCCTTGGACTCCTCCATCGCCAGACCATAGCAACACAACGGTTGGAGGAAGAGCGCCTCATCTTCCGCCTAGGAACCCTCCAACCACAAGGGATGAACTCGGATTTCTCCAGTTTCCTCATTTCCCCTCCCCCCACCTTGTCTCAGTCAAATCCCTCGAACTCAGCATCGCCTTCCTAACCTGCAATCTTCTTCCTGACCTCTCCGCCCCCACCCCCACTCCGGCCTATCACCCTCACCTTGACCTCCTTCTACCTATCGCATTCCCAACGCCCCTCCCCCAAGTCCCTCCTCCCTACCTTTTATCTTAGCCTGCTGGACACATTTTCCTCATTCCTGAAGAAGGGCTCATGCCCGAAACGTCGATTCTCCTGCTCCTTCGATGCTGCCTGACCTGCTGCGCTTTTCCAGCAACACATTTTCAGCTCAGGAAGAAATCTCGCACAGTGTGTCATGTGAATATGCTGCCTCACAGCGCCAGAGACCCGGGTTCAATTCCTGCCTCAGGCGACTGACTGTGTGGAGTTTGCATATTCTCCAGTGTCTGTGTGTGTTTCCTCCGGGTGCTCCAGTTTCCTCCCACAGTCCAAAAATGTGCAGGTTAGGTGAATTGGCCATGCTAAATTGCCCGTAGTGTTAGGTGAAGGGATAAATGTAGGGGAATGGGTCTGGGTGGGTTGCACTTCGGCGGATCTGTGTGGATTTGTTGGGCCAAAGGGCCTGTTTCCACACGAAGTAATCTAATCTACTCTAATCTATAAAGGAAGGAAAGCAAGAGGAGAAGGTGTTAATGATTACAGCACAGAAGGAAGGACCACGTTCAGAGGATTCTGACTTGGACATTCCTCAAATCAAATTGAACAGTGAGGAAGTTGTCAAAAATTGGGATAAATTATTGAGTTACCTTCCACAAGAAAATCAAAATGACCTGAAAGAGTTATCGCTATCACATGGGGAGATATGTGGAAATAAACTGGAAAGTACTAACCTAATTGTGCATACAAAGAACAAAAAATATTTACAGCCCAGGAACAGGCCCTTCGGCCCTCCAAGCCTGAGTCGATCCAAATGTACTGTCTAAAACTGTCGGTCAATTCTTAAGCATCTGTATCCCTCTGCTCCCCACCTGCTCATGTATCTGTCCCGACGCATCTTAAATGAATCTACCGTGCCTGTCTCTACCACCTCTGCTGGCAACGTGTTCCAGATGCCCACCCTCTGTGTGAAGTACTTACCACATGTATCCCCCTTAAACTTTCCACCTCTCACTTTGAAAGCATGACCTCCTGTTATTGAATCCTTCACCCTGGGAAAACGCTTGTCTCTATCCACCCTGTCTATACCCTTCATGATTTTGTAAACCTCAATCAGGTCCCCCCTCAATCTCCTTTTTTCTAGTGAAAATAAACTTAACCTACTCAACCTCTCTTCGTAGTTAGCACCTTCCATACCAGGTAACATCCTCGTAAACCTTCTCTGTACCCTCTCCAAAGCGTCCACATCCTTTCATAATGTGGCGACCAGAACTGTACACAGTGTTCTAAATTTTAACATGACCTGCCAGCTCTTATACTCAATACCCCTTCCGATGAAGGAAAGCATACTATATGCCTTCTTGACCACTCTGTCCACCTGTGCAGTGACCTTCAGGGTACAATGGACCTGCACTCCCAGGTCTCTCTGCCCATCAACTTTTCCCAAGGATCTTCCGTTCATTGTATAATTTGCTCTAGAATTAGACTTGCCTAAACGCATCACCTCACATTTGTCTGGATTGAAAATCTGCCACTTTTCCGCCCAACTCTCCAGTCTATCTATATCCTTCTGTATTCTCTGACAGACCTTTATGCTTTCTGCCACTCCACCAATCTTTGTGTCATCTGCAAACTTGCTGATCATACCAACAGTGCCCTCTTCTAGATCATTTATGTATATTACAAACAACAGTGGCCCCAACACTGACCCCTGTGGAACACCACTGGTCACCTTTCTCCATTTCGAGAAACTCCCTTCAACTACTACTCTCTGTCTCCTGTTGCTCAACCAGTTCTTTATCCACCGAGCTAGAACACCCTGCACACCATGTGACTTCACTTTCTCCATTAGTCTATCAAACACCTTACTAAAGTCCATGTATATGATATCAACAGCCCTTCCTTCATCTATCAACTCGGTCACTTCCTCAAAGAACTCTATTAAGTTGGTAAGGCACGATCTTCCCCGCACAAAACCATGTTGCCCATCACCGATAAGCTCATTCCTTTCCAAATATAAATAGATCCTATCTCTCAGTATCCTCTCCAGCAACTTCCCCACTACCGATGTCAGGCTCACTGGTCTGTAGTTACCTGGAATATCCCTACTACCCTTCTTGTACAGGGGGACAACATGAGCAACCTTCCAGTCGTCCGGCACCTCACCTGTGTTTAAGGATGCCACAAAGATATCTGTCAGAGCTCCAATTATTTCCCCCCGCGCCTCCCTCAGCAACCTGGGATAGATCCCATCTGGTCCTGGGAATTTGTCCACCTTAATAACTTCTAGCGTACCCAACACATCTTCCCTACTTATGCCAACATGACCCAGACTAATCAAACTTCTATCTCTAATCTCAAGATTCATGTTCCTCTCCCCAGTGAACACTGATGCAAAGCAATCATTCAGAATCTCACCCATTCTCTCAGGTTCGGCACACAGCCTTCATTCATTATCTTTTACGGGGCCAATCCTTTCTCTAGATACCCACTTGCTTCTTATATAAGAATAAAATGCTTTGGGATTTTCCTTAATTCTGCTAGCTGAAGCTATCTCATGACCCATTTTAGCCTGCTTGATTCCTTATTTAAGACTTGCCCTCCTCTTCCAATGTTCCTCCAGGGCCTGTTCTGTCCTCAGCTGCCTAGACCTTATGTCCGCATGATGTGGAGATAGGAGATGCTGTTCCAATTAAGCAACATTCTTATAGACATAACCCTCTAAAGTTGGCACAGGTTCAGAAGGAGATAGAGCGCATGCTCCAAGATGGCATAATCAAAGTGGGTTACAGTGACTGGAGTTCACCTATAGTCATGGTGCCAAAGTCAGATGGTACCCAACGGTTATGTGTGGACTATCGCAAAGTCAATGCTGTCACAAACACTGATGCATATCCATTTCCACATTGGAGGACTGTGTCAAAAAAGTGGGACAAGGAACTTATATTTCAAAGTTCAACTTGCTCAGAGGCTACTGGCAAGTATCTGTCAGAGAATGCAAATGCAATTTTGGCTTTCGTAATGCTAGATGGAAAATATCAGTTCAACATCATGCCATTTGGTATAAAAAATGCTCCAACCACATTTCAGAGACTGACTAATAAAGCCATTGCCAGGTTATCCAATTGTGTTTACATTTATGACCTGGTGATTTTTAAGTCACTCATGGAAGGAACATTTATGGCATTTATCGGACTTGTTCTATCGCCTTCAGAAGGCAGGCTTGGTGGTAAACCTAGGTAGAAGTGAATTTGCCAAAACCCAAGTCACTTTCCTGGACCACATTATTGGACATGGACAAATGGCCCTATGGGATGTGAAAATGAAAGTAAATGAGGGATTTCCCACACTGTCGATGGCAAAAGCAATACAACAGTTCCTGGGGTTGAGTGGATTTTACCGAACATTTGTGCCAAACATTAGCAGTGTGGCTGCTCCACTCACCGAATTGTTAGAAAAGCACAGGAAGTTTCAGTGGACAGCTGACTTTAAAAAGGCATTTGACAGCCTAAAAACTGTGTTAACCACTGCCCCAATATTAGCCACATCTGATTGAGCCTTTCAAGATGGCATTCGATGCCAGTGATGCAGGTGTCGGTGTGGTGTTTCTGCAGGAGGTTGACGAGCGAATAGAGAAAAAAAAATTGGGTATTTTTCCAGGAAGCTGAACGTTCATCAACAGAAATATTCAACGGTGGAGAAAGACTTTAAACTTGGTGTTGGCATTACAACATCTCAGTGTTTATATTACCAGCAATGCATCTGAGACAATCGTATACACTGATCACAACCTATTGACATTTGTGGAGAAATTTAAGACCAAAAATACCAGCCTGTTTAGATGGAGCTTGTTGTTGCAGCCGTTCCATTTGACGATTGTGCAGGTGGCAGGTAACGAAAATGTGATTGCCGATCCGTTATCGAGACTCAAATGAGATACTGCGGCCTGAAAGCTGGATGACAAGAGATATTGAAGCTTTGGCCAGAAAAAAGAAGGAGACGTGGCTCAGGTACAGGCAGCCAGGATCAAGGGAATGCCAGGAGGTATACAGGGAATACAGGAGTCCATTGAAGAATATACATGTTTGCATGTCTATAGTTAGTATAGTACATACACTTGTTTTAGACTACTAACCAATTTGTTTTTGAAGGGTTTTAAAAATTAAACCATCTTTTGGTACTGATGGTTCTTTTTTTTATAGGGGAGAGGGGAGGTGTCACAAAGCTCGTCCTTTTTTCCTAAAGGACTGCATCCTTGGTTTTTTTCGGAAGGGTAATAAACTAGTCCCAGTTCTGATTAAACTAGTTTGGTACAGAGATCAAAGGGTATTGAGAGGCCCTTTTGTTTATATGTAAGCAGATGAGACTTCAGGCCAAAGTGGTCATGCGACAGAAGTCACCTGTATAATGGAAGGGGAGTGGTCAGCTCTCTAGCTGAGTAGTTCAGTCCAGAACTAGTTGGAAGCTTAGCACTGGACTGCAAACACAGGCTCCCTCCCTTTCTGCCCTTTTAACTTCAAACTGTAAGCATCAGTTCCTTTCTTTAAACTGTGTTTTAAGGGGGTTTGCTTAGTGGGATTGTTGTGTATATTCGGAACAGCATAATTAAGTCTAGTTTGGTCTGGTTTAGTCCATTACATCAGCTCGAGTACAGTCAGGAGCATCCTGGTCTATCTCATCGAAATACCTGACCAGGAATGTTGAACTGCCAATCCTGCACATCTTTCAGCCAACTCTTAGCCTTTACAATGATATCATATTCTGACAGCTCAAAGGGGTCAGTGGCCCTGTGCTGTTTCTGTAGTTGTTATGACATTCAACTTGAGCATGGAAATGCCTCAATTCGATACTGGGTAGAGATTGGGCTGCTCCCTCACTATCCAGGTCAAACAGAGGGAGCATGGGCCGAGTCCAATGGTGAAGCAGAGCAGGCCGTGTCTTGTGGTGGAATGAGCACAGAACGTGTCTCACGGTGGAACAAACATGGGCCAAGTCCCAGGGCGGAATAAACCGAGCCTTGGCCGAGTCCCGCGGTGGAAGGGAGCGAGCCCCGACTGAGTGCCATGGCAAAATGGAGAAAGCATGGGCTGTGTGCCATGGTGGATCAGAGCAGGCTGTACCCCAAAGTGGAAAGAGCAAGCACTGTGTCTAATGGCAGAGCGAGCACAGGCCGAATCCCACAACAGGACAGAGTGAGCACTGTGAGATAGCTAAAGTTCAAGATCTATCTATTCCTGTGAGGGTGAAGAGTATGGTTTGAAGGAATAGGGAACGCTGGATGACAAGAGATATTGAAGCTTTGGCCAGATAAAAGAAGGAGACGTGGCTCAGGTACAGGCAGCCAGGATCAAGGGAATGCCAGGAGGTATACAGGGAATACAGGAGTTCACTGAAGAAGGAAATAAGGAGGGCAAAAAGGAGACACAAGAAACTCTAAACTGAGATGATTAGGGTGAATCCAAAGAGGTACTTTAGATATATTAAAGGCAAAAGAATAACTGGAGAGGGAATAGGTCCCATCTACACATACATGACCAAAGTGGACATGTATGTGTAGAACCTTAGGAGATAGGTGAGGTCCTCATTGAATATTTCTCCTCTGTGTTTACCATGGAGAAAGACATGAAGACCTGGGAACTTGGGGAAGTTAGTGGTGATATCTTGGGAACAGTCCACATCACAGTACAGGAGATGTTGGATGTATTACAATGTATGAAGTCAATAAATCTCCAGGTCATGACCAGATATATCAAAAACACTGAAGAAATTGTAGGGGCCCTGGCTGATATGTTTACATCATTGTTAGCCACAGGAAAGGTCCTGGAAGACTGGTGGGTAGCAAATGTTGTGCTCTTGCTCAAGAAGGGTTGCAAAGAAAAGCCTGGAAACTATAGACCAGTAAGTTTGACATCTGATATGGGTAATTTACATGAGAAGATTCTGAGAGATAAGATATACATGCATTTGGAAAGATAGGGTTTGATTAGGAGTAGTCAGCATGGCTTTCTGCGTGGGAGATCATACCTCACAAATTTGTTCGAGTTCTTTGATGAAGTGACCAGAAAGGTTGATGATGACAGGGTGGTAGACATCATCCATGTGGATTTCAGTAAGGCCTTTGATAAGATTCCACATGGTGGGCTGGTCTGGAAGGTTAGATTGCAAGGGATCCAGGGGGAGCTGGCAAATTCGATACATAACTGCCTCGATGGTGGGAAGCAGAGGAAGGATGCTAGTCAGACTGGAGGCCAGTGACTAGTGGAGTGCCTCAGGGTGAGTGCTGTGCCCATTGCTGTTTGTTACCTATATCAATTATTTGGATGAGAATGTCCAAGGCATGATTAGTAAGTTTGCTGATGACACTAAAATAAGCGGTATCGTGGATAGTGAGGAAGTTTGTCAGAAGATGTTGCAGGACCTTGATCAGCTGGGGAAGTGGGCCGAGAAATGATAACTAAAGTTTAATATAGATAAGTGTGATGTCTTACATATTGGAAAGTCAAATCAAGGCAGGAGTTTCATGGTGAATGGTGGGGCCTTAAGGAGTATAGTGGAACAGAGGGACCTTGGAGTTCAGGTGCATGGTTCTCTGAAAGTGGAGTCCCAGGTAGACAGGGCAGTGAAGAAGGCTTTTGGCACACTAGCCTTCATCAGTCAGGGCACTGAGTATAGGAGTTGGGAAGTTATGCTGTGATTCTACAGGTGAGGCTGCAATTGGAGTATTGTGTTTAGTTTTGGTCACCTTGCTGTAGGAAGGATGTTACTAAACTGGAAAGAGTGCAGAAGAAATTTACAGGGATGTAGCTTGGTATAAATTACAGGGAGAGGTTGGACAAAATCTCTTTAACCAAACGTTTACCCTGTCACCTGAAGCAGCAGTGTACTAAAAGGCAATGTAAGGCAGAAATGAGGTAAGTATGCAAATAGGTGCAAATCTAATTGAGGCACGGAAGATGCAAGCTAAAAACACTGAGATGCAAGCTTCCCTGTTGTTATAATTGGGTGCCTGTCCCTTATGCACAAGGCAGCAGCAATGTAAAATATCAGTTAACTGCAAAGTCGAGTTGTGAAGTGCTGAACTATGTTATCTTAGTCTAAGATGTGCCATGATGATGCAGTGAGACTGGGCTTGGCCTGCACCAACCTCCATGGATGGAGGGTGCAACCGCACAATGGCCATGGAGCATGTCAAATATTGGCCAAGGCAGATGTCCAGAGAAGATGATGCTAGCATGCAGCTGCCTGGCAATACTCTGGACCTCCTTCAATCTCCTCTTCATTGTGAGTTGTCGATCATAATGTTACGACACAGGGTAAACCCTTCTGCTAATTTAAACCAGACTCACAGAAAAGCTATCCTCGCCTTGCAACTACCAAATCCCACTATTTAAAGAAAAAATTTGCAATTTATTCTTTAGCTCAGAGAAGAAAAGAGAGCATTAAGCAACAACTATCGACACTATAATCCTCCTTTGTCTGATTGTTGGAAAGTGGCAGGTTGATAAATCAATATACTGATCTAATAAAACCCCCCGATTATGTTTTACAAAAGTTTCAAATTTCAAAACCAGTCTGCTGTGTCCATTCTCCTCTGTATCTTCCTCTGTAGATTATTCTGGGTTATTTCTTTGGTCTTCTGCTGCACAGATTTCACATGAACAGGTACCTTTCAGAGTATGAGTCTGTGGGCCATCTGTGTTTATTGGTGCTCTTTGCCACTCTGGCTAACAGTTAAAAATGCCCAATTTTTTTATATATCAAAACATCAGATTGTCTCATTGCTTTGATGACATCAAAACATTAACATTTAAATTTGATTAGTTTTTGGCATTTTAGGGCATAATTTAAACCGATTGGACAAATTTGAATTTGTTGTGTAACATATTATCTCGGCTCCAGCTATTTGTTTCACGGCAAATGTTACATTTTAAAATTTTTCAGCACACTATATGTTTGTTAGGTCCTTGCCAGATTTCACACTCTCTTAAAGGTACAGTACACGTACAACTTCATAACAATATCTTATTTAAATCTTGACCTTTTTTCAGCCTTAGTTAACGAAAACATGCTAAACATATTTTGAGCTATCCTCATTCTTAAATTGAATTTTAGCTACAAGAACACCACTTGTAGTATTAATATCACCTCTGTGATGGACTTTGTTTTGTCATCTACTTGGTCAGAGGAAGCAATGGCCCAGTGGTGTTATCACTGGACTGGTAATCCAGAGACCCAAATAATGTTCTTGGGACCTGGATTTGAATCTTGCCATGGCCAGTGATAGAATTTTCCATACCATGAATCCATTGTTGGAGAAACTCATCCAGTTCATTGATAACCTCAAAGAAAGGAAGCTGTCATTCTTACTTGATCTGGCCTACTTGTGACTCCAGACCCACAGCAATGTGATTGATTCATAACTGTTCTCTGGGCAAACTGTCCTCTGTCTTCCTGGTCCACCCATGTTGACTCTATTGTCAAAAAAAAACACAGCAACACCTCTATTTCCTCAGGAGGCTAAGAAAATTTGTCATGTCCATAAAGACACTTACCAGTTTTTATTGATGCAACAGAGAAAGCATTCTATCCAAACGCATCATGGCTTGGTATGGCAACTTTTCTGCCCAGTATTGTAAGAAACCACAGAGAGTTGTGAGCACAGCACAATCCATCACATAATCAACCTTCCATCCATTGACTCCGTCTACACTTCTGACTGCCTCAGGTTATAATTTCTTCCAACCTTTTTTATCAGACAGAAGATACAAAAGGTTAAACACACGTGCCATCAGACTCAAGCACAACGTTCCCCCCCGCTTTTATTTTACTCCTGAATGGAGCTCTCCAATTTTAAACTTAATGTCGAACTTGCTGTTTGTGCACCTTCTCTGCAGCCATAACATTGTATCTTTCACTCTGCTTTATTACCCTTATATGTGTGGTGTGACCTGCCTGTACTTTACACAAAACAAAACTTTTCACTGTATCCAGGTACATGTAGCAATCATAAATCATGATGTGCAGATGCTGGAGATTACAATCGAGAGTATGGTGCTGGAAAAGCACAGCAGGTCAGGCAGCATCCGAGGTGCAGGAAAACGACATTTCAGGCAAAATCCCTTCATCAGGAATCCTTCCTGTTGACCCTTCCTGATGAAGGACTTTTACCCAAAACATCACCACAGGAAATGACATCACCAACCCAAGGAATGCTAAACACTATAAATAGAAAGCAGGAAACACCAACAGTGCTTTGACCGGAGGCTCACTGAAGATGTTACCTAGTATGGTGACGAAACATCTGAAAATGAACCTTCCAGCTTAGTGAGCAAACCTGCATCCTGGACTTGTCATGATTAGAAGTGAACCAATAATTTTCATTACTAGCAAACCATTCCCCAGGAGTAAATCAGTTCTGTCCACACGTAATTTCTTAACTTCCCTGCCAACCACTTATCCAGACAGCAAGTCACACTGCAGTTGTACTTTACACAATGGAAGCGAGATATACTCTCCATCTATCCCATTCACCAATACTTTGCCTTTCATTTAACTTTCTAAGAAAAACTACTTCCTTCTCCAGAAAAAGTAATTGAGTGGGCCCTCTAACTCTTTGTGTAGTTACGAAAGTTTATTTGAAGAAAAGGGGGCTTTATGCCGTTTTGACTAAATCTCTTGATATTTGTCATCTAATCTGTCTATTATACTGAACTCAAACAGTGTTTACCTACAATAATGATAAGGCCAAAATACTTGCCCCATTAGTGCAAGAGATAAGGCTGAAGCATTTGCAGCAATCTTTAGCCAGAATTGCCGAGTGGATGATCCATCCCGGGCTCTTCCAGTGGTCCCCAACATCACAGGTAACAGTTTGAGCCAATTCATTTCACCCACTGTTGGAGGCACTGGATATTCAAAGGCTTCTGACTGTGACAACATTCTGGCAACAGTACTAAAGACTTGTGCTTCAGAATTTGCAGCTCCCCAAACCAAGCTGTTTCAGTGCAGTTAGAACACTGGCATCCTCCCAACAATGTGGAAAATTGCCCAGGTATATCCTGTCCATAAAAAGCATGACAAATTGAGCCTGGCCAATTACAGTCCCATCAGTCTACTGTCAATCATTAGTAAAGTGATGGAAGATGTCATCAACAACGTTATCAAGCAGTACCCACTCAGTGACGCTCTGTTTGGGTTCCGCCAGGGTCACTCAGCTCCTGACCCCATTACAGCCTTGGTTCAAACATGGACAAAAGAACTGAATTCCAGAGGGGAGGGGAGAGGGACAGCCCTTGACATCAAGGCTGCATTCAACTGAGTGTGGCATCAAGGAGCCCTGGCAAAACAGGTATCAACAGATATCAGTGGGCAACTCTCCAATGATTAAAATCATACCTGTCACTTAGGAAGATGATAGGTATTTGTTGAAGGTCAGTCACTTCAGCTCCAGGGCATCTCTATAGGAGTTCCTCAGGGTAGGGACCTAGACCCAACCATCTCTAGCTTCATCAATGACCTTGCCTCCATCATAAGGTCAGAAATGGGGATGTTCACCGATGATCACACACTGGTCAGCACCATTCACAATTTCTCAGATACTGAAACAGTTTATGTCCAAATGCAACAAGATCTGGACAATATCCAGACTCGGGCTGACAAGTGACAAGTAACATGCACGCCACACAAATGTCAGGCAATGGCCATCACCAATAAAAGACAATGTAACCACCGTCCCTTGATATTCAATGGTGTTACCATCATTGAATCCCAATGATCAACATCCTGGGGATTATCATTACCCACTTAGAGTCATAGAGATGTACAGCACAAAAACAGACCCTTCAGTCCAATTCATCCATACCAACCAGATATCATAACATAATCTAGTCCACCACATGAACATGGCAACTACAAGAGCAGGTCAGAAGCTAGGAATACTGCAGCAAGTAATACACCTCCTGACTCCTCAAATCCCGTCCACCATCTACACAACACAAGGCAGGAGTGTGATGGAATACTCCCCAGTTGCCTGGATGAGTTCAGCTCCCAACAATACTCAAGAAGCTTGACACCATCCAGGACAAAGCAGCCCACTTGATTGGCACCACATCTACAAGCACCGACTCCCTCCGCCAATGTGCTCCGTAGCAGCAATGCGTACTATCTACAAGATGCACTGCAGAAATTACCAAAGATCCTCAGACAGCACCTTGCAAACTCACATCCACTTCCATCTAGAAGGACCAGGGCAACATATATATGAGATCACCACCACCTTCAAGTTCTCCTCCCAGCCACTCACCATCCTGGCTTGGAAATATATTATCGTTCTACACTGTCGCTGAGTCAAAATCCTGGAATTCCCTCCCCAATGGTATTGTGGGTCAACCCACAGCAGGTACACTGCAGCATTTCAAGAAGGCAACTCTCCATCACCTTCTCGAGGTCAATTAGAGACACGCAATAAATGCTGGCCCAGCCAGAAACACCCACATCCCACAAACGAATATAAAGAAACTCCAATAAATCCCATTGATTTTGCTTGCAACGTTCAGCATTCTGAATGAACATATCTCACTTTGTTACAGTTGATGCACTTCAGCATTTGATTTACACCACCACCCTCAGTATTTTCTGCTCTGAGGAGAAGATCTTGGATCATATCCAGCTCTCCTGGTTATTACCTTCCTTTCACTGTCCTACTTCTTATGTCTTTTGAATTTATGAAGACAGTGGAAAAAGATGTAGTTTTATGTAAGAGGAACAAACTGTCAGCTATTATTGCTTCCTGACCCACAGTTACAACCTTTTGGTCCTTAACAAAGGCTGTTATTTCAGAAGATAGTGAGTTCTTAGATTTCTCTGAGAGAATAATCTAAGGAAATCACATTTGATTTCAGATTCAAATGTTCATATCTAGCTGTCAAAATTAATTTGCTCCCCTTTCAATTTCAGTGTAGGCTTGCCTTAGCTGTTCCCTTAAATTCTACCTTTGTCCATCTGCCTCAGGCATCAACCCATTTGCAATCAATAATGTTCTTATTAAAGTGTCATAATCCCTAAAAACTTCCTTTGACAGTGAAGCATGATGTTTTTATGCCTACCTGACTATCTGCTCTGCTTGAACAATGTCCAGACTTGCTTTGTTCAATTCATTTGTCTTGCTACTTTCCCAAATCATGTGAAGATTGCCTCCTCATTCCTTTCCTTTCATTAGACTGGAACTCTCCCCAACAGAGCTGGCGTCAACATCTGATGTCTCTTTATTCAACTGCAGCATTTTAAGCTTAAATTCCTTGTTTCTCTCTTCCTTTATCTTCTGCAGTTCTAATTCTAGACTTCCAACTTCCCTATCTTTGTTTTTTTTCTTAACTTTGGAATTTCATTGCTTTAATTTTCCCTTATGTTCAAGCTGCTTTAACCATAACCCAATGCAATTGATTCAGTGTGTCACTACTCAGAGTAATTGGCCTTTCTTTTATTTCAACTAAACCCTTTTGCTGTGCGCGTATTTCAATTATTTCTGTATACTCAGCTTTAGCAGGCAATTCCACCCCAAATTTGTTTCCCTAAACAACTAACCAGGCCTTTTATTTCCATTTAAGATTAAGTCACAAATCACATGACACTGCATTATAGTCCAACAGGTTTATTTGAAACTGCAAGCTTTCAGAGCCCCTGTTCCTTCCTTAGGCAGCTAGTAAGAGAGAATAAATCATGCACAAACTTATAGTAAAAAATAAAAGGGTCTTACAACTTACGCAAATGTATTGAACAAACCTAACTGGTGTTTATCAGTTAGAATGGAGGTGCAGATTTTGATTGATTAATTTGTAAAACCCTACCCCAAGATAACCTGAGGTTTTAAGAGTGTCAGGGAAGTTCAGCCACATGCAGGAGGTTCATTGTAATATATAGTGCCATTTTGTTTTGCAGTATAATACCTGCTATTTTCTTTACCTTTATCACTTACAATACCATTCCCGGGTGCTCATTACCTGTGGGCGGATTGGTGGCTCAGTGGTTAACACTGCTGCCCCAGAGACCCAGGTTCAATTCCTGCCTCAGGCGACTCTCTGTGTGGAGTTTGCACACTCTCTTTGTGTCTGCGTGGGTTTCCTCCGGGTGCTCTGGTTTCCTCCCACTGTCTGAAAATGTGCAGGTTAGGTGAATTGGCCATGCTAAATTACCCATAGTGTTCGGTGTAGGGGAATGGGTGGGTGGTGGGTCGGTGTGGACTTATTGGGCGGAAGGGCCTGTTTCCACACTGTAAGTAATCTAAACCTCTGTTTCTGGATAATCTTCCATTCTCTTGTTGCAACAAATAATGATTTAATCAAAGTGTGCAAAGTCTACAACATACCCTGATGATGGAATCAGATGAACCAAAATAATTTTTTTATATCAGTGCAGACACAATAGAGAAAAGGGCCTCTTCTGTGATGCATGCCTTTAAGATTCTATGACACTGACCAGAGGGAGGGGATTGATAGGTGGAGATGGAGCCCAGAGAGAGAGAATGACATTGGGCACATGAAGAACTGGGAAAAGATCAGCCTGGGAGAAAGAATAGCTGCTATTATCTATTGTAGAAAAAACAGGAAGGCATATATGATCTGAATGGTGGTGGTGGTTTAGAAAAAGGTGAGGTGCAATGAGACCTGAGAGGTTGTCATGGTAGAACAATTGCTTAAGGTTGGCCTGCAGGTGCAGCAGGCAGTGAGGAAAGCTAATGGCATGTTGGCCTTCACAGCGAGAGGGTTCGACTATCAGAGTTTAGATGTTTTGCTGCAATTGTACATGGCCTTGTTGACGCCACACCTTGTGTATTGTGTGCAGTTTTGGTCTCCTAGTCTGAGGAAAGACATTCTTACTATTGAGGGAATCCAGCGATGGTTCACCAGACTGATGCCTACCTTAAAGAAGTTCTCCGCCTCTCTCCACCTGATTCCTCGGATGGCAGGACTAACATATGAAGAAGGGCTGGAATATAGAAGAGTGAGGGCAATTCTCATAGAAACATAAAATCCTGATGGGACTGGACAAGCAAGATGTGGGAAGAATGTTTCTGATGTTGGGGAAGTACAGAACTAGAGGTCACAGTCTAAAGATAAGGGGTAAGCCATTTAGAACTGAGATGAGGAAGAATTTCTTCACTCAGGAGAGTTGTGAATCTGTGGAATTCTCTCCCACAGGAAGCCATAGGGGGCAGCTTCAAGAGGGAGCTGGGTGTGGCCCTTGCGGCTTTAGGGATCAAAGTATTTGCAGAGAAAGCAGGAATGGGATACTAAGATTGCATGATCAGCCATGATCATATTGAATGGTGGTGCAGGCTTAAAGAACCAAAGCCTATTTTCTATGTTTCTATGTTCATTTGGGGACCATTAGTAGCTAATAATGGGTTGTTTATGGTAGCAGCTTACGTGATGAAAAGGCTTGGCATGTGGGGGTAGGGTTAGCTACTATCTGTTCTGAAGAAGGGTCACTAAACCCGAGATGTTAACTCTGCTTTCCCTCCACAGATACTGCCAGACCCGCAATTTTTGTTTTTGTTTCTGATCACTGTGCGTGGCACGGTGGCTCAGTGTTCAGCACTGTTGCCCCACATGTCGGGACTCAAGTTCGATTTGCACCTCAAGCAACTGTCTGTGTGGAGTTTGCACATCCTCCACGTGTCCACATGGGTTTCCTCTGGATGCTCCAGTTACGTCCCACAATCCAAAGATGTGCAGGTTAGGTAAATTGGCTGCGCTAAATTGCCCATAGTGTTCAGGGATGTGTAGGTTAAGTGAATTAGTCTGGGGTAAATGTAGAGTATAGGGGAATGGAGAAAGTGAGGACTGCAGATGCTGGAGATCAGAGCTGAAAAATGTGTTGCTGGAAAAGCACAGCAGGTCAGGCAGCATCAAAGGAGCAGGAGAATCAATGTTTCGGGCATAAGCCCTTCTTCAGGAATATAGGGGAATGGGTCTGGGTAGGTTACTCTTCACAGGGTCGATATGGATTTGTTGGGCTGAAAGACCTGTTTCCACACTGTAGGGACTCTGATTCTTCTATGCTTCTATAGCCCATTTGTCCAAAAGGGCATAATATTTGAGGATTGGGAAGATATGTGGCAGATGGAGTTCCATGTGAAGAAATATGAGGTGATATATTTTAGTCGAAAGAGCACGGACAGACAGTATGGTATAAAGATGCAATTCATAATTGGGTGCGGGAGCAAAGGGAACTGGGTGTATGTGTGCAAAAGTCATTGAAGGTTACAGAACAAGAGGAGGGAGCAGCTTGTAAAGCATCCAGTATCCTTGAATTGAATTAAATTAGCTTTATTGTCATGTGTATTCAGATGAGTATAGCGAAATGTTTACAAATTGTCACTTATGACATCATCTTAGGTATAAAGGTACCTAGGTGCAGAATCTTAATTACAAAGCAGAAAGTAAGGAAAACAATGTTAAAAGGTTAGACATTACAGAGTACAAGAACAAGAGATCACATCTTGAAATTATTCAAGAAACTTGTTAGATCTCAACTGGAGTATTGTGTGTAGTTCTGGGCACTGCATCACAGAAAGATGTGATCACATTGGAGAGAAAACAGAAGCTATTTTCAAGAATGCTTCCAGGGTTGAGAAAATTCAGTTACGAGATTAAGTTGGAGAAGTTGGGAATGTTTTATTTGGCAAGAAGTCCAAGAGATGATTGTTAAAAAGTTTCCAAAATTGTGATAAGTTTAGACAGAATAGATAAGGAGAAATAGTCCCTGCTCATAAAAGGATTGAGAAGAGGATCCAGATTTAAAGCGATTTGTGAAAGTAGCAAATGTGATGTGAGAGAAAGCTTTTCCACAGAAGTGATTCAGATCTGAAATGCAGTGCTTTGAAGTGTGATGGAAACAGGTTCAGCTGAGACATTCCAGAGTGCGCTATATGCTTATTTAATAAGAAACTTTCTCTACTTGGAAAAAGCAGAAGAATTACAATAACTCAAAATTTTCATCAGAGACTGGTGCAGGAATAATGGGCCAAGTGGACTCCTTCAGCACCAATACACCTCTGTCTTTTTGCAATATTTTTTGTGTTATTTTAGTATAGGCGGTAACATGTTATTGTAAACTAGTCCCAAGTACGCATTCTTGAAGAATTCCTGTTTCGACACAGCCAGTGAACAGTACTTGTTTCCTGTTTCAGATTGAGCAACTATGTTTTCAGTGTGATGTTAAACATTTGCTGCACAAGGCATAGAAGGAGTTGCTCGATCAAGAGAATTATTTTTCTGTTATTTCTCAAAATCAATTAAAAGAATCAGTGACCAAATATTAATGAAAATTTTGGTGTGACAGTATGATAGTTAATGTGTTGTGTTGTCTTAAGCCCAGGGCATAAAATACAATCTATAGTTAATTCATTCCTGGATTTTCATCAAGGTCAACATTTGTTGCCTAAGCCTAATTGTTCTTGTAAGGGTAATGGTAGGTGAAATAACTTTATGAAGACCAATTTCCCATTGCCAAGTCATTTTTTTATTGACGCCTGCACAGTACAAGATACTGTCCCAGCTCACACAGAGCTGGTTCCTAGGGTCTGCCTTGGATACTGACGACATGTATCAGACCATAGCCTGCCTCTTACATCCAGAGCATCTTTGCCAAAATTCATCATCTTCTTCAGGCAGTAATGGTGTGAAAACTGTGACATCTGCCCTGCCCATAGCATCATCAGAGGTTTCTTCAACACGAGGCGAAGGGAGAGGGGGGAGAAAAGAAGGGTTGTGACAGCCTTGCTGGATGTTCTGAGGGGCCAGATACATTTTGCACCTGCCCCATCTGTGAGATTGCAGCTTTCCTGTGATTGCATACTTGTTCAGGACTGTCACTCCTACCCAAACTTTGTACGTCTTTGGACCTGACCTCGTGTTGACCATGCCTTTTACTCTGGTAGGGCCACTCCCATTTTGACACCAAACTTTATCCCTAAAATAAACTGCTTCTCTCACTTAGAGCAGTCTTGTGTCTAGCATTGGTATTCCTGATGCCATTTCACCCTGTATCCCCAGGTCCGGGAAGACCAGACTTATCCTGCTGAGAGTCTTCTCCCCATTAGCAACTCTGCTGTAGTTGTCTCTGGTGCTGTGTGAGAGATGGTCCTGTAATCAAACAGGAACCAAAACAGATTGGTATTGAGCGAATACAGAGGCTGTTTCTTTAAGCCTGCCTTCAAAGTTTGGACTGCTCTTTCCACCAGACCATGGATGGATGGTTTTGACTTATCCTTATGTGCTGAATGCCATATGACTTTAGGAAATACTCAAATTCCCTGTTAGTAAATGATGGCCCATTACCTGTGACTAACACCTCTAGGAGCCCATCTATTGCAAAAGATGCTCGCAACGTTTCAATCGTCGACCCAGTGTTTGACAAATGAACTCTACATGTCCAACCACTTTGAATAGACATTCACAATGACTAAAAACATAGAGCTCATGGCATAGTCAACATTTAACTGGTTTCAGCATTTGAGGTAAAAACAATGACTGCTCCTTGGATGCTGTCTGAACTGCTGTGCTCTTCCAGCACCACTAATCCAGAATCTGGTTTCAGCATTTATCTACCCATTCTCACAAATGTGGAGGATCTGCTGACAGCAATGTTTGACTTTGTTGGCACTCTGGCCACTGCCCCATGAATGCAACTATGTGGCATCCAATCCAACCAGGAATTAGAAGGGCTAAAGGGGGTTATGAAAAGTCATTAACAAACAGGATTAAGGACAATCTCAAGATTTTTTTTTACATATATAAAAAGTGAGGGAGTAGCCAGAGAAAGAGTTGGCCCACTCAAGGACAAAGGAGGGAATCCATGTATGGAACCAGAAGAAGTAGCTGAGATCTGAAATGAATACTTTGTTGGTATTCATCAAAGGAATTAGTGGAGGGTGATCTCACAGATGGAAGTATCGAATTTCGATTTAAAAGGAAATTGTATTATGCATCTTAAAAAGTATTAGGGTCCTGATGGGATCAACCCCAAAATACTGAGGGAGGCTAGAGAACAAATTGCTGGAGCATTGATGGACATCTTTATATCCTCTTTGGCCACAGGTAAGGGCCCAGGGTACTGTAGAATAGCCAATGTTATCTTATTGTTTAATAAGGGCAGCAGAGATAATCCTGGAAATTACAGACCCCCGAGTCTTATTTTGGTAGTAGGAAAATTATTGGAAAAGGTTTTCAGGGACAAAATCCATTTAGGCATTTAGAAGATAACTGACTGAATAGTGATAGACAGTATGATTTTGTGCGGGGAAGGTCATGCTTGACTAACTTGATTGAGGTTTTTGAGGAGGTGACAAAGATGATTGATCAGGGAAAAGCAGCTGATGCTGTCGATATGGACCTCAATAAAGCCTTTGACAAGGTCCCTCTTGGCAGACTGGTTCAAAAGATGAAGTGACATGGTATTGGGATGAGCTGGCAAGATGGATACAGAACTGACTTAGTCACAGGAGACAGAGGGTAGTGGTGGAAGAATGCTTTTCACGATGGAGGGTTGTGGTCACACACACACACACACACACACACACACACACGTCTATGAGGTGAACTTGCATTTTCAGATTTGTGTTTGCAGGTATTTCATTCAAAAAGTATACAATCTGTAGGCAGTCAGTTCTTGTGACATTTTATAAATTCCTGCTTTGGTAATAGAACTGGTCTGACTCAGTCAGACTCTAACCTCACACCTTTCATGCATTGTCTGAGCTGAGATTTCACTTTTTTATAAAGCCTAATTAATCTCGAGAATGTGACTTGAAAGATGTTCTGGGATTTACATATTAATAAATCAAAACCAGCATCACCATTCCAAGTGATTAAGACTTAACAGCAATGCAGGTTTGCTTACTACATCGCATCAGTTGTATGACACTTTGATCTTTTGTTATAAATTCTGTGTCCTATGATCCTGCCCCACAGCTACCTGACAAAAGGAGCAGCGCTCCGAAAGCTATGCTTCCAAACAAACCTGTTGGACCCTAACCTGGTGTTAGGTGATTTTTAACTTAATATTTGCTTGATAGTCATAAACATGGACACATCAGAAGCCTTAAAGTTATTCTCATTTACCATAATTATGTGTACTGTCCAATGTTAGTTACCAGCTGGCATTCAGAGCACTATCCTTGGCAACGTTTCTTCCCATTAAGGGATACTGAGGCTGTTGTAGTATCACTGATGCCATTGTGACAGGAGAACTGATCCACCTCACTTCTTATTTTCACATTTCAACTGTGCAAGCTCCAATAACTCATTCTCTATATGTCAATCATCTATTTCCATATTACAAGGAACCGATCACCTAAAACAGGAGGATGCTTTGGACACTGGTAAGGCTACCAACATTGTTTGAGACTTTACCATCCTCCTAACCTCAAGAAAGTGGCATTTAAAATTGACCACCATTGTTTAAGCTTCATAAACAAGACTGCTTGTGAAATCTGTATTTCAACTTGAGTTTGGAAAATAGTGGAAGGAGTAGATGGGAGTAGGAGACATTATCCCAGTTAAATGCACTATGAGCATCTGATTTGTTTCCTTAATCACTAAATGGACACTCATCAACATTGGACCAAATGTACAGTTCTACTTCTAAACAGAAATAAAACAAAACTAATATTGTTTTTTGTTTAGCAGTATATGGTGTTACACACATTTAAAAAAAAATCTGTTGAGTTTCACGGCTTATCATGCCACCAACAGATTTAAGAACAACTTCTTCCCTATATTATCATACTCATGAGTCTAGATTAGATTGGAAAAGCACAGCAGTTCAGGCAGCATCCGAGGAGCAGTAAAATCGACATTTCGGGCAAAAACCCTTCATCAGGAATACAGGCAGAGAGCCTGAAGGGTGGAGAGATAAATGAGAGGAGGGTGGGGGTGGGGAGAAAGTAGCATACAATACAATAGGTGATTGGGAGTGGGGATGGGGGTCAAGGGGAGGGGGGTGGAGTGGATAGGTAGAAAAGAAGATAGGCAGGTAGCACAAGCCATGGGGACAGTGCTGAGCTGGAAGTTTGGAACTGGGGTGAGGTTGGAGAAGGGGAAATGAGGAAACTGTTGAAGTCAAGTTTGTTTCAGGACATGGTTGAAGAGCTTCAGGGCAGAGGAATTGACCTGGGAGTTGCAGTAGGAGAGGGACTCCCTGAGATTCTTGTAGAGAGAGGAGGAAAACTTCTTCAAGGCAGGCATCCTTGCAAGAGGATTCATAGTAGGGTTAAAATCAACTCATACTCATGAACAGACCTCTCATATTAGAGCTGGTCTTTCTCTGCACCTTCTCTGTAGCTGTAACACTACATCCTGCATTCTGTTCTATTAGCCTGACATACCTATATAAGGTGAAAGTGAGTACTGCAGATGCTGGAGATTAGAGTCAAGAAATAGCACAGCAGGTCAGGCAGCGTCCGAGGAGCAGGAAAATCAACATTTCAGGCTAAAGCCCTGCATCAGGAAGCCCTTCCAGCACCACTCTCTTGGTACTTACATAAGGTATGATTCCTGTGGTTAGCATGCAAAACAATACTACTTGGTACATTTAAGTATAATAAATCAAACCAAATCAAATCAAATACAATTTGCAATGGAATCCAGATCATAGACAAACTCAATGCTACAAACCAACCATCAAAAATAAATTTGATTTCTGTTTCCCTGTCATGCTTCAGCAACAGCGAAATAGAATATTATTTCAGATAAAATGTAATAACTCAGAATAATATCTGAAATGTAAAGCAAGCTAAGAGGTGACGAATGCTATCTGTGAGTGACACAATCTGAAGGGCTTTAGTTAAACAATACTCAAATAATTATTCTCCATCAAAACTAAGTCAAGTGACAAGACAGCTAAAGGCAGCACTCAGATTATTGCTGTTGTGTTTCAGTCTGAATAAGTGAAAATAACTTGGAGTACTGGAGCATGCAATCACCAAAATAAAGATAGAACAAGATCAGTTCCAAGGATGATGTCAATAATGAAATAGCCTTCATGTTCCATAGTTGTATCTAATTACATACATTACATCACAGATTGTAAAATTGTGTTGTTGGGATAAATCTTTCCACATTTAGCTAAGCATCATTTTGGTAGAGTTAGATGGAGGTTCCTCCCACAGTGGCCCTGGCAGTTTTTCTCATGCATTCAACTGCTGCTCCTATTATTAATCTGCGCACCAGGATATATGCCTCATTGAATTGTGCGGTTACAGATATCAAATCCCTTCTTGAATTCTTTGAGGATGTGACTAAACATGTTGATGAAGGCAGAGCAGTGGATGTGGTGTAAATGGATCTTAGCAAGGCATTTGATAAGGTTCCCCAGGCTCATTCAGAAAGTAAGGAGGCACGGGATACAGGGAAATTTGACTGTCTGGATACAGATTTGGCTGACCCATAGATGAAGATGGTGGTGGTGAATGGAAAGTATTCTGCCTGGAGCTCAGTGACCTCTGGGACTTCTGCTCTTTGTGATTATTATAAATGACTTAGATGAGGAAGCAGAAGGGTGGGTTAGTAAGTTTGCCAATTACATGAAGGTTGGTGGAGTTATGGAAAATGTGTAGGACTTTTGTAGGTTGCAGTAGGACATTGACAGGATGCAGAGCTGGGCTGAGAAGTGGCAGATGGAGTTCAACCTGGAAAAGTATGAAGTGATTCATTTTGGAAGGTCAAATTTAAATGCAGAATACAGGGTTAAAGGCAGAATTGTTGGCAGTGTGGAGGAACAGAGGGATCTTGGCGTCCATGTCCATAGATCCCTCAAATTGCCACCCAAGTTGATAGGGTTGTTAAGATGATGTATGGTGTTTTGGCTTTCATTAGCAGGGAGACTGAGTTTAAGAGCTGCAAGGTTATGCTGCAGCTCTATATATCCATTGTGAGACCACTCTTGGAATATTGTGTTCAATTCTAGTCACCTCATTAGAGAGTGTGCAGAGGAGATTTACCAGTTTGCTGCCTAGACTGGAGGGCATGTCTTATGAAGAAAAGTTGAAGGGAGCTAGGGCTTTTCTTATTGGAGTGAAGAAGGATGAGAGGTGACTTGATAGAGGTGCACAAGATGATGAGAGGCATAGATAGAGTGGAGAGCCAGAGATTTTTTCCCAGGGCGGAATTGGCTTTCATGAGGGGGCATCATTTTAAGGTAATTGGAGGAAGGTTTAGGGGAGATGTCAGAGATAGGTTCTTTACACAGAGAGTGGTGGATGCGTGGAATGCACTGCAAACAGTGGCCGTTGAGTCAAATACATTAAGGATATTTAAGCGACTCTTGGAGAGGCACATGCAAGGTAGTACAATCAAGGTTATGTAGGTTTGTCTGATCTTAGAGTAGGATAAAAGGCCAGCACAACATCGAGGGCCAAAAGGACTGTATTGTGCTATAATGTTCTATGTTCTATGAATCGCTCACGACTGCCATAACCTTCTGCCATTGACTCTAGCTGCATACCTGTTCACACCTTTTCACCTTTTTTATCCTTTTGTAAATTAACTTTAATCTGTCTCCTCTGGTTGACTCATCTTTTGCAGTAGACACAGTTTTTTACATTATCAAAATCCTTCAAAATGTTGAACACCTCTATTAACCTATACTGCTGTATGTCACTGTGCTACATCGATGTCAATGCTACAGCATGCGCCACGTTCCACACCAAACATACCACATGTGCTGCCATTCAAAGTTTACTGTTCAACTATTCTAAAGGAAATGGACAGAAAAAAGTTTGACACCCCAGTTTGCTGAAAGGGATTTGGTGGTGCTGAAGGTAAATTCCTCCTTTCACTCTCGTGATCATAGCTTGTGATCATAACTCTTCCCTGCCACAGTACTCTGTGCCCTCACATCTTTCATCAGATCCCATCCTTATATTCTGAATGTCCCCCCACTCATTGTCATTATCCCCTTGCAACCCAGAATAATGACTGCTATCCATAAACCTGAGTTTCCCACTTCCCCCAGGATAGCATGGTCTGGTTGCTGATAACCCCTGGTTAAGGTCTCCAAACTGCCCAAATTCCCACAACTGATTGTGGCCCACTCCCCCAGACTGACTAATGAGGTTAGCCCCAATTAAGGACAGCCTCTGCCCTTGAGTGATGCTACTACAAGTCTACAACTTACTTACCTGTGTGGATCTATAAGTCACTCAGTTCCGCGATTGGTCAATTATCACACCTGTAAAAGAGTCTTTGTCCAACAAGCAAACAATCGCTTATTGTATGTTGCAGCACTGGGTTGGCAGACTCTGATTCGCCCAGAAGTAGGAAAACTTCTTGGCCATCAAAAGAATCCAAGAACCTTACAGAGTTTGCATAAGATTTAAATACATTTACCATCATCCAACATGAGCATGATGGCATTGTTAGATCCAATGAATAATTGTAATTACTTCATGGGTTGTAAATTGAACCAATGATATTGATTGCTTGCAAATGTGGTTAGTTATTTAAATGGCTTTAAGGACTATCAGTAGAACTTCCACATAGGGAACTATTTGCTCTATCTCCATCGTTATTTCTGTTTTTTTTATCAGAATTACAACAGTCTGTGGTTTTTTTGTTTCTGACTGGTTCACAGCAATTTTAATTTAGTAATGCAGAATTCAGAGAAGCCATTTTGGCCTACCTCCCAGAGACCCATAACCTCATTCCCCCCCTTTGATCACTCTGCGATCACTAAAAGAGAAGGCTAATCCAAACGAATACCCGTTAAGGCATTCCAACCATCAACATCCTCTTCAATGCTCACCTGATATGGAAGGATTGTCTCATGAGCAAAGATTAAGCAGGTTTTTTTAATTAGATTCCCTACAGTGTGGAAACTGGTCCAACCAGTCCACACTGACCCTCTGAAAAGTAACCCACCCAGACCCATTTCCCACTAACTGATGCACCTAATGATATGAGCGATTTAGCATGGCCAATTCACCTGGAGATTTATCATCGTCACTAACACATGGGGTGAGCCATCTGGGGTGAACCTATATCACGAAGGGAGCTCATAAGTTTAGCAGTTAAACACTTAACAATAACAATGCCTGCAAACAGACAGAGAAGAATGATTCTGATATACATAGCCAAATTGATAAACCAATTTGTACCATGAGCCCAATCCCTAGCTTCCCCAACTGGTCCCTTCAGTCATCCCATCAAGGAACACCTGGATCTCGTTTTGTATCTTGGTAATATTGTCAGTCCGGTCGGGAATCCCATAATGCATTTGTCTTGGACAGTTGTACAGACCCCACCTTCCCGGGCTAGTATAAAGTCTAAGGCATACCGATTCTGCACAGAATAAAGACACAGATCTAATAATCCCAGTTTAATCTGTTCCAGAGCCTCTTTGGTCGTATTTCCTAGAATGGTCAGGCCGCAGATGAGGTAATTGCAGTTCTTTTGACTTACTACCCCTGCCGATCCTCTCAAACTCAAGGTACTCAGGATTCCCCAGTCTATTGTGTGTCCTGAATTGTCCCCTAGTCCCTTGGGATCCTTCTACTTGGAGCAAAAGTCGGCCGAGACTGACCGCTGCATCCTGTTCAGATGAAGGTTCCACTGACTTCTCCACTGGCCAGAACAAGGTACTGTTGTGGGATCAAGGGCTTCAATAGCAACCTTATGGGAACATCTTTGCCATCAAGAACAAAGAAATTGGTAGCTGTGGGTGGCACAGTTGCTCAGTGGTTAGCACTGTTGCCTCACAGCACCAGGGTCCCAGGTTCAATTCCAGCCTCGGGCAACTGTCTGTGTGGAGTTTGCACATTCTCCCCGTGTCTGCGTGGGTTTCCTCCGGGTGCTCCGGTTTCCTCCCACAGTCCAAAAATGTGCAGGTCAGGTGAATTGGCCATCGCTCATAGCATTAGGTGCGTCAGTTAGTGGGAAATGGGTCTGGGTGGGTTACTTTTCAGAGGGTCGGTGTGGACTGGTTGGACCAGTTTCCACACTGTAGGGAATCTAATAAAAAAAACCTGCTTAATCTTTGCTCATGAGACAATCCTTCCATATCAGGATAACCCTTGTGAACATTCTCTGAACTTCCACTAATGAAAATGGAGAAAGTGAAGTCACATGGTGGACAGGGTGTTCTAGCTAGGTGGATAAAGAACTGGTTGAGCAACAGGAGACAGAGAGTAGTAGTTGAAGGGAGTTTCTCGAAATGGAGAAAGGTGACCAGTGGTGTTCCACAGGGGTCAGTGCTGGGGCCACTGTTGTTTGTAATATACGTAAATGATCTAGAAGAGGGCACTGTTGGTATGATCAGCAAGTTTGCAGATGACTCAAAGATTGGTGGAGTGGCAGAAAGCATAAGGGACTGTCAGAGAATACAGGAGGATATAGATAGACTGGAGAGTTGGGCGGAAATGTGGCAGACAAATGTGAGGTGATACATTTAGGCAAGTCTAATTCTAGAGCGAATTATACAATGAATGGAAAAGCCTTGGGAAATGTTGATGAGCAGAGAGATCTGGGAGTGCAGTTCCATTGTACGGCATTGGAAAGTGATATTTCTCTTCGGAGGGATGGCAGTAGGGAGCCTGACAAGTAGATTGGGATTGGGGACTGGGGATGGGGCAAGTAAGTCATCTACTGATAGAGAGGAATAACATACTACTGACTCAGGGGCAAAGAGTTTCCTGTGGGCCTGTATAAATAAGTTATTTGTGGATTGGTGAATTTCCCCTCTCAGGCTTCTCTTTTCTCAGGTAGGCCTGTCCTGGAAAAATGGCATGGTGTTCTCAGGCCTCCTTAAAACATTTACCATAATAACGGGATCGATAATGTCTATCTTCACTCTGTCTACGTCTGCAGGTAAAATCAAAAAGACTGGTTTGGTACTGACATGATAATTTCCACTGATTTCTACTGTCCATATAGACCATACAATCTTTCTGATGTAAAAGTCCATTGCAATAATCAATCTTAGTCATGCTCCACATGTTAAGGGTGTCTGGTCCGGTGCACTGGACAACATCTCCTCAGCATAGGTGGTAGATAATCTCGAATCGTTGCAGTTCAGATTGATACCTAATAGCTTTCCCCATCAGGATGTTGTAAGTGATCAAACAGGTCAGTAAAAGGCGATCCCCCACATGTTTGTCCTCTTAGTTCAAATATCTGTAATAAGAATAGCATTAAAACAACAGCAAAATCAAAAATGCAAATGGACAGGATTTATGTTTCCTAGGATTCCATATTCTCTCCTCATCTCCCCTCTTTTGATCGGCGCGGCCAATCAGTTTACAATGGTGCAAGTGAAGGGCTTTTGCCCGAAACGTCGATTTCGCTGCTCGTTGGATGCTGCCTGAACTGCTGTGCTCTTCCAGCACCACTAATCCAGTATTTGGTTTCCAGCATCTGCAGTTATTGTTTTTACCAAGTGGACCCAAGCCGAGTGATCAGCGACTTTTACCGCCGTGGGGGTGGTTAGTAAAACCTGGAAAGGGCCGTCCCAACGAGGTTGGAGACCACAACATGTCCAGTTCTTGATGAAGACGAAGGATCCAGGCTCAACAGCCGGGGAACCATCGAGTGAGGGGAACTTTTCATGGGCGGCTCGAACCTGAGAATATAAACCTCATAAACTGTTTGTTAATGAGAGTGCATAAGAAGTCATGTCTTCAGACAGATGGTGGAAATGTACATCAGTATTGCAGACATCAGTATAAGGCAAAGGGAGAGTATGGCCTTAAACAATTTCAGCAGGGGATAGCAGAGTCTTGCCAGCGGGAGTACAGCGCATGTGGAATAAAACCAAAGTTAATAGTTGGATCCAGGAAAGACCAGTTTCAGGAGTCAGTTTGGCAATTTTGGTTTGGTTGCAGCACTCAACGAGCCCTGCAGCCTGTGGGTGATAAGCACAATGAAGTTGGCAGCAGATCCCGAAATGAGAGCATATCTCATCGTTGATATCCCCAAAAAAATGTGGACCATTGTCTGAGGACCAGCAGTAAGGAATGCCAAAACAAGGAATGATTTCTTTAAGCAAAATATTTACAACAGTCTTGGCAGTGACTCTCGAAGTAGGATAAGCCTCAATTCATTTATAAAAAAAACATCAACAATAACTCATGAGGCAAGAGCATCAGTCATACAAATTTGACCAGCTGGGGTGGTCCAGAGTTTAGTAACAGGATTACAATAACAGCTGGCATTGGACCACAGCAGCTTTTTAGGATCAGAGGCGTCCCTCTGTAATACAACAACATCTAACAGTTGGCATTAGCTTGTCAGAGGTTGACTCACCCTTGTCATGGCTTTCAGTCTGGCTCTTCATTTTAGGCACAATCATGCGATGACCACAAGAGGCTTCTTTGGTGGCATCATCAGCAGCACAGTTTCCAATGTCAACAGAAGATTGGCCAATGGTATGGGTAGCACATTTGATAACAGAAACTTGTTTTGGAAGCAGGAGTGCTGTCAAAAGGTCTAAAACAGGCTGGCGATGAGGAATGGGGGTCCCTGAGGAGGTCAAAAATCCTCTACTCTTCCAGAGCTGCCAAAATCATGGACAACTCTGAAGGCATAGCGGGAATCAGTATAAATATTTACATGGATGCCCAAACCAAGGAAACAGGCTCGGGTCAGGGCAAAGAGTTCAGCCTGTTGGGCAGAGAAGGGGGTCTCAAATGAAGCTGATTCCAGGACAGAGCCATGATTATCAACTATCGCATAACCTGAAAGGCGATTACCCGCATGGTCAATGGAGGAACTACCACCATCAGTGAACATATTAATGTCAGGATCTGGGATAGGGACATCGGAAAGATCTGGGCAAACGGGAATGTCTTCATTAATGAGCAGGAAACAGTCATGATTCCTGAAGAAGGGCTTATGCCCGAAACGTCGATTCTCCTGCTCCTCGGATGCTGCCTGACCTGCTGCGCTTTTCCAGCAACACATTTTTCAGCTCTGATCTCCAGCATCTGCAGTCCTCACTTTCTCCGAGGAAACAGTCATGGTCTGGAGTGGACAAGGGTGATGGGGAATAAGCAAGGAAATAGGCAGGATTTATGGTGGTACAGTACTTAAAGGTTAGTCAGGGGTTGTTGAGGTGGTAAACCTCAATGATTTTGGCGAGCAGCAGTCAAATGTTGAGTTTGCAATTCTAACGGGGCGATCACCGTGCAAGAACTGTAGACAACAATGTCCTGCTGGAGGGTAAGGTTCTTTGTGGACTTTAAACTTAAAAAAAAACGCTGTGAGGATCTGAGTACAATGGGGGAGTCCTAAGGCAACACAGCCAAGTTTAGTAGAGAAATAGGCGATTGGACGATGTTGGTCTCCATGTAGCTGTGTGAGAACTGAGGAAGCACAGTCATCCAGAATAGTGCAGTAACATTGGAAAGATCTGTCATAGAGGGGTCTTCCCAAAGTTGGAGCTTGTGACAAGGCTTGTTTGAGTTCGTCAAAGGCCTGTTTTGCCTAGAAGGGGAGTTCAAAGGTTCGTTTGTAGGAAGTGAAAGGGGATACTTTCTTGATGAAAAGGGCTGCGTTGGGGATCCATTGGCAACAGAAATGGACCATGCCCAGCCATTTGCGAACCTGATTCCCCTTTGGAATGGGGAAGTTGACAATAGGAGCAATATGGCTCTGTTCAAGGAAGCGTGAGTCAGTCGACAGGATGAAACCTAGGAACTTTACCTGGCGCTATGCAACCAGGACCTTCTTGGGGGAGGAAACAAAGCCCAGGCGTTTCAGATAGTTAAGGAGAAGGACGACATCAGAGAGATTAGATTCTTCGTCCAGACTGGCAATAAGGAGGTCGTCCACATATTGAATCCAGAAATACCCACTTGTGAGGGTGAGAGAATGTAATTGCTTCTGCGAGGCTTGAGAGAAGAGTGTCGGAGAGTGAACAAAGCCTTGAGATAGTTGAGTCCACATCAACTGTTGACCATTAAAAGTAAATGCAAATAGGTACTGAGGATCTAAAATTGGAATTTAGGCAACAAAATATGTAGATCTTTATTTCAACAAAATGGTTTCTCGATTTAAAAGAATACTACAACATGGCCTGTAAACCATACTGCTGATTTGCAGAATTAACTTGCACTTCAAAGAGGACAAGAGAGTTTTCATAAGATGAACACTGACACATTAATTGACCATTTGAACTAACACATGGCATGACAATTTACATAAATTAGATATCCTTCTTAAAGAATATATCATTGGATTAACTTGCTGTAAATCATGTCACCTTATTATATATGATTGGTCTTGCTTGTAATTAAGGCTATATTATTTCTTAAAAGAAACATATGAATAATGTGTAATTTTCAAATGTAATTGCGCAACTTCACCCCGAAACACGGAAGCTTCAATCTCTGTGTTGCTGGATAGAATTACATCAAGGTACCTTAATTCAATAAACTAATGAACCTTGCTTTTTGAATAGACCGCACTTGTCGATTCCTTTGACCGATCTTGAAACAAGAAGCCCCTCTTGAGGGGACGCAGATCTTCATTTTGGTGCCATGACATGTTTCAGCTCGGACAGATTGTGAACAGCAGTGTAAGAGTTAAATGTCCTTCACTATTGAGTGTTGAGGAATTCGGCCGGCCTGATGTGAGCATTTTAAGAACGTCTGGTTTTACTCTCATTCAGGTGGTGGCTGACGTGACCCCTCGCTGTTTATTTACCAGTCCAGCCCGAAAGCATCGGTCTTAGCAATGGTTGAGTCTGGGGGACTTGTTAAATGTTTAAAAATGGGGGAGACATTAATTGAAGTTAAGGGTGCTTTGGTACTTATGGCTAGTGGTCTTTGAAACTCTGAGGGGAGGGTTGAAATCTAAATTCCCAAGCTTTGTTAATTTTTAGATTTAAAAAAAAATTCTTTCTCCTGAGCTTCGCTGATTTCAGAAGTAAAAAAAACATTAACTTCATTTATTTTCAGGTTTGTTTCATTTGAACTTCATTACTTTTCAGGTTTTAAAAAAACTCCGATTGCTTTAGCTTCGTTTTTTTTGGGTTCATGACTCTGCTCATTTGAACTTCATCTTTTTTCAGAAATTCCGATTGCTTTGACTTTGTTTACTTTGGGTTCATGTCATTTTATCTTCGTTTATTGTCGGCTTTTAAAAAACTCCGATCACTTGAACTTCACATACATTTTTTCATTTTTTAAAAAAAGCTTCGATATTTCATTTTAAAAAAAACTCTGATAGTTTGAACTTTGTTTTGTTTTAGTTTTTTAAAATATACTTCGATGTGGGATATAGGTAAAGCAGTGTTACTTCTGCAACAATAATTGCTTATGCAAGGTAAATGAACTCACCTACACTAGTGTATAATTGTTTCAGCAAAGAGCTGAGTTCATAGAGTCATAGAATCATAGAGATGTACAGCATGGAAACAGACCCTTTGGTCCAACCCATCCATGCCAACCAGATATCCCAACCCAATCTAGTCCCACCTGCCAGCACCCGGCCCATATCCCTCCAAACTCTTCCTATCCATATACACATCCAAATGCCTCTTAAATGTTGCAATTGCACCAGCCTCCACCACATCCTCTGGCAGCTCATTCCATACACGTACTACCCTCTGTGTGAAAATGTTGCCCCTTGGGTCTCTTTTATATCTTTCCCCTCTCACCCTAAACCTATGCCCTCTAGTTCTGGACTCCCCGATCCCAGGGAAAAGACTTTGTCCATTTATCCTATCCATGCCCCTCACGATTTTATAAACCTCTATAAGGTCACCCCTCAGCCTCCGGCGCTCCAGGGAAAACAGCCCCAGCCTGTTCAGCCTCTCCCTGTAGCTCAGATCCTCCAACCCTGGCAACATCCTTGTAAATCTTTTCTGAACCCTTTCAAGTTTCACAACATCTTTCTGATAGGAAGGAGACCAGAATTGCATGCAATATTCCAACAGTGGCTAACCAATGTCCTGTACAGCCGCAACATGACCTCCCAACTCCTGTACTCAATACTCTGACCAATAAAGGAAAGCATACCAAACGCCTTCTTCACTATCCTATCTACCTGTGACTCCCTTTTCAAGGAGCTATGAACCTGCACTCCAAGGTCTCTTTGTTCAGCAACACTCCCTAGGACCTTACCATTAAGTGTATAAGTCCTGCTGAGATTTGCTTTCCCAAAATGCACCACCTCACATTTATCTGAATTAAACTCCATCTGCCACTTCTCAGCCCATTGGCCCATCTGGTCCAGATCCTGTTGTAATCTGAGGTAACCCTCTTCGCTGTCCACTACACCTCCAATTTTGGTGTAATCTGCAAACTTACTAACTGTACCTCTTATGCTCGCATCCAAATCATTTATGTAAATGACAAATAGTAGAGGGCCCAGCACTGATCCTTGTGGCACTCCACTGGTCACAGGTCTCCAGTCTGAAAAACAACCCTCGTCCACCACCCTCTGTCTTCTACCTTTGAGCCTAGCTAAAATGTGTATACAAGAATGAAGCTATGTGAAGGAAATACATAATTGCTTCTGAGTTAGCTAAAATGTGCACACAAGAATGGAACGTGCCTGTAAGCCATGGAAGATGCTACAGACAAATAGATAAGGAGTAAAAAGAACATTGAGTTATGCCAACTCAGCATATTGCCCCCATGTAGGCACTAAAATGAGTCAAGTTAGCTGAAAATAAGGGATAGGGTAAATAAGAGTAAGGGTCGCCCGGCGTGGAGTAGGGAGAGAAGTAAACAAGGGCGGTGAACAGCTAGGCAGGGACAGAACACAATAAGGAATAGTGATAGGTTTGACACGTAATATGTTAGGCCTATGAGGTAAACGGGGAAGTACCAAGAAAGACTCAATTAAACTGTATAAATTGTGGAGTAATTTTTGAGTTAGTGTACCTATTTGTTAGATACCCGTCTTGCAAGAACGTTTCAATAAAACTCGCTGCTTCAGAATTTGACTCGGACTGAAATTTATTATATTGTGAGCTTTGTTTCTCACGGTCTTCCTTTCTTTTTAGGTTTTAAAAAAAAACTTTGAGATCATTTGATTTTTTTTATTCCCAGGTTCTAAATTGATCGTATATTTGTATTTTCAGCAGTTTCCGAAGACTGTTGCCCTCAACAGTTTCAATACAGGAGATTATTAACATTTGGTCTTTGAGGTTACAGAGGACAAGATGCCCCTGGTATTTGAGGTTACGGGGGCAAGAGGCCCCTGGTATTTGAGGTTACGGGGGCAAGAGGACCCTGGTATTTGAGGTTACGGGGGCAAGAGGCCCCTGGCATTTGAGGTTACAGAGGGCATGAGGCTCCTGATGTTTGAAGTTATAGGGAGCAAGAGGTTCCTGGTATTTAATTATAGGTTATTATTGATATAATAAATTTCTTTTTATCATGATATTTTTTAATGAAAGTTTTTTTTTGATAAAAAGGTTTGTGAAATTGATTAGCGTCTGTGGAAGTTTGATCAGTGAGTAATATTTTTTGAAATTAGTTGCCATAAAACTGAAGTATCTTTAAAATGGGTAATTACGTATAGGGAACAGATTATTCATCAACGTTAGTGAAATTATGTGAAAAATTTCCTGAAAGGTCTGAGGCCTTTAGAAAACTGTATGGAGTCTAAACAAAGCATTGGATGATGAAGAATATCATTAGGAGTCCCTAAATCTGTTCAATGGGTTAAATCAGCTCTGCAATTAATTTAGCAACATAACATGGGAGCGGGAACGAAAGAGTAATTTGGATTATGGCGATAGTTTTGTGATGAGAGGCACAAAGAATCAGTTTTGCGCTCGTGGCAGGATACTGCCATCAAATTGGGGATTGAATTAACTGCAAATGGTGCTATGAAGTATGTTGAGGTTCTTAAAAGTGAATGTGCTCGAGCAAAATAAATACAGAAACAAAAAAGGAGAAGTCACAAGTGACTGGTAAACAAGCAGAACTGCGCAGTTCGATGGTTGGCCTTAGTTTTAATGAGGAAGACAATGATAATTCAGAATTAGATGAGTGGTGTTCTTTTTTTTTAATACTATTATATAATTTTTTTTGCAGCTCCCATTTCAGACTCTTCCTTGCAGGCTGATCGGTCTTTGGAACTTACAGCTGTTTCACGTAATTCTCAATAACTTTACTGCTGTAGTCCAGGAACAACATTGACAAGATAATAATCTTGATGATGAATCTGCTGTATTAGATTAGATTAGATTATTTACAGTGTGGAAACAGGCCCTTCGGCCCAACAAGTCCACACCGACCCGCCAAAGCGCAACCCACCCCTTTCCCTACATTTACCCCTTTACCCAACACTATGGGCAATTTTGCATGGCCAATTCACCTGACCTGCACATCTTTGGACTGTGGGAGTAAACCGGAGCACCCGGAGAAAACCCACGCAGACACGGGGAGAATGTGCAAACTCCACACAGTCAGTCACCTGAGTCAGGAATTGAACCCGGGTCTCTGGTGCTGTGAGGCAGCAGTACTAACCACTGTGCCACCCTAAAATTTGGCTCAACAGATATACAGAGTGAAAGTACTCCTTCCTTGGCTTGAAACATTCGAAGTTGACTACAGTGAGCCTGACGTGATTTGAACACACAACCTTCTGATCTGGAGTCAGACGCGCTACCGTTGCGTTGTTGTCCCTGTTCAGTTTGGCTTGTCGTGCTTTGTTGCTTTTTTTGGTCGTTTTGATGATTGTTCTTTGTTTATGGAATATGGAGGCTGGCCATTATTCTTTCTTGATAAGGCTGGCCAGCGGTAACAATTCTTCCACACTTGGTTAAGCAATGATGCCACGGAGAGCGAGAGAGAGCGAGAGAGAAAAGAGCTGTACAGCTAATAGAAAGTTTAACCCTTTGTGATTCGGTTTGAATGCACATTTGTTTGTTAGTGATTGGATGTTTGTGCTTTGTTCCCTGGAGCATGAGATCTGGGACTGTTTTGGATCTAATTTCTATTATTGAAATTTAACATGATTTCTTTTAAGGTTAAGGATTTTACAGTGATTATGAAATAAAATATTAACTCCTGTTCTTTTTACAGGTCATGACTGCCTTACTATCAGTTTCTAACTAATATCTTTTATCCTTACATAAAAGCCAACCTTATTCAATTTCAAATCTGCTTAATAAGGAGGAAAACAACATTATAACCTTTTTATTGTGTTTCAGACTTGTTTGTTTCCACTTAATTTTAAGACTGATGTGTTTCATTGGTGATTATGATGTGTTAGCCGTAGCTTTATTCAGAAGGTCCCCTCCCTCAATGACTGTTGAAGTTTCAGTTCAACATTAGATTGTAATAAATCATCAAAACAAAATCTTATGGTTAATATCTGTGTCCTTGGGTTCGGCCATTATTCATGCATTAGTAGTTTTTTTTAAACTTGAATAGACAAATGCTTTTAAGGCTGTTCTGGTTATTTGACCTATAATATTGTAATTGAGCAATGACTGATCAGGACTACTTAAGAAAACTAATTTTGGATTTAAATTAAGGGACTAAAACCGGGCAATTATAGTGGATTTCAAACTTGGAAACTGTATGCATTTTATATTTTAAATATTAAATACTGAATAAATGAATTTCCAATTTATATATATAAAATTTATAAATATATATTTATAAGAAAATAAAATGTTTTATGTTACTCAGATATTATTAAAAATGACCATTGATATATTACCACAGAGAAGATCTGCTCTCAAAAGCAAGACATTGAGAACTAAGCTCTGTTGATCCTCCAATGTCCACAAAAATAATTGAAAACTTACTTATTCTTCATAATCTTCTTCAGATGTATCCACACTCAGTCATGCATAAAGTACACTTGGTACCACTCCACTCAGTGCTCTCTCTAAACTTTCAAGCTGAATTCTATCCATATCATTAGGTGTCCCTAATGATGAAAAAGGATTACTGCCTGACTTAAGCAAGCACTGCTGTCACCCAGCATTCCAACTTTTGGAAAATAGGCACAGCCAACCATATCAAGGAAGAGGGTGGTATATCAATCATTATTTCTTTTGTAGCATCACTGCCGCATGTCATGGAGTTGGCAAGCTCCATAATGTCATAGCCGTGTGACACAATGACTAGGACAAGTGAATGAGACAAATCACCTATTTAGTTATTCTCCTCTTGCAATTTTTGATTAGCTGAAAATTCAAATCCTAAAATTACCTTTCAGAATGTGACAAGTAAGATTCCAAAATGTATAGTTAGGAACAGGTTTTAAAGTTAGACAAGCATAAATTAATAAATTGGTTAAATGAGGTTAAAATGAAAATAGAGGCAACTACAGCAGGGAAGAGAATGATGCAATAAGAAGGATAAAGCAGCAGAGTACAATTTTTAAAATGTTTTAGTCACTTGTTGGGTTTCCACCCTGAATTAAAGATAATGATTATTTTATTATTATAAATATTTCTTATTAATTATATATTAGATATATTATTAATATTTATAATAAATCAATTGTATTAGCCTGAATCAATATTAATTGGCAGGATTCCTTCACACATTCTCAGTGATCTGTCATATTGATTCATGGCTAATTTAAAACATGACTGCATTAGTTCATTGTTAATTAAAGAATGGAAAGCTACATTACTGGCCAGTTGAAGAAAGTTTGCATATAATTAGGGGATAGGGATAGGGATAGGTAACTCCCAAAAGTTGGGGAGGTGACTGTGAATGGTTATATATATGTATATTAAAAAATAGAAATAACATGAGAAAACAATGTAAGGCCACTAAGGTTGAGGAATATATAAACAAGGTTAAAGCAACAATACTGTGAAATAAAAAAAAACTTAGATTCTACTCGGAATCCTGAGACTATGTCTGGCATACCGACCCTTTTTGAGAATTGGGATTTGGTTCCTGTATACCTGCTGAGCCCTGTGGCTATGTGGTTAGCACTGCTGCCTCGCAGTGCCAGGGTCCCTGGTTTAATGCCAGCCTCGGATGGCTGTCTGTGTGGAGTTTGCACATTCTCCCTGTGTCTGTGTGGGTTTCCTTCGAGTGCTCCGGTTTCCTCCCACAGTCCAAAGATGTGCAGGTCAGGTGAATTGGCCATGCTAAATTGCCCAGAGTGTTAGGTGCATTAGTCAGAGGGAAATGAGTCTGGGTGGTTTATTCTTCATATGATTGGTGTGGACTTGTTGGGCCTGTTTCCACACTCCAGCAAATTGAATCATCTCCTGATTGCCCCCAGCCTTAACTTAAAGCATCCACTTGTTGAAACTTTTCCTTCTTTTGAAAACGAAGCATTCAGTCTTCATAGTCGTTATCATGGGGATGAATGACTTGCGCCACCCTAAACCGGGTCCCATCCCAGGGACTACAGTAATGTTAATGAAGCATGCCCCTGACTGCAAGACCAAACGGCCAAATTTACTCAGTATGTCCAAGTGTGATACGGATACAAGTGCAGTAAAATTCTCGGCGTAGCCTGAATACGAATGGCTTGTGTTACAAGTCTGAAATATGCGCCTATCTGTCTGATGGAAGTGACAAACAGATTAGATTACTTACAGTGTGGAAACAGGCCTTTCGGCCCAACAAGTCCACACTGACCCGCCTAAGCGCAACCCACCCATTCCCCAACATTTACCCCTTTACCTAACACTATGGGCAATTTAGCATGACCAATTCACCTGACCTGCACATCTTTAGGACTGTGGGAGGAAACCGGAGCACCCGGAGGAAACCCATGCAGACACAGGGAGAATGTGCAAACTCCACACAGTCAGTCGCCTGAGTCGGGAATTGAACCCAGGTCTCAGGTGCTGTGAGGCAGCAGTGCTAACCACTATGCCACCGTGCCGCCCCTCAACAATTGAACAATAATCAAGAAGCTCAATTACATTTATTTAACCCTATGCTTTTGCAATGTTTTCTGGCTGGAGTCACTGACATGATCCATACCAACAGTACAAACCAGTCCAGGGTTGATTGGAACCAGGATACCCACTGGGTGCGGAACCTACCTCATGTACCTAGCCGACGACCACTGCTGGACGACACTTTCCTGAGGGGACCCTGAAAATGGGGACAGGCAGGTCCCAACATTTAACCTTTGTGACTGGCAACAAGACATCAAAAAAGAAACCCAGGGGCAAATGCCTGGCCCTTGCTTTAACTGTTGAAATGTGGCCAATGGAGAGTAATGTGTCTTTAATGTCACCTCAGAGCTGATGTTGGGAATCGACAGGTTTCCATCCTATCAAAAGGAAAATCTCCTAATATATAATGACTCTTCATTGTGATTTTAATATGATCACAATTTTGGAGCTTTGTGGGAACATTGACGATTTTTAACTCCAAATGGGGGCAGCATTATAGTAATGATATTTTGTCCAATCAATCTGACAGTTATCAAGATATCTGGCTCATGCTGATGAAAATGATACTGTTTATAAAGTGATGGACAAGTATATGCAGCTGCCAAGCAGTTAGCCTTACAACTCAAACTTTGATCCCATAGGGTCCCTAGCAAAACACGTTTAGACACAGTATAAAGGACAGGTATACCAGACCTGGGTAAGGTGCAAAATTACAGGGGAATGATACTGTCTGTTTAGTGCCAATTCACAATGTAGAGGTTGATTTATCTATTGCTTACTGACTGTAATCATACAGGTTTAGTGTTTGGATTGTTTTCAATATTGTTTTGAAATTTGGAAGTAATTTGCAAATTTCCATTTCGGAAATATTTACAGGCACTTTATACTACAATACACTACTGACTGAATTATCAAATGGTTTGATTTCATACATGGTCGCTAAGCCTAAATATCTTTGCTCTGCTAATGGGGCTTGTAAGAATACACACTGGTTGATTTGATGTATTTTTGGATTGGGCTGTTAGATCGAAGAAGGGGTGTCTGGCTGAGCTATTATCTTCACTTAGATATTTAATACTGAACAGTGATGGTTTATAATTTTAGGACTGTACTAATATCTATATTCTAGGGTTAGAAAAATTTCAATGTGGTTTGAAAGCTTTGTGTAATGTTACCATAATTTGGGGACGGCGTTGCCCTCCAGCAAATATTTATTACCAACTTTTTTCAAAATCATCATCAGATTTCTACATTTAATTCTAGTTACTGCTAACTAAAGATCAGGCCATTTAATTGGGCACAATGTTAATGTTTTTTTAAAAAACAAAGAACACTAATATATATATTGCAGAACTAATCCAAATTTTAGATAATATAGATTTTTTTTTAAAACATCAAAACTTCAAAGAGCATTACATCCCAGCAAAGCTGGATTTATATCAATAGGTTTGCTTAATTCACCCATGCCCAGGCTTTTCCATATAAAATAAGAAAATAACAGGTAGGAAGTGAATGCTAGTGTATAATTTAAAATGAATGAACTTTTTGCCAGTATGGGCAATATATTTACTCCAGCGGGCTATTTGAGTTTGATTAATTTGAGAATTATTTATTTCAAAATTGCTCTTAGGCTTCTAGCCTGCTGAAGAGCACAAATTATGGCCTCAAATTAGGTACCCCTGCAATACTCAAACCAGAATATGGGTGACCTCCACCAGATTAGTTTATGTTACTTCTTTGCTGCTGCCTATTTTAATTGAATATAATGTATATTGTATATACTTATATACAAGGAGGAAATAGTTTATACTTTATTACAATGGACACTTCACGGTCTCCAACCTTGCAAGGGGAGATGATAAAGATCGAACTTGACCAGCTGTGTGGACTTGCCATTGCCAGCATTGGTGCACAAGAAGGGACAGTTTACCTGTGTGATCCTGAGCAAACAGAGACTGTGTACCAACTCTGCCAGGAAGATGTCCTTGTGTACCAAAAGACTGAATGTTGCCAAGAAAGACTTTTGCAGTGGTCAACTGCATAAAAAAAAATTAACAGTTCATTTACAGCACAAGTCTAAATGGTCTTTACCATGTAAAACTGTTGTGTGCCAGTTTGATTACATTTGTACTATGGGCATCCCTGATAAGCCTTATCCCCTTTCAGATAGATCACGGAGTAAAAGAGGGGATGTTTCTAGAAACCCAGAATAAAATTTTTGGAGGGGATGAAGTAATTTGTTATGCCCTTACTTCAGTAAGAGACTCCCTGACCCCTTTTATCCTTCCAAATCCTAACATGGGGGTATGGAATGGGGGTATCTTTTTAGTTATTACCTATCCCCACCTGTTACTTGCTTATGGACTTCCTCCAATAAATCCGCAATATCCTATCCAAATTACTCCAAGGAATGGGGGTATGCTGATGTTAGAGAGCCTTTTTTTTTGTGTGATGATTAAATGTATTAGTTGTCACTACCTTTCTGAAGGGCCTTGCCTTAACGAAATATATCCCTATTATCACTGGAATTCAAACTCTCTGTGGAGGGGTAACAACACACACCTTCATTATGATACCCCTAATGGCACCAGTTATTGGAGTGGAAGAACCATTTTGGGATGTTGACCATGTTTCTTATCAAAAAACTCACCTCATTAGTACTGGATGATTTTCATCCTCAGCACCCAGGGCTGAATTATGAAATCATGGATTATCCACATACCCCAGGAAGTCACAAATATAGGCCTGCACCTCACTGGGAAGGTCCCACTATTGCCTATGCTAAACATGGATATTATTTTTCAGTTATAATAAGGCAGCTAACTACCTTGTCCTGAATAGAGCAAGTAGTCCTTGTGTCGTAGGTGTAGGAACAGTATTTCCAACTCCTGTTCCATGTCCAATTACCTGGCAATGAAATCATAATTCCCCTTTTAAACATACAGTTTCTCCTGACTTCTGTGCAGAATGGAAGAATCCAAAGACCATATCAAGAAATAAAACACTCATTGGCATATGCAGCTCTTCGTGTTCTTTCATTAGGAAAGTCCTTAAGAATTATTAGTCATCAAAACCATAATTATCTCATTGGTGGACTCAATTTTGGGAAATGAGACAACTGCTACCTTAATAGAAATTAGGAATGCTTTCTGAATTGGGCCTATTTGCCCAACAAAACCGATTACATACTTGCTTAGGAAGGTGGATTTTGCGCTATAGTTAAAGGAAAATGCATTACAAGGGTCACTGATCTTTTCGAAAACATTACTAGACATGTTGATAATATTCACACTTTTGTCAACCAAATGTACGAAAATGGGAAGATTGGGGTTTGGCTCATGGTACAACTGATTAACAAATATGTATTTGTATGGTGCTATTGTTTTAATTGGTCTTTTTTATTGGTATTGCTACAGTTAAGTGTATTATTGCTAAAATATCAACTTCTCTTGACAATATTGGCTCTATCCAGAAAATCCTCCTTCTCCACTTAAATGAAGATGAGGAAACACCATTGCCTGCCCTTAGTTCCCCTTCGGAGGAAGGGGAAGTATGGCAGTGTTTTGCTGCCATTGAATTGGATTGATTTGATCTATGCCTTTATAGTGTGGTCATAAAATAACCAAAGGGGGGAAATCAGGATCTAAAATTGGAATTTAGGCAACACAAATATGTAGATTTTTATTTCAACAAAATGGTTTCTCGATTTAAAAGAATACTACAACATGGCCTGTAAACCATACTGCTGATTTGCAGAATTAGCTTGCAGTTCAAAGATAAGAGGACAATAGAGTTTTCATAAGATGAACACTAACACATTAACTGACCATTTGAACTAACACATGACATGACAATTTACATAAATTAGATATCCTTCTTAAAGAATATATCATTGGATTAACTTGCTGTAAATCATGTCACCTTATTATATGTGATGGGTCTTGCTTGTAATTAAGGCTGTACTATTTCTTAAAAGAAACATATGAATAATGTGTAATTTTCAAATGTAATTGCGCAACTTCACCCCGAAACACAGAAGCTTCAATCTCGGTGTTGCTGGATAGAATTATATCAAGGTACCTTAATTCAATAAACTAATGAACCTTGCTTTTTGAATAGACCGCATTTGTCGATTCTTTTGACCGATCTTGAACCAAGAAGCTCCTCTTGAGGGGACGCAGATCTTCAGTACTGTCTTCGTAAAGAGGGAGAGAAAAAAAAAGGCATGTTGTAGGTTGACTACAGCAAAAACGTTAGCACCTGATGGAACAGAGGCTAGGATATGGGCTGGATTTGGGACCAGAGCATGGAAGGGCTGCACAACAGCGTTAATAGCTCTTAAGCCTTGAACAAGTCTATATTGGTCCAGCCTGTCAAGTTTTGGGATGGCCATAATCGGAGTGTTACAGGGTGACTGGCAAGGGACTGGGATGCCTTGGCAGAGAAAGTCAGAGTGGTAAAGCTTGGTATTGCTTGTTGCTTCAGTGGATATTGGCAGATGGATGTTAGGGTAGCACTTGGTTTGACAGAAATCCGAATGGGCTCACATTCCACAAGTCCATCGTGGGAGGATGATTCAGCCCTACATCAGGGTGGACGAAATCAAGGATACCTCTACCTTCATGATGCAGGAGTGTGGTTGGGGGAGGGATGTGTTGGGAGTAGTAGAGGACAGTTATTCCTCCTGGGAGTGTTTGCAGATGACGACAACAGAGATCAGCTTTGGTGGTAGCATTGTGGACCAGCGGACCCAAATCTCTAGCATGGTAAGGTGGATTGACTTTGAGTGATGTGGGGTGCTGATGTGTTGGCCTGTTTCCACAGGTGAGCTGTTATTTGAACGTAGTCTGCTTCACCTTCTGGCCCAGTAACTTGGGCCAAGATTTCTGCCAAGGACATGGAGGTCCTCGGCCTCCTTCACCGCTGCTCCCTCACCACCAGATGCCTGGAGGAAGAACGCCTCATCTTCCGCCTCGGAACACTTCAACCCCAGGGCATCAATGTGGACTTCAACAGTTTCCTCATTTTCCCTTCCCCCACCTCACCCTCGTTCCAAACTTCCAGCTCAGTAACTGTCCCCATGACTTGTCTGGACTTGTCCTACCTGCCTATCTCCTTTTCCACCTATCCACTCCACCCTCTCCTCCCTGACCTATCACCTTCATCCCTTCCCCCACTCACCTATTGTACTCTTATGATACTTTCTCTCCACCCCCACCCTCCTATAACTTATCTCTTCACACTTCAGGCTCTCTGCCTTTATTCCTGATGAAGGGCTTTTGCCCGAAATATCGATTTCGCTGCTCCTTGGATGCTGCCTGAACTGCTGTGCTCTTCCAGCACCACTAATCCAGAACCAAGATTTGTATAGTCCATTCAGTACCAATAAGGTTTATGAAAAATCTTTGAGGGATTTGTCTTTGCCTGTTCGATCATAGGCAAGGGTTACATGACCATCCAAGCTTTGAGGACCGAGGTTTGGTGGATATGTACAACTGTCCTTCAACTGAATCAGACTCAAGTTGGATACCATCAGGGGAACATGCAAGCTTGACTTGAAAGGCACACAACAAGTCTCGTTCCATCAGGTTGTAGGATAATGTAGCGGTAAAGCGATGGTGCAAGGAATAACCCTGGAAATAGATGGAAACTGGATCAGAAACTGCACACAGATGGGTCTCACCTTGGAAACCAGATTACGTTTGGGTCTTCTTGGAAATTGGAAGATTCATGTCGGATGTCATTGAAGACATTGAAGCTCCCATGTCAATCAAAAAGGGGTACCATCGACTTTCAATTTTAAGCAGAACTGTAGGTTCCTGTTCATGAGATAAAGAACTCAGAGGAAAATTAGTCAGTTATTGGGAAAAGGGATTGTTTTGTGAAAAAGGTGGTGTACCATCCCCTACCTTGAGAAGAGGGCAGGTCTGAAGATTGAAGCTAGGCAGCGTAAGTCTGGGTACTGTCATCAATAGGGGAGGTGAGAGGGAGTTGATGAGAAGGAGTAGGGGTCAGCTGGAGGGGAACAGCAGAGGTCTGAGAGTTGGGAAAGTCCACCGGGTGATAGGCGGGAGGCAAGCCTGCCAGCAGTGGAGGATTTGGAATTGTAGTAGTAAGATGAGAAGGGTCTACAGGGGGCTGTAGTTTGGGGACTAAAAGGGGAAGGGGAACCAGGAGATAGCAGAGATGGGATTGTGGTGTATTGTGTAAAGATGAACACCAGTCATCCAAATCTGAATGTTCATTGTCTCCCGCACTCAAACTAAGGCCAGCCATTGAACTGCGCAGTTCTTTAGTATTAATCATTACACTTACATAGAGATGGTTCAGATTTTAACCTTTACTCAAGTGCACATTCCTTTTTGAGCTTTAACAGGTTTAAGAATACCACCGTCGGTCAATTTGATGCCCAATTTAGTAGCATTTTCATATCAAGAAGCCAGTAAAGAATTATCTTTAAGTTCATAACAATAGTAATGGCAAAGTCTAATTAATTCTTTAGTTTTTCTTTGAGCCCATATTTTTCACCAAATTTGCTGTTTGGCTGACTTTACCATGTCTAAATTCTTCGGCCCTCCCAATGGCCATTGTTCAACTCCCAATAAACTTTTTGTTTGGGTCACCAGACAACTGTCTAAAACTTCGGGCTATTTTCCAGATATTTATCACGTAATACCTACAAAGGATAATCTTCCTCAATAGTCGAATTTATATAATTTACCATAGTTTCTTATTTTCATAATTTAAAAACAGATGACTATTTCAAGATATACAACAACACAATACTAAAAGACTTTTTACAGTGAATGTAAATGTTTAAGATACAATTTTCAAATCAAATTTAAATGTCTAAATCATAATTTCTTTAATCAAGACGTTTACGTTTGGAGCTCTAGATAACAAGATACAAACATTCAAACACTAATAAACAAATAGGCATTCAAACCAGACAACAATGAGTTAAATCTTCTACAGGCTGAAGGGAACAAACTGCTCTCTCACACACACACCCTACAATTTCCTCCTTGATCATGCTGTTCAGGACAAGTTTTTAGTGTCGTTTAACAAATCTGCAATGCAGGAAAATAGAAGACTGAAATTGATTTTAACTCTATCCCCAAACACAAGATTGTCTTCCCAAACTAATATTGATTAATTTTTTCAATTACATTCGTATATCCTCGCGACCCACAACTTTTACCTTATATTCCTATTTGTCCAAGTAACTCAGTTCCTACATTTTCTTCTCTTGGCAATCTGCCTTTAATAAACAAAATTCACAACTTCTTAATCATTTCATTTTTGACCAATTGATCATGTATAATTCTAAAGCCAGTATTCAACGTCAAAACTTCTTAAAATGTAAATTTCTGTGACTGATACTTTGTCGGGTTGGATCAGAACCAAAGTCAGCGAAGGTTAGAGCCCACCCCAAAACAAGTGAGAGGAAAACCAAACGGAGGAGGAAATATTCACATCTGGGTGGCCAAGTCCTCTTCACCTAATCGTGGTGGTCTCAAGGCACTTACTCTGCTGCTGATGGTCTGTCCGTATCGAGTTGAGTCACTTGGTTCCACGATCGGTCAATCATCACACCTGTAAAAGACTCTTTGTCCAACAAGCAAACAATCGTTTATTGTATGTTGCTACGCTGGGTTGGGTTGGGTTGGTAGACTCTGATTCGCCCAGAAGTAGGAAAACTTCTTGGCCATCAAAAGAATCCAACAACCTTACAGAGTTTGCATAAGACTTAAATACACTTACCATCATCCAACATGAGCATGGTGGCATTGTTAGATCCGATGAATTACTTCATGGGTTGTAAATTGAACCAATGATATTGATTGCTTGCAAATACAGATTGTTATTTAAATGGCTTTAAGGACTATCAGTAGAACTTCCACATAGGGAACTATTTGCTCTACCTCCATCGTTATTTCTGTTTTTTTATCGGAATTTCTTGTTTCTTGTTTCTGACTGGTTCACAGCAATTTTAATTTAGTAATGCAGAATTTGGAGAAGCCATTTTGGCCTACCTCCCAGAGACCCATATCCTCACCTGTACCACTGGACCGGTTTGACTTGACCATGGTGAGTCCCCTGGACTGAGATGCACTTGACTAACTGTGTCGGTACCTTCTGATTAAACATAATTTCCCTTTACTCAAGTAAGTACTACACCTCTTCAATTTTCACACATGACCATTTGGTTGAAGCACATGTAGTATGTTTGGTGTGGAATCTTGCACATGCTGTAGGTTTGACATTGATGTAGCACGGTGACATACACCAACGTATGTTAACAGAAGTGTTCAACTTTTTGAGAGATTTTGAGAGCATAAATAACGAAAAACTGTTTCTACTGCAAGAAGGTCAGTCAACCGGAGGAGACAGATTTAGGTTAATTAACAAAAGGATGAAAGAGAAGATGAGAATATTTTTACTCAGCAGCTTTACCTACCTGCAGGGCTTGAAAGGGAAGTAGAAGCCTATTTAACAGTACATCTCGAAGATTAATTGAATAAATACTTAATAGAGAAACATTTGCATGGCTATAGTTAAAGAGCAGTGGGGCTGGACTAATTGGGTAGCTCTCAATCAAGTGACTTGGCCACAAAAGGCTGAATGGCTTTCTTCAATACTGTAGGTTTCTGTCACTCAGGATAGAAACCGTGAAACAAGTGGTCCTTGTTGGCACAAACAGAATTGCTGGAAAAACACAGAAGGTCTGGCAAAATCTGTGGAGAGAAAGCAGATCCTTGAGAACAGTCTGACACTGATTATTCAGTAGAAAGTAATTCATCAGAAGATTAAGCAGACAGTGCAGAGGAGATTGGAACGATAATGGTTGCAAACCACTTGTGTTGGAAAACCTCAAACCTTATTTCTGACCATTGTGAATTGGATTACAACAAACCATTCAAGAAACAGCTTGTTTACTTTATTCATGCTCAAAAACCCAACACAGCACTTTTATTCAAACATTTAATTTTTAAATAGCTCAGTTGTCAGTTTACTGATTAGTTGAAGTGGAGAAGCAGAAGACTGATCTCTCATTCTGTGGCTCTTCAATGAATTATACAGTTCACTTCATAGCTAAGAGATTGATAAGGTTCTTTCTGAATTTCACCCAGAGGAATGCATATATAAATGGATTAACACAGCTGTGCAGAAATCCTAAACTTTGATTTCCAACCAGAGCCCTATCAATATGATTACGCTTCTCACAAGTTTCAGCAATAAATTTGGTCCTCATCAGTATGTCAATGAACATAGTAACGTTGTACGGTAGCCAACAAATTACAAAAGCCAATACCACCACTGTGATGACGTTCATGGCTTGATGTTTCTGACGTCCCTTTGTTTGATACAGTTTCAGGATTATCACATTGAAACAGAAAATTATGACAACGAGTGCAATGAGAAAGTCGATAAAATGATGCAAAAACCTGATATTCATTTTCCATGTTTCTGTCAATTTACCATCGAGTATGTAACAAACCTTTCTATTGGAATTAGGTAGAGTATATTCGCCCTTATGTAGAACTGGTAAAGACAGAAGAATGGCCAGCAACCAAATAGCAATACAGGCCAGAAATGGTCTGTTCCATCTGTACGTCTGTTTGGAGTAGATAGTTGCCAAATAGTGATCAATACTGACACAAGCCAGAAACAAAAAGCCACTGTAGAAGTTAACTTTCTGTAACATGCTGATGATTTTACACATGGTATCACCAAAAACCCAGCCTGATACAGCATCCACTGCCCAAAAAGGCAAGGTCATGGCAAAGAGCAGATCAGCCACTGCCAGCTGAAGCAGGTAGATGTCTGTGGATGATATGGTCCGTCGATTATAAAGTAGGACAGTCATTACAATCATATTCCCTGTCACAGCGAGGAAGCACACCAGGCTATAGATAACAGCCAGAGCCGTGTTGATTGACTCATTGATGACAGAAGTACAGGGCGACGTGTCTGGATCAATACTGGAATCATAGAAAACTGTATAATTTTCGAATAAATCATCAAAGTCAAAATCGCCAATTTCAAACTTCAGGTTGTCCATTTTCTGAAAGAAAGAATATCATGGAGTGAGAACAATCTATAGATAACAGCCAGTGTTATGTTGTTTGATTTGTTTCCTGTGAAAGTATAGGGAAATATGTTTAGACCATCGTCAACTTCAGCATGTTCAGCATAATTGTCAAACAGGTTGCTTGATTTGTCTCAAGTCTCTTCGTGAAAGCAAACAGTAGCTGTAACTAAAGACTCAGAATAAAGCCAACTTATGATTTTTTTTAAACTTTGCAACTAGGCACACACAGAGAATACTAAAGGCGTCCCCCTCACCTCCATCCAGAGCCCCAAATAGTCCTTCCAGGTGAGACAGAGGTTCACCTGCCTGTCTTCCAACCTACTTTACTGCATCAGGTGCTCCCGATGTGGACTTCTCTCCATCAGGGAGACCGAACGTTAACTTAGGGAATGGTTCACCGAGCATCGCAGCCGGGCCCATAGGAGCTGATTGGACCTCCCAGTCACCACCCATTTTAATTCCCCTTCCCACTCCCTTTCTAACATGACCATCCTTGGCCTCCTCTATTGCCAAAACAAACCACAGTACAAATTGGAGGGACAACTCCTCATCTTCCACCTGGGCAGCCTACGGCCTAGAGGATTCAACATTGAGTTCTCCAATTTCAAATAACCTCCCTCCCTGTCCCCTGACTCCCTTCCCAGCCCTCCCCTCTCCCTTCCACTCCTCCCAGCCACCAATCGGATTCATTTCTCCCATTGACCAACCAGGTTGTACCCTCTACCTGTCTTCACCTCTCCCCACTTCACCACCCTGCCCCTATCAACCCCTTTATCTGCAGCTCCCCCTACACCCACCCCCAGTCCTGAGGAAGGGTTGCACCCAAAACATTGACTTCTCCACCTCCTGATGCTGCCTGGCTTGCTGAGTTCTTCCAGCCTCCTGCCTGCCCATCCTGGATTCCAGCAGCTGCAGGTTTTTTTTGTCTCCAGTCAAATGAGTTAAGATACCTACATACATTCTTTTGCAGAAGATAGACTCAATCTTGCAAAATGGAGTAGGTTTATTACATTTAAGTCTATGGATAATATTAAATGTCGATAATAAAGGATGATAATCATTATGATTGTGTTCCCTAGCACACCAGATATAGATAACAGCCAGAGCTGTAATGATCCAAAAGCCACTAACCATAAGGACTTACGTCAGGGTGAACGTAAGAGTACCTGCCACCAGTGCACTTTTCAAACAAATCAAAAAAGTCCATATCATCATTGAAAGAAAACAAAAAAAAATCAGGAATTAAGCACTCATAAAGGAATATATTGAGCAGGGTTACTGAACATGGACTTTGATAACAGAGCTGTTTTGAAATAATGTCTGATGGGATAGATAAAGGATTTCTATTATTTGGAATTTAAGAGGAGGTTTATTATAAAATTCATGCACCTATGATGTCAGAGAATATGACAGAATTAATGACAAATTTTGTAAATAGTCTGAAAAAACAACAATTGGAGTAAAGAGAGATTTCTTGGATTGGACATGGCATTACTCAGAGATCAGTGCTGGTGTAATGTAAGATGTGTGGTTTATAAATATCAATATCATTTATCTTAGAGTTTGACTTCTAAACTAATGCATGAGGGTTTCAGCCAAATGTGTAAGTGGTTTTAGTCTTTAACTTATCAGTTTTTCTGAAGCCTTGGTTTTAGATGTATATATATATTGACAGAAGCTTACATGGAAATCAGGGTTGTGAGGACAATGCAAGCAGACTTCAGGGTGATAAGTTGAGTATGTGGGCATACTGGGAGATGGTGGCAGATTAGCAGCACAGTATACATGCTCCTGCACTGAGTTTGTCTGCTTCATCCACTTTTACTTATTTTTCTTTATTCTCTGCTTTATTTTCCACTTCATCCTTACGTATCTTCTGTGGACAGCTTCAAAGTGTCCAGAGAATCTGATGCAGGTCTCTCCCCGGAGGTGGCAGAGGGAGTCATGTTTATGCCCTTAGTGACTGCAGTGGAGGAGGGAGACGAGGATGGGTTCCTGGTGGTGGAGGAGGGAGGCGAGAATGGTTCCTGATGGTGGAGAAGGGGCGCGAGGATAGGCTCCTGCTGGTAGAGGAGAGAGGTGAGGATGGGTTCCTGGTGCTGTGGGCGGGGGGGGGGGGGGGGGGGGGGGAGCGAGGATGAGTTCCTGGTGCTGGACGAGGGGGGGGGCGAGGACGGGTTCCTGGTGGTGGAGGAGGGGGTCAAGGATGAGTTCCTGGTGCTGGAGGAGGGGGGGGGGGCAAGGATGGGTTCCTGGTGCTGGAGGAGGGGGGGAGCGAGGATGAGTTCCTGGTGCTGGAGGAGGGGGGGAGAGGATGAGTTCCTGGTGCTGGAGGAGGGGGGGGGGGGCGAGGATGGGTTCCTGGTGCTGGAGGAGGGGGGGTCGAGGATGAGTTCCTGGTGCTGGAGGAGGGGGGGAGCGAGGATGAGTTCCTGGTGCTGGAGGAGGGGGGGTCGAGGATGGGTTCCTGGTGCTGGAGGAGGGGGCAAGTTTGAGCCCAGTGCCTGCTGCAGGACCAGGCAGCTTTAGCAGTGGCTGCATTGCTGACAGTGGCCCAGCGCAAACTCATGGCAGAGGCGTAATTGGTAGCGGCAAGATGATGGCGAGCGTTGGGGTGAGGTGAAATGATGCTGGCCGACTGCTTCCTGCTGCTGTTGGTCTCTGTGTCATAGTGGAAAGGCCTGGATTCCGGGCCATAGCCAAACTCTTAAGAAGAATTATAATGTTGAACTTCTAACTTATTTCTTTATTTTCTATTTTATACCTATGATATTGAATCTCAGGAGAAAGTGAGGACTGCAGATGCTGGATAGCAGAGTCAAGAGTGTAGTGCTGGAAAAGCACAGCAGGTCAGGCAGCAGGTAAGCCCAAAACATTGATTCTCCTGCTCTTCGGATGCTACCTGACCTGCTGTGTTTTTCCAGCACCACACTCCCGACCTTTGTATCTAAGACAGCACTGGGAATGTTGACTTTGTATACTTTTCAGTGTACTCCTATATCCCTGTACTGGAATGTATGTGACAATAAAATCTAATTCTAATTCTAATTCACTAAAATACATGGCCAGTATAACATAGATAAAGGTGAGATCATGCACTTGGGTGAGAAAAACAGAAGGGCAGAAGATTAATTAAATGGTGATGTCTTGGGAATTGTGGATGTACAAAGGGATCTGGGTGTCTTTGTACACCAGTCAATATAAGTAAACATGCAGGTACACCAACTATTAAGAAGGCAAATTGTATGCTGGCCTTGGAGGATCTATGTTCAGAAGATTTTTTGTCCAGCTCTACATTTTTAAGCTCTGATCTCCAGCATCTGCAGTCCTCACTTTCTCCGAGTAATGGGGGGATGTCTTACTGCAGTTATATAGGGCCTTGGTTAGACTCTACCTGAAATATTGTGACCAGTTTGATCTCTCTATCTAAGAGTAGATACACTTGTCACAGAAGGAGTGCAGTGAAGTTTCATCAGGCTGATACCAGGGATGACATATATGGAGAGATCAGTTGACTGGGCCTGTATTCATTAGGGTGAGAAGAATGAGAGGGGATCTCATTGAAATATATAAAATTCTAACAGGACTAGACAGACTAAATGCAGGGAGGATGTTTCCTTTGATTGAGGAATCTAAAAGCAGGGGACATAGTTTCAGCACATAGAATAGACAATTAAATCTGAAATGAGGAAACATTTCTTCATTCATATCCATGCCGCCTCATAAAATATTGACCAGCATTAGCTTGGTTTTGATTTACAAGAATGAAGGATTGACTTTTGCTTATGTGACGTCACAGTTTGGAAGACACTAAGGGGTGGGGTACAGTTTTCAGAAGACCTGGCTGGGTTCAAATGTCAGAACAGTTTCTCCTGGGGAAAGGAATTAGTTTAGAACAGTTAGGAATAGATTTTTAGTTTGAAAATTCCAGACCAAAAGTATTTGGTTAGGAACTTGAAGGGCTTATTTAATGTTTGAAAGTTTAAGGTCAGTTTTGTCAATAATCAAGGAAAAGGTTATCAATTCTCAAAATTAGGAATTGAAAGAAATAGTTAAGTCAAAGCTGCAGATGCGATAGTGTTACCCCTTGTCACATCATCAACATTGCAGTCCCTTGCAGATAAGGCTGACTCTCATCCACTCTCAGGGTGAGGCCCATAGGTGGCTGTAGAGAACGATGCAACTTCCGCAGGCTCTGTTACACTTGGAGCAAAAGGTGGTTGCAGGGAGGGATGGGTGGGGCATTGGTGTGGCAGCGTACTCCTGGAGTTTTCGCGTGGCTTCCACTTTTTCCTGATGGCAACTCTTCAGTTGCTCAAAGCCTTCCTGGATGCTCCTCCTCCATTTTGGACAGTATTGGGCCAGTGCTTCCCAGGTGTCTGTAGGAATGTTGCACTACACCAGTAAGACCTTGAAAGTACCCATGAAGAGCCTGGGGCTCGCCTGCCATCTTGAAGCTGAAATGTCTCGTGTCAGTCATGTGGGCAACATGCCCAGCCCATTGTGGCCAAAGAAGTGTGGTCAGTGCTTCAATACTGGGGATGTTGGCCTGGTCGAGGATGCTTGTGTTGGTGCATCTCTCTTCCCAGTAGATTTGCAGAATCTTACATAGGCAGCATCGGTGGAACTGATTTAGCACCTTGTGGTGTCTGCTTAGATAGTCCACATCTCAGAGCCATATAGGAGGGAAGGAATCAACACCACTCTGTAAACTATGATCTTGGTGTCAGATCTTGTTGTCATAGAACATTGAACAGTACAGCACTGTGCAAGGCTTCGGGCCTCGATTTTGTGCCGACTTTTTATCCTATTCTAAGTCAAACTAACCTACTTTCCCTTAATCTTGCTATCATCCAAGTGCCTATCCAAGAGTCACTTAAATGTCCCTCATGTATCTGACTCTACTACCACCACTGTCAGTGCATTTCACGCACTTATCACTCTCTGTATAAAGAACCAACCTCCGACATCTCCCCTAAACCTTCCTCCAATCACCTTAAAATTATGACCCCTCACGATAACCATTTCTATCCTCAGAAAAAGACTCTGGTTGTCCACTCTATCTATGCCTCATCATCTTGTACACCTCTATCAAATCACCTCTTACCCTTCTTCACTCCAATGAGAAAAGCCCTAGCTCCCTCAACCTTTCTTCATAAGATCAGCCCTCCGGTCCAGGCAGCATCCTGGTAAATATCCTCTGCACCCTCTCTAAAACTTTCACATCCTTCCTATAAAGAGGTGACTAGAACTGAACACCATATTACAAGTGCGGTGTAACCAGGGTTTTATAGAGCTGCAGCATAAGCTTGCAGCTCTTAAACTCAATCCCATTGCTAATAAAAGCTAACACATCATACGCCTTCATAACAATCCTATCAACTTGGGGGCTCTTTGAGGAATCCATGGACGTGGACCCCAAGTCCCTTTGTTCCTCCACACTGACAAAAATGCTGTCTTAATCCTGTAGTCTGCATTCATATTCACTTCCAAAATGAATCAATTCACACTTTTCCAGGTTAAACTCTATCTGTCACTTCCCAGCCCAGCTCTGCATCCTGTCAATGTCCCATTGTAACCTACAACAGTCCTCTATATTACCCACAAGTCCACAAACCTTAATGTCATCAACAAACTTATTAACCCACCCTTCCATTTCCTTATCCAAGTCATTTATAAAAATCATAAAGAACAGAGCTCCCAGAACAAATCCCTGTGAGACACCACTGGTCACTGAGCTCCAAGCAGAATACTTTCTATCTACTACCACTCTCTGTCTTCTATGGGCTAGTCAATTCTGTATCCAGACAGCCAAATTTCTCTGTATGCCATGTCTCCTTACTTTCGAAATGAGCCTACAATGGGGACCTTATCAAATGCCTAGTAAAAAATCAATATACACCACATCCACTGCTTTACTTTCATTAATGTGTTTTGTCACATCCTCAAAGAATTCAATAAGGTTTATGAGACATGACCTTTCCCTTACAAAGCCACGCTGACCATCTCTAATCAAACTATGTTTTTCCAAATACTCATAAATCCTCTCTCTCAGAATTCTCTCCAATAATTTGCCCACCACCAACATCAGACTGACTGGTCTGTAATTCCCACAGTTATCCTATTTCTTTTCTTGAACAAGGGAATAACACTTACCACCCTCCAATCATCTGGTACTACATCAGTGAACAGTGAGTATGCAAAGATAATCACCAATCTCTTCCCTTGCTTCCTGTAGTAACCTTGGGTATATCCCATCTGGCCCAGGGGACTTATCTATCCTCATTTGTTTCAAAATTCCCAGCACATCATCCTTCTTAATATCAACCTGAATATCAGCCTGTTTCATGCTGTCCTCACAAACGACAAGGTCCCTCTCACTAGTGAATTCTGAAGCAAAGTATTCATTAAGGACCTCCCCTACTTCCTCAGACTCCAGGCACAAGTTCCCTCCACCATCCTTGATCAGCCCTACCCTCAGATTGGCCATCTTCTTGTTCCTCAAATTAGTGTAGAATGCTTTAGGGTTTTCCTTAATCCTCCACAAGGCTTTTTCATGCCCCCTTCTAACTCTCCTAAGTTTATTCTTCAGTTCCTTCCTGACTACCTTGTAACCCTCTACAGCTCTGTCTGATCCTTGCCTCCAGAACCTTAAGTAAACTTCCATCTTCCTCTTGACTAGATGTTCCACGTCTCTTGTCATCCAAGGTTCCTTCATTCTACTATCCCTTTCTTGTCTCAGTGGGACAAACCTATTCAGCACTCACAGCAAATGCTCCCTAAACAACCTCCCACATTTTTGTCATGCATTTCCCTGAGAATATCTGTTGCCCATTTATGCTCTGCAGTTCCTGCCTAATAGCATTGTAATTCCCCCTCCACAAATTAAATACTTTCCCATACAATCCGCTCCTATCCCTCTCTACGACTATATTAAAGGTCAGGGAGTTGTGATGACTATCACTGAAATGTTCTCCCACCATGAGATCTGACAACTGACCTGGTCATTGCCAAGCACCAAATCCAATATGGCCTCCCCTCTAGTCGGCCTAACACCCTTTTCCTCAGTGGCCGAAGGCTGAGCTAGCACACTGGTAGTGGTGCTGGATTTCTTCATCAATTGCTGCTTTGGCCAACAGGAAGGATCCAAGGTATTGGAAGTGATCGATGCTCTTGAAGATCTCCCTGGGGCCTTGATGATCGGGGATTCACTCCTCAGTGCCAGGACAGGTTGGTAGAGGACCTTCACCCTGTGGATGCTCAAGGTGAGACCCATGCTCTGGTATGCCTCAATAAATGTGCTGACAATGGTCTAGAGTACATCCTCTGAGATTGCACCTAAGCACGCAACATCTGTATACTGCAGTTCAATGATAATTGTCAGGATGACTTTGAGTTCAGCTTGAAAGTGATGGAGGTTGAATAATTTCTTGCGAGTTCTGTAAGAGAGCTCCACTCCAGCAGCTTGTCGGCGGCAAGGTGAAGCATTGTGTTGGAACAATGATGCAGCCCTGCTTGACACATGTCTGAACATGGAATGGATGGGTGGAGGGGGACCATTTGTCATTTCCATAACTTCTGTGTTGTCATGAAGCAGGCGAAGGATGGTGACAAACTTCATGGTGCAAACAAAGTGGAGAAAGACCTTCATAATGTTTCCTGAATGACAGTGTCAAAGAAGGCCAGGTACATGGGTAGATTCTTTTCTCTGCATTTCTCCTGCAGCTGTCGCAAGATGAAAATCATGTCTGTTGTGCCTCTCCATGGCCGAAGGCCGCATTGCAATTCCGGGAAAAGGTCCTCAGCCACAGGAAGTAGACAGATGAAGAGGATCTTGCAACGACATTTCCAAATGTCGCCAGCAGTAAGATTCCCTGTAGTTACCACAATTGGCTCATTCCTTTTGTTTTGAAAATGCTCATGACTGTGTGATCTTGGATCCCAAGATGCTGTCTATCTTCCAGATAAGGCAGACACGGGTGTGTATCTGCTGTGGGAGCTCTTTGCCTCCACACTTCAGTGCCTCAGTGGGGATACCGTCAACTCTAGCTTTGTCATTCTTCAGTTTGAGGATGGCCTTCTTTACTTTGTGTAAGGTTGGGGTATTACTGATATTATGAAAATGTGGGTGTACCTTTAAGAGAATGAAGGACATGGCAAGTACACAGAGTGCTGGAGAATTTACAATGTAACATTTGATTCAGAACAAACAGCACTCGCTGAGTTGCTATGAGACAAAAACACAAATTTGAATTCGGGCAGTCAGTTTAAATTATACACCAAAAAAAAATCAAACTCCAATCCAGTTTGAATTGCACATATTGAAAATCTTAAAAGCCAGTGACACACTCTGATACTTTGGGGGTATAAGACCAGAGAAAACTGAACAGTTAAGAGGTGAACACTGGGGTGGCGCAGTGCTTAGCACTATCGCCTCACAGCACCAGGGACCTGGGTTCAATTCCTGCTTCAGGCAATTGCATGGAGTTTGCGCATTCTAATGTCTGAGTGGGTTTCCTCCCACAATCTCCATGATATAAATTGGCTACGCTAAATACCCATAGTGTTAGGGGTGAATATAGGGTAGGGGAATGGGTCTGGGTAGGTTACTCCCTGGAGGGTCAGTGTGGACTTGTTGGACTGAAGGGCCTGTTTCCACACTGTATGGGATCTGAACTGCCTAGCCAAGTGTAAAACAGATGGTTTTGAAAAATAGCTCTTAAAAGTACCTTTTCGATCAGTAACCTGTGATGCAGAAATTCCTAAGAAAAAGAAAAGAAGACACAGGAAGGTCTGAATAGAAGAACGAAAACTTCCTGGTTTTGAGGTAGGAAGTGTGGTTTTGTAAATCTTAATTGGGAGTTTTATCGGACTAGTATTGTAGAAGGGAAGGTAAAAGATAGGTTAGAGAAAGAAATCGTAAATAGTGGTTAGTTAATTATTCTCTGTTATACTTTAAGAAATAAAGTTGTTAATTTTTACTTTAAATAGTTCTGGGCCACTTGACTTTTTACAGATTACTGCACGGGATAAATCTTTTCTGTGTTGCTGGTTTTAAATTAAGCAGGAGGGTTTACCTTGTGTCGTAACAGTTTGGGACTTCTCCAGGATTGTTACGACAGGGGATAAATCCTCCTGTTTAGGGTGTAGGTTTACTCGCTGAGCTGTAGGTTTGATATCCAGACGTTTCATTACCTGGCTAGGTAACATCATCAGTGGCGACCTCCAAGTGAAGTGAAGCTGTTGTCTCCTGCTTTCTATTTATATGTTTGTCCTGGATGGGGTTCCTGGGGTTTGTGGTGATATCGTTTCCTGTTTGTTTTCTGAGGGGTTGATAGATGGTATCTAGATCTATGTGGTTGTTTATGGCGTTGTGGCTGGAGTGCCAGGCCTCTAGGAATTCTCTGGCATGTCTTTGCTTAGCCTGTCCCAGGATAGATGTGTTGTCCCAGTCGAAATGGTGTTTTTTTTTCATCCATGTATAGGGCTACAAGGGAGAGAGGGTCGTGTTTTTTTGTGGCGAGCTGGTGTTCGTGTATCCTGGTGACTAACTTTCTTCCTGTTTGTCCTACGTAGTGTTTGTGGCAGTCCTTGCATGGAATTTTGTAGATGACGTTGGTTTTGTCCATGGGATGTACTGGGTCTTTTAAGTTTGTTAGTTTTTGTTTGAGAGTATTGGTGGGTTTATGTGCTACTAGGATTCCTGAGGGGTCTTAGTAGTCTGGCTGTCATTTCTGAAACTTCTTTGATGTATGGTAAGGTGATTAGGGTTTCTGGCTGGGTTTGGTCTGCTTGTCGTGGCTTTTCTTGAGGAATCTACGGACTGTATTTTTTGAGTATTCATTCTTCTTGAATACGTTGTATAGGTGGTTCTCCTCTGTTTTCCGAAGTTCTTCTGAGCTGCAGTATGTGGTGGCTCGTTGGAATAGTGTTCTGATACAGCTTCGTTTGTGGTTGCTGGTGTAGTTGAGTATTTGGTCAGTGTTTGTTGGTTTTCTGTATACGCGGGTTTGTAGTTCTCCGTTGTCCTTTCTTTTGACTGTGACGTCCAGGAATGCAAGTTTGTTGTCGGTTTCTTCCTCCTTGGTGAACTTTATGCCTGTGAGTGTGTTGTTGATGATGTTAAATGTCTTTTCTATCTTGTTTCGTTTTGTGATGACAAAGGTGTCATCTACATAGCTGACCCAGATTTTTGGTTTGATGGTTGGTAGGGCTGTTTGTTCTAGTCTTTACATTACTGCTTCTGCTATGAATCCTGTTAGCGGAGATCCCATGGGTGTGCCGTTGGTTTGTTTGTAGACTATGTTGTTGAAGGTGAAGTGGGTGGTGAGGCACAGGTCCACTAGCTTCATGATGTTCTCATTGGTAATGTGATTGATGGTGGTTGGGGTGTGTGTGATGGTCTCTTCTAAAAGTGTGGTAAGTGTTTCCTTTGCCAGGTCGATGTTGATGGAGGTGAACAGTGCTGTTACGTTGAATGAGATCATTGTTTCATCTTCCTCTGTTTTGGTGTTTTTGATGATGTTTAGGAATTCCTGGGTGGAGTGGATGGAGTGTTGTGACTCTTCTACTAGGTACTTCAGTCTTGCGTGTAGTTCTTTGGCCAGTCTGTAAGTTGGTGTTCCAGGTAGTGAGACTATGGGTCTGAGGGGGGCTCCTGGTTTATGGATTTTTGGTAGTCCGTAGAATCATGGGGTGTTGGTCCCATCTGGTTTCATTTTCTGCTTAATTTATCTTTTAAGAGAGCTATTTTTCAAGCAGTCTGTTTACATGTCAACTGTTCAATTTCCCCCAGTCTTATATCCCCAAAGCATCAGAGTGAGTCATTGGCTTTTAAGATTGTCAATATACTCAATTCAAACTGGATTGGAGTTTGATATTTTTCGGGGTATAATTTAAACTGATTGGCTGAATTCAAATTTGTGTTTTTGTCTCATAGCAACTCAACAAATGCTGTTTGTTCTGAATCCAATGTTACTTTGTAAATTCTCCAGCACTCGGTGTACTTGCCATGTCCTTCATTCTCTTAAAAGTACACCCACATCTTCGTAACACCTCCCCCTTTAAGAAAAAATGAACCATCATAATGAAAAGATGGCTTAATTTTTTTCTCTACTGAGGGGAATCAAGCGGGCTAAAAGGGGTCATGAAATACCTTTAGCAAGCAGAATTCAGGAAAATCTCAAAGCATTTTATTCTTATATAAGAAGCAAGAGGTTAACAAAAGAAAGGATTGGTCCACGGAAGGATAATGAAGGAAGGCTGTGTGTCGAACCTGAGAGAATGGGTGAGATTCTGAATGATTACTTTGTATCAGTGTTCACTGAGGAGAGGGACATGATGGATGGTGAGATTAGAGATAGACGTTTGATTAGTCTGGATCACGTTGGCATAAGGAGGGAAGATGTGTTGGGTAGGCTAGAGGTTATTAAGGTGGACAAATCCCCAGGACCAGATGGGATCGATCCCAGGTTGCTGAGGGAGACGAGAGAGGAAATAGCTGGAGCCCTGACAGATATCTTTGTGGCATCCTTAAATACAGGTGAGGTGCCAGAGGACTGGAGGGTTGCTTATGTTGTCCCCCTGTATAAGAAGGGTGTAGGGATATTCCGGGTAAATACAGACCAGTGAGCCTGACGTCAGTGGTGGGAAAGTTGCTGGAGAAGGTACAGAGGGATAGGATCTATTTATATTTAGAAAAGAATGGGCTTATCAGTGATAGGCAACATAGTTTTGTGCGGGGGAAATCGTGCCTTACCAATTTGATAGAGTTCATTGAGGAAGTGACCAAGTTGATAGATGAAGGAAGGGCTGTTGATGTCATATACATGGACTTTAGTAAGACATTTGATAAGGTTCCCCATGGTAAACTAATAGAGCAAGTGAAGTCACATGGTGTGCAGGGTGTTCTAGCGAGGGGGATAAAGAACTAGTTGAGCAACAGGAGACAGAGAGTAGTAGTTGAAAGGAGTTTTTCGAAATGGAGAAAGGTGACCAGTGGTGTTCCACAGGGGTCAGTGCTGGGCCACTGTTGTTTGTAATATACATAAATGATCTGGAAGAGGGCACTGTTGGTATGATCAGTAAGTTTGCAGATGACACGAAGATTGGTGGAGTAGGAGAAAGCATAAGGGACTGTCAGAGAATACAGGAGGATATAGAGTTGGGCAGAAAAGTGGCAGATGGAGTTCAATCCAGACAATGTGAGGTGATGCATTTAGGCAAGTCTAATTCTAGAGCGAATTATCTTGTAAAAGGAAGAGCCTTGGGAAAAGTTGATGAGCAGAGAGATCTGGGAGTGCAGGTCCATTGTACCCTGAAGGTTGCTGCACAGGTGGATAGAGTGGTCAAGAAGGCATATAGTATGCTTGCCTTCATTGGACGGGGTTTTGAGTATAAGAGCTGGCAAGTCATGTTAACATTGTACAAGACATTAGTTCAGCTGCATTTAGAATACTGTGTACAGTTCTGGTCGCCACATTACCAAAAGGATGTGGATGCTTTGGAGAGGGTACAGAGAAGGTTTACGAGGATGTTGCCTGGTATGGAAGGTATGAAGAGAGTGCGTTAGGTTTGTTTTCATTAGAAAAAAGGAGATTGAGGAGGGACCTGATTGAGGTTTACAAAATCATGAAGAGAATAGACAGGGTGGATAGAGATAAGCTTTTCCCAGGGTGAAGGATTCAATAAGGAGGGGTCACATTTTCAAGGTGACAAGTGAAAAGTTTAAGGGGGATACACGCAGCAAGTACTTTACACAGAGGGTGGTGGTGTCTGGAATGTGTTGCCAGCAGAGGTGGTGGAGGCAGGCACAGTAGATTCATTTAAGATGCATCTGGACAGATACATGAGGAGGTGGGGAGCAGAGGGATACAGATGCTTAGGAATTGGGTGACAAGTTTAGACAGTAGATTTGGATTTGCTCAGATTGGAGGGCCAAAAGGCCTGTTCCTGGGTTGTAAATTTTCTTTGTTCTTTGTTCTTTGTTCTAACATACAGACAACTTTAATATAGGTTCACCTTAACTTTTCCATATACCTGTACATATATCATTAAATAAAGACAAATCTCATCTAAACTCTTATCAGTTAAATCTGCGATAACACATCTGCAATAACATTCTTCCGACCTGCAATATGTATGATATTTAAATTAAAAGGCTGTAACATAAGACTCCAACGTAATAGTCTCATATTCTTGTCTTTAAAACATTAAACAACTGGCAGTTCAATCCCATCCTCACCTCCCTGTAGCAGTACAGCTCTAACTCCAATGTCACTAGCATCGATGGCGACTTTAAAAGCTTTTGAAAACTTTGGTGTAGCTAAAACCCATTTGGTGCTAAATGAATATTTCTCAATGGTTTTCACTCAGGAAAAGGATAATATTGTCGAGGAGAAGAATGAGATACGAGATATTAGACTAGAAAGGATCAAGGTTAGTAAGGGAGGGGTGTCATCAATTCTAGAAGGAGTCAAAATTGACAAGTCCCCTGGGTCAGATGGGATTTATCCAAGGATTCTTTGGGAAACTAGGGAGGAGATAGCGGAGGCTTTGGCTTTGATCTTTGAGTCGTCATTATCTACAGGTTTAGTACCAGAGGACTGGAGGATTGCAAACATTGTGCCCTTGTTTAAGAAGGGCAGTAGAGATGATCCAGGTAATTATAGACCAGTGAGCCTTATGTCTGTTGTAGGAAAACGTTTTGGAAAGAATTATAAGAGATGGGATTTATAATCATCTAGCAGGCAACAATTTGATTGGAAATAGTCAACATGGTTTTGTCAAGGGCGGGTCATGTCTCACAAACCTCACTGAGTTCTTTGAGAAGGTGACCAAGCATGTGGATGAGGGTAGGGCAGTTGACGTGGTGTACATGGACTTCAGTAAGACCTTTAATAAGGTTCCACATGGTAGACTGTTGGAGAAAATGCAGAGGCATGAGATTGAGGGTAATTTAGCAGTTTGGATTAGAAATTGGCTTTCTGAAAGAAGGCAGCGAGTAGTGGTTGATGGAAAATATTCAGCCTGGAGTCTGGTTACTAGTGATATACCATAAGGATCTGTTTTGGGATCACTGCTGTTTGTCATTTTTATGAATGACTTAGACACAGGCATAGGTGGATAGATTAGTAATTTTGCAGTTCACGCTAAAGTTCATGGAATGGTGGACAGTGTGGAAGAATGTTACAGGTTAAACTGCAGAATTGGGCTGAGAGGTGGCAAATGGAGTTCAATGCATCTAAATGTGAGGTGATTCACTTTGGGAAGAATAAAAGGAAGGCAGAAATTGGGTCAATAGAAAGATTCTTGGTAGTGTGGATGTGCAGAGGGATCTTGGAGTCCACGTACATAGATCCCTAAACGTTGCCACCCAGGTCAATAGTGCTGTTAAGGTTTTATTGGTCGAGGGATTGAGTTCCAGAGCTGTAATGTCCTGCTGTAACTATACAAAGCGCTAGTGCGGCCACACTTGGAATATTGTGTACAGTTCTGATCATCCCATTACAGGAATGATGTGGGAGCATTGGAGAAGGTGCAGAGGAGATTTACCAGGATGTTGCCTGGTCTGGAGGGAAGGTCTTATGAGGAAAGGCTCAGAGACATGGGTCTGTTCTCATTGGAAAGAAGAAGGCTAAGAGGGGATTTGATAGAGACATACAAGATGATCAGAGCATTAGATAGGGTAAACAGTGAGAGTCTTTTTCCTAGGATGATAATGTCACCTTGTACAAGGGGCCATCGCTACAAATTGAGGGGTGATAGATTTAAGACAGATGTCAGAGGCAGGTTCTTTACTCAGAGAGTGGTAAGGGCTTGGAATGCCCTGCCTGCCAACGTACTTAACTGAGCCACATTAGGGAGATTTAAACAATCCTTGGATAAGCACATGGATGATGATGGGATAGTGTAGGGGGATGAGCTTGGATGAGTTCATAGGTCGGTGCAACATTGAGGGCTGAAGGGCATGTTCTGCGCTGTATTGTTCTATGTTCTGTGGTGAATATTGATTTCAAATGATCGAATGCCTTCTGGGATGGCTCTGAAAATGTGGCACTTTTCCAGCAATACATTTGCAGCTCTGATCTCCAGCATCTGCAGTCCTTACTTTCTTCTGGGATGGCTCTGTCAACCAAAACTTTGTGTTCTTCTTTACCAATCGGTTAGAACAAGCTTTCAATAGAATCCGCTCAGTCCTAAGAATCGAAGCACCTCTTTCTTCGAGGTTGGTCGTGGAAATTGCTCGCAGGCCTTTGTCTTTGCTTTCCATGGGGTCAACTTTCCATGGCCAATATTGTGTCCCAACAACATCACCTGTGCTTTAGCGAATTCTGTTTTGTTTACGTTTAACATCCGTTTTGCTTCTCATAGTTGTACAAAGAGCTCTGCTAACTGTACCATGTGCTGTTTCCAGGATCATTACATTGTCCAAATAGAGTGCACAGTTTGTTAACCCAGCCACAACTCTGTTCGTGAGTCTTTGGAATGTGAAGGGTGCTTCTTCATTCCAAAGGGCATCACTTTAAACTGATATAGCCCATTTGGGATTGCAAACACAGAAATTCCTTTCGCCGTGTCTGATAAGGGTACCTGCCAGTAACCATGCATTAAGTCCAACTTGGTGATGTAACTGGCTTGTCTGACTTTCTTGATACGGTCCTCTAATCTAGAAACAGGATATGAGTCCGATTTTGTAACACCATTGATCTGCTGATAATCCACGCAGAATCGTTGAGTTCCTTCCGGTTTGGGAACTAAGACAATTGACGAACTCCACTCGCTCTGGCTTGGTTCGATGATGTTCTCATCAATCATGGCCTCCACCTCCACCTGGACCTGTCTGGCTTTGGAAGGATTAAGCTGATAGGAATGTTGTTTTATTGGAGCAGTATTCCCTACATCTACTTCATGTACAATAGCATTAGTCCTCCCCATCTGATCCTTACATATGTCCTTGTACTCCCATAATAAATCTTTCAACTCTGTTCTATTCTCCTGAGACAGATAACTTACTAATCTATCCCACTCCTCAACGACTTCTTCATTTGTAAAGCTATTTTGAGGCACATCAAAATCCATATCATCTGGATTTGATTCCTCACTCTGCGGGGCAGTAACTAACACTTGTTTCTCCAGCTCTTTCTCTCAAGTGTAATACAGTTTCAAGATGTTCACATGACATACCCAATACCTTTTTTTTCTATCTTTACTAAATAGCCTACCTGCCTCAACTTTTTCTCAATTTGATAGGGAGCACTAAACCTGGCTTTGAGGGGCTCTCCTATCACTGGTAACTGTACTAACACGTTATCCTCTTGGGAAAATGTCCAAGTCTCAGAGCTTTTATCTGCCACCTGCTTCATTCTACACTGTGCCCTCTTTAGCTGCTGTTTAGCTATCTCACCTACTCAAATTAGTCTCCCCCTCACCTCCATTACATAATCCAAGCGTGAGGTCTCCGACTTTGGTCCTGCCAATTTTTCTTTAATTAATTTCAGTCACATCATGACTGAATGTTAACTCAAGGGAGTAAACTGAGTAGTTTCGTTGGGGCATCTCTAATAGCCAACAATACGAATGGGATACCTTTACCCCAATCATTTGGGTAATCCTGACAGTAAGCTCTCAACATGGTCTTCAAGGTTTGATGCCACCTTTCTAAAGCTCCCTGGGATTCAGGATGATACGTACTGGGATTAAAGTGCTTCATACCTAAACTATCCATAACCTCCTTAAACAGCCTAGCAGTAAAATATAACCCTTGGTCTGACTGAATCTCTCTGGTTAACCCATACTGTGTGAAGAAAGCTACTAACTCCTCTACTACCCTTTTTGCCTTGATACTCCATAATGTAATTGCCTCCGGACATCTGGTAGACACATCCATTATGGTGAACAAGTACTGGTTCCCACGTTTAGTTCACGGGAGGGGACCTACACAATCAAGTATAACCCGTGTGAAAGGTTCTTCAAATGTGGGAATTGGTTTTATTACCACCTGTGGGTAACCTACCATTTGGAATATATGACACGTATGGCAAAAGTTAACCACATCCTTGTGCGTTCCAGGCCAATAAAAATGTTTTTGTACCTTAGCCTGAGTCTTTCATACCCCTAGGTGACCTCCTACAGGTAGTTCGTGTGTTACCTGTAACACTTCCTATCTGTATGCTACCAACAACACAATCAGGTCCACTTCAGCCCATTTCTCCTCTGCACTAACCTGCTGTGACCTCTACCTTTCAGATAATAACCCTCCGGAATATTCTCTGCCTCCTTTTTGGAGTACGCATCCACATATATATCTTTTATCATTTTGTCTTGCTGTTGCAAGTCTCTTAGCTTTTCAGGACTAAACACTTCTGTCTAAACTTCTATCTGTTCAGGTTTTTCCTGCACCATTACATCAAACAGGGTGTCCGCTAACTGAACCTCAACTCCCTCATCTTTCTCTTTAGTTTTCGCTTTGTGCTGTGACTTATGATAGTGGGATCTGGTTACCACACAGTCTGGGAAAATATCAGGATATTTCTGTTTTGACTCCTCAGTTTCTTGGTTTTCCTTGGGCTTCTCCACAACAAGGGATGTCAGTCCCAACTTGGATCCTGCCAAATCATACCCAAGAACAAACTGAATTCCTGGAACTGACACCTTGTCAATCACTCCCACTGTAACTTCCCCAGTCTTAAGTTGGCACTCCAACCTGATCTTACATAGCGGAATGCTAAATTTCTGTTCATCTATCCCACAAATTACCACCCTCTCGGGTAACAGATCAGAAAGCGTGCATATCCGCTTGCTAGCTGTGATTAGTTAGATCCTGTATCTCGCAAACTATAACTTCTTGTTCTTGTCCCCCTTTCTTTCTGAGTAAACTTTACCCTCAGAGGCTATTTCTTTGTAGAGATCAGGTACTAACTCCATACCCAGCCCCTGCCTCGGCTGTGCACTCTCCTGCAGCTCCCTCAGCTCTTCTTGGGATCTCTTTTACTACCTTCATTAATGCCACTGGCTTAGCTTCTTTACCACATCTTTTCCCACAATGCCTTTCTTTAACGACCAGCACTGTGTCTTTACGTGTCCCACTTTACGACAGTGGAAACACCTGAGGCCTTTCACCTCCTTTCCATCCTCTTGGGCTTCTTTTTTATCCTGTGGTAAATTCTTACCAGTGCTATCTACTCTGGGTTTCGTAGTGTAGGATCTCCCCTTCTCCCACTTTCTATCTCTTCCAGGACGAAATTCTAGCCGGAAGCTTGTCTTATGCACCAACATGTAGTCATCTGCTAATTCTGCTGCCCTACTTATTTCCTGAACTTCCTGTTCCTCTCCATTAATTCTTACCTTCTCTGGAAGTGAGTTTTTAAACTCCTCCAGCAGAATAATCTCTCTTAGATTCTCAAAGGTCCGATCTATTTTCAAAGCACGCACCCATCGATCAAAATGACTATGATTAAATCTTTCAAACTCAACATCAGTCTGACCTGGTTCCTTCTTTGTGTTTCTGAACCACTGTCTATATGCTTCTGGTACCAATTCATAAGCACTTAAAATAGCTTGATCAACCTTGTCATACGCTCTTGACACTTCATCTGACAGTGCGGCAAATACCTCACTAGCTCTGCCTACCAGTTTAGACTGAACTAGCATTAGCCATAAATTCTCCGTCCACTCCATCAGCCTAACCAATTTTTCAAATGAAATAAAGAAGGCTTCAACATCTTTCACATCAAAATGTGGCAGAGTTTTGACATATTTATATATATCACTACCTTCTTTTTAATCTCCATCTTTTAAATTTGATTTTGCTGGCTAAGTCGTAACTTCTCAAGTTCAGAATCTCTCTCTCTCTTTCTCTCTCACTTTCTTCTCTTTCTCTTTGCTCAACCAAAATCCTTCTTTCTCTCTCTTTTCTCTCTTCTCTTTCTTCTCTCTCTCCTTCCTCTCTCACTCTCTCTCTCTCTCTTTTTTTATCTTATAACTCCATTTTCCTCAATTGTAATTTAAGTGTTTCCACCTCTATTGCACTTGTCTGTTTCTCTGACACACCTAAGTGTTTGGGTAATTCCCTTACTGTTTCAGCTTTACTTTGTCCTTGGTTAAACCCAAATCTAACTTCTTTGCTAATTCTAAAAGTATTGGCTTTTTTCTTTCCTTATAACCTTTCTTGGCAAATCTGAGAATCATCTTCAAATCCTAGAACTTCTTTAGCAATTTTAAGAGCCATTTCTCTCACATTTAATTTAATCAATCACAAGTCACCAAAATTAAACAAATTGTCTCACCTAAGTTTATTTAAACATCTAGGACGCTAACCTGCAAGTGTTTAAATGCTGGGAGGTTTTGTATCCCCAAATCTATTCAAATCTGTCCAGACCAGTTCAAATCACGTTCCCGAGCCCCCAAACTGTTACGACATGGGGTAAACCTAGCTGCTTAATTTAAAACCAGCAACACAAAAAAGATTTATCCGTGCAGTAATTTGTAAAGCATTGAGTGGCCAAGGACTATTTAAAGTAAAAATTAACAACTTTGTTTCTTAAAGTATAACAGAGAATAATTAACTAACTAGTATGTATGATTTCTTCCTCTAACTTATCTTTTACCTTCTCTTCTATAATACTAGTCCGATTAATCTCCTAATTAAGATTTGCAAAACCACATTACTTATCTCAAAACCAGGCAGCTTTCGTGCTTCAATTTGGATCTTCCTATATCTCCCTTTCTTCTTCTTAGGTTTTTCTGCATCACAGATTACTGATCAAAAAGGTGCTTTTAAGAGAGCTATTTTCAAGCAGTCTATTTAAATGCTGGGTTGGCAGTTCTCCTCTCAACTGTTCAATTTTCCTCAGTCTTATACTCCCAAAGCATCAGGTTGTGTCATTGGCTTTTTTTTGTAAATATATTTATTAACAAATTTTGTTTAACTTTACAAACATATAAAATTATTGAAAAATACAATCAATAACAAATATCAGTATAATAAAAAGAAAAAAACAGAAATTACAATACAACTACTGTCTACTAACTATTAACCTATCCTATAATACAAAACAAATCCTAACACTGTGCAAAACAACACCAAAAAAGGAAAAGAAAAAAAACCCCACAAAATACAGAACTGCTATGCTCGACGCAAAGCTCGCAAACAAAGGAACGGAAGCATTGTATATATACCCATATTAACTCAGGAGACCCCCCTCCAGGGCCCAGGGCTTGACAAATCTAACATCTTGGTTAAACAAAAGCCCTAGTTAAGATAACTGACAAAACTATATCCAAGTAACTCAAGTAGGGCTGCCATGTCTTATAAAAATGGTCTGTTGTGGGGTGCACCATATTTGTAAAAATGTCCAAGGGAATGTGCTCCACCATTAGTTTCTGCCATCCCAGCAAGCCCAGAGGGTTCTCACATACCCAATTCATCAGAATATTCTTCCGTGCACAGTATGCAAGAATATTAAATAGTTTCTTCCCATACCCATCTAAAGATGGTAAATTCGGTAGACCTAAGATGTCGGGTCTATTTTGATTTCAGTCCTCAATACCCTCCCTATCTCTCCCGCCACAGCGCTCCAATAAACACGGAGCTTGTGGCATGTCCAGAAGCAATGGGTAAGAATACCTACACTTACTTTACATTTGGGGCACACTGAAGATGCCCCTTTTTTAAACTTTGCCAGACAGTCTGGTGCCAGATGAGCCCTGTGCAGAATTTCTAACTGCGTAGTGCATGTCCTATTTACAGATTGAGATCTTTCAAGTATTCTCCCATATGTTCTCCCATGTTTCAGAAGAGATCTCCACTCCTAGCTCTTGCTCCCAGACCTCACATAACCAGTTAATATCCTGCCAGGCCCGGCCACCCAGCAGGCAATAGAGGGCACTAACCGAAAGGTGCTTGTGGAACATAGCAACAACCTCTCTGTATCAGGCTTATAGGGCTTAGTGAGAAGCATAGTCTTCTTCTGGATGAAATCCCTAACCTGAAAAAAACGGAAAAGATCTCTGCTGGGTAACCCGTATTTGCGGCTCAGTTGCTCAAAAGACATCATAACCTCCCCCTCAAATGAGTCTCCCAAACTAGAAACTCCTCTCGCTGCCCATAGTTTGAACCCTGAGTCCATCATCCCTGGTCGGAAACCTGGCATGCCAACTATAGGTGTAAGTGGCGAAGTCTTGGATAAACAACCCTCACTCTGACGCATCGCCCTCCATGCCCTGACTGTACTAATGACAAAGGGATTCCAGCAGTGGTCCATAACTGTCCTCATCTTATCCATGAACATCAGGTTAATAAGAGGACACTTTGCTTAGGGGCCTTCAATATCCAGCCATATTGAGCTTATTACCTACCCAATCACAGACAAAGGACAGCAGGGAACTCAACTGATACCTTCTGATGTCTGGGAAATCAACCCCGACCCCTCCTTGAGGCAACTGTAATTTAGTAAGTTTGATGAGGGGCCACCCACGATGCCAGATAAACGAACCAACCCAGCGTTGATATGGGAAACATTATAGGGAGCATACACATAGGATAAAGCAAATGAGGAAGAACATTCATCTTAATGAGAGATATTCGGCCCAGCCATGAAATTGGAAGAGCCTCCCATCTCTGGAGATCTCACCTAATATTGTTGAGCAAGTGAGCAAAGTTAGTCCGAAATAACAGATCAAACTTGGGGGTAATAAAAATGCCTAGTTACCGGAAACCTGCTCGTGACCATTTAAAAGAGAACTTAGATCCACCTTCAACTTCTGGCACATCCTTAAGGTATCCCAAAGGCATAGCCTCCGATTTTGTAAAGTTAATCTTATTTCCTGAAATAGCCCCAAATGAACTGATACATTGTATCAAATGGGGTACGGAGGTCATCGGGTTCGATAAAAACAGAGGGACATCATCCGCGTACAGTGTTAATCTTGTGTGCCCTCGATCCCACTTCCGGAGCGATTATGTGGACGTTCTGACAAATGGCCTCTGCCAGCAGCTCTATCACCAACATAAACAACAACGGTGAGAGGGGGCAGCCTTGCCCCTACCAATCCTAAAATTCCCAGAATTCACCCGTTGGTGATAACCACGGCCAGAGTGTGGCGATATAAAACCTCCACCCACCTCGCCAAGACTCCACCCAACCCAAACTGTTCTAAGACATAAAAAATATACGGCCATTCCACCCGGTCAAATGCTTTCTCTGCATCGAAGGAAATCACCAACCCCTGAATCGATTGTTGCTGACAAACTTGGACCATATTCAGCAACCTTCTAATAATATTAGAGAACATACAGCCCCTTATAAAGCCTGTCTGGTCCTCTTTAATAATATGGGGCAACACCCTTTCCAGTCTCAGCACCAGGATCTTGGACAGAATCTTCAAATTTGAATTTAATAGAGAGATGGGCCTGTATGAGGCACAATCCTCAGGAACCTTCCCCTTCTTAAGAATTAAGGAAATATTAGCTTCTCTTAAAGAGGTAGTAGGCATTCATGATTGTACATCTCCAACATCAGCCCTAACAGAATCTCTATAAACTCCTTATAAAACTCACCCGGAAGACCATCAGGGCCAGGTGCTTTCCCACTCTGAAGTTGCCTAGCTGCCTCCTCTATTTCCTAAACTGTCAAGGGGGCATTAAGGAGACAGGCCTGTTCCAAGGTTACCCCTGGGAGGTCCAGGTTCTTAAAAAAGGTCTCCATTTTAGCACTCCTGTCTTCGCAACCTTCAGACCGATACAATTCAGAGTAAAAGCTTCAAAAAACCTCATTAATCTTTTTAGCATCGTATGTAAGGACGCCAGCACTGTCTCTGATTGCAGTAATGGATTGGGGAGCATGCTTTTTCCTAGTCAGGTCGGCTAAATACTACCCTGGCCTATCCCCATATTCGAACAGCCTTTGTCTTGCAAAAGCAATTTCTTTCTTTGCGTTTTGTGACAGTATTGAATTCAAGGCAGCCTGCAGGGCCATGATCCACTGTAGCTTAGTCACCGACGGCCGCGGAAGATGTGCTGCCTCCACAGCTTTCAACCGCGTCTCAAGTAGACTCTGTTGCTCCTCCTTCTGTCATTTCTGGCTTGCCGAATAGGAAATAGCTAATCCCCTAGCAAAGGCCTTAGCAGTCTCCCATAGCATAGATGGACTACTAGCTGTGTCTGAGTTGATAGTCAAGAATTCCTGAAAATCCTTCAAAAAGTATTCCACAAATTTGGAATCCTTAAGGAGAAAAGGGTCCAAACTCCAATGCCGCAAACCTAGCCCTTCACTCTTGGCCTTAACATCCAAATATACTGCCGCGTGATCAGAGATATCTATATTCCCAATTTTACAACCCATAATCAAATCCAGAAGGGCCGAGGGAGCCAGAAAGTGGTCAATCTTCATGTGACATTTATGTGGGTTTGATAAAAAGGTGAAGTCCCTGCCGGTAGGGTGAAGACATCTCCAAATATCCACCAGCCCCAACTCCTTGCATAAGTCAACCACCTGTTTGGCCTGCGAAGAAATAGTTGGAGACCCAGAAGGCATCCTGTCCACTGTTGGATCCAAAAGACAATTAAAATCTCCCCCCATAATAATGTGTCGTGTTCTAAAAGCACTCAACTTAGAGAAAGCACTAATCAAAAATTTGAGAGGATGCGCTTGAGGACAGTAGACATTTAAAATGCCATATTCCTCCCCATTTATCAAGGCTTTAAATATCACAAACCATCCCTGCTCATCTTTCACCTGCTCTAATAATGTGTACGGAAGATTCTTCTGGATAAGTACCGCCACTCCCCTACTTTTAATAGTAAAGGATGAAAAGAATACCAGGTCATAACCCCCCCTGTTGTAATTTCAGGTGTTCCCCATCATCAAGATGGGTTTCCTGCAACAAAGCGATATCAACCCTTTCCCTCTTAAGGCTAGAAAGCACATTTTTCCTTTTAACAAGCAAATGACTTCCCTTAATGTTCCAGGTGCACCATTTAATAAGACACTTAGCCATATCCCCTTTCAGACACCCTTGAACCCCTCAGAGGGAGAACCCCCCTTGCAAAGCACCGAGCATAAGTAAATAAAGACTCATAGAATCGAGAAACTATATATACAAAAACTACTCTATCATAACTATAAACAACTATTACTACCAAAAACTACAAAGAAAACCAACTATAAAACCTTGAATGGAAGACTCTTCCCCCTGCCCATAGGGGGCACACACCCTACCCATCCCCTCCTTCACAGCTCCTTCAAACCTGGAATGTGCCCCAGCCTTAGGCCAGAAAAAAAAACAAAGAGATGATCCTTAAATCAGCAGAAAAAAGACTAAGTCAGTATGAGCACTCCACCCATCCCTGGCTTCCTGTCACCCCTACTTGTGACTAAACGAGAAACAGAACAAACGAAGAAAAGGGGAGGAGACAACAAAGAACATCCACAAAATTTCCCATCAGAAAATCCAGTTATTAAAAAAAAGGAACAACTTATTCCAAGGTCTTTTCCGCGTTTCCAAAAAGGAAATTATTAGGGAGAAAGAAAGGAATTTTAAAAAGGAAGAGAAAACATGGGGAAAGATAGAAAAGAGAACATTAACCGTATTCTTCAGGCCAATCCGTCTATTTTAAAGTGTCCACAAAATGTTTTTAGTTTTATCCGCTGAGTCAAATTTATAAACTGAGTCCTCGTGGCTGAAACAATGCACTGTGGGGGCCGGAGTACTGGATGCCCAGGTTCCTCGGCCTCTTTTTAACTTCATCGAAGGAATTCCTCTTTCGAATGAAAGCTACAGAGGAAACCTTGGAAAACATGATTTTTGACCCCTTGTACAGCAGCGCCTGCGGATCTTTTCCCAGGGATCTGGAAGCTTTTATGACTTTTTGCTTGTCCTTATATGAGTGGAAGTGCACTAGGACCAGGCGGGGATGCTGCACCGGCCCTGACCAGTGCTCTGTTAGCTGATAAAGCCTTTTCAATCTGAAGCCTGCTGGACTCCATGTGAAGGCCCAAAAACTTCAGCAGCCAGTTTTCAAAGAAGCTGACCGGCTGCTCACCTTCCTCACATTCAGGGAGCCCGACAATTCGGAGATTTATCCTCCGACCTCGATTTTTGAGGTTGTCAATATGATTTTGCAAGGCCTGCACCTCTCGCTCCAGCACCTGGATCTGACTGGATGAGGACTCCATCACAGCTTCCGAGGCCTTAGTCCGACCCTCCACCTCCTCCAGCCTCTCCCCGAGGCCCTGGATCTCCTGTTTGTGCTTCTGCAGCATGGATGTGATAGGTTGACCTGGGCATGAATCTCCCCACGGATGTCCTCAATCGCAGCCCCAACTTTCAAGGTAAGTTTCTCCATCGCCGCAGCCAATTCCTGTGAGTCTGTCAGTTCCCCGGGTGGGGGCCGGAGAGGCTGCTCCTGCTGCAGTCTCCGGTGTTGTAGGTGCTGCAGGGGAGAGTCCTCCCTGTTGCTGTTTGCTCACTCCTTTTCCCTTTGGCATCCTTCCCACTCCCGAATATTAACAAATATGTGTTCTGTAAGGTTTTAAACTAATAATTCCACCATATAAATTGGCCAGGGATGGCAAAAATCACCAGTACGCCTTGGCTGTTAGGCAGAGCTGTTCACAGCAGTTCTACAGAATCGCAGCCATCTTGCTGAGTCCATGTCATTGGCTTTTAAGATTGTCAATATACTCAATTCAAACTGGATTGGAGTTTGATTTTTTTGGGGGGTATAATTTAAACTGATTGGCCAAATTCGAATTTGTGTTTTTGTCTCATAGCAACACAACGAATGCTGTTTGTTCTGAATCCAATGTTACTTTGTAAATTCTCCAGCACTCTTGGGTGCTTTGCAAGTCCTTCACTCTCTTAAAGGTACACCCACATCTTCATAACACTGAGCTCATGGCAGGTAGTAGGCTGTGGGATGTGTTGAAGGACACTCGGATCAATTACAGAGTTCTGATTCAGAATGTCTCTGAAATGCTCCCCCCAATGTTGCTTGATGGCTTCTTTATCCTTGATAAGAGTCACCCCATCGTTGCCACAGAAAGCTGTGGTGGCAGATTCCTTGTGGATATTTAAAGCTGAGATATTCAGGGAATGAAGGGTCATGGGGAAAGGGCAGGGAAGTGAATCCTATTAAATGGCAGAGTAGGCTCAAGCAGCCAAATGGCCTACTTTTCCTCCTGTTCCTTTTTCTTATGATCTTATTTAAATGTATTAAGTTTAAGGTGACAGGGGAAACATTTCAAGGAGATGTGGCAGGCATGTTTTTTGCACAGTGGGTGGTAGATGCTTGGAAGGCACTGCCAAAGCAGACAGTAGAAGCAGAAACATTAGCAACGTTTAAGAGGCATATAGACAGACACTTGAACAAGTAGGGAATAGAGAGATAGGGAACAAGTACAGGCAGATGGGATTAGTTTAGAATGGCATCAAGATCAGCACAGACATGATGGGCTGAAGAGCCTATTCCTGTCCTGTACTGTTCTATGTTCTATACTATGATGAAAGGACGTCTCATTAGCAGGTTTTCAAATTTGCTGGAATTCTCCTGGAATCCATTAAGTTCTGGAATGTTCAGATAAATACTTCCACAATCTTGACAGCCACTTCCTCTAAAACCTCAGGTGCAGGCCATTAGGCGATTTGTCTTCCTTCAGTTACATTAATTTATCAAATACTTTATCCCTAGTGATAGAGACTGTCAAGATCTTGTCTCCCATTCGCACCTTGCTTATCTGTGATCTTTGGGATGTTTATAGTGTCCTTTACCCTGAGGACTGAAGCGATATATTGTTTTTAATTATATGTCATCATTAATTCCCCAGTTGTCTCCTTAAAAGGTTCCACCCACCTTTTTACGTTTTCATTTTATATACACGTAGAAGGTCTTACCATTTGCTTTATATATTTCTTGACAATTTGTTTTCATAATCAATTTATGACAATTGTGGTGCCTTGTTGCACACTGCCATGAATTCCCAATGTTTCACCACCCCAAGTAAAGAAATTTCTCCTTATTTCATCCCTTAATTTAAGCTACTTCCCTACTTCTAGACGCACCACCCAGGATAAATATTTTATACCTGGATCTGACTAAAAGGAGTGAGGAGTTGCATACATTTAGTATTAATAAAAAGACTATACTGGAGAAATTAATGGGACTGAAAGCTGGTAAATCCCCAGGACCTGAAGTCTGCATCCCAGAGGTGGCTGTACAGATAATCAATGTATTGGTGATTATCTTCCTAATTTCTAAAGATTCTGGAATAATTCCTGTGGATTGGAAGATGGCAAATACCACCTCAATATTTAAGAAGGGAGCGAGAGAATTAATGGGGAACTGCAGCCCTGTTGGTCTGAGATGAGTAGATTGGAAAATGCCAGAATCTATTATAAAGGAAGGGATAATTGGGGCACTTGGATGATAATTATCAGATTGGACAAAATCAGCAGGGATTTGTGAAAAGGCCATTTTTAATTAACTTGGTTGTGACCATTGAAAATGTTATTGACAAAATTGAAAAAAGGAGAACTGTTGGATGTAATATATTTAGATTTTTAGAAGGCTTCAGGAGTGTTTAAACTAATTCAGCAGGGGGATGGGAACCTGAATTGTAGCTTCAATGTATAGGAGGTTGAGAGTGGTGAGGTAATGAATAAGGTTGCAGGAGTGTACTGGCAGGCAAGAAGGTGGTTTGAAGTGTGTCTACTTCAACACCAGGTGAATTCAGAATAAGGTGAGTGAATTTGCAGCATGGGTTGGTACCTGGTACTTCGATGTTGTGGCCATTTCGGAGACATGGATAGAGAAGGGGCAGGAATGATTGCTGCAGGTTCCGGGGTTTCGATGTTTCAATAAGATCGGGGAAGGTGGTAAAAGAGGGAAAGTGTGGCATTGTTAGTCAAGGATGGTGGCAGAAAGGACATTTGAAGATTTGTCTACTGAGGTAGAATGTGCTGAGGTTCAGAGAGGTCGCCCTGTTGGAGTTTTCTATCAGACTCCAAATATTTCCAGCGATGTAGAAAAAAGGATTGCAAAGATGATTCTGAATAGGAGCAAAAGTAACAGGGTAGTTGTTAAGGGGGACTTTAACTTTCCAAATATTGACTGGGAATACTGTAGTTTAAGTATTTTAGATTGGTCAGTATTTATCCAATGTGTGCAGGAAGGTTTCCTGACACAGTATGTAGACAGGCCAACAAGGAGCGAGGCCACTTTGGATTTGGTACTGGGTAATGAACCCAACCAGATGTTAGATTTGGAGGTAAGTGAGCACTTTGGTGATAGTGACCACAATTTGGTTACGTTTACTTTCTTATTGGAAAGGGATAAATATACCGCAGGGCAAGAGTTACAGCTATGGGAAAGGCATTGCGATTAGGTAAGATTTAGGATGCTTGGGGTGGGGAAGGAAACTGCAGGGGATAGATAGAATTGAAATGTGGAACTTGTCCAAGAAATAGCTACTGCATGTCCTTGATAAGTATGTATCTGTCAGGCAGGGAGAAAGTGGCTGAGCGAGGGAACCGTGGTTTACTAAAGAAGTTGAATCTCTTGTCAAGAGGGAGAAGAAAGCTTATGTTAAGATAAAACGTGAAGGCTCAGTTAAGGTGCTTGAGGGTTACAAGTTAGCCAGAAAGAACCTAAACAGAGAGCTAAGAAGAGCCAGGAAGGGACATGAGAGGTCTTTGGCAGGTAGGATCAAGGGAAACCTTAAAACTTTCTGTAGGTATGTCAGGAGTAAAAGAATAAGTAGAGGAAGATTAGGGCCAGTCAAGGACAGTAGTGGGAAAATGTGCGTGAAGTCCGAAGAGATAGGAATGGCACTAAATGAATATTTTCCATTAGTATTCACACTAGAAAAAAACAATGTTGTTGAGGAGAATACTGAGATACAGGCTATTAGACTAGACAGGATTAAGGTTCATAAGGAGGACGTGTTAGCAATTCTGGAAACTGTGTAAATAGATAAGTCCCCTGGGCCGGATGGGATTTATCCAAGGATTCTCTGGAAGGATAGGGAGGAGATTGCACAGCTTTTAGCTTTGATCTTTATGTCATCATTGTCTACAGGAATAGTGCCAGAAGACTGGAGGATAGTAAATGTTGTCCCTTTGTTCTAGAAGGGGAGTAGAGACAACCCTGGTAATTATAGACCAGTGAGCCTTATTTCTGTTGTGAGTAAAGTGTTGAAAAAGTTTAAATGATAGAATTTATAATCATCTAGAAAGGAATAATTTGATTAGGGACAGTTAACACAGTTTTGTGAAGGGTAGGTCATGCCTCACAAACCTTATTGAGTTCTTTGAGAAGGTGACCAAACAGGTGGATGAGGGTAAAGCGGTTGATGTAGTGTATATGGATTTCAGTAAGGCATTTGATAAGGTTCCCCATGGTAGGCTATTGCAGAGAATATGGAGGCATGGGATTGAGGGTAATTTAGCTGTTTGGAACAGAAATTGGCTAGCTGAAAAAAACAGAGGGTGGTGGTTGATGGGAAATGTTCATCCTGGAGTTCACTTAATAGTGGTGTACTGCAAGGATCTGTTTGGGGGCAACTGCTGTTTGTCATTTTTATAAATGACCTGGATGAGGGTGTCAAAGGATGTGTTGATAAATTTGCCAGTGACACTAAAGTCACTGGAGTTCTGGACATTGCAGAAGGATGTTGTCGGTCACAGAGGGACATAGATCAGCTGCAGAGCTGGACTGAGAGGTGGCAAATGGAGTTTCATGTGGGAAAGTGTGAGGTGATTTACTTTGGAAGGAGTAACAGGAATGCGGAGTACTGGGCTAATGGTAAGATTCTTGGTAGTGCAGATGAGCAGAGAGATCTTGATGTCCATGTGCATAGATCCCTGAAAGTTGCCAGGGATGGGGTTGCTAAGAAGGCATATGGTGTGTTAGCTTTTATTGGTAGAGAGACTGAGTTTTGGAGCCCTAAGGTCATGTTGCAACTGTACAAATCTCTGGTGCGGCAGCATTTGTAGTATTGCGTATAGTTCTGGTCACCACATTATAGGAAGGACATGGAAGCACTCGAAAGGGTTCAGAGGCGAATCACTAGGATGTTGCCTGGTATAGAGGGAAGGTCTTATGAGAAAAGGCTGAGGGACTTGAGGATGTTTTTGTTAGAGAGATGGTTAAGCGGTGACTTAATAAAGCCATGCAAGATGATCAGAGGATTACATAGGGTGGACAGTGAGAGTCTTTTTCCTCAGATAGTGATGGCTAGCACAAGGGTACATAGCTTTAAATTGAGAGGTGATAGATGTTGGACAGATGTCAGAGGTAGGTTCTTTACTCAGAATGTAGTAAGGGTGTGGAATGCCCTGTCTGCAACTGTAGTGGACTTGCCAACATTAAGGGCATTTAAATGGTCATTGGATAAACATGTGGATGGTAATGGAATCGTGTAGGATGGATGGGCTTCAGATTGGTTCCACAGGTCACCGCAACATGGAGGGTTGAAGGGCCTGTACTGTGCTGTAATGTTCTATGTTCTATGTTTTTGATGAATACCCCCATAGGAGGTTGATTAGAAAATTTAAAGCACATTAAAGGGATAGGAAATGATGTACTGTCATGCATTAAGGATGTACAAATGGACAGAAAACAAAAATTTGGAATAAATAGGTCATTCCTGCATCACCAGACTGTGACTAATGGGGTACCACAAAGATCAGTACCTGTTCACAACATGCATCATTGATTTGCAGTTGGGGATCTGTTGTAATATTTCCAAATGTGCAGATGATACAAAGCTAAGCAATAATGTATGTTGTGGGAAAACCTAAAACATTTTCAGAAAGATTTAGATAGGCTTAGTGATTGGGCAAGGATGTGGCAGATGGGATATAATATTTAAAAATATGAGGTTATCCACTTTCATAACCAGAACAGAGATGCAAAGTTCAGTACAAATTTTCCTCCAAAAAATATAACTAATATTCTTTATTGGCTATCCCTCAGCCAATTTTGGATCCACATTCCTATAATCCCTTTTATTCCATGACCTCTAGCTTTCTCACAAGTCTGTTGTATGGAATTGTCTCAAACACTTCTTGGGAGGCACGTACACCCCATCAATGACTTTCCATTCATTAGTACTTCTTTTTACCTCTTCAAAAAATCCAACAAGTCAGTTGGACAGGATTGCCCCATAACAATTCCATACCGTCTTCCAAATCAATCAACATTTTTCTGGGGGGGGTTGATTAATATTATCCTAAGTAATTGTTTCTGGAAGTTTCCCCACCACTGAGTTAAACTGACTGGCCTTTGGTTCCTGGGCCAATCTTTAAAACATATTTTTAAACAGGCACATAATGTTTGCCATCTCCAGTCTCTCAGCAGCAACTCTGATCAAGGGAAAACTGAAAGATAATTACCAGTTCCCTTGCAATTTCCATGCTTACTTCCTTGAATATCCCTGGATGCATCTCCAAATTTAAGTACCAGCAGTTTACGTAATACATCCAGCTTAAGAATTTCAAACCCTTCTAGAGAATGGGATTTCTCCTCTGCCACCATGGTCTGGTCAAACATTTGTCAAAGGTGGCAAAGTAACACACTAATCCTTTCAGCTTTGTCCATAGAGAAAGCTTTCACATTGTTCACCGTATTAAAACCATAAGAAATAGGAACAGGAGTAGGCCGTTTGGCTCCTGAGGCCTGCTCAGCCATTCAATAGAATCATGGCTGGTTCGACACTCGTGACGAAAGATGTTGAGATGAAACAGGAAATTGTAGACCAGTGAGTCGCATGTCAGTGGTTGGGAAACTACTTGAGAAAATTCTGAAGGAGCCAATTAATACCCTGTTGGAAAGGGCTGGATCAATTATTTTATTCCTGATGAAGGGCTTTTGCCCAAAACGTCGATTTCGAAGCTCCTTGGATGCTACCTGAACTGCTGTGCTCTTCCAGCACCACTAATCAAGAATCAATTAGGGGTAGTCAGCATGGCTTTGTCAGAGGGAGGTCATGCCGCGCAAATTTGTGAGAATTTTTTGAAAATGTGATCAAGTGTGTGGATGAGGGAAGTTGAGTTGATGTAGGTTATATGGATTTTAGCAAAACTTTTGGCAATGATGCCCGTGGGAGACTGATTGAGAAGGTTAAAGAACATAGAATTGAGGGAAATGTGGCAAGATGGATCAGAAACTGGCTTAATAATAGGACACAAGGGGTAGTGGTAGAAGACTATTTGAGTGACTGGAAGCAGGTGTCCGGCAGGATCAGGACTTGAACCCTCATTGTTAGTTATACACATTCTGTGGCAAATGGTATTTAACCCTGATAAGTGTGATGTGGTGCACTTTGGAAGAAGAAACATGTTGAGGGAGTATTAAATGAATAACAGGACACTGGGTAATGCTTATAGGAACATAAGGATCTTGAGGTAATTATTCACAGATCCCTGAAGTCGGTAGAGCGTGTGAATAAGGTAGTTAAGAAAGAATATTGGACACGTGCTTTCATCAGTCATGGCATAGAGTATAAGAGCAAGGAGGTAATGTTGGAGTTTTACAGAATATTGCTCAGACCGCAGCTGGAGTATTGTGTGCAGGTCTGGTCACCTCACTCCAGGAAGAACTTGATAACCCTAGATGGGATACAGAGGAGGTTCATGAGAATGTTGCCTGGGATGGAGAAATTGAGCTTTAGGGAGAGACTAAATAGGCTTGGATTATTTTCTTCAGAGCAGGGAAAACTGAGGGGACAACATGATTGAGATGTATAAGATTGGGAGGGATATGGACAGGGTGAACAGAAAGAGCAACTGTCCCCCTTGGCCGAGGGGTCAATCATGAGAGGGCATAGTTTTAGGGTAAGGGACAAGAGATTCAAAGGCAATTTTGGACTAAACATTTTCACACAGCAGATGGTGGGAATCTGAAATGCACTACCTGGGAAAGTAGTGGATGCCAGAAACCCTAAAAACTTTTTAAAATATTTGGATGAGCACTTGAAATATCATAACATTCAACGATATAGGACAACATAGAACGTAGAACACAGGACAAGTGCAGGAAATTGGGATTAGCATGGCTTTTGTAGTAGTTATGTTGGTGCAGACTCGATGGGCTGAAGAGCTTTTCCTGTACTGTACAACTCTATAAATCTGGGGAAGGGGGCCAAACTTTCTCAGTTGTGATTCCCAGATGACATCTCACCAGCACCTTGTATAGTTGCAGTAAGTCTTTCTCATTCTTATACTCCAACCCCCTTGATATAAGGGCCACTATTCAATTAGCCTTCCTGATTACCTGCTGCATCTATGTGCTAGCTTTCTGTGTTTCATGCTCAAGTACTTTGCTTTGCAGCTTTCTGCAGTTTTTCTCCATTTAAATAATATTCTGTTCCTTTGTCCTCCCTTCCAAAATGAACTACTTTGCATTTTCCCACATTATACTCCATTTGCCAACTTTTTGCCCACTTACTTAACCTGTCCTCTATAAACTATTTGTATCTCTCTCAAAATCTACCTTTCCACCAATTTAAGTGGTGTCTCAAATTTAGCCACAGTACATTTACTTCCTCCCTCCAGCTCAGTGGCTCAGTGGTTGGCACTGCTGCCTCATAGCACCAAGGACCCAAGTTTGATTCCAGCCTCGAGCGACTGTCAGTGTGAAGTTTGTACATTCTCCCTGTGTCTGCATAGGTTTGCTCTGATTTCCTCCCACAGTCCAAAGGTGTACAGGTTAGAATCCATTGAATTCCTACAGTGTAGAAACAGGCCCTTCGGCCCAACAAATCCACACTGACCGTCTGATGAGTATCCCAGTCAAACTTATTCCCCTACCCTAATACTCTATATTTATCCCTGATTAATGCACCTAACCTATGCATCCCTGAACAGTATCGGCAATTTAGCATGGCTAATTCACCTAACCTGCGCATCTTGGACTGTGGGAGGAAACTGGAGCACCCGGAGGAAACCTACGCAGATACAGGGAGAATGTGCAAAGTCAACACAGTTGCCTGAGGCTGGAATCAAACGCAGGTCCCTGGCACTGTGAGGCAGGAGTGCGAAGCACTAAGCCACTGTGCTGCCCCCTAGGTGAATTGGCCATGCTAAATTGCCCATAGTGTTCCGGGATGTATAGGTTAAGGGCATTACTCGGGGAAATATAGAGTAGTAGGGTAGGGGAGTAGGTCTGGGTAGGGTACTCTTCGGAGGATTGGTGTGGACTTGTTAGGCCAAATGGCCTGTTTCCACACTGTAGGGATTCTATGATTCTTAGTCATTAATATCTTTTGGAAACACTTATATGTAACATCACTGGTTATGGATTACCAACTGAAAAGGTACTCCTAATCCCCGCTCACTGTTTCCTGCTTATTAGCCAATTCTCTGTCGTGCCAATATACTGCCTGCAAAACCATGTGCCCTTATCTTATGATTTAACTTTTTGCGAGGTACCTTGTTGAATGCCTTCTGGAAGTCCAACTGCAACACATCTACTGGCTCCCGTCAATCCACTTTGGTTCAGACTTCCTCGAAAATCCCAAATAAATTAATTAGACACGATTCCTTTTCATGAGGCCATGCTGACGCTGCTTGACTAGATTATGGTTTTCCAAGTGTGCTGCTGTGACTTTCTTAATAATTGATTCCAATACTTTTCTTACAGTGGATGTTGGGCTAATTGACCAATAGTTTTTGCCTCACTCATTCCCTTTTTTAAAGACACTTCAACAGCAAAATATGTTTTTGTAATGCTGTACTTCCTATAGACAAAAAAACTAGTTCTTACACACTGAGTTAAACACTTACAGCTTATTATAAACTAAATGTTACCTACCTATAGCCAATATCAGGATCTCCAAAAGTTCCTTTGCTGCAGAATTTACACACTTAACAACTCAGCTTCTTCAATGTTTCCCCTCATTTCACATTAAATATATTTTATCTTTTAAATTACTTAATTCAATATGTTCTTGATAAGCTTCGTTACTGCTTTCACACCCATTACTGAAATGTTCCTGAAGCTCTAAATGTTTATCTTTAACTGCTGTTATATTATCACAGACTGGTGTTAGTTACAGATAACATGAACTCTAACTGTCAGCAATGTGTTCATTATTAATTCAAAAAGCACATAGCTTCTGAGCAACTCTAAATAAAGGCCATTCTAACTCAGCCAAATGACACTATGGCTGTCTGGTTCCCCTCAGAACAACAGTAACACATCAAATTCTCAGTCTGCAACTCAACACATGTTTCCCCACCACAACCTCTGTGGAGAAATAACAGTATGGTGCTAATGTTGCTGAGTCAATGAAAGGAAGATAGTTTTGCAAGCTGAACTGGGCTGCATTCACAACTCTGTAATATTTTGTCGTCTTGGGCAAAGCAGTTGCCATACCATGCTGTGATGCTTTCAATGGTGCATCTGTAAAAATTGGCAAGAGTCATTGTGGACACACCGAATTTAGATTTGCATTTTGTTGTCACATGTACTCATGTAAAAGTGGACAATGTCACTACATGTGGTAGAAAATACCCAGGTACAAAATCTTAGTTACAGGAAGAGAGAAATAAAGAAATAAGTTAAAAGGTTCAGCACTCCAGTCTTCTTACCATAAAGTAAGGGCAGTACAGTGGCTCAGTGGTTAGCACTGCTGCCTCACAGTACCAGGTACCCGGGTTTGAGTCCAGCCTTGGGCAACTGTCTGTGTGGAGTTTGCATGTTCTCCCCTTGTGTGCGTGGGCTTCCTCTCACAATCCAAAGATGTGCAGGTCAGGTGAATTGGCTGTGCTAAATTAACTATCATATGAGATGCATTAGTGAGGGGTAAATATGGGGTAGGTGAATGGGCCTGGTTGGTTGCTCTTTGGAGGGATGATGTGGAGAAAGTGAGGACTGCAGATACTGGAGGTCAGAGCTGAAAAATGTGTTGCTGGAAAAGAGCAGCAAGTCAGGCAGCATCCAAGGAGCAGGAGAATCGACGTTTTGGGCATAAGCCCTTCTTCCAGAATCAGAAGGGCTTGTGCCCGAAACGTCGATTCTCCTGCTCCTTGGATGCTGCCTGACCTGCTGTGCTTTTCCAGCAACACATTTTTCAGCTCAGGAGGGATGATGTGGACTTGTTGGGTTGAAGGGCTTGCTTCCATACAGTAGGGAATCTAATCTAAAAGTAGAAAAATAAAGAAATAAAGTTAAAATGTCAAACATAGTCTTCCTTTCTCAAGCCATGGACTTGCAGATGCTCCAAACTGGGCTTCTCTGTTGAGAGAGCCCCTGGTCAGAGGTGGCATAATATGACTGAAGTTCACAGAATTAGCTTGCCTGATTGAGTCTTAAAGTGAGGTCATAAGGTGGCACAAAGGGAATTTTGCAAAGGAGTTATCCCAAGGTAACAGGGTCTACTTTGAACAAAAAATCATATAAATTAATATGCAGAACCTTCTGTAAAAAAAAAGCTGCAGTTGTCATAGGAGACAGTTTGATAAGAGATGTATGAGGACAGGCAGCCTGATGTTTGTAGCAAGCATTAATTTTTTTAAAAAGTACGATCCCACAACAGAGACAAATGAGAAGATTTATGAGTGACAGTAGTTTAACCTTAGGGAGGTCGGCGAGGAGAGTTTGTCTACTGAGTTAGTATGGGTGAAAGTCAGAAATAGGAAAGGAACAGTTGGGAGTTTCCTATTGACCCCACAATAGCAACAGAGATATGGAGGAGCAGATTGGGAGGTATATTTTGGAAAGGTGTAGAAGTAACAGGGTTGTTGTCATGAATGACTTCAACTTCCCCAATATTAATTGGAACCGCCTGAGTGCAAATAGTTTGGATGGAGCAGATTTTGTCAGGTGTGTCCAGAAAGGGTTCCTGACTCAATATGTAGATAGGCTGACTAGAGGGGAGGCCATATTTGATTTGGTGTTGGCAACGAACCAGGTCAAATATCTCGGTGCCAGAGCATTTCGGTGAGAGTAACATAGGCTGTTAGATTAGATTCCCTACTGTATGGAAATAGGCCCTTCAGCACACCAACCCTCTGAAGCGTAACGCAACCAGACCTTTTCCTCCACCCTATATTTGCCCCAGACTAATGCACCTAACACTATGGGCAATTTAGCATGGCCCATTCACCTGACCTGTACATCTTTGGATTGTGGGAGCAAACTGGAGCAACCGGAGGAAACCCACACAGACACGGGGAGAATGTGCAAACTCCACACGGTCACCCGAGGCAGGAATTGAACTTGGGTCCCTGGCGCTGTGAAGCAGCAGTGCTAACCACTGAGCTTCCATGCCATCCACAGTCCTGGAGAGTCATGGAGAGGGATAAGAGCAGATTGTATGGAAAAGTATTTAATTTGTGGAAGGGGAATTACAATGCTATTAGGCAGGAACTGTAGATCATAAATTGGGACCAGACACTCACAGGGAAATGCATGCCAGAAATGTGGAGGCTGTTTAGGGAGCACTCGCTGCGAATGCTGTATGGGTTTGTCCCAATGAGGCAAGGAAGGGATGGTAGGGTGAAGGAACCTTGGATAACAAGAGATGTGGAACATCTAGTCAAGAGGAATAAGGGAAAAACTTAAGGTTGAGGGAAAAAGGATCATTCAGGGATCTAGAGAGTTACAAGGTAGCCAGGAAGAAACTGAAGAATGGACTTAGGAGAGCTAGAAGAGGGCATGAAAAAGCCTTAGCGTGTAGGAGTAAGGGAAACCTCAAGGAGTTCCACAGTTATGTGAGGAACAAGGGGATAGCCAGAGTGAGGGTAGGGCCGATCAGGGATAGTGGAGGAAACTTGTGCTTGGAGTTGGAGGAGGTAGGGGAGGTCCTTAATGCATACTTTGCTTCATTATTCACTAGTCAGAGGGACCTTGACATTTGTGAGGACAGCGTGAAACAGGCTGATACGTTCGAACAGGTTGATGTTAAGAAGGAGGATGGGTTGGAAATTGTGAAACACATGAGGATAGATAAGGGAAGAGATTGCTGTGCCCTTGGCAATAATCTTTGCATCCTCACTGTCCACTGGAGTACTGCCAGATGATTGAAGGATGCCAAATGTTATTCTCTTGCTCAAGAAAGGGAATCGGGATAACCCTAGGAATTACAGACCAGTCAGTCTTATGTAGTGTTGGGCAAATTATTGGAAAAATTCTGAGAGGCAGGATTTGTGTTTACTTGAAAAGGCATTACTTGATTAGAGATCATTAGCCTGGCTGTGAGAGTGGCAGGCCATGCCTCACGAGCCTTATTGAGTTCGTTGAGGATGTGACAAAACACATTGATGAAGGGAGAGCGGTGGATGTGGTGTACATGGATTTTAGCAAGGCATTTGATGAGGTTCCCCATGGTAGGCTAATTCAGAAAGTAAGGAGGCAGGAAATTTGGCTGTCTGAATACAGAATTGGCTGGCCTATAGAAGGCAGAGGGTGGTAGTAGGCGGAAAGTACGCATCCAGGAGCTTGGTGACCAGTGGTGTTCTGCAGGGATCTGTTCTGGGACCTCTGCTGCCTGTGGTTTTTATAAATAACTTGGATGAGGAATTGGAAGGGTGGGTTAGTAAGTTTGTTGATGACATGAAGGTTGATTCACTAGTGAGTAGTGGGGAGGGCTGTTGTAGGTTGCAGCAGGACATTGACAAGATGCAGAGCTGGGCTGAGAAGTGGCAGATGGAGTTCAACCTGGAAAAGTACGAAGTGATTCATTTTGGAAGGTGAATCAGAATACAGATTACAGGGTTAAAGGCAGGATTCTTGGCAGTGCGGAGGAACAGAGGGATCATGGCGTCCATATCTATAGATCCCTCAAAGTTGCCAACCAAGTTGATTAGGTTGTAAAGAATATGTGTGGTGTGTTAGCTTCCATCAGCAGAGCTCTTGAGCTTCAGAACCGTGAGCTTGGTATTTTCTCATTAGAGTGAAGAGGGTGAGAAGTGACTTGGTAGAGGTGGACAAGATGATGAGAGTATAGATAGATAGAATTTTTCCCAGATCTGAAATGTCTATCACGTGGGAGCATAATTTTAAGGTAATTGGAGGAAGGTTTACGGGAGATGTCAGAGGTAGGTTCCTTACTCAGGGAGTGGTGGGTGTGTGGAATGCACTGCCAGTAGTGGGAGTAAAGCCAGATATATTAGGGACATTTAAGTGACTATTGGATAGGATCATGGATGATAATAAATTGAAGGGTGTATAGGTTAGCTTGATCTTAGAGTAGGGTAAAAGGCCAACATCGAGGGCTGAAGGGCCTGTACTTTGATGTAGAACATAGAACAATACAGCACAGAACAGGCCCTTCGGCCTACGATGTTGTGCCGAATATTTGTCCTAGCTTAAGCACCTATCCATGTACCTATCCAATTGCCGCTTAAAGGTCACCAATGATTCTGACTCTGCCACTCCCACGGGCAGCACATTCCATGCCCCCACCACTCTCTGGGTAAAGAACCTACCCCTGACATCTCCCCATACCTTCACCTTAAATTTATGTCCCCTTGTAACACTCTGATGTACTGTTCTATGATCTATTAGGTCTAACTATATAGCTTTATTGGAACTGATGGTACAACTTTTACAACATTTAATAAAAATTAATATCCTTTTATATATCTAGTAATGAGGATAGTAAACATTATCACTGATTTTAAAATGACCTTACATGAAAGATAAGTATAATACAGGGAGAAAGAAACTGCTCACAACTCATTAGCTAAAGAATGCTAACAGTAGGTGTAACAATAAAACTTTATATATAACCAACATTAGATTCGAACTAATATTATGAATCTTATAGCAATTAGTAAGAACTAACCTCCTTTTGTATCTCCTGTGATTAGGACAGTGGGAAATATAAGATGAGTAATAGAATTTAACCAGGATAACAATGAATACGATGAATAACAGAATTCAAGCAATCCTTAGAGACATGCAAGTCTGAGAATATAATTCATCGGGTATATTGTAAGAACCAAAGGCCTCGTGATACGATGTCCAGTAAACATCATGAGGTCATGGGGAACCTAAGGCTATTGATAGGTGTGCCCATCATTGATCAGGTGTCTCACAGGATTGGATGCATAGATTAAGAGGGAAGCAAAATGACGGTGTTGCATGTAATAACTGTAACGTGAAAAGTATAAAAATGTTGCAGTGACAGGGGATATCCGTGCAGCAAAGACTTCTCTTCGGATCTGAGATTAATAGGGTGATGGGGCCCCACGTGAAGGACAGATTTGGAGCAATCTGTGGCCTCACCCCTACGTGTGATAAAGAGCTCGAATAAAGATCATTGTACTGCTGCACACAGAACTCAAGACTGTTCTTTGCCATTGCTCTCCCCCACACTGGGCATGCTTTCACCCGCATTGGGCTAAGACCAACCCAAGCATGCCAGGCATCACTGCTGCTTGCAGGGCTTCATCCCCGACTGTCACTGACTGCCTCTGACCACCGCTGCCATTATCTTTCACCATCACCATCAGCCATTGACATCGACTGGGCTCACGCTGGGCCCAGCTGCTGTCACACTCCTTAACCGCCATTGCCCTGCATAGCTCCAGTTTTCCATATGCTTAAAGTCCAGGCTGGGCCTACTCTCGCCCGTGCAGGGTTCACTCCAGGTCTGCGCTGGGCTTTCTCGAGGTCAGGGAGTTATGCCACCGATGACACTGAGCTCAAAAGGTAAGTGAGGAAAATAGAAGATAGAAAAGTAATGAGAAAAACAAAAGAAAAGCTGGCAGAGAGGATGACCTCTGACTCAGGAGCCCCAGAATCTCCTTCGCCCCTGACAAAGACCGGGTTCAGTAATGCCCTTTAGGGAAGGGGAAATCTAAATTTCTCACTTGGTTTGGCCTACATGTAACTCCAAACCCACAGCATTGGAATGTTTAACATTGGAATGGCATAGGAGGCCACTCAGTTTAAGGACAATTTGGGATGGGCACCAAATGCTGGCAATGAGACCCACATACCATGAAACTTTTAAGAAAATAACAACTGTCTTGCAGAGTGATATAGAAAGGATCATGGAAGGAGGCCAATGTAATGGAAAACATCAATCAGAATTAGAATTAGCATTACTGTCACATGTATTCATGTGAGTACAATGAAAAGTTTACAAGTTCCTACTTATGGTTCCATCTGAGGTACCAAGTTGCCTCGGTACAGATTCTTAAGCGCAAATTCTCAGAGGAAAAATTAGAGAAATAAACAAATAAAAAGTCCAGCAATAAATTAGAAAAAATGGAGAAATAAGAGATCAGAGTAGCATTCCTTTCAACCTCAATCTCGTTAGGCTTCACCTCAAAACCAGGAGTTTGAATCCATGCTGGGGCCAGGAGTTCAGTTCCACACTGAAGCCAGGAGTCCAAGTCCACGCTGAGACCGGGAATCCAAGTCCACACTGAGGCTGAGAGTCTGAGTACGCATTGAGGCCGGGGGTTTGCGTCCACATTGAGGCTGGGAGCTCAGGTCCACATTGAGACCGGGAGTTTGGGTCCACGCTGAGGCCAGGTGTTTGAGTCCACACTGAGGCCCGGAGCTCGAGTCCATGCTGAGACTGGGAGATCGAGTCCACACTGAAGCCGGGGTTCGAGTCCACATTGAGGCCGGGAGTCTGACCCCACATCGAGGCCAGAAGTTCGAGTCCACACTGAGGGCGGGAGTTCAGGTCCACGCTGAGCCAAGGTGTTTGTGTCCACACTAAGGCCTGGAGTTTGAGTCCATACTGAGGCCGGGAGTTTGAGTCCACACTGAGGCCAGGAGTCCGAGTCCACACTGAGGCCGGTAGTTCGAGTCCACGCTGATGTCGGTAGATCGAGTCCACACTGAGGCCGGTAGACCGCGTCCACGCTGAGATCGGGAGACCAAGTCCACAGTGAGGCTGGGAGTTTGAGTACATACTGAGGTCGGTAGATCGAGTCCACGCTGAGGCCAGGAGGCTGAGTCCACACTGAGGCTGGGGGTCTGAGACCATGCTGAGTTCAGGTCCATGCTGAGGCCGGGAGTCCGGGTACAGGCTGAGGCCAGGAGACTGAGGTCACCCTGAGGCCGGGAGCTTGAGTCCACGCTGAGGCCAGGAATGTGAAACCACACTGAGGCCGGGGGTTTGAGTCCACACTGATGCCGGGAGTCCTGGTCCACACTGAGGCCGTACGTTCAACTCCACACTGAGGCTGGGAGCCTGAGTTCACGCTGAGGCTGGGGGTTCGAGTCCACGCTGAGGCCGGGAGATCGGGTCTGTGTTTAGATTAGCTTAGATTACTTACAGTATGGAAACAGGCCCTTTGGCCCAACAAGTCTACACTGACCCACTGAAGCGCAAACCACCCATTCGCCTACATTTACCCCTTTACCTAACACTACAGGCAATTTAGCATGGCCAATTCACCTGACCTGCACATCTTTGGACTGTGGGAGGAAACCGGAGCACCCGGAGTAAACCCACACAGACACGGAGAGAGCATGCAAACTCCACACAGTCAGTCGCCTGAGTCGGGAATTGGACCCGGATCTCAGGCTCTGTGAGGCAGCAGTGCTAACCACTGTGCCACCGTGCCACCCACTGAGGCCGGATGTTCGAGTCCTTGCAGAAGCCAGGAGTCCGGGTCCACACTGAGGCCAGGGGTCCAAGTCCACACTGAGACCAGGAGACCGAGTCCACATTGAGGCTGGGAGTTTGAGTCCACGTTGAGGCCGGTAATTCGAGTCCACGCTGAGGCCGGGGGATCGAGTCCACGCTGAGATCTGTAGATCGAGTCCATACTGAGGCTGGGAGTCCGAGTCCACGCTGAGACTGGGAGATCGAGTCCACACTGAGGCCGGGAATTCGAGTCCACATTGAGGCCGGGCGTCCAAGTCCACACTGAGGCCGGGAGTCTGACCCCACATCGAAGCCAGAAGTTCGAGTCCACACTGAGGCCGGTAGTTCAGGTCCACGCTGAGCCAAGGTGTTTGTGTCCACACTAAGGCCTGGGGTTTGAGTCCATACTGAGACCGGGTGTTCGGGTCCACATTGAGACCAGGAGCCCAAGTCCCCATTGAGGCCAGGAGTTTGAGGCCACGTTGAGGCTGCGGGTCCGAGTGCATGCTGAGGCCGGGAGTCCGAGTCCACAGTGAAGCTGGGAGTTTGAGTCCACAATGAGGCCAGGATTGTGAATCCACACTGATGCTGGGGGTTCGAATCCAAGCTGAGGTCGGGAGTTCGAGTCCACACTGAGGCCAGGTGTCCGAGACCATACTGAGACCGGGAGACCAAGTCCACATTGAGGCTGGGAGTTCAAGTCCACACTGAGGCCGGGAGATCGAGTCCACGCTGAGGCCGGTAGTTCGAGTCCACACTGAGGCCGGGAGATCGAGTCCACGCTGAGGTTGGTAGATTGAGTCCATATTGAGGCCGGGAGATCGAGTCCACATAGAGGCCGGGAGTTTGAGTCCACACTGAGGCTAGGAGACCGAGTCCACACTGAGGCCGGTAGACCGAGTTCACAGTGAGGCTGGGAGTTTGAGTCCATACTGAGGTCAGAAGATCGAGTCCATACTGAGGTTGGTAGATCGAGTCCACGCTGAGGCCAGGAGGCTGAGTCCATACTGAGGCCAGGAGATCAAGTCCACGCTGAGGCCGGGAGTCCAAGTGCACACTGAGGCTGGGGGTCCAAGTCCATGCTGAGGCCGGGAGTTCGGGTCCACACTGAGGTTGGGAATACGGCTCCACGCTGAGGCCAGGAGACTGAGGTCACCCTGAGGCCGGAAGCTTGAGTCCATGCTGAGGATGGGGGTCTGAGTCCATGCTGAGGATGGGGGTCTGAGTCCATGCTGAGGATGGGGGTCTGAGTCCATGCTGAGGATGGGGGTCTGAGTCCATGCTGAGGATGGGGGTCTGAGTCCATGCTGAGGATGGGGGTCTGAGTCCATGCTGAGGATGGGGGTCTGAGTCCATGCTGAGGCCAGGGATTTGAGTCCATGCTGAGGCCAGGAGTCTTAGATCACATTGAGGCCCGGAGTTTGGATCCACACTAAGGCCGGAAGTCTGAGTTCACGCTAAGGCCAGGAATGTGAAACCACACTGAGGCCGGGGGTTCGAGTCCACACTGAGGCCGGGAGTGCGAGTCCACACTGAGACCGGGAGACCGAGTCCACATTGAGGCTGGGAGTTGGAGTCCATGCAGAGGCTGGTAGATTGTGTCCACACTGTGGCCGGGAGATCGAGTCCACAATGAGGCCGGGAGACATAGTCCACACTGAGGCTGGGAGTCTGAGTTCACACTGAGGCCGATGATTCGAGTCCACGCTGAGGCCGGGAGTCCTAGTCTACACTGAGGCTGGGAGTTTGAGTCCACGCTGAGGCCCGGAGTTTGTGTCCCACACTAAGGCCGGGAGATCAAGTCCACACTAAGGCCGGGAGATCAAGTCCACACTGAGGCCAAGAGATCAAGTCCATACTGAGACCAGGAGAGCGGGTCCACGCTGAGGCCAGGTGTTCGAGTCCTTGCTTAGGCCGGGAGTCCGAGTCCACACTGAGGCCAGGCGATTGAGTCCACACTGAGGCCGCGAGATCGGGTCCACACTGAGGCCGGATGTTTGAGTCCATGCTGAGGCCGGGAGTCCAGGTCCACGTTGAGGCCGAGAGATCAAGTCCACGCTGAGGCCGAGCATCTGAGTCCACACTGAGGCCGGGAGTTCAGGTCCATGCTGAGGCCAGGAGTTTGGGTCCACATTGAGACCAGTAACCCAAGTCCCCCTTGAGGCCAGGAGTTCGAGTCCAAGTTGAGGCTGTGTGTCTGATTTCATGCTGAGGCCGGGAATCCGAGTCCACAGTGAAGCGAGGAGTTTGAGACCACATTGAGGCCAGGAGTGTGAATCCACACTGATGCCGGGGTTTCAAATCCAAGCCGAGGCTAGGTGTTCGAGTCCACACTGAGGCCGGGAACTCCATACTGAGACCGGGAGACCGAGTCCACGCTGAGGCCGAGCATCTGATTCCACACTGACGCTGGGAGTTCAGGTCCACGCTGAGACCAGGAGTTTGGGTCCACATTGAGACCAGGAGCCCAAGTCCCCATTGAGGCCGGGAGTTCGAGTCCACGTTGAGGCTGCGGGTCCGAGTCCATGCTGAGGCCGGAAGTCCGAGTTCACGCTAAGGCCAGGAATGTGAAACCACACTGAGGCCGGGAGTGCGAGTCCATACTGAGACCGGGAGACCGAGTCAACATTGAGGCTGGGAGTTTGAGTCCATGCCACTGGGGCCGGGAGATCGAGTCCACTTTGAGGCCGAGAGACATAGTCCACACTGAGGCCAGAAGTTTGAGTCCACACTGAGGCCAGGAGTCCTAGTCCACACTGAGGCTGAGAGTTTGAGTCCACGTGAGGCAGGGAGTTCGGGTCCCACACTAAAACTGGGAGATCAAGTCCACACTGAGGCCGAGAGATCAAGTCCACACTGAGGCCCAGAGATCAAGTGCACACTGAGGCCGAGAGATCAAGTACACACTGAGGCCAGGAGTTCGAGTCCACACTGAGGCCGGGAGATCAAGTCCACACTGAGGCTGAGCATCTGAGTCCACACTGAGGCCGGGAGTTCAGGTCCATGCTGAGGCCATGGGTTTGGGTCCACATTGAGACCAGGAGCCCAAGTCCCCATTGAGGCCGGGAGTTCGGGTCCACGTTGAGGCTATGGGTCTGAGTCCATGCTGAGGCCGGGAGTCTGATTCCACAGTGAAGCTAGGAGTTTGCGACCACATTGAGGCCAGAAGTGTGAATCCACACTGATGCTGGGGTTTCAAATCCAAGCCAAGGCCGGGTGTTCGAGACCACACTGAGGCCGGGAGCTCCACACTGAGACCGGGAGACCGAGTCCACGCTGAGGCCGGGAGATCAAGTCCACGCTGAGGCCGAGCATCTGAGTCCACACTGAGGCCGGGGATTCAGGTCCATGCTGAGGCCATGAGTTTGGGTCCACATTGAGACCAGGAGCCCAAGTCCCCACTGAGGCCGGGGGTTTGAGTCCACGTTGAGGCTGCGGGTCCGAATCCATGCTGAGGCCGGAAGTCCGAGACCACAGTGAAGCTGGGAGTTTGAGACGACATTGAGGCCAGGAGTGTGAATCCACACTGATGCTGGGGTTTCAAATCCAAGCTGAGGCTGGGAGTTTGAGTCCACACTGATGCCGATAGACCGAGTCGACACTGAGGCTGAGAACTCCACACTCTGACCAGGAGACTGAGTCCACGTTGAGGCCGGGAGTTCGAGTCCACGCTGAGATCGGTAGATCGAGTACACACTGAGGCCGGGAGATCGAGTCCACACTGAGGCCAGGAGTTTGAGTCAACACTGAGGCCGGGAGATCGAGTCCACACTGAGGCCAGGAGTTTGAGTCCACACTGAGGCCAGGAGATTGAGTCCACACTGAGGCCGGGTGTTCGAGTCAATGCTGAGGCCGGGGGTTTGAGTCCACACTCAGGCCGGGAGTTTGAGTCCACACTGAGGCCAGGAGTTTGAGTCCACACTGAGGCCAGGAGATTGAGTCCACACTGAGGCCGGGTGTTCGAGTCAATGCTGAGACAGGGGGTTTGAGTCCACACTCAGGCCGGGAGTTTGAGTCCACGCTGAGGCTGGGAGTTCGGGTCCTACACTGAGGCCGGGAGATCAAGTCCACGCTGAGGCTGGTATATCGAGTCCACACTGAGGCCAGGAGATCGAGTCCACACTGAGGCCGGGAGACCTAGTCCACACTGAGACCATAAGTTCGAGTCCACACTGAGGCTGGGAGTCTGAGTTCACGCTGAGACCGGGGGTTCGAGTCCACTCTGAGGCCGGGATTCTGAATCCACACTGAGGCTGGGAGTTTGAGTCCACGGTGAGGCCGGGAGTTTGAGTCCCACACTAAGGCGGGGCGATCATGTCCACGCTGAGGCCGAGAGATCAAGCCCATACTGAGGCCGGGAGTCCGAGTCCACACTGAAGCAGGGAGATCGAGTCCACACTGAGGCCGGGGGTTCGAGTCCACACTGAGGCCGGGGGTTCGAGTCCACACTGAGGCCGGGAGATCAAGTCCACGCTGAGGCTGGTATATCGAGTCCACACTAAGGCCGGGAGATCGAGTCCACACTGAGGCCGGGAGATCAAGTCCACGCTGAGGCTGGTATATCGAGTCCACACTAAGGCCGGGAGATCGAGTCCACACTGAGGCCGGGAGACCTAGTCCACACTGAGGCTGTAAGTTCAAGTCCACACTGAGGCTGGGAGTCTGAGTTCACGGTGAGACCGGGGGTTCGAGTCCCACACTAAGGCGGGGCGATCATGTCCACGCTGAGGCCGAGAGATCAAGTCCATACTGAGGCCAGGAGTCCGAGTCCACACTGAAGCCGGGAGATCGAGTCCACACTGAGGCCGGGGGTTCGGGTCCACACTGAGGCCAGGTGTTCGAGTCCACACTGAGGCCAGGAGGTCGGGTCCCCGCTGAGGCCGGGAGCTCAAGTCCAAACTGAGGCCGGGAGTCTGACCCTACATCGAGGCCAGAAGTTCGAGTCCCCACTGAGGCCGGGAGTTCACGTCCATGCTGAGCCAAGGTGTTTGTGTCCACAGTAAGGCCTGGAGTTTGAGTCCATACTGAGGCCGGGTGTTCGGGTCCACATTGAGACCAGGAGTTTGCGTCCACATTGAGACCAGGAGCCCAAGTCCCCATTGAGGCCGGGAGTTTGAGTCCACGTTGAGGCTGCGGGTCCGAGTCCATGCTGAGGCCGGAAGTCCGAGACCACAGTGAAGCTGGGAGTTTGAGACCACACTGAGGCCAGGAGTGTGAATCCACACTGATGCCGGGGGTTCGAATCCAAGCCGAGGCCGGGAGATCGAGTCCACACTGAGGCCAGGAGTCTGAGACAACACTGAGACCGGGAGACCGAGTCCACATTGAGGCTGGGAGTTTGAGTTTACGTTGAGGCCGGCAGTTTGAGTCCACACTGAGGCCGGGAGATCGAGTCCACGCTGAGGATGATAGTTCGAGTCCACACTGAGGCCGGGAGATCGAGTCCACACTGAGGCCAGGAGATTGAGTCCACGCTGAGGCCAGGAGTCCAGGTCCATATTGAGGCCAGGAGTCTGAGTCCACGCTGAGGCCGGGAGATCAAGTCCATGGTGAGGCCGAGCATCTGAATCCACACTGAGGCCGGGAGTTCAGGTCCACACTGAGGCCAGACGTTTGAGTCCACATTGAGACCAGGAGCCCAAGTCCCCATTGAGGCCAGGAGTGTGGATCCACACTGATGCCGCGGGTTCAAATCCAAGCTGAGGCCGGGAGTTCGAGTCCACACTGAGGCCAGGAACTCCACACTGAGACCGGGAACTCCACACTGAGACCGGGAGACTGAGTCCACGCTGAAGCCGGGAGATCAAGTCGACGCTGAGGCCGAGCATCTGAGTCCACACTGAGGCCGGGAGTTCAGGTCCACGCTGAGGCCAGGAGTTTGGGTCCACGTTGAGACCAGGAGCCCAAGTCCCCATTGAGGCCAGGAGTTTGAGTCCACATTGAGGCTGCGGGTCCGAATCCATGCTGAGGCCAGGAGTCCGAGTCCACAGTGAAGCTGGGAGTTTGAGACCACATTGAGGCCATGAGTGTGAATCCACACTGATGCCAGGGGTTCAAATCCAAGCCGAGGCCGGGAGTTTGAGTCCACACTGAGGCCGGGAACTTCACACTGAGAACGGGAGACCAAGTCCACGTTGAGGCTGGGAGTTCGAGTGCACACTGAGGCTGGGAGTTTGAGTCCACACTGAGGCCAGGAGATCGAGTCCACACTGAGGCCGGGGGTTCAAGTCCACACTGAGGCCGGGAGTTTGAGTCCACGCTGAGGCCGGGAGATCAAGTCCACGCTGAGGCCGGGAGATCGAATCCACACTGAGGCCGTAAGTTCAAGTCCACACTGAGGCTGGGAGTCTGAGTCCACGCTGAGGCCAGGATTCCTAGTCCACGCTGAGGCCGGGAGTTCGAGTCCCACACTAAGGCGGGGAGATCATGTCCACACTGAGGCCGAGAGATCAAGTCCACACTGAGGCCAGGAGTTCGAGTCCACACTGAGGCCGGGAGATCGGGTCCATACTGAGGCCGGGAGATCGGGTCCACACTGAAGCCGGGTGTTTGAATCCACACTTAGGCCGAGAGTCTGAGTCCACGCTGAGGCCAGGAGGTCAGGTTCCTGTTGAGGCTGGGAGTTTGAGTCCATGCTGAGGCCAGGAGCTCAAGTCCATGCTGAGGCCAGGAGATCGAGTCCACATGGAGGCCAGGCGTCCAAGTCCACACTAAGGCCGGGAGTCTGACCCTACATCGAGGCCAGAAGTTCGAGTCCCCACTGAGGCCAGGAGTTCAAGTCCACACTGAGCCAAGGTGTTTGTGTCCACACGAAGGCCTGGGGTTTGAGTCCACACTGAGGCTGGATGTTTGGGTCCACACTGAGGCCGGGTGTTTGGGTCCACACTGAGGCCAGGGGTTTGGGTCCACACTGAGACCAGGAGTTCAAGTCCACGTTGAGGCTGCGGGTCAGAGTCCATGCTGAGGCCGGAAGTCCGAGACCACAATGAAACTGGGAGTTTGAGACCACACTGAGGCCAGGAGTGTGAATCCACACTGATGCTGGGGGTTCGAATCCAAGCTGAGGCCAGGGGTTCGAGTCCACACTAAGGCCGGGTGTTTGAGACCACGCTGAGGCCGGGAGATCAAGTCCACGCTCAGGCCGGTATATCGAGTCCACACTGAGGCCAGGAGACCAAGTCCAAACTGAGGCCGTAAGTTCGAGTCCACACTGTGGCTGGGAGTCTGAGTCCATGCTGAGGCTGGGAGATCGGGTCCTCGCTGAGGCCGGGAGTTTGAGTCCATGCTGAGGCCAGGGTTTCAAGTCCACATTGAGGCCGGGAGCCTGAGTCCACGCTGAGGCCAGAAGATCAAGTCCATGCTGAGGCGAGGCGCCCGAGTCCACACTGAGGCCGGGAGTCTGACCCCACATCAAGGCCAGAAGTTTGAGTCCACACTTAGGCCAGGAGTTCGAGTCCATACTCAGGCCAGGAGTTTGATTCCACATTGAGGAATGGGGAAATATTCAAAAGCTTAATAGTGAGAGTGCAGGACCAACATGATTCCATAAAGGTGAAGAATGGGATAAACAAGGTCAAAGAACCCTGGATGGCAAGGGACACAAAGCACAACTTACAGCCAATACCAAGGGCTCAAATGATGTACATGTAAAGGAGTATAGAAAGTGCATAGCGTTACTTAAAAAAGAAATTAGGAAAGCTAAGATAGAACATGAGGAAACATTGCTGGTAGCCATAAGGAAATTCCAAAGGCAGTGTTTAATGGGAACAAATGAAAAACCAAGCACAGAATAGGGCCCACTTGAAATCAAAGTGACGATCTGCATGTCGAGCCAGAAGAGATAGCTGAGGTTTTGACTGAGTACTTTGCATCGTTGTTCACTTTTGTGGAAGTAGATATAGAAATCAGGGAGGGGAACTGATTTTCTTGAACAAATTAGCATTGAGAGGGAGGAGGAATTAATTATCTTAGCAAGTTTAGGAGTGGATAAATCCAAGGGCTCAGCTGAGTTGTACACCAGGCTGAAAAGCAAAGCAGGAGATTGCGGGGCCTCTGATATTAATTTTCCAATCCTCTTTGGCCACAAAAGAATTGTTGGAGAAAGGGATGACAGCTAATGGACGACCATCATTCAATATGGGTATTAAGGATAAACCATGACATTACAAACCAGTATCTAACATCTGTGGTGGGGAAACTGCCAGAAAACATTCTGAAGGATGCAATTAATCTCCCTTAGAGAGGCAGGGATTAATCAAGGATAGTGGAGTGATAATGTCAAACAAATTTGATTGTATTTTTTGAGGAGGTGACAAGGTGTATAGCTGAGGGAGATGCAGTTGATATAGCCTGGACATCTTGCACGGCAGACTGATTAACAAGCTAAGAACCCATGGGACCTAGGACAACTTGGCAAATTGGATCCAAAGTTGACTTAGTGTCAGGAAGCAGAAGGTGATGGTCAAAAGGTGTTTTTGTAACTGGAAGCTTGTGTCCAGTGATACTGCACAGGGTTCAGTGCTGAGATTTTTACTGTTTGTTGTGTACAGTAATGATCATTATTCATGGATGTAGATTTGATCAGTAAGTTTGCAGATAGCACAAACATTTGTGGTATGGTAAATAGCAATGTTTGCTCATGTTCTATCTTCACTTTCCTAATTTCTTTTTAAAATAACGCTATGCACTTTCTATACTCCTTTACATGTACACCATTTGAGCCCTTGGTATTGGCTGCGTAGAATTATAGAAACCCTACAACGTGGAAGTCGGCCATTCATCCCATCGATTCCACACCAACCCTCCAAACAGCATCTCATCCAGACCCAACTCTCTGCCCGATTCCTATAATCCTGCATTTCCCATGGCTAATCCACCTAGCCACACATCCCTGGACACTATGGACAATTTAACGTGGCCGATCCACCTAACCTTATCCAGGATGATATGGACAAACCAGTCAGATGGCTAAATAGTGGCAAGGAATTCAATCCTGCAACTGTGAAATGGTGCAGTTTTGGAGCACTAACAATGTAACAAAGTAAATATTTAAAGGTAGGTAGAGAAATCAGTGGGATCTTGGTGTGCATGTCCCCAGGTCTTTGAAGACAGCAGGACAGGTACATAAAGTGGTTAAGAAGGCATGTGGGATACTTGCTTTCATTTGTCAAGGCATTGAATACAGGACCAAGGAGGTCTTGACAATATAACTCTAATTCAAATTGTTAAATTAATTTTTTTGATATTTTCTTGAACACGGGCCCTCCGAGCATTATCTAGAAACTAGTGATAATACCACTAGACCATTGCCTCCCGATATTACAATTAATCACTTCCCTGACCATATTTTGGAACACTGAAACAATGACACCAAAATTGGAGGTGTAGTGGACAGCGAAGAGGGTTACCTCAGATTACAACAGGATGTAGACCAGATGGGCCAATGGGCTGAGAAGTGGCAGAGGGAGTGTAATTCAGATAAATGTGAGGTGCTGCATTTTGGGAAAGCAAATCTCAGCAGGACTTATACACTTAATGGTAAAGTCCTAGGGAGGGTTGCTGAACAAAGAGACCTTGAAGTGCAGGTTCATAGCTCCTTGAAATTGGAGTCGCAAGTAGATAGGATAGTGAAGAAGGTTTTTGATATGCTTTCCTTTATTGGTCAGAGTATTGAGTACAGGAGTTAGGAGGTCATGTTGCTGATGTACAGGACATTGGTTAGGCCACTGTTGGAATATTGCGTGCAATTCTGGTCTCCTCCCTATCGGAAAGATGTTGTGAAACGTGAAAGGGTTCAGAAAAGATTTACAAGGATGTTGCCAGGGTTAGAGGATTTGAGCTATATGGAGAAGCTGAACAGGCTGGGGCTGTTTTCCCTGGTGCGTCAGAGGCTGAGGGGTGACCTTATAGAGGTTTATAAAATCATGAGGGACATGGATAGGGTAAATAGGCAAAGTCTTTTCCCTGGGGTTGGGGAGTCCAGAACTAGAGGGGGTGAGAGGGGAAAGATGTATAAGAGACCTAAGGGGCAACGTTTTCACGCAGAGGGTGGTACGTGTATGGAATGAGCTGCCAGAGGAAGTGGTGGAGGTTGGTACAATTGCAACATTTAAGAGGCATTTGGATGGGTATATGAATAGGAAGGGTTTGGAGGGATATGGGCCGGGTGCTGGCAGGTGGGACTAGATTGGGTTGGGATATCTGGTCGGCATGGACGGGTTGGACCGAAGGGTCTGTTTTCGTGCTATACATCTCTATTACTCTCTGACTGTATTTCAATGATGCTGCAAAGGCCACTTTGCACTCAGGGACAGTACCAATCTGCTGTATTGGAACACGGGTCATCTCAGGGCTCTTAGCTTGCTTTTTTTGTTCTCTTTTGCTTTGCATTTAATTGCTTTTCACAGCAGAGAGCGGCGGGAGCTGGGCGGAAGTTCAGGCGGAGCGCAAAGCCGGTCGGGAAGGTAAGTGATTGCTATTAGAGTGGGTGTGTTCTAAACCCCAGGTCCTACAAAGTAGGGTCTCCCTCCCTCCCTCCTCCTCTAAACTAAAAGTCCACAGACTTGCCACAAAAAGAGGGTCTAAGGAAGTTTGGATTGAAGAGTGAGGCTTCAGCTCAGGAGTCTTTGACAAGGAGGTTGAGTGAAGTGATTACACCACAGCTGAAGAGTGTGAAAACATGACTGCCCAGCTGGTTCAGTGTGCTACGTGCTTGATGTAGGAGGTCAACGACTCTGGTGTGTCTGGCTCGTGTATGTGTGGAAAGTGTGTGCACATTCAGCTACTGACCGAGCTTATTGCAGCATTGATGAAAGAACTTGAGGACCTTAGGCTCGTCTGAGAGAACGAGATCTTTCTGGACAAGACCTTCAGTGATGTTATTACACCGATCATACCAGAAGAGAGCAGAAGATGAGGAAGGCAGAGAGGAGACAGGTGCAAGAGACTCCAGGAGAAGTACCTGTCAGGAACAAGTTGAAGCTTTTGAAAACAGTAGAGACTGATGACACTGCCAGTTCGCAAGGCAGCCAGGTCTGTCAATCAAAAGTTGGCGCAGAGGCAGAGCGGAAGAGTCGGACATCGCACAGAGCCGTGGTAATAGGGGACTCCATCGTGAGAGGAACTGACCGGGGTTTTTGTGGCAGCAGACGGGATTTAAGGATGGTGTGTTGCCTTCCTGGTGCCAGGGTGAAAGACATCACAGACAGAGTGCAGGAAATCCTCAAGAACGAGGTGAAGAGCCAGAGGTGGTGGTTCATGTCGGCACAAATGATGTCGGGAAGAAGAGGAGGAACATACTACAGCGGGACTTCGGAGAACTAGGAAGAAGGCTGAAAAGCAGGACGTCCAAGGTGGTTATCTCCAGTTTGCTTCCAGTTCCTCGGGCTGGTGAGGCCAGAAACAGGGAGACAATGGACTTGAACGTGTGGTTGGGGAATTGGTTTAGGAAGCAAGGATTTAAGTTCTTGGATCACTGGAGTATATTTTGTGGTAAGCATAAATTCTACAAGAGAGACGGTTTGCACCTTAATAGGTTAGGGACCAGCATTCTGGCAGACAGGTTTTCTACTGCAACACAGCTACGTTTAAACTAAGTAGCGCAGGGAGGGGACAAACTGGATGTTTAAAAAGGAAATTGAAGGGAAAGTTAGAACAAGAGAAGTCAAGAAAGACAACTGTATCAATGAGGCAGAAAACTTGGAAAGGGATCATGCTGCAAGGTTGAGTGAAATAGGGGTTGATTGGAAGGGTGAGAGCAGTAACAAATTTAAAAATACTACACATGAATGCACGAAGCATTAGAAATAAGATGGATGAGCTTGAGGCTCTTTTGGAAATTGGCAGATACGATATTATGGGGATAACTGAGACGTGGCTTCAAGTGGACAGGGCCTGGGAAATGAATATTCAAGCCTACACGTGCTATCGTAAGGACAGACTGACGGGCAGAGGGGGTGGGGTGGCCTTGTTGGTAAGGGATGATATTCAGTCCCTTGCGTGGGGGGACCTAGAGTCAGGGGATGTAGAGTCAGTGTGGATAGAGCTAAGAAATACTAAGGGTAAAAAGACCTTCTTGGGAGTCATCCACAGGCCCCCAAACAGTAGTCTGGATGTCGGATATAAGTTAAATCAGGAGCTGAAATTGGCCTGTCGCAAAGATGTTACTACAGTTGTTATGGGGGATTTTAACATGCAGGTAGACTGGGAGAATCAGGATGGTATTAGACCTCAAGAAAGAGACTTTGGGGAGTGCCTCAGAGATGGATTCTTAGAGCAGCTGGTGCTGGAGCAGACCAGGGAGAAGGCAATTCTGGATCTGGTATTGTGTAACGAACCAGAATTGGTCAGAGACCTCGAAGTGAAGGAGCCATTGGGAAGTAGTGACCATAATACATTAAGCTTCAATCTGCAATTTGAGAGGGAGATGGTACAGTCAGAAGTGACAATATTTCTGTTGAATAAAGGGAACTACGGAGCTATGAGGGGTGAGCTGGCCAAAGTTCAATGGTGCAATACCTTAGCAGGGATGACCGTGGAGGAACAATGGCAGATATTTCTTTCTATAATGCAGAAGTTGCAGGATCAGTTCATTCCTAAAAGGAAGAAAGATCCCAGAAGGAGGCATGGGCGGCCATGGCTGACGAGGGAAGTTAAGAAACATATAAAGTTAAAAGAGAAAAAGTATAACATAGCAAAGATAAGTGGGAAAACTGAGGACTGGGAAGCTTTTAAAGAGCAACAGAGGATTACTAAGAAGGAAATACGCAGAGGAAAAATGAGGTACGAAGGTAAACTGGCCAATAATATAAAAGGAGGATAGTAAAAGCTTTTTTAGGTATGTGCAAGGCAAAAAAATGGTTAGGACGAAAATTGGGCCCTTGAAGACAGAAACAGGGGAATATATTACGGGGAACAAAAAAATGGCAGAAGAATTAAATGGGTACTTCAGATCTGTGTTCACTGGGGAAGACACAAGCAATCTCCCTGAGGTAACTGTGGCTGAAGGACCTGAACTTAAGGGAATTTGTATTTGCCAGGAATTGGTGTTGGAGAGACTGTTAGGTCTGCAGGTTGATAAGTCTCCGGGGCCTGATGGTCTACATCCCAGGGTACTGAAGGAGGTGGCTCGAGAAATCGTGGATGCGTTGGTGATTATTTTCCAGAGTTCGATAGATTCAGGGTCGGTTCCTGAGGTTTGGAGGGTGGCTAATGTTATACCACTTTTTAAGACAGGTGGGAGAGAGAAAGCAGGAAATTATAGACCAGTTAGTCTGACCTCAGTGGTGGGAAAGATGTTGGAGTCTATTATAAAGGATGAAATTACAGCACATCTGGCTAGTAGTAACAGGATAGGACAGAGTTAGCATGGATTTATGAAGGGAAAATCATGCTTGACTAATCTTCTTGAATTTTTTGAGGATGTAACTCTGAAGATGGACGAGGGAGATCCAGTAGATGTAGTGTACCTGGACTTTCAGAAAGCTTTTCATAAAGTCCCACATAGGAGGTTAGTGAGCAAAATTAGGGCGCATGGTATTGGGGGCAAAGTACTAGATTGGATTGAAAATTGGTTGGCTGGTAGGAAACAAAGGGTAGTGATAAACAGCTCCATTTCGGAATGGCAGGCAGTGACCAGTGGGGTACCGCAGGGATCCGTGCTGGGACCGCAGTTTTTTACAATATATGTAAATGATATAGAAGATGGTATCAGCAATAACATTAGCAAATTTGCTGATGATACAAAGCTGGGTGGCAGGGTGAAATGTGATGAGGATGTTAGGAGATTACAGGGTGACCTGGCCAAGTTAGGTGAGTGGGCAGATGCATGGCAGATGCAGTTTAATGTGGATAAATGTATGGTTATCCACTTTGGTGGCAAGAGCAGGAAGGCAGATTACTACCTCAATGGAATCAATTTAGGTAAAGGGGCAGTACAGAGAGATCTGGGTGTTCTTGTACACCAGTCAATGAAGGTAAGCATGCAGGTACAGCAGGTAGTGAAGAAGGCTAATAGCATGCTGGCCTTCATAACAAGAGGAATTGAGTATAGAAGCAAAGAGGTAAAAACAATGACTGCAGATGCTGGAAACCAGATTCTGGATTAGTGGTGCTAGAAGAGCACAGCAGTTCAGGCAGCATCCAAGGAGCAAGAAGCAAAGAGGTGCTTCTGCAGCTGTACAGGGCCCTGGTGAGACCACATCTGGAGTACCATGTGCAGTTCTGGTCTCCAAATTTGAGGAAAGACATTCTGGCTATTGAAGGAGTGCAGCGTAAGTTCACGAGGTCAATTCTTGGAATGCGGGATTACCTTACACTGAAAGACTGAAGTGACTGGGCTTGTATACCCTTGAGTTTAGAAAACTGAGAGGGGATCTGATTGAGACATATAAGATTATGAAAGGATTGGATACTCTGGCAGCAGGAAACATGTTTCCGCTGATGGGTGAGTGCCAAACCAGAGGACACAGCTTAAAAATATAGGGTAGACCATTTAGGACAGAGATGAGGAGAAACTTCTTCACCCAGAGAGTGGTGGCTGTGTGGAATGCTCTGCCCCAGAGGGCAGTGGAGGCCCAGTCTCTGGATTCATTTAAGAAAGAGTTGGATAGAGCTCTCAAAGATAGTGGAATCAAGGGTTATGGAGATAAGGCAGGAAGAGGATACTGATTAGGAATGATCAGCCATGATCATATTGAATCGCGGTGAAGGCTCGAAGGGCAGATTGGCCTACTCCTGCACCTATTGTCTATTGTCTGTCTATAAATTGGATTCTCACTGCATCTCAGCCATGCCTTACCTTTCAGTGCACTTGGGCAACTGTCTGTGTTGAATTCGCACATTCACCCCGTGTCTGCTTGGGTTTCCTCCCACAATCCAAAGATGTGCAGGTTCGGTGAACTGGCCATGCTAAATTACTCATAGTGTTTAGGAATGTGGAGGTTCGGTGAACTGGCCATGCTAAATTACTCATAGTGTTTAGGAATGTGGAGTTTCGGTGAACTGGCCATGCTAAATTACTCATAGTGTTTAGGAATGTGGAGGTTCGGTGAACTGGCCATGCTAAATTACTCATAGTGTTTAGGAATGTGGAGGTTCGGTGAACTGGCCATGCTAAATTACTCATAGTGTTTAGGAATGTGGAGGTTCGGTGAACTGGCCATGCTAAATTACTCATAGTGTTTAGGAATGTGGAGGTTCGGTGAACTGGCCATGCTAAATTACTCAGAGTGTTTAGGAATGTGGAGGTTCGGTGAACTGGCCATGCTAAATTACTCATAGTGTTTAGGAATGTGGAGGTTCGGTGAACTGGCCATGCTAAATTACTCATAGTGTTTAGGAATGTGGAGGTTCGGTGAACTGGCCATGCTAAATTACTCATAGTGTTTAGGAATGTGGAGGTTCGGTGCATTAGGCTAGGATAAATGCAGAATAGTAGGGGAATGGGAATGAGTCTGGGTGGGTTACTCTTCGGAGGGTCAGTGTGGACTTGTCGGGCTGAAGGGCCTGTTTCCACACTGTAGGGAATCTATGATTCTACTTGTACTGGCCTACATGTGGCTCCACTCCTGCAGAAGTGTGATTGACTGCTACTGGGGAAATTCGGAATGGGCAATAAAGATTGATTGGCAGAATGATTGATTGGCAATTTTTAAAATAAAAATTATAAGTGGGTCAGGGATGTGCTGTATGAATGTGTTTGTTTTAAATACATTCAATCATGGGACATGGGCATCAGTGGCTGGGACAGCATTTTTATTGTCCATCCTTAGTTACCCTTGAGAAGGTCGTGGTGAGCTACCTTGAACCGCTGCAGTCCATCTACTGTAGCAAGACCCACAATGCCCTTAAGGGAGGGAATTCCAGGATTTTGACCCAGCAACAATGACGGAATAGCAATATATGTTTAAGTCAGGATGGTGAGTGGGCTTGGACGAGAGCTTGCAGGTGGTGGTGTTCCCATGTATCTGCTGCCCTTATCCTTCCAGATGTAAATAGTTGTGAGTTTGGAATGTACTGTCTGAGGAACTTCGGTGAATTTCTGCAGTACATAAGATGCTGCTGCTACCAGGTGTCAGTGGTGAAGGGAATAGATACTCTAGATGTGATGCCTATCAAGTAGGCTGCTTTATCCGGGATTATGACATGCTTCTTGAGTGTTATTGGAGCTGCACTCATCCAGGCAAGTGGGGAGTATCCCGTTACACTCCTGACTTGTGCAGGAGTGGAGAAAGTGGATAGTCAGGAGATGAGTTACCCATTGTAGTATTCCCAGTCTCTGACCTGCATTTGTAGCCACAGTGTTTATGTAACGAGGTCAGTTGAGTTTCTAGTCAATCATAACCCCAAGGATGTTGAAACTGGGCATTTCAATGATGGTAACACCATTGAATGTCAAGGGACAGTGATAAGATTATCACTTTTTGCAGATGTCATTGCCTAGCATTTGTGTGGCATGAATGTTATTTGCCACATGTCAGCCCACGCCTGGATATTGTCCAGATCTTATTGCAATTGGACATGGGCTGCTGAGGAGTGGCGAATGTTGCTGAACATTTTCCAATCGTTGGCGAACATTCCCACTTCTGACCTTATGATGGAGGGAAGGTCATTGATGAAGCAGCTGAAGATGGTTGGGCCTAGGACACTCCCCTGAGGAACTCCTGCAGAGATGTCCTGGAGCTGAGATGACTGACCTCCAACAACCACAGCCATCTTCCTATGTGCCAGGTATGACTCCACCCAGCAGGGAGTTTGCCCCCTGATACCCACTGATTTCAGTTTAGCCAGGGCTCCGTGATGCCACACTCGGTCGAATGCAGCCTTGATGTCAGGGACTGTCCCTCTCCCCTCCCCTCTGGAATTCAGCTCTATTGTCCATGTTTGACCCAAGGCTGTAATGAGGTCAAGAGCTGAGGGGCCCTGGGGGCACCCAAACTGGGCGTCACTGAGCAGGTTATTGCTGAGCAGGTGCTGCTTGATAACTCTGTTACTGACCCCTTCCATCACTTTACTGATGATCGAGAGGAGACTGATGGGGCAGGAATTGGCCGGGTGGGATTTGTCCTGCTTTTTCTCTATGGGACATTCCTGGGCAATTTTCCACAATCGAGAGTGTGGTGCTGGAAAAGTACAGCAGGTCAGGCAGCATCCGAGGAGCAGGAGAATCGACGTTTTGGGCATAAGCCCTTCATCAGGAACCATTTTCTCCCAATTTTCCACATTGTCAGGTAGATGCCAGCTTTGTAAGTGTACTGGAAGAGTAATGTAACAAATCACCTGTGTGTAATCCAGAGTCCCACACTAATGTTCTGTTGTCAGAAGCTGAAATTCCACCATGGCATCTTGTGAAATGTTAATTCAATAGAATAGAAAAACCTTTATTGCATTTTGGACCCGAATGAGTGCATGAAAAATTGTAATGTCACCTCATGGTGCTATCTTGGATACACTGTACCAAGGTACAGATGCTTAAAGTGTTGTTAAAGAATTGGAATAGTGGAAAAATAGACAAGCATGGAATACAAACTTTAAAAAGTCCAGATGGGCTTCAGAACATGCAACCTCACTGCTTCCACGGGGCTGGTCTCTGTTCCCCCAGCTGGCCTGGGCTCACTTTGCTCTCCTTCCAGACACAACTCTTTCTGGGGCTCAGCCCGCTATCACTTTGCTCCCTGCAGAGAATCGGCAGAGAGATAAGCGCAGCAAATCCTGTGGACAATGTCTTCGCTGTCCTTCACTCCACCTATAACATCCATTTTTTTTGTGTCTGTCTTTATGTGTTTGTAAAGTTAAAAATCACACAGCACCAGGTTATAGTCCAACAGGTTTAATTGGAAGCACTAGCTTTCGGAGCGACACTCCTTCATCAGGTGGTTGTGGAGTATAAGATTGTAAGACACAGAATTTATAGCAAAACCTTGCGGTGTGATGTATCTGAAATTATATATTGAAAAAGACCTGGATTGTTTGTTAAGTCTCTCATCTTTCAGAATGACCATGTTGGTTTCAGTTCTTTCATATGTAAATCACAGAACTTTTTAAAAGTTACATTCTCAAGTGAACTTTAACAATTGGTGTAATGTTGGCCCAGATAATGTATTGAAGGTATGAGCTTCCCAGTGTGAGGCTGCCAGTGCCACAATGGTCAGACTGATTCTAATCTAAAAAATGGATTTACAAAATCTTACATGGATTCATGCAGTTTTTGAACAAAGTAAAATTTCTGCAAATACAGATTTACCCCACAAACTTATATGTGTATGTGTGCATGTGGGTGTGTGTTTGGGGGGGAAGCGGGGATTATTGGTGCCTGTGAGAGAGTGTGAGTGTAAAGGGGTATAAATCTGTGAGAGGGTGCATGTGTGAGTGTGGGAGTGTATGAGAGAGTGACTGCCCGAGTGTGTGTCTGTACGAGTGTGTCTGTACGAGTGTGTGTGTATGTGTGTCTATAGTGCAACAGGGTCACCTGTCCTGTGACATGAATCCAAGGTCCCGGTTGAGGCCATCCTCATGGGTACCGAACTTGGCTATCAGCCTCTGTTTGTAAAGAGGGAGTGTTAGTGGCTTTGAGATTTACCTGGTAGAGTTGTATAGACATTTATACCATGTTGGTTAGTTAATGAAACATTTCTGCATGAGACTACAGATGTTCTTTAACAACAAAACACAAGTTTATTGCACAAAAGAGAAAACAAAGGATGTACATTGATAAGGCAGTGAGAAAAATCTTAACAAAAGCAGTAAACCTGGATCCCCAGAACATTATCCAGGCCTTTGGATTAACAGTCCAGCAATAATACCACTAGGCCATTCCTTTATTGACATGTAAATTTAAAATTGATGCATCTAGATTGTTGGTAGGATTAAGGAACAATGAATGAATATTGAGGTTCTCGTCAAGAATAAAAAAAGAATTGTCTATTAGATATAGACTACAGGGTCAAATGAATCTCTTGAATATTGTAGAAAGTGTAGGATGATTCTTAAAAGGGAGATGAGGAAGGCAAAGAGAGGATATGAGATAGCTTTGGCAAATAAGGTTAAGGATAATCCAAAGAAATTCTATAAGTACGTTAAGTTCAAGAGACCAAATTGAGAGAGTTAAAAATCATCGAGGAGAAAGTGAGGACTGCAGATGCTGGAGATCAGAGCTGAAAATGTGTTGCTGGAAAAGCGCAGCAGGTCAGGCAGCATCCAAGGAGTTGGAGAATCGACGTTTCGGTTTCCTGAAGAAGGGCTCATGCCCGAAACGTCGATTCTCCTGCTTCTTGGATGCTGCCTGACCTGCTGCACTTTTCCAGCAACACATTTTCAGAGTTAAAAATCACACAACACCAGGTTATAGTCCAACAGGTTTAACTGGAAGTACACTAGCCTTCGGAGCGTCACTCCTTCATCACTACCACCTGATGAAGGAGCGACGCTCCGAAAGCTAGTGTGCTTCCAATTAAACCTGTTGGACTATATCTGGTGTTGTGTGATTTTTAACTTTGTCCACCCCAGTCCAACACCGGCATCTCCAAATTGAGAGAGAGTAGGGCCCTTTTAAAAATCAAAGTACTCATCTTTGTGTTGAACCTCAGGAGATAGGAGAGATAGTGAATGCATATTTCACGTCAATTTTTACTGTGGAGAAAGAAATGAAGGCTAGAGAACTCCAGGAAATAAATATTGATATTTTGAAAACAGTTCACATTTCAGAAGAGGAAGTGCTGGAGGTCTTATGAAAATAGAAAGGTGGATAAGTCTCCAGGACCTGACCGAGTGCATCCCAAGGCATTGTAGAAAGTTAGGCAGAAAATTGGTGGGCCCCTTTCAGAAATATTTGTATCATCTGTAAATACAGGTGATGCCAAATGATTGGAGTGTGGCTAATGTTATGCTTTTGTTTAAGAAAGGATGAAAGGAGGACTTTGGGAACTATAGATCCATGAGTCTGACTTTGGTGGTGGGTAAGTTGTTGGAAGTAATTTTGAAAGATATTGATTTACATGCATTTGGAGAGGCAAGGAATGATTAGGGATAGTCAGCATGAAAATTGTGTCTCACAAACTTGTTTGAGTTTTTTGAAAAAGTAATCAAGAAGATGGGTGACGGCAGAGTGGTAGATTTTGTTTACTTGAATTATAGTAAAGCCTTTGACAAGGTTCTACATGGTAGACTAACTAGTAAAGTCAGATCATATGGGATTCAGGCTGGGTTTGCCAATTGGATATAAAATTGGCTTCATAGCGGGAGACAGAAAGTGATGGTGGAAGGTTGTTATTCGGACTGAAGGCCTGTGACCAGTCGTGTTCCATGGGTCTACTTTTGTTTGTCATTTATATAAATGATTTACAAGAGATATAGAAGGATGACATCAAAATTGGAGGTATAGTGGACAGTGAAGAAGGTTATCTAAAATTGCAAAGAAATCTTGGTAATTGAGTCAATAGGCTGAAGAGTAGCAAATGGAGTTTAATTTGGATAAACCTGAGGTATTGCATTTTGGTTAAACAAACAAGGGTAGGCATTATACAATTACATGCAGAGTCTTGGATAATGCTGTAGAACAGAGAGACCTTGGGGTTCAGGTACATTATGCTTTGAAGTTTGTATCACATATAGATCGGGTGGTTAAGCAGGTATGAGCACACTTGCCTTCATTGCTCAGGCCTTTGAGTATAGAAGTTGGGACATTATGTTGAGATTGTATAGGACATTGGTGAGGTCTCTTCCAGAGTACTGTGTCCCATTCTGGCCACCCTGTTATAAAGAGGATATCATTAAGTGGAGGGTGTCCAGAAGAGATCGAACAGGATGTTGCCAGGAATGGAAGGTTTGAGTTATAAAGATGAGCTAGATAGACTGGGATGTTTTTCACTGGAGGGTAGGAGGTTGAGGGGTGACCTAAGAGCGGTTTATAAAGTCATGAGTGATATTGATAAGATGAACAGAGGTGCCTTTTCAAGATTAGAGGGCATATTTTTAAGGTGAGAGGAGAAAGATTTAAAAAAACACGTGGGCATTTGTTTTATACATAGTGGTTCATATCTGGAATGTCCAGAAGAAGTGATGGATGCAGGAAGTTATAGCATTTAACATATATGAATAAGAAAACTTCAGAGGGATATGGGCCAAGTGCAGGCAGGTGGGACCAGTTTAGTTTAGGATTATGGTTGGCATGGTAAAAAATAATGACTGCAGATGCTGGAAACCAGATTCTGGATTAGTGTGGTGCTGGAAAAGCACAGCAGTTCAGGCAGCATCCAAGGAGCAGGAAAATCGACGTTTAGGGCAAAAGCCCTTCATCAGAGGCCTTTTGCCTGAAACGTCGATTTTCCTGCTCCTTGGATGCTGCCTGAACTGTTGTGCTTTTCCAGCACCACTCTAATCCAGATTATGGTTGGCATGGATTGGTTGGATCAAAGAGACTGTTTCCATGTTGTATGACTCTGTGGCTCTATGCTGATGCAAATAATTTCTGACATGCTTCAAAATATTTAATTCACAGAAATTATCCATATCTATTTATCTCTATTTCAATAAAAAATCTCAAAAATATAATGCACTGTACATCTTTCATCATAAGAGAGTAACAGAGAGTTACTATTTCAGGTTGGTGACATTTCTTCACAACATGATTGTTGCTAGACAGGCTGAGAATTTCCAATTTTCTCCATTTTTATTTTCCACCTCTAACATTCACATTAATTTGCTTTTTGCTTAAGGAAGTTTCCTTTTGAGAATGAAATTTGACATCCTTATCTGGACTGGTCTACATCTGACTCCAGAATCACAGCAGTGTGGAAGCCAATTCAGATAATTAGGGGACAGGCAATAAATGTCAACCAGTGCAATCCACACCCTTATTAATTTTGTTTTTCAAAGTTAATCAGATAATACAATGGAGATTGGTGACCATCAAGTCCAGAACTTGTACATTGGAAATTGCAAGCATTATTTCTGACATTATATACATCAGATATTAACACAGTGAACCATGCAGGATATGCCAATTTATTTTCATCACTTCAGAACACAGCATTAACACTGACTGAGTCTTGGGTAGCTCAAGGTAAAAACAATGACTGCAGATGCTGAAAACCAAATACTGGATTAGTGGTGCTGGAAGAGCACAGCAGGGCTTTTGCCCGAAACGTCGATTTCGCTGCTCTTGGATAGCTCAGTCCATTGACTTTATTTATTTACATTTGGTACCTTACTGATTGGTTGCAGTAACCTGACCACAAGGCTTCTATATGTTGCTTGAAATTAGTCCGGCTTCAGAGGAGGAAGATACAGATCTGCGATATATTGCCATTCTTCTTTGTTTAATAATTCCTTTACTAGCCAAAAGTTTGAGCAGATTCCTCCTGAATTTCACCCCAATGAATGCATATACAATTGGATTAATACAGCTGTGCAGGAATCCCAAACTTTGAGTTCCAAAGAGAGCTCTGTCAATGTGATTACGCTTCTCACAAGTCTCAGCAATGAGTTTGCTCCTCATCAGTGTGTCGATGAACACCGTAATATTGTGTGGGAACCAACAAATGAGAAAAGCCAACACCACCACGATGATGATTTTCATGGCTTTATGTTTCTGAAATCCCTTCGTTTGACACAGTTTCTGGATTGTCACACTGTAGCAGAAAACCATGGCAGCCAGAGGGATAAGAAACCCAATAAAATGCCGCAAAAATCTAGTGATTATTCTCCACTTTGCAGCAAATTCACCATCAAGTATCTCATAACATATCTTTCTGTTGGAACCAGGTGGAGTATATTCACCCTTGTACAAAACCAGTAAAGACAGGACAATAGCCAGCAACCAAACAGCAACACAAACCAGCTTGATTATAAATGGTCTCTTCTGCTTGTGGGCCTGCGTAGCGTAGACAATGGACAGATAGCGATCAATACTGATACAAGCCAGCAATAAAATCCCACTGTAGAAGTTAACTTCCTGTAACATGCTGATGATTTTACACATGGTATCACCAAATACCCAGCCGGATACGGCATCCACGGCCCAAAAAGGCAAGGTCATGGCAAAGAGCAAATCAGCCACTGCCAGATGAAGCAGGTAGACGTCTGTGGATAATATTGTGTGTTGATTGCAGAGTAGGACAATCATTACGATCACGTTGCCTGTCACAGCGAGGAAGCACGCCAGGCTATAGATAACAGCCAGAGCTGTGTTGATCCAATTACCACTAACTGTGAGGGTACAGGGACTTATGTCAGGATCAATATAAGTGTACCATTCACTACTGTAGTTGTAAAACAAATCACTGAAGTCCATGTCATCAAAATTAATGGTTATGCTTCCCATTTCTAAAAGAAACAAAGAACAGATCAGTAATTGAGAATAAAACGAATTCAAATATTAAGTCATTTTGAAAAATTCTGTAAAGATTGTGTGATTCTGGCTGAGTGCAAACTCTTCAAATCTGAAATTGTAATTATTGTTGGTGTGAATTGGAAAGGAATGTGTTGATCAAATATGAAAACTTGGACTTGTCCTATGAGAGACTTTTGATGTAGTGAATGATCAGCTACATAAACAAAATGCATTACAGTATATGGGTTTTCATATGAGGCTGATCGCAAATTTCAAACACATTAAAGGGAAGGAAACACTACTGCTTGAATTGAAATGGGTTCACAGACAGAAAGCAAAGTTTGAGTTACATTTATTGAAGCAGAAAGTTTTGCTCAAAGGGTTCATTGCTCGCTACACTTTTCTTCTGAGATGTCTTTTTAATACTTCTCCCATTACATTATTAGTCAAGACTGTGGTGCTGGAAAAGCGTAGCCAGTCAGGCATCCAAAGAGCAGGAGATTCGACATTTCGAGCAAAACCCTTTGTCAGAAAAGAGGCTTGTGGGTCGGGACTAAGAGATAAATGGGAGGGGGGGTGGAGTCGGGGGGAAGGTAGCTGGGAATGCAATAGGTGGATGAAGGTGAGGGAGAAGGTGATAAGTCAGAGGGGGCAGTGATGGATGAGTCCGAAGGGCAGTGCCGAGTTGGAGACTTGGTACTGGAATAACGTGGGGGGAGGGGAAATGAGGAAAGTGTAGAAATCCACCTTTATCCTGTGTGGTTGCAGGGTCCGAAGGCAGAATATGCGGTGTTCCTCCTCCTGGCGCCAGGTGGTAACAGTTTGGCAGTGGAGGAGGCCCAGGGCCTGCATATGTCCTCTGAAATGATCCGGAGAGACAAGACACCTTCTTGTGGATTGTTTCAGGGAACATCTCTGGGACACCCGCACCCACCAATACCACCTCCCACTCTGTCAAGGACATGCAGGTCCTGGGCCTCCTATACCACTAAACCTTATCTAATGTGCATGTTTCAATACCACCAGCTGACTAGTGTTAGCAAAGATAACTTGAACACTAAATGCAAACACCCCTGCACACAGCTTTCCCTCTCTTCACTGTGAATGGCCACCATGTTTTCAGGCCAAGATTTTGTCCTTTGTCAGTTTTAACCCTCATATCATTTATAGACTCTCCGGAATCAGGGAAGAAAACTCCACTCTCTCCTTGTCAGATTGCAGCAAATTCAACAAGTCACCAACACAAACTTTGCAAGAGTAAAAGTGAGACAAAAGCACCTGAGTTTACAGGTTCAACAGCTCAGCCTTTAAAGATCACTCATGTTTGTTCTTGGGCCAATAGGCAGGTTTCTGTTCAGATGGGAGTGTTAGGAGACAATGTCAACATGACCCACATGCTGCACAGAGCAGGCATCAAATCAGCCCGAGAGGCTAGCACTATAATCATCAGTTTTGTCATGGCTGGATGATACCATGTTGATAAGTGGGCTTGTGCAGGCATTCTGTACATGCACAGGAGACTTCAGATTAACAGCCTTTCTGGCATGGCTGGTGGAAGATGGCTGGCTCTCATTGAGATAGAATAAATTACTCTCTAATGCTGCAAAAACACTAGACAATGAGGCAATGCATTCTCTTTGTAATAGCTGTCATGCACTGCGTTCCGTAGCACCATAGATAATAATCTTCAGCAAATTGAATCATACCAAATGATGTCTAGAACTGATTGAAAACACTGGATACTGCAAAGGTAAAGGGCCCTGATAACATCCCAGCTGACAATAGCAGTGACATATGTAGCAATTGTAACCAGGTCAGTCAAGTGGACCTCATAGGATATGGGTTCCCTGATTGGGGCTGTTAATCTGGTCCTGGCTGACAGATACAAACAGGAGGGTCAGACGTTCTGTTTACTCTTGGGAACTATCTCTGAAGAAGCTGGATCAGTGTCAAGTAATCTCCCCATGTAAATAAATGGTGACTTGGTGACGGGATACCTCCCTTTGTGGAGTTACTTCATTGGCGATGAGAGAAAAGCACGCTCCTGAAGAGATTTACTTTCAACAGTCATCTTTGAGTTGAGGCAAGCATTCCTGGCATTATACCTTTACTTGTTCGATCCTGCCGTCGAAGACTGAAGCATTCCCAATAATCTTCAACCAGAAATGTCAAGTGGATCATCCATCTCAGCTCCCTTCAGATATCCTCAGCACCTTCTGCAAATTTAATTCATTCCTCATGAAATAAAGAAGGAGCTAGAGACACTGAATGCTGCAAAGGTTATGGGCCCTGACAACATTCCAGCAATAGCACTGAAGACTTGTGCTTCAGAACTTGCTGCTCCCCTAGCCAAACTGTTCGAATACAGCTACAATGCTACACCTACCCAACAGTGTGGAAAATTGCCCAGGTATGTCCTGTACAAGATTTTATGAAGACCTATAGCTGGTGTTGTGGTTGAAGTTGTTGGTTGGCTCGCAAATATTTCATCTCACTCCTGGGTGACATCTTCAGGTATTCCAGTTTTGCACCGACAGAACCATATAAATTCAGGGCAGATCACAATGACAGTGCTTCATCTGGGGGCTACACAGACTGAACGTGTCACCCAGGAAGGAGATGAAATGTTTGCAAGAAAATCAACCAGCTCAGCAAGCCAACCAACAACTTCTATGCCCGTACTCAAAAAGCAGGACAAATCCAACCCAGCCAATTACTGCCCCAGCCCATCAGAAAATCAAAGATTGTAGTTTCTGAAAATCAGAAACAAAATTAGAAATTGCTGGAAAAACTCGGTAGGTCTGACAGCATCTGTGGAAAGAAAGAGGACTTAATTTTTCAGATCCAGTGACCTTTTCTCAGAAACGGTCCGAAGGACTATTTTGAAGGGTCACTGGACCCAAAATTTTAACTCTGTTTTTTCTCCACAGATGCTGACAGACCTGTTAGTTTTTCCAGCAATTTCTGATTTTGGTACTGCTCCATCAGTCTACTGTCATTCATCATAAAGGTGATAGAAGGTGTCATCAATACTAAGACCATAAGAGTAGGAACAGAAGTAGGCTATCAGCCCATCAAGTCTGCTCTACTATTCAATAAGACCCTGGCTGATAATGCACAACTCTGCTAGCCTGCCTTTTGCCCATAACCTTTTTTGAATAGGCTAAATGGCTCAGCCTCAACATGATAAAGAATTCCATAGATTCACTACTCTCTGAGAAAAGAAATTGCTCCTCATTTCTGTCTAAAATGGGGTGACTGAGATTATGCCCTCTGGTTCTACAGTCTTGTACAAAGGGAAAGAACCTTTCTGCATCTACCTAGTCTAGTCTCCTAAGAGTCTTGGACTTTTCATTAAGGTCACACATCACTCTTCTAAACTCCAATGAGTACTCGACCAATCAATTCCAGCTCTTCTCACAAGTAAGTCCTTTTCAACCCAGGACAAACCAAGTCAACCTTCTCTGAAATCCCTCCAATCTCAGTTTACAAGACTCCCTTACTTTTAGCTTCCATTCTTTTTGAAATTAAGGCCACCATTACATTTCCCTTCTCTATTACCTGCTGAACTTCAATGCAAGCTTTTTGTGATCATTGATCCCTCTGTGCTGTAGCTCTCTACAGTCTTTCCCCATTTAATTAATATTCAACTCCACTATTCTTCCTGCAAAAGTGCATGACCTCACATTCTCCCACATTATGTCCCATCTACCAAGTTTTTGCTGATTCACTTAACTTATATCCCTCTGTAAATTCTTCATGCCACCCTCAAACCTGGCTATATCACATTTCATTTCTTTATTCAAGTCAATAATATTGTAAATATTTGTGATCCCAACACTGATCTCTATGACACACCACTTGTTACAGGTTCTGAACCTAAAAAAGTTCCCTTTATTGCTAACTCTCAGTTTTCTATTCATTAGCCAATATCTATCCATGCTAATATACTAGCCCAACAAAGTTGAGATTCAGGGAGAGCTTGTCAACTGGATACAAAATTGACTTGACAGTAGGAGATAGAGTTTGGTGGCTTGTTTTTCAGACTGGAGACCTGTGACCACCAGAGTTCCACAGGGATCAGTGCTGGCTCCATTGTTGCCTCACAATTATATAAATGATTTGGATAGAACTTAGGAGGAATGGAAGTTCACAGATGACACTAAAACTGGTGATATAGTCAACAGTGAAGAAGGCTATCTAAGATTACAACTATGATCAACTAGGCCAATGGACTGAGAAATGGCAGATGGAGTTTAATAGAGTCATAGATTCATAGAGACATGCAGCACAGAAACAGACCAGCTCATCTAACTCTTTTATGCTGACAGGTTTCCTAAATTAAACTAAATTCCATTTGCCCCTGTTTGGCCCATTTCCCTCTCAACTTTTCTTATCCATATTCCTGATCAAATATTTTTTACATGTTTTAACTAATTGCATCTATCGTTTCCTATGGCAGTTCATTCCACATATGAACTACCCTCTGTGTGAAAAAAAATGCCCCTCAGGTCCCTTTTAAATCTTTCACCTCTCACCTTAAAAATATACCCTCTAGTTTTGAACTCCCCCACCATAGAGGAAAGACCTTTCCTATTCATCTTATTTATAAACCCTTGTAAAGTCACCCCACAACCTCCTGCACTCCAGTGAAAATAGTCCCTGCCTATCTTTATACCCCAACCCTCCAGTCCTGGCAACATCCTGGTAAATCTTCTGAAACCTCTCAAATTTAATAATATCCTTGCCATAGTAGAGCGATCAGAACTGTACACGGTACTCCAAAAGTGGACTCACCAGTGTCTTGTACAGCCTCAATATGAAATTTCAATTTGCATTCTGTCTGAGCAATGAAGACAAGTGTGCTTAAGTGCCTTCTTAACCACCCTGTCTGTGACACAACTTTCAAGTATCTAAACTCCTACATCTCTGTGTTTGACGACACTACCCAGAGTCGAAAATCACAGGTCAGGCAGCATCCAAGGAGCAGGAGAATTATAATTTTGGCATAAGCCCTTCCTTGGATGCTGCCTGACCTACTGTGCTTTTCCAGTGCCACACATTTCGACTCTGACTCTCTAGCATCTGCAGTCCTCACTTTCTCGTAACACTACCCAGGGCTATACCATTAAGTTGTAGGTCCCGCCCTAGTTTGTTTTATCAAAATACAACACATCCCATTTATCAAATTAAACTCCAGCTGTCAAGCTACAACCCACATTTGCAACTGAATCTCAGCGGCCAGTTCCAATAGCAGTACACTTCTTCTATGGAGAAAGTGAGGACTGCAGATGTTGGAGATCAGAGCTGAAAAATGTGTTGCTGGAAAAGCGCAGCAGGTCAGGCAGCATCCAAGGAGCAGGAGAATCGATGTTTCAGGCATAAGCCCTTCTTCAGGAATCATTCCTGAAGAAGGGCTTATGCCCGAAATGTCGATTCTCCTGCTCCTTGGATGCTGCCTGACCTGCTGCGCTTTTCCAGCAACACATTTTTCAGCAATTCTTCTATGTAGGGAACACACACTTTGTTGATCAAATGCACATGAGGCCATAGACATTAATCTCTGTTACCTTATTAAAAATTCAAGCAAGTTAGTAAAATACAATTTGTCCTGAAAATGTTACATTTTGGCTTTCCTTAACAATCTGTATGTTAAGTGACTGTAAGGTTACTCCAATTAGTCATTTCTAAAAGCTTCCCCACTACCAAGGCTAAACTGACTGGCCTGTCTTTACTCAGTTTATCCTTACAGCCTTTTTTTGAACAGAACAGTAATATTAGCCTCCCAGTTATTTTGAAAGCAAATTGTAAGCCACAAACTGGTCATTTATCTCACTGCTATGGAAATAGCTATAGTTCTCAATGCAATAAATTAAAGAAAGCGGTGCAAGGTTACTGGGTATATAAGGGAATGAGAGTGTGGTGCTGGGAAAACACAGCAGATCAGACAGCTCCGAGGAGCAGAAAAAAGAATCAACATTTCAAGCATACACCCTTCATCACGAATGAGGCTTGTGGGCCAGGGAGCTGAGAGATAAACGGGAGGGGGGGGTGGGGTTGGGTGGAAGGTAGCTGGGAATGCAAGAGGTAGATGAAGGTAGAGGAAAAGGTTATAGGTCAGAGAGGAAATATGAGCGGATAGATAGGAAAGGTGATAGCAAATTTTGAGAAGATTTGAGGAAAGGTGATGGACAGGTCAGGAGAGCAGTGCCAGGTTGAGGATTTGGGACTGGGATAATGTGGAGGGAGGGGAAATAAGGAAACTGGTGACATCCACATTGATCCCATTTGGTTGCAGTGTCCCAAGGTAGAACATGAGGCATTCTTCCTCCAGGTGTCAGGTGGTAAGATGGAGGAGGCTCAAGACCTGCATGTCCTTGATGGACTGGGAGTGGGAGTTGAAGTGTTCAGCCACGGGGCGATGGGGTTGGTTGGTGCAGGTGTCCCAGACATGTTCTCTCAAACGACCACAAGTAGACATTCTGTCTCTCCGATGTAGAGGAGACCACATCAGGTGCAATGGATACAGTAGATGACATTGGTGGAGGTACAGGTAAATTTCTCTTGGACTGGAAGTACTCTTAGGGTCTTGGCCGAAGGTGACAGGAGTGGTGTGGGCACAGGTTTTGCACTTCCTGCAGTGGCAAGGAAAGGTGTCGGGAGGTGAGGGTGGGCTGGTGATGGTAGTGGTGGGGTGGGGGGGGAGCGTGGATCTGACGAGGGTGTTGCGGAAGGAATGGTCTCTCTGGAGTGCTGATAGCAGTGGGGAAAGAAATATATCTATGGTGGTGGGGTCTATTTTTGATGGCGGAAATGACGGAGGATGATGTGATGTATATGGAGGTTTTGGATTGTGACCATAAGAGGAACTGCATATAGTTAGTAAGCTTGCAGATGACACCAAAATTGGAGGTGTAGTGGACAGTGAAGAAGGTTACCTCAGATTACAACAGGATCTTGATCAGATGGGCCAATGGGCTTGAGAAGTTTAATTTGTGAGCGGCACGGTGGCACAGTGGTTAGCACTGCTGCCTCACAGCGCCAGACACCTGGGTTCAATTCCTGCCTTAGGCGACTCTCTGTGTGGAGTTTGCACATTCTCCCCGTGTCTGCGTGGGTTTGCTCCGGTTTCCTCCCACAGTCCAAAAATGTGCTGGTCAGGTGAATTGGCCATGCTAAATTGCCCATAGTGTTAGGTGAAGGGGTAAATGTAGGGGAATGGGTCTGGGTGGGTTGCGGGTCGGTGTGGACTTGTTGGGCCGAAGGGCCTGTTTCCACACTGTAAGTAATCTAATCTAAAAAAAATTTAGATAAATGCAAGCTGCTGCATTTTGGGAAAGCAAATCAGAGCAGGACTTATACACTTAATGGTAAGGTCGTAGGAGTGTTGCTGAACAGAGAGAATGGATAGGATGAGGGGATGAATAGGATAAATAGACAAAGTCTTTTCCCTGGGATGGGGGACTGCAGAACTAGAGGGCATAGGTATAGGGTGAGAGGGGAAAGATGTAAAGGAGACCGAAGGGGCAACTTTTTCACACAGAGGGTGGTACGTGTATGGAATGAGCTGCCAGAGGATGTGGTGGAGGCTGGTACAATTGCAACATTTAAAAGGCATCTGGATGGGTATATGGATAGGAAGGGTTTGGACCAAAGGGTCTGTTTCCGTGCTGTACATCCCTATGACTCTATGACCAGGGGGGAGTTCTGCCCTTGTTGTGTTGGGAGGAGTGAGGTTCAAGGGTGGAGGTGTGGGAAGTGGAGGAGATGTGCTGAAGGGCACCATTGACCATGTGGATAGATGTCTGTGGTTAGTCAGTCGCTGGAGATGGAGATGGAAAGATCCAGGAATCTGTTCCACCTTCCTCTTCGGCCTATCACCTTCTCCCTCTCTTCAACTACCTATTGCATTCTCAGCTACCTCCCCCCCAACCCCATCCCCCTCCCATTTATCTCTCAACCCCCGGACCATAAGCCTCTTTCCTGATGAAGGGCTTATATCCAAAACGTCAATTCTCCTGCTCCTCAGATGCTGCCTTACCTGCTGTGCTTTTCCAGGACCACACTCTCAACTCTGATCTCCAGTATCTGCAGTCCCCAATTTCTCCTAGAAGAGGGAACATAGACTAAAACTTTCTGAGGACTTTATCAGATCAGCTTTGATTTTATTGAAAAGCACAGCAGTTTTGAAGGGCTGAATAGCCTATGCCTGCTCCTTATTCGTATATTTATATGTACACTTAATAAAAACAGAAAATGCTGGAGTTCAGCAGGTCAGGCAGCATCTTTAAAGAGAAAAACAGAGTTGAAATGTGAGCTCTGTCAATGTCTCCACAGATGCTTCCTGACTAGCTGAGTATTTGCAGCATTTTGTATTTATTTGTCTTATTTCCATAATCTGCAACATTCTGTCTTTTCACAAAGTCATAATGCTCCTGTAAGGCTGTCTGGGATGAATTGAGAATTACAAAAGACATGGATTAACCTAATTTTCTTTTCTTCTCATACTTGTGTCAGAATAGAGTCAAACAATTTGAATAAATATTTATTTTAGGTCTAGTATGCAGTTCCATAAGATATCATCTCATGAGCAAAAGAAAAATTCTTTCTTCTCTTGATTCTCTTCATAAAGTTATTTTTTATAGTCCATTTCTTATTTATTTAATTATTTAATCTAATTTATTGCCAGAGATCTACCAACCATCTCTAAATCAAATCAAATCAGATGTCAAAATATTTACAGGAACTCTCCAATACATGTTGCACAAATAAGCAAAATAATGTCTGTCAATTGGATTGAATTGAACAGTTGATTAAATATACGTACCTTCTCACAAGATAATTGATGTTACCTGTCTGACTGTAAGTTGGTAAAATGATTGGCTTCACTGTTTAACGTGCCAGATGCAAACGAGAGAATATCTCACAGCCTAATATAATGTCTACACAATGTTTGGTGACACAAGCAAAGCTTTGTACAATAACAAAGTATGAGTCTAGTCAAATTGCAATACATGTTCTGTAAAATGGGAAGAGTGTTGCAAGGCGTTAAGAAATTGAAAGAAGAAAATACAGAATCTGAAAGAGAAGTGACTCAAGAGGTCTGGGTAAAATCCATGAGAATATGTTACGCATTGTACTGTTAAAAACAGGTCATAACCTGAAATCACACTATTATGGATGTCCATTTTTGCAACGTGTTTGTTAAATTAGGGTGAGTGTTTGTTCCTGATTGTAATTTCCTATGAAACTGATAACTCTGCAGTTTGTAAACCTTGTTCTGAACTCCCTTTCATAGGGTGTGGTATTTGACGACAACAGCATATGGGTTATGTTCACTATAACAGTAATCCAAAGTCTAGAGTACATAAAAACATAGAAACTTTAAGCAAGAGTAGGCTATTTGGCCCTTCAAGCTCATTCCACCATTCAAAATTATCATGGCTGATCATACAATTCATTCTCTCGTTCCTGCAGTCTCCCCATACCCTTAGATTCCTTTAGCTTGAAGATCCAAATGCCCAATTTTAACTCACTCGAAATGCATTCATATAGACTTAACATCTGATGGAGTTTTGACCTCACCATGACAGTCCGACAACTGTAAAGAGAATTTGGAAAGAAAGCCCTGGTATCAGTCAAAAAAACTGTTGAATAATGAAAACAACTGATTAATATCCTATGGAACGAAGCTTGATGTCCTCAATATATGGTATCCACCCCACAAAAAATATTTGTCTCTGTACTGTCAACTAAGTGGCCACAATTAGGCACCTCAATTAGAGCTATTTTGAAAGGGCATGTCAATGTTGTTTATATATGGTGCACTCCAAGTAAAATTATTTAGGAAAATCAAAAGAAAAGACAGAAAGAAATAAAGAACTTTTAGTTAATATTCCCATAAACTTATTAACTAAGTTATAAGCAGTGGATTGCCTTCGAATTGCAGTCATTATTGCTACATGAACAAACATTGTAGCCGGGACAAACAGAAATTAGATTAGCCTTGAGCCAATGTGCTTTGATTGGTTATGGGAGAAATGTTTGCTTGGATTAAAGTAAGGTTTAGGCTGGGGATCTCCATGCTGTCTTTTAAATCATGATATAAGATCTTTTAGATCCAAGTGAGCCAGTGTTGGGGCTTTGCATGATCAGAAAAGAAAGGTCCTATCTGGAGTGAGAGGCAGTCCAAGTAAGTATGTCGTTTGGGAAATTGGAGGTAATGGAGGAATTCAGTGCAGAGAGGATGGGGTTGTTTTGTGCATCGTTTTTTGGATCATAGTTTATAAGATTTTTTTTCTGAAAGGATAACACAAAATTAAGCGGCTCAACACAAAATTATGACATCACAGATAACCCACAACTTCATTTGTTGGTGACAGCTACTAATTTGACTATCTATCATAGGTTACTTTCAGATTGAAGATAAATTGGGCAAGTATTTACAAGTTACAAAACTAAAAGACTAGTCCAATTTTTTTTTAAAAATCAAATGAAGAACTAAGTAATTGAAATAGAGATGCTGGGCCAGACGATGTGTTGTTAACTGTATGATGTAGGAGCTGGGAGATCCATTATGGTTCATAGTTAGCGAGTTTGGAGAAGATTTGTAGCGCCGGTTGAGGTTCTAGATGGAAGTTAGCTCACTGAGCTTGAAGGTTCATTTTCACATGTTTCATCCCCATACTAGGTAACATCATCAGTGAGCATCCAGTGAAGCATTGGTGTTATGGTCTGCTTTCTATTTATGTGTTTAGGTTTTCTTGGGTTGGTGACATAATTTCCTGTGTTGGTGATGTCATTTCCTGTTCTTTTTCTCAGAGGATGATAGGTGGAATCCAAATTGATGCATTTGTTGATACAGTTCCGGTTGGAATACCATGAGCAAACTGATCCATAGTATCATGGTACCCAGAGCTATTCAAGACAGGGGAGAAAAGAGAAATGTAGACAATAGACAATAGGTGCAGGAGTATGCCATTCGGCCTTTCGAGCCAGCACCACTATTCATTATGATCATGGCTGATCATCCACAACCAGTATCCTGTTCCTGCCTTATCCCTATAACTCTTAATTCCACTATCTTTAAGAGCTCTATCCATCTCTTTCTTGAAAGTATCCAGAGATTTGGCCTCCACTGCCTTCTGGGGCAGAGCATTCCATACACCCACCACTCTCTGGGTGAAGAGGTTTCTCCTCAACTCTGTTCTAAGTGGCCTACCCCGTATTTTTAAACTGTGTCCTCTGGTTCTGGATTCACCCATTAGTGGAAATATGCTTCCTTCCTCCAGAGTATCCAATCCTTTAATAATCTTATACGTCTCAATCAGATCCCCTCTCAGCCTTCTAAACTCAAGTGTATACAAGCTCAATCGCTCCAAACTTGCAACATATGATAGTCCCGCCATTCCCAGAATTGACCTTGTAAAGCTTCGCTGCACTCCCTCAACAGCCAGAATGTCTTTACTCAAATTTGGAGACCAAAACTGCACACAATACTCCAGATGTGGTCTCAGGAGTAGTTCTAATAGGGGATAATATTGTTTGGATGATAGATGCTCTGCCCTGTGGCCAGGATTGAGAGTATCAGGCTTTGTTGCCTGCCCAGTGCCCAGGTACAGGATATCTCATCTGGGCTGCAGAAGAATTTGGAGTGGGAGGAGAAAGATCCAGTTGTTGTGATCCAGGTAGGTACCAATGATTTAAGTCGAAAGAGGGAAGATGTTCTGCTGAGGGAATATGAGCATCTAGGGGCAAGTTTAAAAAGCAGAAGCAAAAAGATGATAATTTCCGGATTACTAGCTGAGCCACAAAGTAATTGGCACAGGGTCAATAAGATTAAAGAGGTAAACACATGGCTGAAAGATTCATGTGGGAGAAATTGGTTTGAATTCATTGAATGTTGGCTGCAGTACTGGGAAGGTGGGAGGGGTTCTGATGGGATGAATCTCATGCTGGGTCTTGACTCCTGGCAAATGGCATAACCAGGGCTGTGGGTCAGGCTTCAAACTAAATAGGGGGGTGGAGGGGGTAGATCCAGTTGCATAGAAAATTATGGAAAACGTTAAATTTGGAGAGGGCTCAGCAGAGGTTATTAAAGTTTCTCAAACAAGTAATAAGACAGAGAATATTGAAATGGTCAGCAATTTCACTTCAGGCATAGCAGATATGGGGCCAACGGTGAGAAGGGGTCAGTCAATGCAGGACTTAGTGTGTTGAACTTGAATGAATGCAGTCTATGTCACAAGGTAAGTGAGCTTGTAGCATAGATTGAAATTTCCAGACACAGTGTTGTGGGTACCACAGAGGTGTGGCTGCAAGGGGATCAGAGCTGGGGACTGAATATGCAAAGATACATGTCCTATTGAAAGGAAGACAAATGAGCTTGGGGTAGTGTTGCCTTGTTAGTAAGGAATGGAGTGATTTGGAGCCAGAAGGAATAAAATCTTGTGGATGGGGTTGAGGAACAGCAAAGTAAAAAAGACTGTGATCGGAGTTGTGTATCGGTCTCCTAGCTATAGTCAGGATGTGGGGAGATGAGTAAACCAGGAAATAGAAAGGCATGTGAGAGACACTATTACAAGATTCATGGGGACTTCAATATGCAGGTGCACTGAGAAAATCAGAAGGTAGAAGATCTCAAGAAAAGGAATTCATGGAGTGTCTACAAGGTGGCCTTTTGAAACAGCTTTGTGTTAGAACTCACTCGGAAACAGGCCATTTTGGATTTGGGTGATGTATAGATTAGCTTCCCCTACAGTGCGGAAACAAGCCCTTTGGCCCAACAAGTCCACACCAACCCTCCAAAGAGTAACCCACCCAGACTCATTTCCCTCTGACTAATGCACCCAGCACTATGGGCAATTTAGCATGACCAATTCACCTGACCTGCACATCTTTGGACTGAGGGACGAAACCAGAGCACCCAGAGGAAACCCACGCAGACACGGGGAGAATGTGCAAACTCCACACAGACAGTTGCCCGAGGCTGGAATCAAACCTGGGTCCTTGGCTGTGAGACAGCAGTGCTAACCACTCAGCCACCGTGCTGCCCATCTTGATTAGGGAGCTGAAGGTGAGGGAATCTCAAGAGGGCAATGGCATAACATGGTAGAATTCATCCTGAAGTTTGAGAGGGTGAATCTTAAATCAGATGTAACATTATTACAGTTGAGTAATACTCCCATAAAAACATGAGGGAGGAGCTGGCCAGAATTGATTGGAAGGGGACACTAACAGGAAGTCAGTAGAGCAACAATGGCAGGAGTTTCTGTGGGTAATTCAGAAGACACAGTAGAAATTCAGCCCATGGAAGGCAAAATATACTAAGAGAGGGATGAGGCAACTGTGGCTGACATAGGAAGTTGGTGACAGTGTAAAAGCAAAAGAAAAAGCATACAATAAGGGGAGGTCATTCAGGAGCTCAGGGAGTTAGGCTGGAAGCTAAAAGCTAGGACGGACAGAGTCGTCATCTCTGGGTTGTTGCCGGTGCCACGTGACAGTGAGGCAAGGAATAGGGAGAGAGTGCAGTTGAACACGTGGCTGCAAGGATGGTGTAGGAGGGAGGGCTTCAGGTATTTGGACAATTGGACTGCATTCTGGGGAAGGTGGGACCTGTACAAACAGGACGGGTTGCACCTGAACCAGAAGGGCACCAATATCCTGGGGGGTAGGTTTGCTAGCACTCTTCGGGGGGGGTTAAACTAATCTGGCAGGGGGATGGGATCCGGACTTGTAGTCCAGCAAGTAGGTTAGCTGTTTGTCAGGATGTCCAATAATGTAGGGAGGCTGTGGAGAAGGTAGCACTGACAGGGAATACTTGCGGACACAGAGATGGATTCAAGTGTGTATACTTCAACGCAAGGAGTATCAGAAATAAGGTGGGTGAACTTAAGGCGTGGATCGGTACCTGGGACTACGATGTTGTGACCATCACGGAAACGTGGATAGAAGAGGGACAGGAATGGTTGTTGGAGGTTCCTGGTTACAGATGTTTCAGTAAGATTAGGGAGGGTGGTAAAAAAGGAGGGGGAGGGGTGACGTTGCTAATTAGAAATGGTATAACGGCTGCAGAAAGGAAGTTTGAGGGGGATCTGCCTCTGGAGGTAGTATGGGCTGAAGTCAGAAATAGAAAAGGAGCAGTCACCTTGTTGGGTGTTTACTATAGGCCCCCCAATAGCAGCAGAGATGTGGAGAAACAGATTGGGAAACAGATTTTGGAAAGGTGCAGAAGCCACAGGGTAGTAGTCATGGGCGATTTCAACTTCCCAAATATTGATTGGAAGCTCTTTAGATCAAGTAGATTGGACAGGGCGGTGTTTGTGCAGTGTGTCCAGGAAGCTTTTCTAACTCAGTATGTAGATTGTCCGACCAGCGGGGAGGCCATATTGGATTTGGTACTCGGTAACGAACCGGGACAAGTGATGGGCTTGTTAGTGAGTGAGCATTTTGGTGATGGTGACCACAATTCTGTGACTTTCACCTTGGTTATGGAGAGAGATAGGTGCATGCAACAGGATAGATTTTACAATTGGGGGAAGGGTAAATACGATGCTGTAAGACAGGATCTGAGGAGTATAAGTTGGGAGCATAGGCTGTCAGGGAAGGATGTCGTGGAAATGTGGAACTTTTTCAAGGAACAGATACGACGTGTCCTTGATATGTATGTACCTGTCAGGCAGGAAAAAGATGGTCATGTGAGGGAACCTTGGTTGACGAGGGAGGTTGAATGTCTTGTAAGGAGGAAGAAGGAGGCTTACATAAGGTTGAGGAAACAAGGTTCAGACAGAGCATTGGAGGGATAGAGGATAGCCAGGAGGGAGCAGAAGAAAGGTATTAGGAGAGCTAAGAGAGGGCATGAAAAATCTTTGGCAGGTAGGATCAAGGATAACCCCAAGGCCTTTTATGCGTACGTGAGAAACATGAGAATGACGAGAACGAGGGTAGGTCCGATCAAGGACAGTAGTGGGAGACTGTGTATTGAGTCGGAAGAGATAGGAGAGGTCTTGAATGAGTACTTTTCTTCAGTATTTACAAATGAGAGGGACCGTATTGTTGAAGAGGAGAGTATGAAACAGACTGGTAAGCTAGAGGAGATACTTGTTAGGAAGGAAGATGTGTTGGACATTTTGAACAACTTAAGGACAGACAAGTCCCCCGGGCCTGATGGGATATATCCTAGGATTATGTGGGAAACAAGAGAGGAAATTGCAGAGCCGTTGGCAATGATCTTTTCATCTTCACTATCAATGGGGTGGTACCAGGGGACTGGAGAGTGGCGAATGTTGTGCCCCTGTTCAAAAAAGGGAATAGGGATAACCCTGGGAATTACAGGTCAGTCAGTCTTACTTCAGTGGTAGGCAAAGTAATGGAAAGGGTACTGAGGGATAGGATTTACGAGTATCTGGAAAGACACTGCTTGATTAGGGACAGCAAGCACGGATTTGTGAGGGGTAGGTCTTGCCTTACAAGTCTTATGGAATTCTTTGAGTAGGTGACCAAGCATGTGGATGAGGGTAGAGCAGTGGATGTAGTGTACATGGATTTTAGTAAGGCATTTGATAAGGTTCCCCATGGTAGGCTTATACGGAAAGTCAGGAGGCATGGGATAGAGGGAAGTTTGGCCAATTGGATAGAGAACTGGCTAACCGGTCAAAGTCAGAGAGTGGTGGTAAATGGTAAATATTCAGCCCGGAGCCCAGTTACAAGTGCAGTTCCGCAGGGATCAGTTCTGGATCCTCTGCTGTTTGTAATTTTTATTAATGACTTCGAAGAGGGAGTTGAAGGGTGGGTCAGTAAATTTGCAGACGATACGAAGATTGGTGGAGTTGTGGATAGTGAGGAGGGCTGTTGTTGGCTGCAAAGGGACTTAGATATGATGCAGAACTGGGCTAAGGAGTGGCAGATGGAGCTCTACCCTATCAAGTGTGAGGTTGTCCATTTTGGAAGAACAAATAAGAATGCGGAATACAGGGTTAATGGTAGGGTTCTTAGTAAGGTGGAGGAGCAGAGGGACCTTGGGGTCTATGTTCATATATCTTTGAAAGTTGCCACTCAGGTGGATAGAGCTTGTAAGAAGGCCTATGGTGTATTAGCGTTCATTAGCAGAGGGATTGAATTAAAGAGTCGTGAGGTGATGTTGCAGCTGTACAGGACCTTGGTTAGGCCACATTTGGAGTACTGTGTGCAGTTCTGGTCGCCTCACTTTAGGAAAGATGTGGAAGCTTTGGAGAGGGTGCAGAGGAGATTTACCAGGATGTTGCCTGGAATGGAGAATAGGTCGTATGAGGATGGGTTGAGAGTGCTAGACCTTTTCTCATTGGAACGGAGAAGGATGAGGGGTGACTTGATCGAGGTTTATAAGATGATCAGGGGAATAGATAGAGTAAACAATCAGAGACTTTTTCCCCGGGTACAACAGAGTGTTACAAGGGGACATAAATTTAAGGTGAAGGGTGGAAGATATGGGGGGATGTCAGGGGTAGGTTCTTTACCCAGAGAGTGGTGTGGGCATGGAATGCGCTTCCTGTGGGAGTGGGAGTGGCAGAGTCAGAATCATTGGTGACCTTTAAGCGGCAAATGGATAGGTGCTTAAGCTAGGACAAATGTTCTGCACAACATCGTGGGCTGAAGGGCCTGTTCTGTGCTGTATTGTTCTATGTTCTAAGGTGAAGATTAGTGGGAAGCCAGAGGATTAGGAAACCTTCAAAAACCATTGAAGGATAACTAAAATGCAGTAAGGATATTGAAGATGAAATGTGGAGGGTAACCTAGCTAGTAATATAAAAGAAGCTTGCAAGAGCTTTTTTTAAATATATAAAAGAAAAGAGAGAGGCAAAAAGAGAGGAATTGGACTGCTGGAAAATGAAGCTGCAGTAGTAATGTGGAACAAAGAAATAGTGGAGGAACTGCATAGGGAATTTTATGTCATTCTCCACAGTGGAAGACAACAGCAGCTTCAACAGAGTTAGGGGTCAGAGGTGAATGTAGTGGCCACTACTAAGAAGAAGGTGCCAGGGAAGCAGAAAGGTCTGAATGTGGATAATTTACCTGGACCAGATGGATGACACCTCAGAGGCAGACAGCTGAGGAGATTGCAGAGGCATTGGTGATGATTTGAAGTCAGGGAGCGTCTCAGGAGACCAGAAAATGACTAATGTTTGAAAAGAGAGAGAGGCAGAAGATTGGAAATTTTGGGACTTTCATCATTGGTAAGATTTGAGAGTTCATTATTAAGGATGAGATTGTGGAGAACTTAAAAGTGCACGGTAGAATAGGGTTGAATCAGCATGGCTTCATCAAGGGGAGGTCATGCCTGACAAATCTTTTCAAATTCTTTGAGGAGGTAACAAAGGTTTTGACAATGAGCCTCATAGGAGACTGCTAAATAAGACAAGAGCCCATGGTGTTAGGGGCAAGGTACTGCCATGGATAGAGAAATGGCAGAGTGGCAGAAGGCAAAGAGTACGCATAAAGGGTATTTCAGGATGGCAGCTGGTGACTAGTAGAGTTCTATGGGGTGTTTGGATCACAGCTATAGCGGGGGACGTGATGGCCTAGTGTTATTGTTGCTGAAGTGTTAATCCAGAAGCCAAGGTAATGTTCTGTGGACCCAGATTTGAATTCCGCGACAGAAGATGGTGGAATTTGAATTTTTTTTTAAAACTGTAATTAAGACTGTAATGATGACCATAAAACCATTGTTGATTTTCAAAAAAGGCATTTTGGTTCATTAATGTCCTCTCGGGAACAAAACTGCCATCCTACATGTGACTCCAGACCCACAGCAATGTAGTTGACTCTTGACTGCCCTCTGGGCAATTAGGGATGGGCAATAAATACTGGTTTAGTCAGTGACACCCTCACCCTGTGAATGAATAAAAAAATGTTATGAATAAAAAAAAGTTATACATTAATGATTAGTTTGAAAAAACTGAGGGCATTGTTGTTTAGTTAATAGATATTACAAAGATAGATGGGGGTCTCAGGGAGTGTTGAGGAAGTGGGGAGGTTGCAGAAGGATATGCTAGATGAGTGTGCAAAGAAGCAGCAGATGGAATACACTGGGGGAAAGGGAGAGGTTATGCTCTTTGATAGGAAGAAGAGACTATTTTCCAAAACAGGGAAAAGCTTCAGAAAACTGAAGCACAAAGGGACCTGAAATCCAAGTTTAGGATTCTCTTAAGGTTAACATGCAGGTTCAGTTGGCAGTTAGAAGGCAAATGCAATGTTAGTATTCAAGTCAAGAGGGTTGGTATACAAGAGTGGAGATTTACTGCTGAGGCTGCATAAGGATCTCGTCAGACCACATTTGGAACATTGTGAGCAGTTTTGGGGTCCCATATCTAAGAAAGGATGTGCTCTCTCTGGAAGGAGTCCAGAGGAGGTTTACAAGAATGATCCCGGGGATGAAGGGCTTGTCAGATAAGGATCAGTTGAGGACTTGGGGTCTGTAATCGATGGAGCTTTGAAGGATGGGGTGTGGGGGGGGTGGAATAATGTGACTGAAACTTACAGAATACTGAGAGGTCTGGAGATAGAGAATGTGGAGAGGACGTTTCAGAGTACAGGACCCAAGAGAATAGCCCGAGAGTGAAGGGACAACCCTTTAAAACTGAGATGAGAAGAAATTTCTTCAGCCAGAGCATGATTATTCTGTGGAACTCATTGTCAAAGATGGCTGTGGAGGCCTACTTATTGACTGTATTTAAGAGATCTTCTAGGAGAAACTGAGGACTGCAGATGCTGGAGATCAGAGCTGAAAATGTGTTGCTGGAAAAGCACAGCAGGTCAGGCAGCATCCAAGGAACAGGAGAATCGACGTTTCGGGCATGAGCCTAAAGAAACATCAATTCTCCTGCTCCTTTGATGCTGCCTGACCTGCTGCACTTTTTCAGCAACACATTTTCAGCTGTATTTAAAAGATACCATATATACTCGTGTATAGGTCAAACTCATGTATAAGTAGATCCATTATTATTGGCCAAAAAAGCTGGTATTTTTCATATACGTCGTGTATAAGTTGACCCTGGTTTATCAGGGCCTCTTCCTGACTATCCCATAACATTTGTGATATATGGTGAGAAGAGTTTTTTGTTGTGAATGTCAGTTCTTTGATGTAAAGTGTTTATCATATAACATTAACAGATTTATGTGGTATTTTAATAAAATACTATCAGTCTTTATTTTTGTTTCTACTGCTCCTCTGTTTTTATTTCATGAATTGTGTTGTACAAATACCGCTGGTAGATGGCCTGACCACCTGCTGGTATGCCTATTAACTTTTGTATACATGTGTCGACCTACATGCACTTTACGGTACTGGTAACTGGAATACGGTATGGCAGTACCGTTCCACTGTAGCAGGCAGAATGGAGAGAGCTATTTTGTAGATAAGTATTCAATAATGCCCATAATTTGTTTTCCTTTTGTTGTTTATTATTTTATTTGGAGATCTGGCTCTTGTTTGGCCGTTTTTGACTCACGCCAAGCATGAATGTCATCCCCTTGAAAACAATATCTTGTGTATAAACTGACACACTTATTTCAGCTTAATAAACGGTCTTCAAAACTCGACCTATACACAAGTATATATGGTGGATAAATAGGTACTTGATTAATCTGGGAATTATGGGTTACAAGGCAAAGGCAGGAGAATGGGTTTGAGAAACATGTTAGCCATGGTTGAATAGCAGAGCAGACTCGATGGGCCAATTGACCCAATTCTACTCTGATATCTTATATCAAAATGACTCATCCACTGACACAATGCAGTCTGCCCTCAGTGCTGCAATGAAGAACCTGGACCATGAAGTCATCCACAATAATGCACAAATTTTAAATCTTTCTTCGACTGCGTTATAGGACAGATATTATTAAGGTGGAGAGAGTTTAGAAGAGATTTACCAGGGTGTTGCCGGGAATGGAGGGTTTGAGGTACGGGGAGAGGCTGGATAGGCTGGCACCTTTTCCACTGGAGTCTAGGATGTTGAGAGTTGATCCTATAGATATTTATAAAGTAATGAGGGGTAAAGATGAGGTGAATGGCTGGTCTCCTTTCCCTATGGTGGGGTATTTCAAGACTAGGGGGTAAATTTTCAAGGCATGAAGAGAAAAACTTAAAAAGGAGATAAGGGGCAATTCTTTTACACATGGAGTTTTTCATATGTGAAATGAACTTCCAGAGGAAGTGATGGATGCAGATACAATTACAGAGTTTAAAATATACTTCGAGAAGTACATGAATAAGAAATGTTTGGAGGGACATAGGCTAAGCACAGGAGATGGGATTAGTTTAGTTTGCGATTATGGTCAGCATAGACTGGTTGGACCGATGGGCCTGTTTCCATGCTCTATAGCTCTAGACTCATGTTAAATTGCATTGGGAATTCTCCAGTGAACTTCTTCAGGTGTTTTACATTAAAGATGCTATATAAATCAATTATTATTGTTCTGACACGCTTCCAATGGATGCAGAGTGACCCCTGCAAACGATTCAGCCTCAATTCAGCACAATGACATTTCTCCTTAATAATTGGTCACCAATTTGTGGCAATCATAATGATTATCCACAACAAAAACAGAAATTGCTGGTAAAACTCTAAAGAATCTGTTGGATGAAAGCAAACTTTAACGTTTCAGGTCTCCTGGGTCTTCATCAGAATAATGATTATAGAGTGGAAATACCAGGTAAACAATTTTTAGCAACTGGGCTGACCACAAATTGTTTATGTATTGCACGAAGCAGCATTAACCTTTCATCACATTGACATGGAATTGCAAAATTAGTTTTGGGAAACAAGTGCAGCTCATTGCCAATATTTGAAGAGGATTACTTCACCCAACACATTACAACAAATAGCGAGATTTTGCCTGTCTAAAACCCAACCATCTACGGAACATTATAATCAAGTCCATCGTTACAGAGAAAAAAAGAGAGAAATGCTGATTGAAATCAGTCAGGTTCATTCTATTAAAACCAAAGGAAAGTGCTGCAGATCCTCATTGGCAGACATCCAGCCTACAGCCGATGCCATCCGTCACCTGAAAATGGCAGTACTCAGACCTGACGTCATGCACCAGTTGAAGGATGGTCAGGGGTGCAGGTGGGATTCCATCTGCGTGTACCCCTGCGTGGACGGAATTTCACATTGGCCCCAAGGTCCAGAACTTCCCTCAGGAGCCTGTACCCACAATTTGAGTATGCACAGTGTGAGTTTCCTCTGTCCGAAGAGGCATTATTTGTTTCGGCTGTTGCTGCACACCATCCTCCTGCATCCACTGCCTGGAACGCCTTGGCGTGTTTATTTGCCACCAGGAGGCAGGGATCCCCAACAGAGGGCTCTCTGCCTGGAGGTCTTCCAGTTTTCGATTGGAGATGTGGGGTGGAGGGTGTTCCACCTTATAACTGCAGATTGCAGTAGTTCACATACACCCAGACCAACTGTTCATTTTGCAGCACAATGGAACATAGAACATAGAAATGTACAACACAGAACAGGTCCTTCAACCCCTGATGTTGTGCCAAGGATTTTTCCTAATCTAAAATAAAATAATCTACCTACGCACCCCTCAATTTACTGCTATCCGTGTACATGTCCAGCAGTCACTTAAATGTCCCCAGTGACTCTGCTTCCACCACTACAGCTGGCAACGTATTCCATGCATTCACAACTCTCTGCATAAAGAACCAACCTCTGACGTCTCCTCTATACCTTTCTCCCAATATCTGCAAACTATGACTCCTCGTACCAGTCAGTCCTGCCCTGGGGAAAAGTCTCTGGCTATTGACTATCCATTCCACTCATTATCATGTATCAGATCACCTATCTTTCTCCTTCTCTCTCGAGAGAAAAGTCCGAGTTTAGTCAACCTCTCTTCTTAAGACAAACCCTCCAGTCCAGGCAGCATCCCGGTAAACCTTCTTTGTACCTTCTCCAAAGCCTCTGTATCTTTCCTATAGTAGGGCGACCAGAACTGGACACAATATTCCAAATGTGATCTCACCAGGGACTTGTAGAGCTGTAGCAAAACCTTGTAGTTCTTAAACTCAATATCCCTGTTAATGAAAGCCAAAACACCATATGCTTTCTTAACAACCCTATCCACTTGGGTGGTAACTTTGAGGGATCTATGCACTTGAACACCAAGATCCTGCTGTCCCTGCATACTGCCAAGAATCCTGTCTTTAATCCAATTATCAGCATTTAAGTTCGACCTTCCAAAATATATCACTTCGCGTTTATCCAGGTTGAACTCCATCTGCCATTTCTCAGCCCAGCTCTGCATCCAGTCTATGTTGTGCTATACACAGGCTATGTTCCTGAAGAAGGGCATATGCCCGAAACGTCGATTCTCCTGCTCCTCAGATGCTGCCTGGCCTGCTGTGTTTTTCAAGCACCACATTTTTCAACTCTGGTACTCCAGCATCTGCAGTCCTCACTTTCTCTTATGTTGTGCTACAGCCTGCAATAGCCTTTTGATACTATCAACAGGACCTCTAACCTTTGTGTCATCTGCAAATTTACTAATCCATCCCTCAACCTCCTCATCCAAGTCATTCATAAAAGCTATAAAGAGCAGAGGCCCAAGAACAGAGCTCTGCAGGACCCCATTCAACACTGACCTCCAGGCAGAATACTTTCCATCTACAACCACTCTCTGCCTTCTGTCAGCCAACCAATTCTGAATCCAGATAGCCAAATTTCCCTGTATCCCATACCTCCTGACTTTATGAATGAGCCTACCATGGGGAACCTTATCAAATGTGTTGCTGAAGTCCATATACACCACATCCAATGCTCACCCTTCATCAACCTGTCTTGACACCTCCTCAAAGAACTCAATAAGATTTGTGAGGCATGACCTGCCCCTCACAAAGTCATGCTGACTGCCTTTAATCACGCTATGTTTTTCCAAATAGTCATAAATCATATCCCTCAGAATTCTTTCCAAAATCTTGCTGACCACAGACGTAAGACTGACTGGTCTGTAATTGCCAAGGATTTCCCTATTGCCCTTCTTGAAAAGAGGAACAACATTCACCTCCTTCCAATCCTCCGGTACGACTCCCGTGGAGAGTGAGGAAGCAAAGATCTTTGCAAGTGGCTTAGCAACCTCCTTTCTCTCTTCCCAGAGCAACCTCGGATAAATCTGGTCTGGCCGTGGGGACTTATCAATCTTAATGTTTGCCAAAATTTCCAGCACATCAACTTCATCAATCTTGATCTGGTCAAGCCTGTATCCCAGCTCCTCAAAGTTCTCATTCACAACAAGGTCCCTTTCCTTAGTGAAAACTGAAGCAAAAAACTCATTTAGGGCTTCCCCTACCTGCTCAGACTCCACTCACAAGTTCTCTCCGTTATCCCTGATCAGCCCTACCTTCTCCCTGGTCATTCCCTTATTCCTCACGTATGAGTAAAATGCCTTTGGGTTCTCCCTAATCCCTCCTGCCAAGCCTTTTTTGTGCCTCCTCCTGGCTCTCCTCAGTCCATTCCTGAGCTCCTTTCTAGCAAGCCTGTAATCCTCTAAAGCTGTGCCTGACCCTAGCTTCCTCCAACTTACGTAAGCTGCCTTCTTCCTTTTGACGAGAAACTCCTCTGTTCTCGTCATCCAAGGTTCCTTAATCTTACCCCTTCTTACCTGTCTCAGAGGGACAAATTTGTGCATCACTCGCAACAACTGCCCCTTAAACAGTCTCCACATGTCTGCTGTGCCCTTTCTGTGGAACAATTACTCCCAGTCTGTACTTACCAAAACCTGTCTGATAGCGTCATCGTTTCCTTTTCCCCAATTAAATATCTTCCCTTGGTAACTGCTCCTTTCCCTCTCCAAGGCTATGGTAAATGTGAGGCAGTTGTGATCACTGTCACCAAAGTGCTGTCCCACCGTGAGATCTGACACCTGTCCTGGCTCATCACCGAGCACCAAATCCAAAATGGCCTCTCCCCTCGTTGGCCTGTCTACATACTGAGTAAGGAAACCCTCCTGAACACACCTGACAAAAATGACTCCATCCAAATCATCTGCACTTAGGAGGTTCCAGTTGATCTTGGGAAAGTTGAAATCACCCACAACAACAACTCTGCCACATCTACATTTTTCCAAAATCTGCCCGCCTATCAGTTCTTCAATCTCTCTATTGCTATTAGGGGGTCTGTAGAAAACCCCCAATGTGGTGGCTGTTCCCTTGCTGTTCCTAACTTCCAACCATACTGACTCGGTAGACAAACCTTCCTCAACAGCCTTCATTTCTGTAGCTGTGAAACACTCTCTGATTAGCAATGCAACACCCCCTCCTCTTTTTCCAACCTCCCTGTTCTTTTTAAACATTCTAAACCCTGAAAACATCAAGCAACCATTCCTGCCCCTGTGAAACCCACGTCTCCGTTATGGCCACAACATCAGAGCACCAAGTACATCGCTCTAAGTTCATCGCTCTTATTTGTGACACTCCTTGCATTATAGCAGACACACTTTAACTGATCCCCTTGTTTCATCATATGAAAAACCTTCCCGATAGATTCACTACATCCTGTCACTGCCCCATCTGTAACTATCCCCCTCTCAGATATGTAGCTCTGATTCCCACCCCACCCCCACCAAACAAGCTTAAACCCTCCCGAAACACACAAGCAAATCTCCCACCCAGGATATTTGTGCCCCTCCAGATCAGGTGCAACCCGTCCTTCATGTACAGGTCCCACCTTCCCCAGAAGCTATCCCAATGGTCTAAGTATCTGAAGCCCTCCTTCCTGCACCAGCCCCGCAGCCACGTGTTAAGCTGCACTCGCTGCCTGTTCCTCATCTCACTATCTCGTGGCACCGGTAGCAAACCTGAGATCACTACTCTACTCGTCCTGCTCTTCAGCTTCCAACCTAACTCTCTGTAGTCACTTTTCAGATCCTCAATCCCTTTCCTGGCTATATCATTGGTGCCAATATGTACCACAATTTCTGGCTGCTCACCCTCACCCTTCAGAATCCTGTAAACCCGATCGGTGACATCCCGGACCCTGGCACCGGGGAGGTAACATACCTTCCGAGAGTCCCATTCCTGACCACAAAATCTCCTGTCAATCTGTCTAACTATTGAGTCCCCTACCACTAGTGCGTTTCTATTCTCCTCCCTTCCCTTCTGAGCCACAGTGCCAGGATAGTGCCAGAGACCTGACAACTATAGCTTTCCCCTGATAGGCCGTCCCCACCAGCAGTATCCAAACTTGTATACTTATTGCTGAGGGGAACGGCCACACAGGATCCCTGCCCTATCTGTTGGTTCTCTTTTCTCCCGCTGACTGTAACCCAGCTATCCTTATCCTGTGTCTGAGGAGTGACCACCTCCCTGTACATCTTCTCGATTTCTCCCTCAGCTTCCCGGATGATCCGAAGTTCATCCAGGTCCAGCTCCAGTTCCCTAACTCGGTTTTCGAGGAGCTGGATTTGGGTGCACTTCCCACAGATGTGGTCAGCAGAGACACGTGAAGTGTCTCTCGTCTGCCACATTCTGCAGGAGGAACATGAAATTGCCCTAACATTCATACCCCACTACTCTGAAAGCCCACACAGGACTAAACAAAGGAAGAGAAGAAAAGAAAATGAGAAAACCTGAAAACTTACTGAGTTTACAGACTCTTAGTAAGGTTAGAGAAGGTGGGTGGGAGGGAGGCCCCACGGTGGTCAGGTCTCAGGTTAAGATCTCACCCACTTCAAAACTTCCCAGCAGCCCTCGTTTCTCTCCGCCATTTCTCCTCACCAGTCTGTTCAAAACGTTTTGTTTTTTACTACTTCCCAGCAGTCCTCCGCTCCTCCCTCGCACCTCTCGACAAAATTGAGTCCATGTTTTTGTTGAATGTGGGCATTTGCACTCCCTTTTTAGTGCATTTTCTTAATCCAATATCATCCAATTTACACAATACAATCCTAAGATCAAACACTCTCTATTTACGTGATAAATAGTCCACATCTGAACTCTTGGCCTTTTTTTTTATAGGATTTCAACCTTTCAGACATACTGTAACTGATTAGCCCATTACGGTTGCTTCATTAAGACTAGTAACCTTTCTAATCATGAGATCATCATCTATTGGATTAACTCTTTTGTCAATAAAGCAAGCTTCATGACATTTTTTTTCTCATTTAGGCTAACTCAGTGAATTTTAGATTACTACCTATATCAGAGAGAAGGCGGATAAATGCCATGGGCCTTTGAGGGTTAGCATGATTCCAATGGAGAATGGAGCTATTAACTGCACATTCATAGTTCTGCTTTCACTGTCATATCAATGAGGAGCAGTACAGAAAGTGCAAAGGCCTCCATTCAATGAATGCAAAGTTAGTGTGCACGAAAATCAAATTATCATGTTGATGACTGCCTGCTATGATGCAACAGCCAAAATGTTGTAACTATGAGGTAGTCTGCCATTCCTGCCATTTTCAAGCCATTATGAAGGACTAGGCGTTTACTGCTTGGAGATGAGGCATTCCTACCATGACTCTGGATTAGTGGTGCTGGAAGAGCACAGTAGTTCAGGTTCAGGCAGCATCCGAGGAGCAGTAAAATTGACGTTTCGGGCAAAAGCCCTTCATCAGGAATAAAGGCAGAGAGCCTGAAGGGTGGAGAGATAAGCTAGAGGAGGGTGGGGGTGGGGAGAAAGTAGCATAGAGTACAATAGGTGAGTGGGGGAGGGGATGAAGGTGATAGGCCAGGGAGGAGGGTGGAGTGGATAGGTGGAAAAGAAGATAGGCAGGTAGGACAAGTCATGGGGACAGTGCCGAGCTGGAAGTTTGGAACTAGCGTAAGGTGGGGGAAGGGGAAATGAGGAAACTGTTGAAGTCCACATTGATGCCCTGGGGTTGAAGTGTTCCGAGGCGGAAGATGAGGCGTTCTTCCTCCAGGCGTCTGGTGGTGAGGGAGCGGCGGTGAAGGAGGCCCAGGACCTCCATGTCCTCGGCAGAGTGGGAGGGGGAGTTGAAATGTTGGGCCACAGGGCGGTTTGGTTGATTGGTGCGGGTGTCCCGGAGATGTTCCCAAAAGCGCTCTGCTAGGAGGCGTCCAGTCTCCCCAATGTAGAGGAGACCGCATCGGGAGCAACGGATACAATAAATGATATTGGTGGATGTGCAGGTAAAACTTTGATGGATGTGGAAGGCTCCTTTAGGGCCTTGGATGGAGGTGAGGGAGGAGGTGTGGGCGCAGGTTTTGCAATTCCTGCGGTGGCAGGGGAAGGTGCCAGGATGGGAGGGCGGATTGTAGGGGGGCGTGGACCTGACCAGGTAGTCACGGAGGGAACAGTCTTTGTGGAAGGCAGAAAGGGTTGGGGAGAAAAATATATCCCTGGTGATGGGGTCTTTTTGTAGGTGGCGGAAATGTCGGCGGATGATTTGGTTTATGCCCTTCCCCCACCTCACCCTCGTTCCAAACTTCCAGCTCGGCACTGTCCCCATGACTTGTTCTACCTGCCTATCTTCTTTTCCACCTATCCACTCCACCCTCCTCCCTGGCCTATCACCTTCATCCCCTCCCCCACTCACCTATTGTACTCTATGCTACTTTCTCCCCACCCCCACCCTCCTCTAGCTTATCTCTCCACCCTTCAGGCTCTCTGCCTTTATTCCTGATGAAGGGCTTTTGCCCGAAACGTCGATTTTACTGCTCCTCGGATGCTGCCTGAACTGCTGTGCTCTTCCAGCACCACTAATCCAGAATCTGGTTTCCAGCTTCTGCAGTCATTGTTTTTACCTATTCCTACCATGACTGACAATCCCTGTTCATCACCCAACACACAACTGCAATTGCTTACAATGACAACCACACAGATATCAAGGAGCAGACAATCGGTGTCAGGTTCTATGACCTGATGCACTGAGGGCAAGGGTCTTGAGAGGATTTCAATGGAAGGTTATGATGGTCTATCTTGCTCTCCATTACGTCAGAGTTATGAGGACTCAGCAATCATCACCAGCCATATGGATACCATCTTGGGAGGATGACAAGGAAGAGGTGGAGGTAGAAATGAAACAAGCAGATCCCCTCCCACCCCTAGTTCCAGCTGGCCTGTCTGTGAGTACTTTTAGGACATCATCTCTTCACCACCATTGCTCAAATATTCCCCTTCTTTCCTTCCTCACGCTTCTGTTCTTCACAGTATCCTTCCTGCTGCCACTCTTATGGGGAGGCAATGGTCTTTTGGTATGAGCACAAGATTATTAATGCAGAAATCAGGTAATGTTCCGGAGACTGGGTTCAAATCCCACCATGTGTAAAAGGTATAATAAAAGTTTCTCAAATCTTTCAGTACCACATTACCCACACAACCAGTACTTATGTCATGTCAGCTAATACAAGCATTGCTGCTTCAGGTATAAATACCCTGCTAGAGGCAAAGTCCACAGCACAATGGCAGTTCATGCCAATCAGTAGTGACCATCTATATAAGCGTTCTAATTGTCAGTTGTGGACATTTAGGAACCTCAATGAACATCAGCTAAGTGATAGCCCTGAACTTTAAGGCATATGGAAATCTGGCAGGACCAATTTATGTGAGTGGAAATATGTAATTTGAACAGTCAGAATGCAAATCTACTTTCTTTCTGCTAAAAATATAACTTTTGCCAAGATAGAGGACTCATCTCTTTGTATAAAAAAAACCTGCTTTCTGATTTAAAAGATTTTTAAAAAGTTAGAATGCCTATTACAAAAAAAAAGCTCTCCTGAATAAAAGATAACTTTTAAAAATGAAAAAGCCTAGGCTTACCTAAGAACAGAGATCAACTGATTCATTCTGTCTCTCCAATGGCACTAGAGTCATAGAGTCATAGAGATGTACAGCATGGAAACAGACCCTTCAGTCCAACCCGTCCATGCTGACCAGATATCCCAAACCAATCTAGTCCCACCTGCCAGCACCCGGCCCATATCCCTCCAAACACTTCCTATTCATATATCCATCCAAATACCTTTTAAATGTTGCAATTGTACCAACCTCCACCTCTGGCAGCTCATTCCATACACGTACCACCCTCTGTGTGAAAACGTTGCCCCTTAGGTCTCTTTTATATCTTTCCCCTCTCACCCTAAACCTATGCCCTCTAGTTCTGGACTCCCCGACCCCAGGGAAAAGACTCTGTCTATTTATCCTATCTATGCCTCTCATAAGTTTGTAAACCTCTATAAGGTCACTCCACAGCCTCTGACATTCCAGGGAAAACAGCCCCAGCCTATTCAGCCTCTCCCTATAGCTCAAATCCTCCAACCCTGGCAACATCCTTGAAACTTTTTTCTGAACCCTTTCAAGTTTCACAACATCTTTCCGATAGGAAGGAGACCAGAATTGCACGCAATATTCCAACAGTGGCCGAACCAATGTCCTGTACAGCCACAACATGACCTCCCAACTCCTGTACTCAGTACTCTGACCAATAAAGGAATGTATACTAAACGCCTTCTTGCTTGGCATCATCATTCCATATATAATGCAGATTCCATCTGGTGACAGAAATCTGATACTACCTGCCTGTGTTTCTTAAGGGAGCAGTATCTAAAGTGATGAAAGCATAGTAAATAGACAATAGACAATAGGTGCAGGAGTAGGCCATTCTGTCCTTCGAGCCTGCACCACCATTCAATATGATCATGGCTGATTATTCCTAATCAGTATCCTCTTCCTGCCTTATCTCCATAACCCTTGATTCCACTATCCTTGAGAGCTCTATCCAACTCTTTCTTAAATGAATCCAGAGACTGGGCCTCCACTGCCCTCTGGGGCAGAGCATTCCACACAGCCACCACTCTCTGGGTGAAGAAGTTTCTCCTCATCTCTGTCCTAAATGGTCTACCCTGTAATTTAGGCTGTGTCCTCTGGTTCGGCACTCAGCTATCAGCGGAAACATGTTTCCTGCCTCCAGAGTGTCCAATCCTTTCATAATCTTATATGTCTCAATCAGATCCCCTCTCAGTCTTCTAAACTCAAGGGTATACAAGCCCAGTCGCTCCAGTCTTTCAGTGTAAGGTAGTCCCGCCAAACCAGGAATTGACTCATGAACCTATGCTGCACTCCCTCAATAGCCAGAATGTCTTTCCTCAAATTTGGAGACCAGAACTGTACACAGTACTCCAGGTGTGGTCTCACCAGGGCCCTGTACAGCTGCAGAAGCACCTCTTTGCTTCTATACTCAATCCCTCTTGTTATGAAGGCCAGCATGCTATTAGCCTTCTTCACTACCTGCTGTACCTGCATGCTTACCTTCATTGACTGGTGTACAAGAACTCCCAGATCTCTTTGTACTGCCCCTTTACCTAAATTGATTCCATTGAGGTAGTAATCTGCCTTCCTGTTCTTGCCACCAAAGTGGATAACCATACATTTATCCACATTAAACTGCGTCTGCCATGCATCTGACCACTCACCTAGCCTATCCAGGTCACCCTGAAATCTCCTAACAACCTCCTCACATTTCACCCTACCACCCAGCTTAGTGTCATCAGCAAATTTGCTAATATTATTACTAATACCATCTTCTATATCAATAACATATATTGTAAAAAGCTGCAGTCCCGGCACTGATCCCTGCGGTACCCCACTGGTCACTGCCTGCCATTCCGAAATGTGCAGCAATATCAAAAATAAAGTGAAACAGAAGGAGAAATTTCAGATTTAATGTTGATATTGCTTTTTGTGCTCCTTCTTTGCAGTCTAACTTTGTATTCCTCGCTCTATTTAATCACCCAAAGATCTTTGTATGGTATGATCTGCTGTACTGCAAGTAAAATGAAACTTTTCACTATACTGAGGTACACATGACAATAATAAGTCAAATCAAGTCAAAGAAAATGGAAACATGAAAGAATAGACAAAGCAAAATTAGCAAAAGATAAAAGAACAACCAAACCCTGTTCTCTACCTCTAAAATAAAATCAAATACCTTCAACAAAAACTGGAAGGCCAATATTAAATATGGATTGGACAGCCAATGATTCTTTCACTGAACTATATCTATTCAAGTAATGTATGAAGCTCTATTTCACAGAATTAATACAGCTGGTCTTTGTGGACAATCAGAAAGGCCCAGAAAGGATCTGAAAATGCGATAAGACTGTTTAGTAAAGTTAGGGCACATGGGATTCGGAGTGAGCTTGCCTATTGGATACAAAATTGGCTTAATGGCAGGAGACAGAGAGTGGGGGTGAAGGGTTTTTTTTTGACAGGAGGCCTATTACCAGCGATTAGATTAGATTACTTACAGTGTGGAAACAGGCCCTTCGGCCCAACAAGTCCACACCGACCCTCTGAAGAGCAACCCACCCAGACCCACTCCCCTACATTTACCCCTTCACCTAACACTACGGGCAATTTAGCATGGCCAATTCACCTAACCTGCACATTTTTGGACTGTGGGAGGAAACCGGAGCACCCGGTTCAACAGGGATTGGTCCTGGGTCACTTGTTTGTCATTTAACTAAATTAATTAGATAAGAATATAGAAGGCATGGTTAGTAAATTTGCAGATGATACCAAAATGGGTGGGATTATGGACAGCAAAGAAAATTGTTTAAGATCACAAAGAAATCTTGATTGATTGGGTCAATGGGCTGAGGAATGGCAAATGGAGTTTAATCTGGATAAATATCAGGTACTCCATTTTGGTAAAACAAACAATGGCAGGACTTACACAATTAAAAGTAGGACCTTAGTTGTTGTATTTGGATTAACAGTCAGCAAGAACAAAGACACCTAGGAGTTCAAGTGCATAATTCTTTGAAGTTTGTGTCACATGTAGACAGGGTGGTTAAGAAGATGTTTAGTACTCTTACATTTACTGCTCATACCTTTCTTGAGGAAGTCTCACCCAGACTGGATAGAGGGGAATCAGTAGATATGATGTATTTAGACTTCCAGAAAGCATTTGACAAGGTACTTTACAAAAGGTTAAGTCATAAGATAAGAGCCCACAGTTTGGGAGGTAGTTGGGAAGTCATGTTAAGGTTATGCAGGACATTGGTGAGACCTCTTCTGTTGTTATTGTGACCAGTTCTGGTCACCTTGTTATTGGACGGAAATTATCAGGTTAGAGAGGTTTCAGAAAAGATTGACCAGGATGTTGCTGGGAATGGAAAGTTTGAGTTGTAGGAAGAGCTGAATAGGTTGAGACAATTTTTTTTCATTAGACTGTAGGAGATTGAGGGGTGATCTTACAGAGGTTCATAAAATTATGAGGGGTGTAGATAGGGTGAATAACACGTGTCTTTTCCCTCGAGTGGGGAATTCAAGATTGGGGACCATATTTTTAAGATGAGAGGAGTAAAATTTTAAAATAACATGAGGGGCAATTTTTTCCACAAAGAGTGATTCATGTGTGGAATGAACTTCCATACAAAGTGGTAGATGTCAGTTCTGTTACAACATTTAAAATGTATTAGGTAAGTACATGAATAAGAAAGGTTAGATGGAAATGGACTATGCACAGACAGGTGGGATTAGTTTAGTTTGGGATTATGGTCGGCATGGACCAAAGGGTCTGTTTCCATGCTGTATGACTATGAAACTATGACAAATAGAGAGAGAAAGTGAGGACTACAGATGCTGGAGATCAGAGTCAAAAAGTGTAGTGCTGGAAAAGGACAACAGGTCAGGCAGCATCCGAGGAGCAGGAGAATCGATGTTGCATTCCTGATGAAAGGCTTATGCTTGAACTGTCATTTTTCCTGCTGCTTGGATTCTGCCTGACCCACTCTATGACAAACTCAAGGTAAGAATTTAATTCAGGTTTAACATATTCTAACAAATGTCTTAGGAACAGAAAACTATTGACCAGTTTGTCGGAAGATACTTCAACAAAGGGTATGAGTGTGGTTTCTTTGAAGAAGACCAAATTGGTAATCACCTCTACGCCAATTACGGTCTTCAGAAAGGATCTTCTGGGCAAGGATAAGGGTGATGCCATTGACATATTATTTGGAGGTGAATAGAACCTAAAGGTCATCATCACAATTACATGTTTAGGTGCTGTCAATACTACTGTAGTCAGCAAAAAAAAACAAAAGACCAGCAAGGCTACAGTGTGACATTGACAGGATGCAGAGATGGGCGGAGAGGTGGCAGATGGAGTTCAACCTGGATAACTACGAAGTGATGCATTTTGGAAGGTCTAACTTGAAAGTTGAGTACAGGATTAAAGACAGGATTCTTGGCAGTGTGGAGGAACAGAGAGATCTTGATATGCAGGTACATAGATCCCTTAAAATGGCCACCCAAGTGGGCAGTGTTGTTAAGAAAGCATATGGTGTTTTGGCTTTCATTAACAGGGGCATTGAATTTAAGAGACGTGAGATCTTGTTGCAGTTCTATAAAACTTTGGTTAAACCGCACTTGGAATACTGTGTCCAGTTCTGGTCACAGGAAAGATGTGGATGCTTTGGAGAAGGTTCAGAGAAGGTTTACCAGGATGCTGCCTGGAATGGAGGGCTTATCTTACGAAGAGAGGTTGACTGAGCTCGGACTTTTGTCGTTGGAAAAAAGGAGGACGGGGACCTAATTGAGGTGTACAAGATAATGAGAGGCATAGATAGAGTTGATAGCCAGAAACTTTTTCCCAGGGCAGAAATTGTTAACACGAGGGGTCATAGTTTGAAGCTGTTTGGCGGAAAGTATAGAGGGGATGTCAGAGGCAGGTTCTTTATGCAGAGAGTTGAGAGCATGGAATGCGTTGCCAGCAGCAGTTGTGGAAGCAAGGTCATTGGGGATATTTAAGAGACTGCTGGACATGCATATGGTCACAGAAATTTAAGGGTTCGTACATTAGGTTTACCTTACATGAGGATCAATGGTCGGCACAACATCGTGGGCTGAAGGGCCTGTTCTCTGCTGTACTATTCTGTGTTCTATGTTCTAAGATTGATAGCAGATGTGGTTTGTGAAACATACATAAAAGCCAACCAGCTTTTCCTCACATCTCCAAACCATGTGGAACATTGGACATGCTTATGCAGGAAATCTAGTTTCAAAACGATCCAGACCCCAGAAGAAAGCACAGGTGAACAATAAGACAGTATGATACCACAACACTGGCAGCAGGAGAATATTAAGAAGGATACAAAGACAAGCTCATTGATGCAGTACATAGTTAACAGAAGAATAGACAAATGTCAGATGATCATACTCTCTATCTACTGGTTCCTCTCTCTACATTCTGGCTGAGACTTCCTCAAGAATCTCCAGTAAATTAGTCAGATAAAATTTCCCTTTCATGAAGCCATGTCAGGGCTTTGGAAAGATGCCATGTTGTCAACCACATACACTATGTCAATGGTACAAGGCAATCAGAAACATTTACATAGCTGTTACGAAGATGTGGGTGTACCTTTAAGAGAGTGAAGGACATGGTAAGTACACAAGAGTGCTGGAGAATTTACAAAGTAACATTGGATTCAGAACAAACAGCACTCGCTGAGTTGCTATGAGACAAAAACACAAATTCGAATTCGGCCAATTGGTTTAAATTATACCCCGAAAAACGATAAAACTTCAATCAAAATTTGAATTGAGTATATTGACAATTTTAAAAGCCAATGACACAATCCGATGCTCTGGGGGGGTATATGACCAGGAAAATTGAACAGTTGAGAGGAGAGCTGCAAAGCACAGCATGTAAACAGACTACCTGAAAAACAGCTCTCTTAAAAGTACCTTTTCAATCAGTAACCTGTGACACAGAAATTCTTAAGAAAAAGAAAAGAAGACACAGGAAAATCCGAATAAGAGAACGAAAGCTGCCTGGTTTTTAGATAAGAAATGTGATTTTGTAAATCTTAATAGGGAGTTTTATCGGACTAGTATTATAGAAGGGAAGGTAAAAGACAGGTTAGAGGAAGAAATCATAAATAGTGGTTAGTTAATTATTCTCTGTTACACTTTAAGAAATAAAGTTGTTAATTTTTACTTTAAATAGTCCTTGGCCACTCGATCTTTTACAGATTACTACATGGGATAAATCTTTTCTGTGTTGCTGATTTTAAATTAATCATGAGAGTTTACCCCGTGTCGTAACATAGCATAATAGACCAATCTTAAAAGCTAAAATCAACACAGGAGCTGATGTCCATACATTATCATTACTCTTCCTGAAAGAAAAGTACCCGAGAAAGTATCGTCCCTGTCAGAAAAGTGCCACGTGATTTGGAGATGTGAGGAAAAGCTGGGTGGCTTTTATGTACGTTTCAAACCACATCTGCAATCGATTATGTTGGTCTTGTATTTGAATCAATTATTAAGGAAGTAATAGCAGTATATTTGGAAAATCATAATCTAGTCAAGCAGAGTCAGCATGGCCTCATGAAAACGACGTTGTGTCTGACTAATTTACTGGAGTTTCTTGAGGAAGTCTCACCCAGAGTGGATAAGGAGGAACCAGTCGATACGATGCATTTGGACTTCCAGAAAGCATTCAGCAATGTACTTTACGAAAGGTTAAGTCATAAGATAAGGGCCCACAGTATTGAAGGTAGTACATTGGCATGGGTGCAGAGTTGGCTGATGGGCAGGAAACAGTGAGTGGGGATAAGGGGTGCCATTTCAGGTTGGTAACCTATGAACAGTGGGGTTCGACAGAGATCAGTTCTGGGACTGCAACTGTTTACAATAAATGTTAATGACTTGGAGTGAGGGATGAATGTAATCCAGACAAATTTGCAGAACACACAAAAAAACATTGGAAAAGCAAGTTATGAGAGGGATAGCGGTTACAGAGAAATATTGATAGGTTAAGAAAGTGGGCAAATAGTTGACAAGTGGAGTACAATGGGGGAAAACATTTTTCATTTTCAAAGGGAGAAAGAAAGAACAGTATTATTTAAATGGAGATGAACTGCAGAAAGCTGTAAATCAAAGGGACTTGGGGGGGACTTGTACATGTAACACTGAGAGCTACCACTCAAGTGCAGCCAGATAATAAGGAAGGCTAATGGAATGTTGGCTCTTATTTCAAGGGAGCTGGTGTATAAGACTAGGGAAGCCTTATTACATCTGTACAAGTTACTGGTGAGACCTCATTTGGAGTGCTGTGAGCAGTTTTGGTCCCTTACTTAAGGAAAGATATAATTTCATTAGAGGCTGTTCACTAGGATGATCCTTGATATAGAGCGATTGTCTTATGAGCAAAACCTAAACAGACTGGGAATCTCGTCACTGGAGTTTAGAAGAAGCTACCTGATGAAGGAGCAGTGCTTCAAAAGCTAGTGCTTCCAAATAAATCTGTTGGACTATAACCTGGTGTTGCTTGTTTCAATAACAGTTTTTGTCGCGCAATTTCCCAGTTGTAAACCACCTTTTTGACTGGGACAACACATCTATCCTGGGACAGGCTAAGCAAAGACATGTCAGAGATTTCCTAGAGGCCTGGCACTCCAGCCACAACGCCATAAACAAACACATAGATCTAGATACCATCTATCAACCCCTCAGAAAACAAACAGGAAATGACATCACCACAAACCCCAGGAACCCCATCCAGGACAAAGATATAAATAGAAAGCAGGAGACAACAGCTTCACTTCACTTGGAGGTCGCCACTGATGATGTTACCTAGCCAGGTAATGAAACGTCTGGATATCAAACCTACAGCTCAGCGAGCAAACCTACACCCTAAACCTCAACCTGAGCTACAAACCTTCACAAACCTTGGGACAAACCTGTCCAGCACTATCAGCAAGTGCTCCCTAAACAGCCTCCATATTTCTGTTGTGCTTTTCCCTGAGAACATATGTTCCCAATGTAGGCACCCCAGTTCCTGCCTAATAGCATTGTACTTCCCCCACCCTCAACTAAATACTTTCCCATACCATCTGCGCCTATCCCTCTCCATGAGTAAAAGTCAGGGAGTTGAGATCAGTATCACCAAAATGCTCTGCAACTAAGAGATCTAACACCTGGCCTGGTTCATTGCTAAGCATCAAATCCAATATGGCCTCCCTTCCAGTCAGCCTAACTACATATTAAGTCAGGAATCCCTCCTGGACACACCTGACAAAAACTGCTCCAGCCAAACTATGTGAACTAAAGAAGTTCCAATCAATATTAGGGAAGTTAAAGTCACCCACGACACCAACCTTGTTACTTCTGCACCTTTTCAAAATCTGCCTCCCAATCTGTTCCTCGTGTCTCTGTTGCTATTGGAGGATCTGTAGAAAACTCCCAATAAAGTGACTGCTCCTTTCCTGTTTCTGACTTCCACCCATACTGACTCCTCGATGACCTTTCTTCCTGCAGCTGTGATACTATCCCTGATTAGCAATGCCACTCCCTCACCTCTTTTACTCCCCCTATTCCTTTTGAAACATCGAAACCTTGGAATATCCAACAGCCATTCCTGTCCCTGTGATATCCAAGTCTCTGTAATGACCACAACATCATAGTTCCAAGTGTTGATCCATGGTCTAAGTTCATCATCCTTATTCCTGATACCTCTTGTGTTAAAGTAAACACACTTCAACCCTTCACACAGACTACTACTTTTCGCTATCAACTGTCTACCCCTTCTCACAGACTCTCTGTACACTATATCTGGCTATTCATTAGCTATTCCTTCCTCAGATCCATAGCTCCAATTCCCACCCCCCTGCTAAATTTGTTTCAACACTCCCGCAGAGCTCTAGCAAACCTCCTGCCCAGGATGTTGATGCCCCTCCAGTTCCGGTGCAACATGGAGTTCCAGGATTTTGACAGCAGCAGTGATGGAACAGTGATCTATTTCCAAATCAGGATGGTCAGTGGCCTGGAGAGGAACTTGCAGGTGGCATTGTTCCCCTATATCTGCCACCCTTGTCCTCCTAAATGGAAGTAGTCATGGGCTTGGAAGGAGCTGACTAAGTAGCCAAGGTGAATTTCTGCAGTGCATCTTGTAGATGGCACACATTACTGCTACGAAGCTACATGGTGGAGGGAGTCGATGTTTATGGTTATTGTACCAATCAAGTGGGCTGCTTTGTCCTGGATGGTGCCAAGCTTCTTGAGTGTTGTTGGAGCTTCACTCATCCACACCAGTAGGGAATACTTCAACACAGTCCTAACTTGTGCCTTGTAGATGGTGGACAGTAATTTGGCAGCCAGGAGTAGAGCTGGATCCCTAGCCTCTGACCTACACTTATAGCCAATGTATTTATATGCCGAGTCTAGTTCAGTTTCTGGTCAATGGTAACCTTCAGAATGTTGATAATGGGGGCACAGTGATGGTAATGCTATTGAATGTCAAAGGGAAGTGGTTAGATTGTCACTTGCCACTTTCCAGCCCAAAGCTGGATATCATTTAGAATACTGTGTACAGTTCTGGTCACCACATTACTACAAGGATATGGACGTTTTGGAGAGGATGCAGAGAAGGTTTACGAGGATGTTGCCTGTATGGAAGGTGCTAGCTATGAAGAAAGGTTGAGTAGGTTAGGTTTAGTTTCACTAGAAAAAAAGAGATTGAGGGGGAACCTGATTGAGGTTTACAAAATCATGAAGGGTATAGACAGGGTGGATAGAGACAAGCTTTTTCCCAGGGTGAAGGATTCAGTAACAAGAGGTCATGCTTTCAATGTGAGAGATGGAAAGTTTAAGGGGGATACACGCGGCAAGTACTTCACACAGAGTGTTTGGAACGCGTTGCCAGCAGAGGTGGTAGAGGCAGGCACGGTAGATTCATTTAAGATGAGTCTGGACAGATACATGAGCAGGTGGGGAGCAGAGGGATACAGATGCTTAGGAATTGGGCGATAGGTTTAGATAGTGGATTTGGATCGGCTCAGGCTTGGAGGGCCGAAGGGCCAGTTCCTGGGCTGTAAATTATCTTTGTTCTTTGTTCTTTGTTCATCCAGGTCTTGTTGCATTTGAACATGGACTGCTTCACTATCTGAAGAGTTGTAAGTGATGCTGAACATTGTGAAATCATCAGTGAACATCCCCACTTCTGACCTTCTGATGGAGAGAAGGTCATTGATGAAGCAGCTGAAGATGGTTGGGCCTAGGACACTCCCCTGAGGAACTCCTGCATAGATGTCCTGGAGTTGAGATGACTGACCTCTAACAACCATGACCATCTTCCTATGTGTCAGATTTTATTCTAGCCAGGTGTTCCAGTAAAAACCAAATAATTTGATCCTAAACTTTTCAGGTTCAGATTCTTTTTGAAAGATGCATGGCTCCTGGTCTATCCATTTACTAGAGAACTCCAGGCGTTCATGATACTTAGGATGCCAAGTTGACTATACTATCTCTGTTAGTTACTATTTGGGCTATCAGTTACCCAAGGCATATTTAGCAGCCAATGGACAGGGTTACTGAGAGTGTACCTGACTCTTTGTAAAGCTGGTGATGTCGTGATCTTTGGTCAGAGAATTAATCAGAGGATGACCGCAATGATGGCAGTAGCACCATGACATAAAATGCCAGGTCAAGGTCAGCCTTAAAATCCTTGATGGAGGCCATCTCAAGACAAGATGTTTAAGATCAAAGGCAAGAACCTAATGCTGACCCCACAGAATAAAGAGGATCTACAACTTTTTTGTGAAATGTTTAACCTCCTGACATCATATACCCAACTTCATGGAAAAATATTATTCACTGAGAGATTTACTCAAATGGATATCCATTTTATTAAGAACAGAATAACATCGGAAGAGTAGGACAAGTCTTAAACGAGGAATCAAGCAGGCTAAAAGGGGTCATGAAATAACTTTAGCGAACAGAATTAAGGAGAATCCCAAAGCATTTTATTCTTACATAAGAAGCAAGTGGGTAACTAGAGAAAGGATTGGTCCACTAAAGGATAACGAAGGAAGGCTGTGTGTCGAACCTGAGTGAATGGGTGAGATTCTGAATGATTACTTTGCATCAGTGTTCACTGAGGAGAGGAACATGATGGATGGTGAGATCAGAGATAGAAGTTTGATTAATCTGGATCACGTTGAATAAGTAGGGAAGATGTGCTGGGTAGGCTAGAGGTAATTAAGCTGGATAAATCCCCAGGACTGGATGGGATCTATCCCAGGTTGCTGAGGGAGGCGAGAGAGGAAATAGCTGGGGCCCTGACAGATATCTTTGTGGCATCCTTAAACAGAGGGGAGGTGCTGGAGGACTGGAGGGTTGCTCATGTTGTCCCCCCTGTACAAGAAGGGTAATAGGGACATTCCGGGTAACTACAGACCAGTGAGCCTGATGTCAGTGATGGGGAAGTTGCTGGAGAAGGTACAGAGGGATAGGCTGTATTTATATTTAGAAAAGAATGGGCTTATCAGTGATAGGCAACATGGTTTTGTGAGGGGGAGATCGTGCCTTACCAACTTATTAGAGTTCTTCGAGGAAGTGACCAAGTTGATAGATGAAGGAAGGGCTGTTGATGTCATATACATGGACTTTAGTAAGGTGTTTGATAAGGTTCCCTATGGTAGACTAATGGAGAAAGTGAAGTCACATGGTGTGCAGGGTATTGTAGCTAGGTGGATAAAGAACTGGTTGAGCAACAGGAGACAGAGAGTAGTAGTTGAAGGGAGTTCTCGAAATGAAGAAGGGTGACCAGTGGTGTTCCACAGGGATCAGTGTTAGGGCCACTGTTGTTTGTGATATACATAAGTGATCTGGAAGAGGGCACTGTTGGTATGATCAGCAAGTTTGCAGATGACACGAAGATTGGTGGAGTAGCAGAAAGCATAAGGGACTGTCAGAGAATACAGGAGGATATAGATAAACTGGAGAATTGAGCGGAAAAATAGCAGATGGTTTTCATTCCAGACAAATGTGAGGTGATGTATTGAGGCAAGACTAATTCTTGAGCGAATTATACAATGAACGAAAGAGCCTTGGGAAAAGTTGATAAGCAGAGAGATCTGGGAGTGCAGGTCCATTGTACCCTGAAGGTTGCTGCACAGGTGGATAGAGTGGTCAAGAAGGTATATAGTATGCTTGCCTTCATTGGACGGGGTATTGAGTATAAGAGCTGGGAGGCCATGTTAACATTGTACAAGACATTGGTTCAGCCGCATTTAGAATACTGTGTACAGTTCTGGTCGCCACATTACCAAAAGGGTGTGGACGCTTCGGATAGGGTGCAGAGAAGGTTTACGAGGATGTTGCCTGGTATGGAAGGTGCTAGCTATGAAGAGAGGTTGAGTAGGTTAGGTTTATTTTCACTAGTAAAAAGGAGATTGAGGGGACTTGATTGAGGTTTATAAAATCATGAAGGGTATAGACAGGGTAGATAGAGACAAGCTTTTTCCCAGGGTGAGGGATTCAATATTAAGAGGTCACGCTTTCAAAGTGAGAGCTGGAAAGTTTAAGGGGGATACACGTGGCAAGTACTTCACACAGAGGGTGGTGGGTGTCTGGAACACATTGCCAGCAGAGGTGGTAGAGGCAGGCACGGTAGATTCATTTAAGATGCATCTGGATAAATGCATAAGTAGGTGGGGAGTAGAGGGACACAGATACTCAGAAATTGACTGAGAGGTTTAGACAGTACATTTGGATTGGCTCGGGCTTGGAGGGCCAAAGGGCCTGTCCCTGGGCTGTAAATTTTCTTTGTTCTTATGCGACAAAATGACCATCTTCAGTTCTCTGATGCAGGTTCTGGCTGACTGCGATACTGCAACCCCCCCCCCAGAAAGAATGATTCTGGAAGCATATGAATCACATAAAAGCCGAGACTTGTGTCTTTTGCAAGATGAATTTTTCTTGCTTTTGGTTCAAAACTCCAATAATCTGTGCAACGCAATAGTCAATATGGAGCCCAAGACATTCGCTCTGGTGTTTGGCATCACTCAGTTATCTACTTGCATATTCAGCATTGAATTCATTGTTGAATCAGATCATAGGACATTATAAATGATCTACTCGAAAGCACCAATGTGTGCCCCACATTTACAGTGTTTTCTTGTTGAGACGCACAAAATATGACTTTGATGACAGATACCAGACAGGTGACATGATTACATCTGAGGCCTTGAACAGAATGTCCAATACACACAAAAGCCAAGACATTCCAAAGACATAGGTAGGAAGAAAGGTGGGGATCTAAGGCAGAAATTCAGAGAGCTAGGGTGGAAGCTTAGAGCTAGAATAAACAGAGTTGTTATTGCTGGTTTGTTGTCCGTGCCAGGATCTAGTGAAGCGAGGAACACAGAGAGAGCAGAGCTGAACACGAGGCTGCAGGGATGGTGCAGGAGGGAGGGTTTTGGATTCTTGGATAATTGGAGCTCTTTCTGAGGAAGAAGGGACCTCTACAAACAGGATGGTCTTCACCTGAATCAGAGGGGTATCAATATCCTTGGGGGGTTATTTACTAGTGCTCTAAACTAATGCAGCAGGAGTATGGGAACCTGAATTGTAGTTCCAATGTACAGGCGGTTGATGGTGGTGAGGTCAGGGATAGGTTTATAAGGTTGCAAGAGGGCACCAGCAATCAGGGTGTTGGTTTGAAATGGGTGTACTTCAATGCCAGGACTACCTGGAATAAGGTGGGTGGACCTGTAGCATGGGTTGGTACCTGGAATTTCGATGTTGTGGCTATTTCAGAGACGTGGCTAGAGGAGGGACAGGAATGGTTGTTGCAGATTCCAGGATTTAGATGTTTTAGTAGAAACAGCGAAGATGATAAGGGAGGGGGTTGGGGTCCGTGGTGGTGATGATGGCATTATTAACCAAGGGTAGTATTCCAGCAGCTGAGATAACATGTAAGGACTCATCCACTGAGATAGTTTGGGCTGAGGTTAGAAACAGGAAAGGTCACCCTGTTGGGAGTTTTCTATAGGCCTCTGAATTGTTCCAGGGACGTTGAGAATAGGATAGCAAAGATGATTCTCAATAGGAGCGAGAGTGACAGGGGGCTTTAACTTCCCCAACATGGACTAGGAAGACTATAATTCAAGCAGTTTAGATGGATCAGTTTTTGTTCAATGTGTGAGGACAGTTTTCTGACACAGTATGTAGACAGACCAAAACGGGAGATGCCACATTGGATTTGGTACTGGATAATGAAGGTGTTAAAGTTGGAGGTAGGTGAGCACTTTGGTGATAGTGACCACAATTTGGTTATGTTTACAATAGCAATGAGCAGGGATAGGTATATATTGTGGGGAAAGAGGTATAACTGGGAGAAAGACAATTATGATGAGATTTGGCAAGATTTAGGATAGGGAAGGAAATTGCAGGGGATGGACACACCTGAAATGTGGAGCTTATTCAAGGAACAGCTGCTGCAGGTCCTTGGTAAGTGTGTACCTATCAGGCAGGGAGGAAGTTGTCGAGTGAGGGAGCCATGGTTTATTAAAGAAGTTGAAGCTCTTGTCAAGAGGAAGAAGAAGACTTATCTGAGGATGAGGCGTGAAGGCTCAGATAGGGGGATTGAGTGTTATAAGTTAGCCAGAAAAAATCTAAAGAGAGGACTAAGAAGAGCTAAGAGGGGACAGGAGAATTGTTGGCAGATAGGATCAAGGAAAACCGTTAGGTCTTCTATAGGTATATCAGGAATAAAAGAGTGACTAGAGTAAGATTAGGGCCAATCGAAGATAGTAATGGAAAGTTGTGTGTGGAATCTGAGGACACAGGGAAAGCTCTTAATGAATACTTTTCATCAGTATTCACATTGGAAAAGGGCAGTTAGTGAGAGTACGGGGATATAGGCTACTAGATTAGATGGGATTGTGGTTGACAATGAGGAGGTTTTAGAAATTTTCAAAGATCTGAAAATCGATAAGACCCCTGGGCAGGATGGGATTTATCCTAGGATTCTCTGGGAAACCAGGGAGGAGATTGCAGAGCCTTTGGCTTTGATTTTTATGTCATCATTGCCGTCAGGAGTAGTGCCAGAAGACTAGAGGATGTGTTATATATGGACTTCAGTAAGGCATTTGATAAGGTTCCACATGATAGGCTTTTGCATAAAATATGGAGTTTCGGGATTGAAGGTGATTTAGCAGTTTGGATCAGAAATTGGTTAACTGTAAGAAGACAGAGGGTGCTGGTTGATGGGAAATGTTCGTCCTGGAACTCAGTTACCAGTGATGTGCCGCAAGGATCTGTTTTGGGGCCACTGCTGATTGTCATCTTTATAAATGATCTTGATGTGGGCATGGAAGAATGAGCTAGTAAATTTGTGGATGACACTAGGGTGGGAAGAATTGTGGATAGTGCCAAAGGATGTTGTGGGTTACAGAGGGAGATAGGCAAGATGCAGAGCTGGGCTGAGAAGTGGCAAATGGAGTTTAATGCAGAAAAGTATGAGGTAGTTCACTTCAGAAGAAATAACAGGAATGTAGAGTACTAGGCTAATGTTAAAATTCTTGGCAGTGCAGATAAACAGAGAGATCTCAGTAGATGAACAGATAGATTACGGGTACATAAATCCCTGAAAGTTGCCACCCAGGTTGATAGGGTTGGATAAGAAGGCATATGGTGCATTGGTTGAGGGATTGAATTTTGTAGCCACGAGGTCATGCATCAACTGTACAAGACACTGGTAAGACAACACCTGGAGTATTGCGTACAGTTCTGGTCACCACATTATAGGAAGGATGTGGAAGCTTTGGAAAGGGTTCAGAGGAGATTGACTAGGATGTTGCCAGGTATGGAGGGAAGGTCTTATGAGGAAAGGCTGAGGGAACTGAGGCTGATTTCATTGGAGAGAAGAAGGTTGAGAGGTGACTTAATCGAGACATATAAGACAATCAGAGGGTTAGATAGGGTGGACAGTGAAAGCCTTTTTCCTCGGATGGTGAAGGCTAACACAAGGGGGCATAGTTTTAAATTGAGGGGTGTTAGATTTAGCTCAGATATCAGGGTAGTTTCTTTACTCAGAGCATAGTAGGGGCGTGGAACAGCCTGCCTGCAACATTAGTAGACTCACCAAATTTAAGGGCATTTAAATGGTCATTGTATAGGCATATGGATGAGAATGGAATAGTGTAGGTTAAATGGGCTTCAGGTTGGTTTCACAGGTCGGCACAACATTGAGGGCTGAAGGGCCTGTACTGCGCTGGAACGTTCTATGTTCTTTGTTCCTCTTGATCTACACATTGATGCTGCAGACTTGAGGACTGAAGACATTCTCAGTGGTTCCAGAACAAAAGGGAACAGTTACAATCACATTGAAGATGAGTAACTACAAAAGTTCAAAAGACCATTCAGCAGTCATGGCCTGAGTTTACTAATGAATATTCCTGTGAATATGCTTTCATTTTGGCCATAGAAACAAACTTGTTTTATTGCAACACGATTTTCCAAGGAAAACCAGTTCTAATACCAAAAACATTACAATGTCATCACTGTGTTACCTTAGGAACATGCAGCCATTGAACACACAAAGCAGTTAGCAGGTCAGTCTGTGTACTGGCAGAGTTGAATTCGGGCATTCAACAACTCATGAATGCATGTGAGGTCTGCCAAACATTATCAGCCCTGCTATAATGTTCTACCCACTCCTTGGATGAAAATAGCAGCTAATTTATTCACACTCCATGGAATCATAGAATCCCTACAGTGTGGGAACAGGCCCTACAGCCCAACAAGTCCACAGCAAATCTCCAAAGAGTAACCCACACAAACCCAATCCCCTACCCTATATTTACTCCTGACTAATGTACCTAACCTACACATTCCTGAACACTATGGGCAATTTAGCATAGCCAACTCACCTAACCGGCACATCTTTAGATTGCGGGAGGAAATCAGAACACCTTGAGGAAACCCATGCATACACGGGGAGAATGTACAAACTCCACACAGACAGTGACCCAAGACTAGAATTGAACCTGGGTCCCTGGCACTGTGATGCAGCAGTGCTAACCACTGAGCCCCAGTGCTGTCCATAATTGCATACTTGTGACAGAAGATTTCTCAAACTTTCCTTTTGCTAATAAGTGCTAATAACATGAAGACTATTTTAAGTTTGTTTGGTGTCCCAGAACCAATAAGGAAACAGAAAGGAAATCCCAAACACAGTCACTTACCAGGAAATGTGGGCAACAGGTGAGCAGCACGGTGGCACAGTGGTTAGCACTGCTGCCTCACAGCGCCAGAGACCAGCTTCAATTCCCGCCTCAGGCGACTCTCTGTGTGGAGTTTGTACATTCTCCCCGTGTCTGCATGGGTTTCCTTTGGTTTCCTCCCACAGTCATGCTAAATTCCCCTTGTGGTAGATGTAGGGGAATGGGTCTGGGTGGGTTGCTCTTTGGAGGGTCGGTGTGGACTTGTTGGGCTGAAGGGCCTGTTTCCACACTGTAAGTAATCTAATCAAATATTGGCCTACATTTTTTCCAGTCTACAGGTGAGACTGAAACAATGTGGTTTCATGTCCCCCCCATGCCCCCCTCCCTCCTCTCCAGCATACTCCTGGCAAATGTCCAAGCTGGACAAACTTAAAGCTAGACTCACCTACCAAAGGATGCTTTCCTTCATTAGCCAGGGCATGAATATAGGAGCAAGGAAGTCTTACTTCTTTGCTCCCACAACCTCTGAGTGGAAAATTCCAGAAGTTCATAACCCTCTGAGTGAAAGGAAATTCTCCACATTTTGGTTCTAATTGGTACCCCCTTATATTTAAATTCCCTGCATCTACCTTGTCAATCCCTTTTAGTATTTTATAAGTTTCAATGAGATCAACTCTCAATCTTTGCAAGTCTGGAGAATACAGGAACAGTTTGCCTAAACACTCTTCACAAGATGGTCCTACCACCCTGGGAATAAGGCTGGTGAACCTTCACTGGACTCCCTCTATGGCAATAATATCTTTCCTGAGGTAAAGAGAACAAAACTACACACAGTATTGTGGAAACAAACTCCTTTGCAACTGAAACAAGACTACACCATTCCTGTCCAAATCCTTTTGTGATAAAGGCTTATATTCCATTAGCCTTCGTAATAGCTTGCTAGATGCACATGTTAGCCTTTAAGGACTTATCAAGAAGACACCTTGATCCCTTTGTACATCTGCACTTTCTAACTTTGTACCGTTTCAGAGATATGTTTTGCACTGTGAGCTACAAATGGGAAAAGATATTGCTGTTGTTGGTTCCTAAATGAGATGCATCAACTATATTCCACATAGACCACAGAAAAATAAATGCAGTAATTTAAACAGATTCCTATCCTATTCCTTGGTTATAAGTATATATCAACAGAGGTGGCAGTTCTTCATTTCATTCTAAAATTTATCTATTGAAGATTGCTTAACAACAAAAGCTGAAGAGATAGCTCCTTTGTTAAACAGAATGGGTTATAAGAATGTTGAATGATGCCATTTATGTCAAAATGTCACAGTTAGTTTCTGGATACTTATGAATCAAGTCAAAGCTGAAGTATCTAACCATGTAATTTATTTAAATGATGTCATAATATGCACTAACATATTGAAAGAATGTGTAAAGCAATTAGAGAACCTGTTTAAGTAAGTGCAGTTTGCTAGCTTAGTAATAAATCTAGCCAAAAGTGAATTTGTATCAGTAAAGGTAAGACATGTTATCAGACATGGGCATGTGTGCCAAGAACTGCAAAAGATCAAGAATTGGCATGCTCACAATCTCATGTCCTCATCAGAGTTGAAAGGAATCAAAGGGAAATGAAAGAAAACAACTGATTCATGTCAGTGATCCATAGTAGTGCCAAAACTGAGCTTTTCTGACCCTTCTTCCTTCTCCACCCATAATAGTGGTACCTTGTCTTCTCTCTTTGAGTGTGTGTGTGTGTAAGTGTCGGGGAATATTAGGAAAGATAAGTTGAGAAATTGGCTGGAGAAATGGCAGGTGGAGTTTAATCCAGACAGGTGTGAGGTGGTGCATTTTGGAAGGTCAAATGCAAGAGGTAAATATGCAGGACAAGACATATTAGCATTGATACACAAAGGGATCTGATTGAGGTGGAAAGGGCAAGTCCATAACTGCTTAAAAGAGGCAGTTTGCCTACAGAGTATAAAAGTTGCCATATTGGAGATATTTTGAACTTTAGTCAGGCCACATTTAGAGTATTGTGTGCAGTTCTGTTTGTTACACTATAGGAAGGATGGGGAGGCTTTGGAGAGGGTATAAAAGAATTTATCAGAGTTGCCTGGATTGGAGTGTATTAGCTATAAGGAGATGTTGGACAAACCTGGATTGTTTTCCCAAGAGCTTTGGAGACTAAGGTGCACCCTGATAGAAGTGTATAAAACTATGAGAGGCATGGATAGTGTGGCTGGTTGGATAGGTGACAACATCTCCTCCAAAATAATCTTCAACACCTGTACCCTAAAGTGACCAAATTCATCACTAACTCCATTTACAAATTACCTGATGCCATCATCCTAGTGAGTCAGAGCTCAAACAATGAGGAGACAGAATACAGCTTAATGACATGGTGGAAACATAACAATCTCTCCCTCAATGTCAGCAAAATGAAGGAGCTGGTCATCGACTTCAGGAAGTTGAGTGGAGAACCTGACCCTATCTGTGTGATTGGTTCTGAGGTGGAAGTGGTCAATAGCTTCAAGTTCCTAGGAGTAAGTATCACCAAATATCTGTCCTGGTCCATCCATGTCGATACCACCGTCAAAAAAGCACACCATCGCCTGTACTTCCTCAGAAGGCTTTTGAAATTCAGCCAGTCCATTATTGCTGAATAAAGTCATAGATTCATACACTACCTACCGCATGAAAGCAGGCCATTCAGCCCATCAAGTCCACACTGGCCCACCAAAAAGCATCCCACCCAGACCCACCTCCATAGCCTATCCTTGTAACCCTGCATTTCCCAAAGCTTAACCACCTACCCTGCATATCCCTGGACACTGTGGACACATCTTTGGATTGTGGGAGGAAATTGGAGCATCCAGAGGAAACACCCGCAACACAGAGAGAATGTGAAAATTCCACACAGACAGTCGCTCGAGGATGGAATTGAACCCAGGTCCTAAACTGCTGTGAGGCAGCAATGCTAACCATGCTGCCTTTTATAGGCTGGGGCTAATTTCCCTGGAGTATCGGAGACTGCAGATGACCTTTTAGAGGTTTGTAAAATTGTGAGGGGCATGAATAGGGTAAATAGGCAAGATCTTTTCTCCCAGCTGGGAGAGTCCAAAACTTGAGGATACAGGTTTAAGGTGTATGGAACAAGCTTCCAGAGGAAGTGCTAGAGGTGGGTATAATTACACTTAAAAAGGCATCTGGGTGGGTACATGAACAGGAAGGGTTTAGAGGGATATGGACCAAATGCTGGCAAATGGGAACTAGGTCAGAGTGGGATGTCTAGTCAGTACTCTTGAGTTGGACTGAAGGGTCTGTTTCCATGTTGTGTGACTCTTTGACTCTGACCAATTTTTATGGATGGACTTTCCAAAGCATCCTATCCAGATGCATCACAGTTTGGCATGGCAACTACTTTGCACAAGGTGGCAAGAAATGACCGAGAGTTGTGAACACAGTCCAGTCCATCTCAAAAACACCATTGATTTATACAATTAATGGTAGGGTCTTGGGTAGTGTTATAGAACAGACAGATCTAGGAGTTCCGGTATATAATTCTTTGAAGTTTGCACCACATATAGATAGGGTAGTTAAGAAGGCGTTTAGCATGCTTACCTTCATTGCACAGACTATTGTGAATAGAAGTTGGGAAGTCATGTTGAGATTGTACAGGATGTTGGTGAGGTTTCTTCTGGAGTGCTGTGTCATATTCTGGTCTCCAAATTACAGGAAGAAGATTATTAAATTGGAGAATTTGCAAAAGAGATGTTGCTGAGAACGGAGGGTTTGAATTTATAAGGAGAGGCTGGATAGGCTGGGAGTTTGTTTCCTTGAGTGTGGGAGATTGTGGGGGGGAGTGACCTTATGAAGGTTTATAAAATCATGAGAGGTATAGGTAAATGAATGACAGGTGTCTTTTCCCTAAGGTGGAGCATTTCAAGAAGGGAGGGCATTTTTTTAAGATGAGAGGAGAAAGTTTTAAAAAAAGACATGAGGGGCAATTTTTTTTACACATAATGGTTTGTGTGTGGAATGAACTTCCAGAGGGAGTGGTGGATGCAAGTACAGTTAAGTACTTTGTTAAGTACATGAATAAAAATGTTTAGAGGAATTTGGGCCAGGCGTAGGTGGGACTAATTTAGCTTGGGATCACAGTTGGCTGGACTGGTTGGACTAAAGTGTCTGCTTCTGTGCAGTAGAACTCTATGACTTCCCACTGCCTTGAGAAAGCAGGTAATATAATCAAAGACCTATCCCATCCCGGTTATACTCTCTTCCACCCTCTTCCATCTGGCAGAAGATACAAATGTTTGAAAACGCGTGGCAACAGTTTTAAGAACAGCTTCTCCCCTGCTGTTATCAGAGTTTTGAATGGACCTCTCATTTATTAAAGTTGATTTCTCTCTGCACCTTCTCTGTCGAAGTCACACAATATTCTGCATTCTGTTCTATTACCCTGATGTACTTAGGTAAGGTATGATTAATCTGGTTAGCATGCAATGCAATACTTTTCACTGTATCTCAGTGCACATAACTATAATAAATTTAGTCAAATAAGCATGTTTACGGTAAGAGTGATTACTGGAATAGAGCCAGAGACCAAAACAGGATTTAGAGACAGAGGCAGAGGGGATGAGTGAGGTGTTAAATTAATTCTTTGCATTTATCTTTATAGAAGAGAAAGATTCTGCCCAGGCCATGGTGATAAAGGAGGAAACTCTGTCACTAGATGATTTTAAAATTAATAAGAAGTATTGGATAGATTGTCGTCACTTAAAGTCAACATAACACCAGGGCCAGTTGAGGTATGTCCAAGGATTTGGAAGCTAAACATCACACAACACCAGGTTATGGTCGAACAGGTTTATTTGGAAGCACTAGCTTTCGGAGAGCTGTTCCTTCATCACCTTCACAACCACCTAATTAAGGAGCAGTGCTCTGAAAGCTAGTGCTTCCAAATAAACCTGTTAGACCATAATCTGGTGTTGTGTGATTTTTAACTTTGTACACCCCAGTCCAACACCTGCACCTCCAAATCGTAAGGATTTTGAAGGAAGTGAATGTAGAAATCACAGAAAAAGTCACCTGGATAAAGATGAGTTGGGTTAGGAAGAATCAGGCAGATAACACTAGGTTCCCCTGTGGTCCTGCTCTGTAATTGATCTTCCATTCTTGAAGCTGAGGAAGGCACTGGTACTTCAAGGGAATGCAGTCAGAGCCAGGCTTCTGGCATCACGCGTGATCTGATTGCACAGGAGGGAAGGAAGAAGAAAGCAGGAGTAATAATGATAGGGGATTCATTAATTAAGGGAACAGACAGGTATTTCTGTGACTGTAGACAAATATGCCATTGCATGGAGATGGTGCCCAGATAGAGAGAAAGAAAGTTGGGCAGACAAAGGGATCATTGACACCATTCCAAAAATACCATCCCATTGTCTGCTGTCTGGTCTCCATCTCCACCTATCACTCATTTTTCCCTTCACCCAACTCTCTGTCGCCAGCATAACACTTAGACTTATAGCTTACACTTTAGGCAGGAAGTGAGTTACTGACCATAGAATTCCTTACCTCTGACCTACACTTGCAACCACTGCATTTATATGGCTATTCTAGTTCAGTTTCTGGTTGATGATAACCTTTTAGGACATTGATTGTGGAAGATTCCGTGAAAGCAATATTATTGAAAGTCAAGAGATGATGGTTCGATCTTCTCTTCTTGGAAATGGTCATTGTCTGGCACTCGTGTCACACAAATGTTACATGCCACATGTTAGCCCAAATGGATGTTGCCCAAATGTTTCCCAGGTCCAACTTGTCAAAGGCTGCAGCCAAGTCTAGTAGGACAAGGAGGAAAAATTTATCATTGTCAAATTCTCAAATGATGTCAATGATGGCATCTTGACTGTACTATAGGCGCCTTAACAGTCTGAGGGAAATAGAAAAGCAGATATATAGCCAACTTTCAGGCAAGTGTAAAAATAATAGGATAGTAATAGAAGGAAATTTCATCTGCCCCAACATTAACTGGTAGAGGAGCAAGAGGCTGGAAGAACACAGCAAGGTTCAGGAGGTGGAGAAGTCAATGTTTCGGGTGTAACCCTTCCTCAGGACTGGTTTCTGGCTGGCTTGCTGTGTGTTCTTCCAGCCTCCTGCCCTGTCTACCTTGGATTCCAGCATCTGAAGTTTTTTTTTGTCTCTAACCGTGTTTATATCACTGCAAAGTGTCGGCCTCCAACACTATCTGGACTGGTCATTATGTGAAAGATTTAGCAGGAGTGGAATTTTGAAATGCACCCAGGATAGCTTTTTAAGTTAGTACGGAGAAGGCCTTACAAGAGAGAGCGTGATCCTGGATTTAATTTTAGATAATAATCCTGGGCAAATGGTTGAAGAGAGCCTACATATTTATACCATAGGATTGAGCTACTGTCATGATACTGTGACTGAACAACAAGGGTATTATTTAGAAGTCTTCTAGGAGAAAGTGAGGACTGCAGATGCTGGAGATCAGAGCTGAAAATGTGTTGCTGGAAAAGCGCAGCAGGTCAGGCAGCATCCAAGGAGCAGGAGAATCGACATTTCGGGCATGAGCCCTTCTTCAGGAATGAGGAAGGTGTGCCAAGCAGGCTAAGATAAAAGGTAGGGAGGAGGGACTTGAGGGGATGGGCGTTGGAAATGTGATAGGTGGAAGGAGGTCAAGGTGAGGGTGATAGGCTGGAGAGGGGGTGGGGGCGGAGAGGTCAGGAAGAAGATTGCAGGTCAAGAAGGTGGTGCTGAGTTCGGGGGTTGGGACTAAGACAAGGTGGGTGGAGGGGAAATGAGGAAACTGGAGAAATCTGAGTTCATCCCTTGTGGTTGGAGGGTTCCTAGGCGGAAGATGAGGCGCTCTTCCTCCAGCCATCATGATGCTATGGTCTGGCAATGGAGGAGTCCAAGAACCTGCATGTCCTTGGTGGAGTGGAAGGGGGAGTTGAAGTGTTGAGCCACGGGGTGGTTGGGTTGGTTGTTCCGGGTGTCCCAGAGGTGTTCTCTGAAACGTTCTGCAAGGAGGCGGTCTGTCTCCCCAATATAGAGGAGGCCACATCGGGTGCAGTGGATGCAGTAAATGATGTGTGTGGAAGTGCAGGTGAATTTGTGGTGGATATGGAAGGATCCCTTGGGGCCTTGGAGGGAAGTAATGAGGGAGGTGTAGGCACAAGTTTTGCATTTCTTGCGGTTGCAGGGGAAGGTGCCGGAAGTGGAGGTTAGGTTGGTGGGGGGGTGTGGACCTGACAAGGGAGTCACGGAGGGAGTGGTCTTTTTGGAACGCTGATAGGGGAGGGGAGGGAAATATATCCCTGGTGGTGGGGTCTATTTGGAGGTGGCGGGAATGACAACGGATGATACGATGTATATGGAGGTTGGTGGGGTGGTAGGTGAGGACCAGTGGGGTTCTGTCCTGGTGGCGATTGGAGGGGCGGGGTTCAAGGGCGGAGGAACGGGAAGTGGAGGATATACGGTGGAGAGCATCGTCAATCACAACTGGAGGGAAATTGTGGTCTTTGAAGAAGGAGGCCATCTGGGTTGTTTGGTATTGGAACTGGTCCTCCTGGGAGCAGATGTGGCGGAGATGAAGGAATTGGGAATATGGGATGGCGTTTTTACAGGGAGCAGGATGGGAGGAGGTGTAGTCTAGGTAGCTGTGGGAGTCGTTCAGTTTATAGTAAATGTCTGTATTGATTCGGTCGCCCGAGATAGAAATGGAGAGGTCTAGGAAGGGGAGGGAGGGGTCTGAGATGGTCCAGGTAAATTTGAGGTCAGGGTGGAAGGTGTTGGTAAAGTGGATGAACTGGGAGCACGAACAGTCATCGATGTAGTGGAGGAAAAGGTGGGGGATGGTGCCAGTGTAGTTGCGGAAGATGGACTGTTCCACATATCTTACGAAGAGGCTGGCATAGCTGGGGCCCATGCGGGTGCCCATGGCTACTCCTTTGGTTTGGAGGAAGTGGGAGGATTGGAAAGAGAAGTTGTTCAGAGTGAGGACCAGTTCAGTCAGTCGAAGGAGGGTGTCAGTGGAAGGGTACTGGTTGATACGGCAGGAAAGGAAGAAGCGGAGGGCTTTGAGTCCTTCGTGATGGGGGATGGAGGTGTACAGGGACTGGACGTCCATGGTGAAGATAAGGCGTTGGGGACCGGGGAAGCGAAAATCATGGAGGAGGTGGAGGGCTTGGGTGGTGTCCCGAACGTAGGTGGGGAGTCCTTGGACTAAGGGGGACAGGACCGTGTCGAGGTATGCAGAGATGAGTTCGGTGGGGCAGGAGCAGGCTGAGACAATGGGTCGGCCGGGGCAGTCAGGTTTGTGGATTTTGGGCAGGAGGTAGAAACGGGCGGTGAGGGGTTTTGGGACTATGAGGTTGGAGGCGGTGGATGGGAGATCCCCTGAGGTGATAAGGTTATGGATGGTCTGGGAGATGATGGTTTGGTGGTGGGAGGTGGGGTCATTGTCAAGGGGGCAGTAGGAGGATGTGTCCGCGAGCTGGCGTTTACCCTCAGCAATATAAAGATCAGTGCGCCAAACTACTACCGCGCCTCCCTTGTCTGCTGGTTTGATAGTGAGGTTGGGGTTGGAGTGGAGGGAGTGGAGGGCTGCACATTCCGAGGGCGAGAGGTTGGAGTGGGCGAGAGGGGTGGAGAGGTTGAGGCGGTTGGCTATGAAGAGGTCGAGGGCAGGTAAGAGACCAGCACGGGGTGTCCAGGTGGATGGGATGTGTTGGAGGGGTCGTCAGAGGGTGGGCGAGAATCCTGGTTGAAGAAGTAGGCGCGGAGGCGAAGGCAGCGAAAGAATTGTTCGAAGTCTCGCCGCGTGTTGAACTCGTTAATCCGGGAGCGTAGGAGAATGAAAGTGAAGCCTCTGCCGAGGACACCCCTCCAACACACCCCATCCCTCTCCTATCAGCGTTCCGAAAAGACCACTCCCTCCGTGATTCCCTTGTCAGGTCCACACCCCCTACCAACCCAACCTCCACTCCCAGCACCTTCCCCTGCAACCGCAAGAAATGCAAAACTTGCGCCCACACCTCCCCCCTTACTTCCCTCCAAGGTCCCAAGGGATCCTTCCATATCCACCACAAATTCACCTGCACTTCCACACACATCATTTACTGCATCCGCTGCACCTAATGTGGCCTTCTCTATATTGGGGAGACAGGCCGCCTACTTGCAGAACGTTTCAGAGAACACCTCTGAGACACCTGGACCAACCAACCCAACCACCCCGTGGCTCAACACTTCAACTCCCCCTCCCACTCCACCAAGGACATGCAGGTTCTTGGACTCCTCCATTGCCAGACCATAGCATCATGACGGCTGGAGGAAGAGTGCCTCATCTTCCGCCTAGGAACCCTCCAACCACAAGGGATGAACTCAGATTTCTCCAGTTTCCTCATTTCCCCTCCACCCACCTTGTCTCAGTCCCAACCCCCGAACTCAGCACCACCTTCCTAACCTGCAATCTTCTTCCTGACCCCTCCGCCCCCACCCCCACTCTGGCCTATCACCCTCACCTTAACCTCCTTCCACCTACCGCATTTCCAACGGCCCTCCCCCAAGTCCCTCCTCCCTACCTTTTATCTAAGCCTGCTTGGCACACCTTCCTCATTCCTGAAGAAGGGCTCATGCCCGAAATGTCGATTCTCCTGCTCCTTGGATGCTGCCTGACCTGCTGCGCTTTTCCAGCAATACATTTTCAGCTATTGTTTAGAAGTGTCAGCATTATGTATGTGCTCAGAGATACAGAAAGCAGAACATTATGGTAACAATAATGCAAAGATGACCATCTCAAAGAATGGCCAGAGAGCCTTAGAAAACAAGGAATCACACTGAAGGAATTCAATCTTTATTTCTTAAGTGATAATATCATCCAAAAACTGCTTGTTAACTCAGCTAGAGCTTCAGTACAAACCCTTTATACATATGTGGAGAGACAGAAACAATGCAGCACATACCAAGGAGTGAGCCCTCGACAGGCAAAGTGATGGACTAATCTTCAACTCAACAAATGCATTGGAGGTGCCGGTGTTGGACTGGAGTTGGACTTCATCATGTGGTTGTGAAGGTGATTAAGAGCGCTAGTACTGAAACTAGTACTGAAACTAGTACTGAAACTAGTACTGAGCGCTAGTACTGAAACTAGTACTGAGCGCTAGTACTGAAACTAGTACTGAAACTAGTACTGAAACTAGTACTGAGCGCTAGTACTGAAACTAGTACTGAGCGCTAGTACTGAAACTAGTACTGAAACTAGTACTGAGCGCTAGTACTGAAACTAGTACTGAAACTAGTACTGAAACTAGTACTGAGCGCTAGTACTGAAACTGTTGGAGTATAACCTGGGGTTGTGTGATTTTTAACTCAGCAAATGAAGGGGCTGTCATTCTGACCTATTTTCTAAAAAGAACTTAAAAATTAGTATTGCTAATCAATTAGTTGCTAAGTCAGTCATTCCTTTTCATCTCTTGCTTTTCTTTTTTAGTTGCCATCTTGCTGATAGTTTAATAGCTATGTCACAAAGATTCTACATGACAGTTGAGGAAGACGATGCAGATCTCATATATCGTGAATCATTGCTTTGCTTCATGATTCCTTTTGTAACCAAGAGTTTAACCAGATGACTCCTGAATTTCACCCCAATAAACCCATATATGATTGGGTTAATGCAGCTGTGCAAGAATCCCAAACTTTGAGTTCCAATGAGAGCTCTGTCAATGCGACTGTGTATGTCACAAGTCTCAGCAATGAGTTTGCTCCTCATCAGTGTGTCGATGAACACCATAATATTGTGTGGGAACCAACAAATGAGAAAAGCCAACACCACCACGATGATGACTTTCATGGCTTTATGTTTCTGAAATCCCTTCGTTTGACGCAGTTTCTGGATTGTCACACTGTAGCACAAAACCATGGCAGCCAGAGGGATAAGAAACCCAATAAAATGCCGCAAAAATCTGGTGGTCACTCTCCACGTTTTTGCTGATTCTCCATCAAGTATCTCATAACATATCTGTCTGTTGGAACCGGGTGGAGTATATTTACCCTTGTATAAAACTGGTAAAGACAGAACCATAGCCAGCAACCAAACAGCAGCACAAACCAGCTTAATTATAAATGGTCTCTTATGTTTGTGGGATTGTGTAGCATAGACAATGGACAGATAGCGATCAATACTGATACAAGCCAGCAATAAAATCCCACTGTAGAAGTTAATCTCCTGCAACATGCTGATAATTTTACACATGGCATTACCAAACACCCAGCCAGATACGGCATCCACGGCCCAAAAAGGCAAGGTCATGGCAAAGAGCAGATCAGCCACTGTCAGATGAAGCAGGTAGATATCTGTGGATGTTATGGCCCGTCGATTATAAAGTAGGACAATCATTACGATCACGTTGCCTGTCACAGCAAGGAAGCACACCAGGCTATAGATAACAGCCAGAGCTATGTTGATTGACTCATTCACGACAGAAGTACAGGGCAACGTGTCTGAATCAATATTGTAACCATCATAATTATTTGCATAATTTTCAAATAAATCACCAAAGTCAATATCTCCAAATTCAAACTGCTTGATGTCCATTTTCTGAAAGAAAGAAGATCAGGGAGTGAGAACAATCTATAGATAATAGCCAGTGCTGCATTCATTGATTTGTTTCTGATGAAAGTACAGGAAAATGTGTTTCGATCATCATCAACTTCAGCATGATCAGCATAATTTAGATCGGAGTGGTGCTGGAAAAGCACAGCAGGTCAGGCAATATCCGAGGAGCAGGAAACTCGACGTTTCAGGCAAAAGCCATTCATCCTAAATGATCAGCATAATTGTCAAACAGCTTGTTCGATTTGTCTCAAGTCTCTTTCCAAAAGCAAATTAGCTGTAACTGAAGAATCAGAATAAAGCCAATTTATGATCTTTTAAGAAACTTTGTAACTAGGCACACATAGAGAAACTAAATGCACACAGGAACAAAGGGCTTATGAGCAGGAGTCGACCATTTGGCCCTTCAAGCCTGTCATGATACTCAATAAATTCAAAGCTGGTGGCTCTGAAAGTCATTTTCCTGTCAGCCTCATTCCCACGCCCCTCCCCCTCTTTCTGCATAACTCTCAATTCTGTTGAATAGAACCGTACAGCACAGGAACAGGTCATTTGGCACTTTCTGCTGAACATGATGCCAAATTAAACTAATCCCTTCTGTCTGCCCATGATCCATATCCCTCCATTCCTTGCATATTCATGTTCTCATCTAAAAGCCCCTTAAACCCCATTATAATATCCACCTGCACCACCATCCCTGGCAGTGCATACCAGACTCCTACCATACTGTATAAAAATCTTGCCCCTCGCACCTCCTTTGAACTCCCTCTCATCTAAAATGCATGCACCCTAGTATTAGACATTTCAACTTTGGGAAAAAGATTCTAACTGTCAATCCTGTTCATACATATCATAATTTTACAGTCTTCTATCAAGTCTCCCCTCAGCCTCCACCACTCCGGAGAAAAGTACCTGAGTTTTTCTAGCCTCTCCTCATAGCTCATACGCTTTAATCCAGGCAATATCTTGGTGAACCTCTTCTGCACCCTCTCCAAAGCCTCCACATCCTTCCTGTAATGTGGTGACCAGAATTGAACACAATATTATTGAAACATTTCCCATGAGTTCATCATACAGCTAAGTTGCAATGTGACTTGTAAGTCAGACACAAAGAGACTACAAAGAGGTATGGACAGGTAAACTGAATAGACATCAAGGCGGAGGATGGTTCAAATTTCTGTTAAAAATCACACAACACCAGGTTATAGTCCAACAGGTTTAGTTGGAAGCACTAGCTTTCGGAGCATCGCTCCTTCATCAGGTCATTGTGTCACACAACCACCTGATGAAGGAGCAGTGCTTCCAATTAACCCTGTTGGACCATAACCTGGTGTTATGTGATTTTTTAACTTGGTACACCCCAGTCCAGCACCGGCATCTCCAAATCAAATTTTTGTGATAGCAAATCCCTCATCTCAGCCGATTCTAAATCCTTAGACTGTGACCCCTGGGTCTTGACTTCCCAGTTATTGGAACATCTTTCCTGCATCTACCCTGTCCAATCCTGTTAACATTTTATAGGTTTCTATGAGATCCACCACTGATCTCCAGCAAATAAAGTTTCAATCAATTCAACCTCTCCTCATCCGTAAATCTTGTTGTCCTAGGAATCAGCCTGGTAAATGTTTGTTGCACAGTTTCCTGAGCCAGGATGTCTTTCTTCAGAGAAGAAGACCAGTACTGCACACAATACTCTACCGAGGTGCATGTAACAATAAGAAATCAAATCAAAAATCGAATTAACTCAAATTAGTTCCCTGCTTAGGGCTTTTAATCTGATTCAGTCAGGGACCCTGGCTGGCATATAAAAAGGGGAGTGTCAGAGATACTGACATTCTAAGAGCTGACTGTGAAGAGTCTGTACTAAAGTCAGGAATTGTTCATCAGGAAATAAAGGATGTCTTGGTGATGGATACCAACCCTCTGTGGAGTTTTTCATTAGTATTCATTAGAATGGTGTAGCAAAATGTAGGGGATGTGGACAATTGAAAGGTGGAGCTGGTTTAAGGAACAGATATTGTGTGTCTTTGATAGGTATATCCCTGTCAGGCAGGAAGGAATTGATAAGGTAAGGGAACCATAGTTTACTAAAGAAATTGTATCTCTTGTTAAGCAGAAGAGGGAGGCTTATGTGACGTTGAAACAAGATGGTTCAGTTGAGGCGATGGAGAGGTACAGCTAAGCTAGGAAGGATTTAAGAAGAGCAAGGAGTGGATATGAACAGTCTTTAGCAGGTAGAATAAAGGAGAACCCTAAAGCTTTCTATAGGTATGTGAGGAATAAAAGGATGACTAGGGTAGGAATAGCCAGTCAAAGACAGAAGTGGGAAGTTGTGTGTGGACCCTGTAGAGATCGGAGAGGTACTAAACGAACATTTCTCATTGGTTTTCACTCAGGAAAAGGAGAATATTGTAGAGGAGAAGACTGAGATACAGGCTATTAGACTAGAAAGGATTGAGGTTACTAAGGAGAAGGTGTTATCAATTTTAGAATGTGTGAAAGTAGATAAGTCCCCTGGCCCGGATGGGATTTATCCAAGGATCCTCTGGGAAGCTAGGGAGGAGTTAACGGAGCCTTTGGCCTTGATCTTTGAGTCATCATTGTCTACAGGTTTAGTACCAGAGGACTGGAGGATTGCAAATGTTGTGCCCTTGTTCAAGAAGGGCAGTAGAGATGACCCAGGTAATTATAGACCAGTGAGCCTTACTTCTGTTGCAGGAAAAGTTTTAGAAAGTTTAAGAGATAGGGTTTATAACCATCTAGCAAGCAACAGTTTGATTGGAAATAGTCAACATGGTTTCGTCAAGGTTTCGTCATGACTCACAAACCTCATTGAGTTTTCTGAGAAGGTGACCAAGCATGTAGATGAGGGTAGGGCAGTTGACGTGGTGTACATGGACTTCGGTAATGCCTTTGATAAGGTTCCACATGGTAGGTTGATGGAGAAAATGCAGAGGCATGGGATTGAGGGTGATTTAGCAGTTTGGATTAGAAACTGGCTTTCTGAAAGAAGGCAGCAAGTGGTGGTTGATGGAAAATATTCAGCCTGGAGTCTGGTTACTAGTGGTGTGTCACAAGGATCTGTTTTAGGACCACTGCTGTTTGTCATTTTTATAAATGACTTAGACGCAGGCATAGGTAGATGGGTTAGTAAATTTGTAGATGACACTAAAGTCGGTGGAGTAGTGGACAATATGGAAGAATGTTGCAGGTTGCAGGGGAACTTGGATAAACTGCAGAAATGGGCGAGAGGTGGCCAATGGAGTTCAATGCAGATAGATATGAGGTGATTCACTTTGCGAAGAATAACAGGAAGGCAGAATACTGGGACAGTGGAAAGATTCTTGATCATGTGGATGTGCAGAGGGATCCTGTTGTCCATGTATATAGATCCCTGAAAGTTGCCACCCGGATTGATAGTGCTGTTAAGAAGGCATACGGTGTGATAGGTTTTATTGGGAGAGGGATTGAGTTCTGGAGCCATGATGTCATGCTGCAACTTTACAAAATGCTGGTGCGGCTGCACTTGGAATATGTGTACAGTTCTGGTCATCCCATTACAGGAAGGATATGGAAGCATTGGAAAAGCTGCAGAGGAGATTTACCAGGATGTTGCCTGGTCTGGAGGAAAGGTCTTATGAGGAAAGTCTGAGGGACTTGGGTCTGTTCTCATTGGAGAGAAGAAGGCTAAAAGGCAATTTAATAGAGACATACAAGATGATTACAGGATTAGACAGGGTGGACAGTGAGAGTCTTTTTCCTCAGATGATGATGTCAGCTTGTATGAGGGAGCATATCTGCAAATTGAGGGGTAATAGATTTAAGATAGATATCAGAGGCAGGTTCTTCACTCAGAGCCTTGTAGGGGCATGGAATGTCCTACCTGCCAATGTAGTTAACTCAGCCATATTAGGGACATTTAAACAATTCTTGGATAAGCATATGGATGATGATGGGGTAGTATAAGGGGATGGCTTAGATTAGTTCACAGGTTGGCACAACATCGAGGGCTGAAGGGCCTGTTCTGCGCTGTATTGTTCTATGGTCTATGTTCCTTTGAGTTTGAGCATGTTCTGCCTGTGCCATATGGTATCAGTCACAGAATCACTGAAGTGATGCAACAGAGGAAGCCATTCATCCCAGCATGCCTCAAAGGATCATTATGACTTAGTGTCAAACCCTTGTCTTTTCCCTGTACCCTTTCATGTTGCTCTCTTCAAATAATCATTGAAACCCTACTGAATACCTCAATTGTCTCCATCTCCACCACATTTCCAAGGAGTGCATTCTAAACCAGAAAATCTCATTGTGTGAAAAAGATATTTGTCACATCACATTTGTTACATTTGCAAATTACTTTAAATCTGTATCTTCTACCTTATTGATACTTTTAAAATCAGGACAGTTTCTTCCTATCCCCACATCTATTTCGAAGGTTTTGAAATATTCTATCAGATCTTTGCTTCGCCATTTTTTATTCATTCACGGGATATGGATGTTGCTGGCTCAGTCAGTATTTGTTGCCCATTCCTAATTGCCCAGAGGGCAGTTAAGAATCAACCACGTTGATATGGGTCTGGAGTTACATGTAGGCCAGACAAGATAATCATGGTAGATTTCCTTCCAAAAGGGCATTATTCAACCAGATGGGTCTTTTCAGAAAATCGGCAACAGTTTCAAGGTTATCATTAGACTTCTTATCCCAGCTTTTTATTGGATTCAATTCCCACCATCTGCCATGCAGGATTTGAACATGGGTCCCTGGGATATTACCTGGACTCTGGGTTAATAGTCTAGTTATATATATATAGTGATATATATCCCTGTCTAAACTAGGGATCATCCTACTAAACCTTTTGTGAACTGCCTCCAGTGCAATAATACCTTACCATAAATATGGGGACTAAAACTACTCACAGTACTCCAGATGTGGTCTTACCACACCTTGGACACTTACAAAGTCAGAAGTCACACGGCAGCAGGTTATAGTCCAAAAGGTTCAATGTAGCTAAGTGTGAAGTGATTCACCTTGGTAAGAGTAATAAAAAGATGGATTACTGGGCTAATGGTAGACTACTTGGTAGTGTGGAAGAGCAGAGGGATCTTGGTGTCCATGTACACAGATCTCTGAAAGTTGCCACCCAGGTAAATAGTGCGGTGAAGAAGGCATATGGCGTACTGGCTTTTATTGGTAGAGGAATTGAGTTCCGGAGTCCTGAGGTCATGCTGCAGTTGTATAAGACTCTGGTGCGGCCGCATCTGGAATATTGTGTGCAGTTTTGGTCGCCATACTATAGGAAGGATGTGGAGGCACTGGAACGGGTGCAGAGGAGGTTTACCAGGATGTTGCCTGGTATGGTAGGAAGATCCTATGAGGAAAGGCTGAGGCACTTGGGGTTGTTTTCATTGGAGAAAAGAAGGTTTAGGGGTGATTTGATAGAGGTGTACAAGATGATTAGGGGGTTAGATAGGGTTGACAGTGAGAACCTTTTTCCACGTATGGAGTCAGCTATTACAAGGGGGCATAGCTTTAAATTAAGGGGGGGTAGATATAGGACTGATGTTAGGGGTAGGTTCTTCACTCAGCGAGTCGTAAGTTCATGGAATGCCCTGCCAGTAGCAGTAGTGGACTCTCCCTCTTTATGGGTATTTAAGCGGGCATTGGATAGGTATATGGAGGATAGTGGGTTAGTGTAGGTTAGGTGGGCTTTGATCGGCGCAACATCGAGGGCCGAAGGGCCTGTACTGCGCTGTATTCTTCTATGTTCTATGTTCTATGTTTATTTGAAATCCAAGCTTTTGGAGTGCTGCAGCTTCCTCAGGCGAAGTGACGTACTGTTACAGTAAGACTTCCCTACTCTTTTACTCCAACCCCCTTGAAATAAGGGCCAACATTCCATTAGCCTTCCTGATTACCTGCTGCTCCCATATGTGAGCTTTCTGTGCCTCGTATACAAGTCATAGAGTCGTAAGAGCCATAGAGATGTACAGCACAGAAACAGACCCTCTGGCCCAACCCATCCATGCCAACCAAATATCCTAAATTAATCTAGTCCCATTTGCCAGCTCTTGGCCCATATCCTTCTTAACCCTTCTTATTCATATACCCATCCAGATGCCTTTTAAATGTTGTAATTGTACCAGCTGCCACCATTTCCTCTGGCAGTTCATTCCATACACGCACCACCCTCTGTGTGAAACAGTTGCCCCTTAGATCTCTTTTAAATCTTTTTCCCTCACCCTAAACCTATGCCCTCTAGTTGTGGACTCACCCACCCCTGGGAAAATGCCTTATCTATTCACTCTATCCATGCCCCTCATGATTTTATAAACCTCTTATAAGGTCACCCCTCAGCCTCCCACGCTCCAGGGAAAACAGCCCCAGCCTATTCAGCCTCTCCCTATAATTCAAACACTCCAGCCCTGGCAACAGCATTGTAAATCTTTTCTGAACCCTTTCAATTTTCACAGCATCCTTCCAATAGCAGGGAGACCAGAACTGTATGCAATATTCCAAACATGGCCTAATTAATGTCCTGTCCAGCTGCAATATGACCTTCCAACTCCTTTACTCAATGCTCTGACCAATAAAGGAAACGCCTTCTTCACTATCCTATCTACCTGCGACTCTGCTTTCAAGGTCTCTATTCAACAAAATTTCCCCAGGACCTTACCATTAAGTGTATAAGTTCTGCCTTGACTTGCCTTTCCAAAATGCAGCACCTCACATTTATCTAAATTAAATTCCATGTACAACTCCTTGGGCCAAGGGCCCATCTGATCAAGATCCTGTTGTACTCTGAGGTAACTTTCTTCGCTGTCCACTACCCCTCCAATTTTGGTGTCATCTGCAAATTTACTAACTATACCTTCTATGTTCACATCCAAATCATTCATATAAATGATGCCCTTTGCATTTCAGCTTTCTGCAGTTTTTCTCCATTTAAATAATATCCTGTTCTTTTGTTCACCTTTCCAAAATGAACAACAATCTCGAGTTCTCCCAATGTTTGTATGAGTTTCTTCTGGGTGTCCCAGTTTCCTCCCACAGTCCAAAGATGAGCAGGTAAGGTAGATTGGTCATGCTAAATTGCCCCGTAGTGTCTAGGGAAGAGCAGGTTAGGCGGGTTAACCGTCGTAAAATGCGGGATTACAGGTATTGTATTGGGGTTTGATCTAGATAGGATCCTTTCCAGAGGGTCGGTGCAGACTTGATGGACTAAATGGCCTCTTTCCACACTGCAGGGATTCTATGATTTATGATTCAAATTTTCACAATTATCTTCCATTTGCCAGCATTTTGACCATTTACTTAACCTATCAATACCTCTCTGTGAACTATGAACTCTCACAGGTTGTTATGGTAACAGAGATACCTACTCTGAGTAATGAATATAGATGATGGTATATTTAGGCTTCCAAACGATGTTTGATAAAGTGCCATGTGGACTTGTCAGCAAAAAAATTAAGCTCACATATTAAAAGGTAAGGAATTAGAACTGATCAGAAATCAGATGAATAATTGGAAACAGAGAGTGGCAGTGAACAAATGGTTTCTGGTCTGGATAAGGTAATCCAAGATGGAGGACAGGAAAAATTTCTGCTGTAAGAGCTGCTCCTTTTTTTGAGGTATTTAAGGTGTTGGAGGGGATTTTCTCGAATTCCAGGAGCAGCAATTACTGTCTTATATGCTGTTGCATTGTTTTGGAACTTTGGAAAAGAAAAGTCAAACAACAGCAGTTTAAAAGGGAGAAGAGCAGACAAAGGAAGCACATGGTGGGGACAGTGCAGGAGAGAGAGAGAGAGAGAGAGAGAGAGAACCTGCACAGTTACCGCCTTTGCTGTTTGAATTCGTGTATCGCTGGACATCGGAGTGCATCTGGGAAAATTAACAAACAGTGAAATTCACAGCTAATCTTGGAGGAACTGTTGGGTGAAGTTCACAGAACAGAATCAGGTAAGTTAATTGTTGTTTTAAGTCTGTCCAAGAGAAAGGCTGCAGTAGTGAGTATAGTGGATTCTTTCTTGATTATATGTTTTTGGAGATAAGTTTCTTGATTAAACTTAAAATATAAGTCATAGCTATTAATTTAACCTGGGGCAGTGTTTGTAGAGGAATAAGACGGTGTTATTTTCTGGGTCTGTAGATTGTGAAGGAGCAAAAATGGCCTTTGCAGTGATATGTACTTCTTGTCAGATGTGGGGATTTAAAGAGAATTTAAGGGTTACTGTGGATTATATCTGCCATAAATGCTGTTGGATGCAAACCTTATCAGATAGAGTTGAAGAGACAGATAGAAGTGATGAGGAATTTGCAACAGCAATCGTATGAGATGGATGGCAGTTATAGGAAGGGGGGAGAGTCTCAGATACAGTCACATAGATGGGTTAAGTCCAGGAAGGGTAAGAGAGGTAGGCAGCTAGTGCAGGAGTCTTTTGTGGATATACCCATTTCATACGGGTATGCTGTTTTGGAAAATGTAGGGGGTGATGGATTCTCAGGGGAACGTAGCACGAACAGCCAAGTTTCTGGTGTTGAGACGAGCCCTAATACAATGAGGGGTACGTCAGCTTCCAAGAGATCAATTGTGTTAGGGGATTCTGTAATCAGAGGTACAGACAGATGTTTCTGTGGCCAGCAGAGAAAAAGCAGAATGGTGTGTTGTTTCCCTGGTGCCAGGATCAAGGATGTCTCAGAGTGGGTGCGGAATGTTCTCACGGGGGAGAGGGGCCAGCAGGAGGTCATTGTCCACATTGGAACCAACAACATTGGAAGGGAAAAGGTTGAGACTCTGAAGGGAGATTACAGAGAGTTAGGCAGAAATTTAAAAAGGAGTCCTCAAGTGTAGTAATATCTGGATTACTCCCAGTGCTACGAGCTAGTGAGGGCAGGAATAAGAGGATAGAGCAGATGAATACATGGCTGAGGAGCTGGTATATGGAAGAAGGATTCACATTTTTGGATCATTGGAATCTCTTTTGGGGTAGAAGTGACCTGTACAAGAAGGACATATTGCACCTAAATTGGAAGGGGACTAATATATTGGCAAGGAGATTTGCTAGAACTACTTGGGAGGATTTAAACTCGTAAGGTGGGGGGGTGGGACCCAGGGAGATAGTGAGGAAAGAGATCGATCTGAGACAGGTACAGCTGGGAACAGAATTGAGTCAAACAGTCAGGGCAGGCAGGGACAAGGTAGGATTAATAAATTAAACTGCATTTATTTCAATGCAAGGGACCTAACAGGGAAGGCAGATGAACTCAGGGCATGGTTAGGAACATGCGACTGGGATATCACAGCAATTACAGAAACATGGCTCAGGGATGGGCAGGACTGGCAGCTTAATGTTCCAGGATACAAATGCTACAGGAAGGATAGAAAGGGAGGCAAGAGAGGAGGGGGAGTGGCATTTTTGATAAGGGATAGCATCACAGCTGTGCTGAGGGAGAATATTCCCGGAAGTACATCCAGGGAAGTTATTTGGGTGGAAGTGAGAAATAAGAAAGGGATGATCACCTTATTAGGATTGTATTATAGACCCCCCCAATAGTCAGAGGGAAATTGAGAAACAAACTTGTAAGGAGATCTCAGCTAACTGTAAGAACAATAGGATAGTTATGGTAGGGGATTTTAACTTTCCAAACATCGACTGGGACTGTCATAGTGTTAAAGGTTTAGATGGAGAGGAATTTCTTCAGTGTGTACAAGACAATTTTCTGATTCAGTTTGTGGATGTACCTACTAGAGAAGGTGCAAAATAGTGTGAAAAGCCCTAGCTCACTCAACCTCTTGTGATAAGACAAGCTGTCCAATCCAGGTAGCACTCTGGTAAATCTCCTCTGCATCCTCTCTAAAGCATCTACATCCTTCCCATAATGAGGTGACCAGAATTGGACACAATATTCCAAGTGTGGTCTAACCAGGGTTTTAGAGAGCTGCAGCAAAACCTCGTGGTTCTTAAACTCAAGCCTCCTGTTAATGAAAGCCAAGGTTATAAAAGGTAAGAGGCAGGCTGGGAAAGTGAGGATACAGAAGCAATAATGGGGAACAAAGAAATGGCAGAGGGACTTTGCATTGGTTTTCACAGTGGAAGACACCATAGAGTCATAGAGATACAGATGGAAACAGACCCTTCGGTCCAACCCGTCCATGCCGACCAGATATCCCAACCCAATCTAGTCCCACCTGCCAGCACCCGGCCCATATCCCTCTAAACCCTTCCTATTTATATACCCATCCAAATACCTCTTAAATATTGCAATTGTACCAGCCTCCACCACATCCTCTGGCAGCTCATTCCATACACGTACCACCCTCTGTGTGAAAAAGTTGCCCCTTAGGTCTCTTTTATATCTTTCCCCTCTCACCCTAAACCTATGCCCTCAAGTTCTGGACTCCCCGACCCCAGGGAAAAGACTTTGTCTATTTACCCTATCCATGCCCCTCAAAATTTTGTAAACCTCTATAAGGTCACCCCTCAGGCTCCGACACTCCAGGGAAAACAGCCTCAGCCTGTTCAGCCTCTCCCTGTAGCTCAGATCCTCCAGCACTGGCAACATCCTTGTAAATCGTTTCTGAACCCTTTCAAGTTTCACAACATCTTTCCGATAGGAAGGAGACCAGAATTGCACGCAATATTCCAACAGTGGCCTAACCAATGTCCTGTACAGCCGCAATATGACCCCCCCAACTCCTGTACTCAATACACTGACCAATAAAGGAAAGCATACCAAACGCCTTCTTCACTATCCTATCTACCTGTGACTCCACTTTCAAGGAGCTATGAACCTGCACTCCAAGATCTCTTTGTTCAGCAACACTCCCTAGGACCTTACCATTAAGTGTACATGTCCTGCCCTGTTTTTGCCTTTCCAGAATACAGCACCTCACATTTATCTAAATTCGTGGGCGGCACGGTGGCACAGTGGTTAGCTCTGCTGCCTCACAGCGCCAGAGACCCGGGTTCAATTCCCGCCTCAGGCGACTGACTGTGTGGAGTTTGCACGTTCTCCCCGTGTCTGCGTGGGTTTCCTCCGGGTGCTCTGGTTTCCTCCCACACTCCAAAGATGTGCAGGCCAGGTGAATTGGCCATGCTAAATTGCCCGTAGTGTTAGGTAAGGGGTAGATGTAGATGTAGGGGTATGGGTGGGTTACGCTTCGGCGGGGCAGTGTGGACTTGTTGGGCCGAAGGGCCTGTTTCCACACTGTAAGTAATCTAATCTAATCTAAACTCCATCTGCTGCTCCTCAGCCTGTTGACCCATCAGATCAAGATCCCGTTGTAATCTGAGGGGCATAGATGGGGTAAATAGACAATAGACAATTTCCCTGGAATGGAGGACTCCAGAACTAGAGGGCATAGGTTTAAGGTGAGAGGGACCTAAGAGCAACTTTTTCACGCAGAGAGTGTTACGTGTGTGGAATGAGCTACCGGAGGAATTGGTGGAAACCGGTACAATTACAACATTTAATAGGCATCTGGATAAGTGTATGAATAAGGGTTTAGAGACGATATGGGCATGATTTTATTTACTTTCCTATTGAATGCTCAGTCACAATTACAATATAAAACAGGAATCAAACAAAGATAAACACAAATATTCTTTTTTTTACAAAATCAGTTAAATTAAACTTCTGATTAAAATTAACATACCTTCTCAGACAGTGATTGATGTATCCTGTAAGTAACCTGAAAGTATAATTTTCTTGACCATCTAACTTTTTAGACACAAGCAAGCTCATTCAGAGGCTTCTATAATGTTTGGAGGCATGAACAAAGATCTTGCTGCAGAGTGGCAGAACTGTCCAGAGTGTGTTCTATTAAATAGAATTGAGTGTTCTGTAAAGGACGAAGTGTGTTGCAATATGTGACGTAATTAAAAGCAAGAAATGCAGAATGCACGTAAGAATTGACTCAAGTGCTTTTAACAAAATGGGACAAATTACCATAAATGACCACTTGCAACATCATAGAACGTAGAACACAGAACACAGGACAGTACAGCACAAGAACAGGCCCTTCGGCCCATCATGTCTACACTGATCAAGATACCATTCTAAAGTAATCCCATCTTCTTGCACACTGTTCATATCTCCCCATTCGTCTGTTCCCATGTCTGTCTAAATGCCTCTTAGACCTCGTTATCAAACTTGCTTTTACCATCTCCCCTGGTAACAAGTTCTAGGTACCCATCACCTTCTGTGTAAAAACATGCCTTGTGCATCTCCTTTAAACTTTCTTTGCTTCACTTAAACCAATGCCCCTAGTATTTGGCATTTCATAATGTTATATATTTCTATCAGCCCCTCAGCCTCTGACAGTCTTACAAAAGTGATCCAAGTTTGTTCAACCTCTCGTTATAGCTCAATACACTCCAAACCAGGCAACATCCTGGTAAACCTTTTTTTGCACCCTCTCCACATCCTTCCCATCGTGTGGTGACCAGAACTACATACAATACTCCAAACATGGCCTAACTAAAATTTTCCTGCTCCTCGGATGCTGCCTGACCTGCTGTGCTTTTCCAGCACCACGCTGATCTAAACTCTGGTTTCCTGCATCTGCAGTCCTTACTTTTGCCTAAAATTTTATACAACTACAACATGATTTGCCAACTTTTATACTCAATTGCCCAACCATAGATTCGTAGAGTGCTACTGCATTGAGACAGGCCCTTTGGCCCAAACTGGTCCATACCGACCAAAATGTCCATCCACGCTAACCCCATTTCCCTGCACTTGGCCCATATCCTTCTAATACTTTCCTATCCATTTTCTCATCCTTTCCTATTCACATGATTACCAATTAAGGTTAGCATACCATATGCCTGCTTTACCACCTTATCCACTTGTGTTGTCACCTTCAAGGAGCTCTGGACTTGCACCCAAGATCCCTCTGTATATCAGTGCCTCTAATAGTCCTGCTATTTACCATATACTTTCCTTTTGCATTTGATCTTCCAAAATGCATCACCTCACACTTATCCAGATTAAACTCCATCTGCCATTTCTCCTCACGAACTTCCCAACTGATCTATATCCTGTTGTATCCTTTGACAACATTGGTCACTACCCACAACTCCACTAATTTTTGTACTGTTTAAAAACCTAATAATCAGATCACATACACTTTTATTCAAATCATTTACATATACTACAAACAATAGAGATCCCAGAACTGATACTTGTGGAACACCACTGGTCACAGACCTCTAATAAGAAATACACTAGCCACAACTACCCTCTGTCTTCTATGATCAAGCCTATTTTGTTGTCCAAATTACCAACTCACCATGAATTTCTTATTACTTCATTTTCTGGGCAAAAGTGAGAACTGCAGGTGCTGGAGATCAGAGTCAAGACTAGAGTGGTGCTGGAAAAGCACAGCAGGTCAGGCAGCATCCAAGGAGCAGGAAAATCGACATTTCAGGCAGGAGCCCTTCCTGGGCTCCGGCCCAAAATGCCGATTTTCCCGCTCCTCCGATGCTTCCTGACCTGCTGTGCTTTTCCAGCACCACTCTAGTCTTAATCTTCTGGACCAGCCTACCATGATGGACCTTGTCAAATGCTTTAGTAAAGGCAATGGAAACAATTTCAGTAACGCTACTCTCATCAATTAACTTAATCACTTCCTTAAAAAAGTTAAACAAATTTATGAGACAAGACCTCCCTTACCCAAAGCCATCCTGACTATATCTAATAAGTGAATTATTTTTTTCAAATGCAGGCAGATCCTGTCCCTAATAATCTTTTCCAATAACTTCTCTACTACTGATGTAAGACTCAACCACCTGTAATTTCCTGTATTGTCCCTGCTGCCCTATCTAGCAACACGACGGTTGGAGGAAGAGCGCCTCATCTTCCGCCTAGGAACCCTCCAACCACAAGGGATGAACTCAGATTTCTCCAGTTTCCTCATTTCCCCTCCCCCAACCTTATCTCAGTCAAATCCCTCGAACTCAGCACCGCCTTCCTAACCTGCAATCTTCTTCATGACCTCTCCGCCCCCACCCCACTCCGGCCTATCACCTTTACCTTGACCTCCTTCCACCTATTGCATTTCCAATGCCCCTCCCCCAAGTCCCTCCTCCCCACCTTTTATCTTAGCCTGCTGGACACACTTTCCTCATTCCTGAAGAAGGGCTTATGCCCGAAACGTCAATTCTCCTGTTCCTTGGATGCTGCCTGACCTGCTGCGCTTTTCCAGCAACACATTTTCAGCCCTATCTAGGCAAGGATCAACATTGGCTAATCTCCAGTCTCTTGGACCTCACCTGTGGCTAAAAAGGTTATAAATATCTCTGTCAATGCCCCAGCAATCTCCTCCCTGGTCTCTTTCAGTATCCTGCGATACATCTAATCAGACCATGGGGACATATCTATCTCATTGTTTCTCAAGACACAAAACACCTCTTCCTTTTTAATATCAACATACCCATCCATTATCTTATTGAGATAACTCTGGTATCCTGTCACCAAATCACCCTTTATTTTTTATACGTGGGAAGTCCTTGACAGTGATCCAGCTCCATCAGAACCAGTTCACAGAGCGTCAGAATGTTTGATACTTCTTTGCGGCAGGTATGGGGTGGTATGTGACAGACAGGATCTTGCCTCTTGTGTGCTGAGTGTGTTGGAGGAAACTTATTCTTCTTCCAGGAGCAAAGGTATCTATATGGTGAGATCCACCATGTTGATCGCAGATTCAGAGGTGTCTTCAACATTTGACCAAAATGGAGAACCCTCAGGTTCCAACAGCCCTTTGAATTGTTCCAAGGAGCAGGTCACATTTTGCTTCTGCACCACGAGCAACTTTGCAACATTCATATGGTCCATGTGCATGTCCTGGACCATTGCTCTTACCCGAACGCTCTGCATCGGTGTTCCTGCCCTTGCATTGACCAACACTCTAACACGTGGAGGGCCATTCCCGTGGTTCCTACACCCAACTATCTCTCTTGTTTGGTCGAGTCCTGTGTTTAACCTGGGCATTCCTGATGCTGTTTCACCCTCTTGCCACCACCTCCCCCCCCCCCCGCCCCACCCCAGATTTGACCTGGTGCAGACTCCTTTCCTCATTAGCAACTCTGTTGGAGCTATCTCTGTAGCTGCATGAGGAGTGGTCCAAATCAAATAGGAACCAAGACAGTTTGTAGGCAAAGTTGTAGGCTGCTTCTTCAAGTCTACCTTTAAAGTTTGAAACTGCTCTTTCTGTCAGACCATTGGGTGATAGATGGAATAGGGCTGTCCTTATATGTCAAATCCCTGGATGACCCAAATGGAGTTCAGTCAGGATCTGACAGTGACCTTTGCCTGAGGCCAGTCACTCTTGCTCCCCATAATAGTATGCCATTCTCTTTGGTGATTTGGTCTCTCTGGATCCAAAAAATGTTTCATTTCTGGTCAGGACAGCCCTTTGGTTTCCCCCACTGTCCACCAGTTATTTCAGTTTTGCCAGGACTGAATCTTTCTGCGATCATTGTCTGATATTGTCAGCTGTGACTGGAAGTGTGTCAAGAAAATTTAAAACCATTAGGGACCCTTCCAACGGTGTTATCACCAGTGATGTATCTGCCAGACGGATGCGGCTCAATTCATCCACATTTGCTACTTGGCCTCCCAGACAGTATTCCAACTTGTAATTATACACACTGACTATTATGGCCCACCGCTAAATTCAGCCTGAAGCTATGGGCGTCAATGCCTTGTTCTCATTAAATAGAACTTGTAGGTGTTTGTGGTCTGTTATTATTATAAATTTATGTCCATAAGGTATTGGTGGAACTTCCTGACTCCAAATATGATTGACACACCTTCCTTCTCTATCTGGGAATAGTTACACATTGCATTAGCCAAAATTCAGGATGCATAAGCTATTGAGCATTCTGCTCCATTGGGCTACCTTTGAGCTAATACTACCCCAAAGCTGTACGGGGAGGCATTGCATGTCAATACCAGATCTCACTTGAGATCAGCGTGTGCCAGCACTGTAGTGGGTGGTAGCTATTTCTTCACTTTCCTGAAAGCTATGGCTTGGCTACACAACCATTTTCAAGTCTGACCCTTTTAAAGAGTTGATGTGAAGATGCCAGGTTGGAGGCCAATTTATGAATGAACTTCCAGTAATAATCGGAGGGTTGGTGTGGACTAGTTCGGCCAAAGGGCCTATTTCCACACTGTAGGGAATCTAATCTAATCTAATCTTCACTAGCCTAAGGAAACACCTAAGATCCAGTACAGACATCCAGCGGGATACCTTTGATTGTCCTAACTTTATCTTCAATGGGTGTAACCCAGTCTTGTCAACTCTGGTGTACCTGGAACACACATTTTTCCCTTCATAGGCATTTGCCCGCCTGGGAGAAATGTCTAAGGATGTGTCCAAGTTCTCCAAGTGCTCCTTATTCACCTTCCATGTTATTAGCATATCATCAAGATACATGGCAACCTGGGGTAGACCTTGTAAAATGTTTCCCATCGTCTGCTGAGGCATTGGGCCCAGTGCTGAGGAGAGTGAACCCAGTGCAGATATTGAGTGGGTTAGCTCTGAGGAGAGTGGACACAACGTGGATCTCAAATGGGTTAGCTCTGAGGAGAGTGGACACAACGTGGATCTCAAGTGGGTTAGCTCTGAGGAGAGTGGACACAACGTGGATCTCAAGTAGGTTAGCTCTGAGGAGAGTGGACACAACATGGATCTCAAGTGGGTTAGCTCTGAGGAGAGTGGACACAACGTGGATCTCAAGTGAGTTAGCTCTGAGGAGAGTGGACACAACGTGGATCTCAAGTGGGTTAGCTCTGAGGAGAGTGGACACAATGTGGATCTCAAGTGAGTTAGCTCTGAGGAGAGTGGACACAACGTGGATCTCAAGTGGGTTAGCTCTGAGGAGAGTGGACACAACGTGGATCTCAAGTGGGTTAGCTCTGAGGAGAGTGGGCTCAGCACTGGCTCTAAGTATGCCCTTACTTACTTTTCCAGGGTGAGTACAGGGCTTGGCATCAGAATTGGTGAATGCTGCACTGGTGGAGGTGAGGTCGGCCCAGCAGCAAATGATGGCACCTAAGGATTGAAGACTTCATTGTTGGTTGGGAGTATGTTGCTGGAAAAGCACAGCGGGTCAGGCAGCATCTAAGGAGCAGGAAAATCGACGTTTTGGGAAACGTCGATTTTCCTGCTCCTTTAGATGCTGCATGGCCTGCTGTGCTTTTCCAGCATCACACTATCAACTCTAATCTCCAGCATCTGCAGTCCTCACTTTAGCCTCATTGTTGGTTGGGTCTGATTGCTGGCGGTGGTGAAGTTGTAATGGAAGAGCATCACGGCACCATCGATGAGGTGGGCCCACTGGTGAGTGATATGACTCTGACGTTGCTTGGTCCAGTACAAATGGGGCAAGGCGGTGGCGGAGGAGTATCAGCCAGGCAGCACCTGAGGATTGGTGACTTAACCGTTGGTTGGATTTGGTGTAGATGGCGATGACGTAGTGAAGGAGGGATGGCTGTGCTGATGTCATTGATGATGATGATGATGAGCTGACTCAGGACTAATGGACCCTCTTTAAGCTGGATCTCTCTTTGTTTTCTTGTTCTTAAATTATTTAAAATGGTGCCAAATCATATTGACAAATTAAAGCTTTTTGCTATATTTTGTTGTATTCTTACTGTTAAATATACGTGACAATAAAAATCATTCTTTCATCAAAAGACTCCCACATATCAGATATGGACTTACACTGCTGCCTCACAGTGCCAGAGACCCGGGTTCAATTCCCGCCTCAGGCGACTGACTGTGTGGAGTTTGCACATTCTCCCCGTGTCTGCGTGGGATTCCTCCGGGTGCTCCGAATTCCTCCCACAGTCCAAAGATGTGCAGGTCAGGTGAATTGGCCATGCTAAATTGCCCGTAGTGTTAGGTAAGGGTTAGATATAGATGTAGGTGTATGGGTAGGTTACGCTTCGGCGGGGCGGTGTGGACTTGTTGGGCCGAAGGGCCTGTTTCCACACTGTAAGTAATCTAAGTAATCTAATCTAATCTAAGACAGTCACTCCCAAAATCTAATTTCTCCAGCTCCTGCCTAATATTGTTGTAATTAGCCTAACCCCCCCATTTAGCATTTTCTCTCAAGGGCCAGTTTTATCCTTACCGTAACTCCATTAAAACTTGCTGAATTATGTTCACTGATCTCAAATGCTCACTATATAAATCATACTTAAATTATATTTGTAAAATTTGACAGAACAGAAATGTTGCAATTGGAATTGAGTTACCAATCTGTCTGTGTTTGAATTGGGTTCAGTTAGTTGGAAGATCATTTTTCTGTGGAATAACCAAACTAGCTGATATTGTATGGGCATAAATTGCTACTTTCCACAGCTGTGCTGTTTCTTGGGGTGCACTGGTTATACTGGAACACTGAAAGGTATGGTTGGAGTATACAATATGGTTTTCTCACTCCATGTTCCTGTGCCACAAATTACACTCTACTCAGAAAAGAAAGCTGTCTTCGGTAAGCCCCTGTCGAAAATATAAATCTTTTGTTTAATATTTGTGCAAAAGATGTGGGTGTAACTGGCGAAGTCAGCATTTATTGCATCTGGAGTCACATGCTGGCCAAGATAAGGAGCAGCAGATTTTCTTCCCTAAAGTACTTTTGTAAACCAGATGGCTTTTTATATAAGAGTCGACAATGTCTGCATTGTCATCATTCATCCAGCTTCTTACTGAATTCACATTTCACATTCTGCCATGGTGGGATTCAAAACTGTCTTGAGAATATTAACCTCGGTTTCTGGATTGCTAGACCAGAGAAATTACCAGTACACCACCACCTCCTCCATGTTTGCATGATTATATATCTCCATCTCTCACAGTCATCGACATTTCTCACAGTACAGACAATTCCTATATTCTAGAACCTGTGCAAAGATGTGTGCAAGATCAGAAGATTGGGCAGAATCTAAAAAACAGCAAAGAATGACCAAAAACCAAATAATGTGTGAAAATTTTGAGGATGAATGAAGGCTAGCCAGGAATATTTTTAAAAAACAGATTATAAGCATTTCTCTAAATTCGCAAAGTGAGCATTGGTCTTTAGAAAGTGAGTTTGGAGAATTAATAATGGAAACTAAGGAAATGGCAGATGAATTGAATAGGTATTTTGCATCAGTCTTTGCTGAGGTGACCTCCCCAGAAGCAGCAATAAATTATGAAATGGGAGTGACAAAGGAACTCTTCAGAGGCTGAGGGATGACCTTATAGATGTTTATAAAATCATGAGGGGCATGAATAGGGTGAATACACAAGATCTTTTCCCTTGGATGGGAGAGTCCAAAACTTAGGGCATAGGTTTAAGATGAGAGGGGAGTAAGATTTAAAAGGGACCTAAGGGGTAAGTTTTCACACAGAGAGTGGTGAGTGCATAGAATGAACAGCCAGAGGAAGTGGTGGAGGGGGGTATAATTACAGCATTTAAAAGGATCTGGATGGGTATGAGATAGTGAGGTGAGGAACAGGCAGCGAGTGCAGCTTAACACGTGGCTGCGAGGTTGGTGCAGGAAGGAGGGCTCCAGATACTTAGACCATTGGGATGCCTTCTGGAGAAGGTGGGACCTGAACATGAAGGATGGGTTGTACCTGAACAGGAAGGGCACAAATGTCCTGGGTGGGAGATTTGTTCGTGTGATTTGGGAGGGTTTAAATGAGTTTGGAAGGGGGGTGGGAACCAGAGCTACATATCTGAGATGGGATAGTTGTAGATGAGGCAGTGACAGGATGTAGTGAATCTATCGGGAAGGTTTCTCATGTGATGAAACAAAGGGATTAGTTAAAGTGTGTCTGCTTTAACACAGGAAGTGTCAGAAATAAGTGTGATGAACTTAGAGCATGGATCAATACTTGAGACTATGATATTGTGGCCATAACGGAGATGTGGGTTTCAGAGGGGCAGGAATGGTTGCTTGATGTTCCAGGGTTTAGAATGTTTAAAAAGAACAGGGAGGGTGGAAAAAGAGGTGGGGGTGTAGCATTGCTAATCAGAGGGTGCATCACAGCTACAGAAACGAAGGCTGTTGAGAAAGGTTTGTCTACTGAGTCAGTTTGGGTGGAAGCTAGGAACAACAAGGGAGCAGTCACCTCATTGGGGGCTTTCTACAGACCCCCTAATAACACTAGGGAGATTAAAGAACTCATAAGCCAACAGATTTTGGAAAAATGCAGGTGTAGCAGAGTTGTTGTTATGGATGATTTCAACTTTCCCAATATCGACGGGAACCTCCTTAGTGCAGATGGTTTGGATGGAGCTGTTTTGTCAGGTGTGTTTAGGAGGGTTTCCTTTCTCAGTATGTAGACAGGCCAATGAGGGGAGAGGCCATTTTGGATTTGGTGCTCAGCAATGAGCCAGGACAGGTGTCAGATCTCGCGGTGGGAGAACACTTTGGTATCAGTGATCACAACTGTCTCATATTTATCATAGCCTTGAAGAGGGAAAGAAGCAGTTATTGAGGGAAGATATTTAATTTAGGAAAAGGAAATTATGATGCCATCAGACAGGAGTTGGGAAGTACAGACTGGGAGCAATTGTTCCACAGGAAGGGCACAGCAGACATGTGGAGACTATTTAAGGAGCAGTTGTTGTGAATGATGCATAAATTTGCTCCTCTGAGACAGGTAAGAAGGGGTAAGATTAAGGAACCTTGGATGACGAGAACAGAGGAGCTTCTCGTCAAAAGGAAGAAGGTAGCTTACGTAAGGTGGAGGAAGCAAGGATTTAGCACATCTTTAAAGGATTACAGGCTTGCTAGAAAGGAGCTCAGAAATGGACTGAGGAGAGCCAGGAGGGGGCACAAAAAAGGCTTGGCAGGAGGGATTAGGGAGAACCCAAAGGCATTTTACTCATACGTGAGGAATTAGAGAATGATCAGGGAGAAGGTAGGGCCGGTCGGGGATAACGGAGAGAACTTGTGAGTGGAGTCTGAACAGATAGGGGAAGCCCTGAATGAGTTTTTTGTTTCAGTTTTCACTAAGGAAAGGGACCTTGTTGTGAATGAGAACTTTGAGGAGCTGGGATACAGGCTTGACCAGATCAAGATTGATGAAGTTGATGTGCTGGAAAGTTTGGCAAACATTAAGATTGATAAGACCCCACGGCCAGACCATATTTATCCTAGACTGCTCCAGGAAGAGAGAAAGGAGTTTGCTAAGCCACTTGCAAAGATCTTTGCTTCCTCACTCTCCACGGGAGTCATACTAGAGGATTGGAGGGAGAAGAATGTTGTTCTTCTTCTCAAGAAGGGCAATAGGGAAATCCCTGGCAATTACAGACCAGTCAGTGTTACTTGTGTGGTCAGCAAGGTCTTGGATAGAATTCTAAGGGATCAGATTTATGACTATTTGGAAAAGCATAGTGTGATCAAAAGCAGTCAGCATGGCTTTGTGAGGGGCAGGTCATGCCTCACAAACTTTCTTGAGTTCTTTGAGGAGGTGACGAGACAGGTTATTAAAGGTCATGCAGTGGATGTATATGGACTTCAGCAAGGCATTTGGTAAGGTTCCCCATGGTAGGTTCATTCATAAGGTCAGGAGGTATGGGATACAGGGAGATTTGGCTGTCTGGATTCAAAATTGGTTGGCTGACAGAAGGCAGAGAGTGGTTGTCGATGGAAAGTATTCTGCCTGGAGGTCAGTGTTGAGTGGGGTCCTGCAGAGCTGTGTTCTTGGGCTTCTTCTCATAGTCTCAAGTATTGATGCATGCTCTAAGTTCATCACACTTATTTTCTGTAGTTTTTATAAATGACTTGGATGAGGAGGTTGAAGGTGGGTTAGTAAATTTGCAGATGACACAAAGGTTGGAGGTGCCGTCGATAGTATAGAGGGCTACTGCAAGCTGCAGCATGACATAGACAGGATGCAGAGCAGGGCTGAGAAATGGCAGATGGAGTTTGACCTGGATAAATGTGAAGTGATGCACTTTGGAAGGTCAAACTGGAATGCTGAATATAGGATTAAAGACAGGATTCTTGGCAGTGTGGAGGAACAGAGGGATCTGGGTGTGTAAGTGCATAGATCCCTCAAGTTGCACCCAAGTGGATAGAGTTATCAAGAAAGCATATGGTGTTTTGGCATTCATTGACAGTGGGATCAAGTTTAAGAGCCATAAGGATTTGCTACATCTCTACAAGCCCCCGGTGAGACCATACAAGGAATATTGTGTCCAGTTCTGGACGCCCTATTATGGGAAAGATATGGAGGCTTTGGAGAGGGTGCAAAGAAGGTTTTCGAGGAGAAAGTGAGGACTGCAGATGCTGGAGATCAGAGCTGAAAATGTGTTGCTGGAAAAGCACAGCAGGTCAGGCAGCATCCAAGGAGCAGGAGAATCGACGTTTCGGGCATGAGCCTTCCTGAAGAAGGGCTTATGCCCGAAACGTCGATTCTCCTGCTCCTTGGATGCTGCCTGACCTGCTGCGCTTTTCCAGCAACACATTTTCTGCAAAGAAGGTTTACCAGAATGCTGGCTGAACTTATGAAGAGAGGTTAACTACGTTCAGATTTTTCTCTCTGGAGAGAAGGAGGAAGAAAGGTGACCTGATCGAGGTGTACAAGATAATGAGAGGCATGGATAGAGTCGATAGCCAGCAACGTTTCCCCAGGGCAGGATTGACTGGCACGAGGGGTCATAGTTTTAAGATAGTAGGAGGAAGGTATAGAGGAGATATCAGAGGTAGATTCTTTACGTAGAGTTGTGAATGCATGGAATGCATTGCCAGCGGTGGTGGTGGAAGCAGAGTCATTCGGGACATTTAAGCGACTGCTGGACGTGCACATGGACAGCAATGAATTGAGGTGTCCGTAAGTTATGTTATTTTATTTTAGATTAGGATTAATCCTAGAGAGCTGAAGGGCCTATTCTATGCTGTACTTTTCTATGTTCTATGTTCTATGGGTATATGACTAGGAAGGGTTTGTATGCAGGTGTACAAAATACAAACAGAAGTTGAACCTTTAGTCCCTTGAGCCTATTCTGTCATTCAATATGATCATGGGTGATCTGTTTGTGTTTTAAATTCTGAATTCCATCTACTCCTGATAGTCATTGGGCCAAATGCTGGCAAATCAGTTTTAGGTCAGATTGGGGTGCAGACGGGTTGAACTGAAGAGTCTGTTTCTGTGCTGTATAACTGTACAACTCTATTACTCAGGAATATCATCATCACCACAGAAATGATACTAAATAAATTGTCAGAGCTGGGTTCTGATAAGTGCTTGGATCTTGATGAACTTCATTGTAGGGACTTAAAAGAAGTTGCTGGTGAGATAGTTGATACATTAATTTTAATTTTTCAAAATTCCTTTGATTTGGTTTGGTTTCATTACATTGGAAATTGAAAGCAAGAAACTATAAGGTTTAACATCTATCAGAGGTAAAAATCTGCAGCCATTATTCAAGAAGTTATAGCAGGGCACTTGGATCAGTTCAAAGTATTCATTCAGAGTCACCATGATTTTGTGAAAGGGAAATTGTGTCTGAACGATCTATTAGAGTTTTTGAGGAGGTAATGCATGCCTTGGATTAAGAGGACTTTGTGGGTGTACGTACAAACATACAAAATACAAACAGAAGTCGAACCTTTGGTCCCTTGAGCCTACTCTGTCATTCAATATGATCATGGGTGATCTGTTTGTGTTTTAATTTTTGAATTCCCATCTATTCCTGATAGTCATTGATAGCCCTATCTTCCAAGAATCTATCCACCTCTGCCTTAAAAGAATAGGGACTTAGATTTCCACACAGCATTTAATAAGTTCCTTTATCAAAAGTTATTTCAGAAAATAAAGGTGAATAGTTTCAGGGGTAGCATATTGACAGGGTAGAAGATTGGTTGCCTAACAGGAACAGGGTAGATATCAAAGAGTATTTTTTCAGGCTGGAAAGATGTAATGAGTTATGTACCAAACGGATTGGCATTATGGAGACACTTCATATTTAATATTGTTTGGAAAACTTCAGCTTTGAACATTATGAAGAAAGGAATTTGCTTCAAGTTTTGTGGAAGTGCCTTGAATGCTCTCTTCAAAAGAGAGTATTGGAAATTCACTGGAGATAAGTGACGGGGTTTTTAGAGTTAAGACTTCCTAAAAATCATATGATCAGTGAGAACCACTGACTTTGCAGTAGACACCCTGGAGCTGTTTCTGGAGCAGTAACTGCTGAGTGTGTGAGAAAGGTGGGAACAGCTTACTGTAATCAAGTGTCCGAACTGATCTCACCCCATTTCTGAAACTCCTTCAGTAAACTTTGACAGTACAGCATTCCCTCAATACTGATGCTCATTTTTCTAAACTCCATTAGTACAGACCTGGAGTCGTCAATCACTCTTCATATGACAAGTTCTTCATCCTCAGGATTATTCTTCTAAACATCCTGTGGATTCCCTCCAAGGCCAGCACATCCTTCCTTTAATACAGGACCCAAAACTGATCACAATATTCCAAAAGCTGTCTAACCAAAGTTTTATACAGCCTCAGCAGTACATTTATGCTGTTGTATTCTAGCTCTCATGAAATGAATGCTAACTTTGCATTTGTCGACCCAACTGTCAACTGAACTTGCATGTTAACTTTAAGAGATTCCTGAACTAGGACCCACAAGTTCCTTTGAACTTCAGATTGCAGTAGCCTTTTCCCATTGAGAAAATAGTCTACATCTCTATTCTTCCTACCAAAGCGCTTTACCTCACACTTTTCTACATTGTTATCCATCTGCCACTTCTGTGCCCACTCTCACAACTTGTCCAAGAACTTTTGCAGCCTCCATACTTCCTCAGCACTACTGTCCCTTCACCCATTTTTTGTGTCATATGCAAACTTAGCAACAATGCCCTCAGTTTCTTCATCCATATTGTTAATGTATAAAGTGAATAATTGTGATCTAAACACTGACTTCTGCAAAATGCCACCAGTCACTCACTGCCACCCTGAAAAAGACCCCTTTATCCCCATTCTCTGCCTTCTACCAGACAGGTAATCCTCCATCCATGCTAGTACCTTGCCCCTAACACCATGGGCCCTTATTTTATTTAGCAGCCTCCTGTGTTACACCTTGTAAAAGGCCTTCTAGAAATCCAAATAGATCACATCTAGTGGCTCTCTTTTATCTAACTTGCTCATTACATTCTCAAAAAATTCTAATAGTTTTGTCAAACATGACCACGCCTTGAAGAAGGTTTAAAAAAAAGCACAAAACAGGTTTATTTGAAAGTACAAGCTTTAGGAGCGCTGCTCCTTTGTCAGGTAACTAGTGGGGCAGGATCACAGAACACAGAATTTATAGTAAAAGATCAAAGTGTTATAGAACTGATGTGATGTATTGAACAAACCTAGATGGCAGTTAAGTAGTTAGTCACTTAGATTGGGGAACAGGTTTTGATTAAATAATATGTAAATCCCAGAATTTCTTTCAAGTCACAGCCCCAAGGTAACTTAAGGTTTTATCAGTGAATAAAAATAGAGTGACATCTCAGCTCAGACAATGCATTAAAGGTGTGAGGTTAGAGTCTGACTGTATCCCAACCTGGAGTCAGATCGGTTTTATTTCCAAAGTAGGAATTTATAAAATGTCACATTGACTGACTGCCTCCAGATTGTGGGCTTTTTGAACAAAATTGAATGTATCTGCAAATACAAACCTGCCAATTCAAATCCAGCCCATAGATTTATGTGTGTGTATGAGGGAGAGGGAAAGTGCGTGTGTGTGGGAGAGGGAGAGAATGTGTGAATGTGAGTGTGAGTGTGCATGTGTGTGAGAGTGTGTGTGGGTGTGTGAGTCTGAGTGTGAGTGTGTGCATGTGAGAGTGTGTGTTTTTGTCTGACAGTGCAGCATTCCCTCAGTACTGACCCTCCGACAGTGCGGCACTCCCTCGGTACTGACCCTCAGTGTGGCACTCCCTCAGTGTTAAGGAGAAAATGTGCGAGCGCCTTGGAATGAGTCTTGAATCTATCGCATTCTAACTCAGAAAATGTTACCCTGTCAAACGTCACTGTCATAGGATGAAGATATATTTAATCAAGTTAATAATAAGACTATAACATAGAATCAGAAGTAGGCCTTTCAATGACATTCTGGTTCATCTGATGATCTTCAACTCCACTTTCCTGCCCTCTCCCATTATCCTTGAATTCCTCAATTATTAAAAATCTATCAATCTTAAAATGAGGAAAAAGTGAGGACTGCAGATGTTTGAGAGTCAGAGTCGTTAAAGGGTGGTGCTGGAAAAGCACAGCCAGTCAAGCAGCATCCTAGGAGCAGGAGAGTCGAAGTTAATGGCATCAGCCCTTGATCCTGGGCTTATGCCCGAAACGTTGACGCTCCTGCTTTCCAGATGCTACCTTTTCCAGCGCCACCCTTTTTAACCCCGATCTCATAATGACTCAGCCACATTCGAAGTAAAGATTTCCATTCTGTGAGCAAATAATTTCCTCCTCATCCGCGATTGGGATAAGATGAACTTTTGGCCATAACCGACTAAAATAGGAGGAGAATAGGTTAAGAAACCCGTCATGATCAAATGACAGAGCAAACTTTGATGGATCAAGTGGCCTAATATTGCTCTTACAGCATATGGTCTAAAACCTGATGCAATCAGCTGCAGAAGTACAATGTGGATAGCCACAACCAATAACAAGGAAATAGAAGGGAACACAGAACAGCCCCCAGTTGTGAAAGAGCCAAGTGCTATATCATCTGCTTCCTGTCAGCAAGGTTCACAGGAGAAGGACAGTGAGACCAGCAGGATATAACAATATTCACCACATCATCATGGTTCCAAATGGTACCACATCATCATGGTTCCAAATGGTGAAGTCTCTGATTACAACACAGGAAACACAGCAGCTAGTTGATGCACAATGAGAATCCACCAATAGTTTTGCAGCTACTACTCAGAGCTGTTCTTTAGTCAGCTGGACTGAGGGTAAAATATAGCGGGGAAAACTCCATCCTGTTTCAAATACAGGTCAAAGGATCAATTACAGTCACCTGTGAGGACTGACCTCACTTTAAAATCTCAGCCAAAAGAAGCAATTCTGACAGTGCAGCACTCCCTCAGTACTGACCTTCTGACAGTGCCACACTCCCTCAGTACTGATCCTCTGACAGTGCGGCACTCCCTCAGCACTGACCCTCTGACAGTGTGGCACTCCCTCAGCACTGACCCTCTGACAGTGCCACACTCCCTCAGTACTGACCCTTTGACAGTGCGGCACTCCCTCAGCACTGGCCCTCTGACAGTGCAGCTCTCCCTCAGTACTGACCCTCTGACAGTGCGGCACTCCCTCAGCTCTGCCCTCCAACAGTGCTGCACTCCCTCAGTACTGACCCTCTGACAGTGCCGCACTCCCTCAGTACTGACCCTTTGACAGTGCGGCACTCCCTCAGCACTGGCCCTCTGACAGTGCAGCTCTCCCTCAGTACTGACCCTCTGACAGTGCGGCACTCCCTCAGCTCTGCCCTCCAACAGTGCCGCACTCCCTCAGTACTGACTTCTGACAGTACAGCACTCCTTCATTACTGACCCTCCAAAAGTGCAACACTCCCTCAGCACTGACCCTCCAACAGTATCACACTCCCTCAGTACTGACCTTCTGACAGTACAGCACTCCCTTAGTACTGACCCTCCAAAAGTGCGGCACTCCCTCAGCACTGACCCTCCAACAGTGCTGCACTCCCTCAGTACTGACCCTCCAACAGTATCACACTCCCTCAGTACTGACCTTCTGACAGTACAGCACTCCCTCAGCACTGACCCTCCAACAGTACAGCACTCCCTCAGTGCTGATCCTCTGACAATGTGGCATTCCCTCAGTACTGACCCCCTGACAGTATAGCACTCCCTCAGTACTGATCCTCGGACAGTGCAGCACTCCCTCAGCACTGACCCTCTGACATCAAAGTACTCCCTCAGTACTGACCCTCCAACAGTACAGCATTCCCTCAGTACTGACCCCGACAGTATAGCACTCCCTCAGTACTAACCCTCTGACAGTGTGGCACTCCCTCAGCGCTGACCCTCCAACTTTGTGGCACTCCCTCAGTACTAACCTCCTGACAGTAGAGCACTCCAACAGTGCTGACCCTCCGACAGTACTGCATTCCCTCAGTACTGACTGCCTGACAGTATAGCACTCCCTCAATACTGACCCTCCAACAGTACAGCGCTCCCTCAGTACTGACCCTCAAATAGTGCGGCACTTACTCAGTACTGACCCTCCAACAGTGCGGCACTCCCTCAGGACTGACCTTCTGACAACGCAGTGCTCCCTCAGCGCTGACCCTAAATTGTGTGGCACCCCATCAGTACTGACCCTCTGACAGTGCTGCACTCCCTCAGTACTGACCCTCTGACAGTACAGCACTCCCTCAGTACTGACCCTCCAACAGTACAGCACTCTCTCAGTACTGACCTTCCAACAGTGCCACACTCCCTCAGTACTGACCCTCTGACAGTTTGGCACTCCCTCAGTATTGACACTCTGAAAATGCAGTGCTCCCTCGGCACTGACTCTCTGGTAGTACAGAACTCCCTCAATACTTATCCTCTGACAGTACAGCACTCCCTCAGTATTGACCCTCCAACAGTGCAGCACTCCCTCAGGACTGACCTTCTGACAATGCAATGCTCCCTCAGTACTGACCTTGGTACTGACCCACCAACAGTGTGGCACTGCCTCAACACTGAATCTGTGACAGTACACCACTCCCTCAGTACTGACTCTCTAACAGTACAGCACTCCCTTAGTACTGATCCTCTGACAGTGCAGCACTCCCTCAGCACTGACCCTCTGATAGTGCAGCACTCTCTCAGCACTGACCCTCTGATAGTGCAGCACTCTCTCAGCACTGACCCTCTGATAGTGCAGCACTCCCTCAGCACTGACCCTCTGATAGTGCAGCACTCCCTCAGCACTGACCCACTGACAGTGCGGCACTCCCTCAGCACTGACCCTCTGACAGTGCGGAATTCTCTCAGTACAGAACCTCTGACAGTGCGGCACTCCCTCAGTACTGAACCTCTGACAGTCCAGTACTCCCTCAGCACTGACCCTCTGACAATGTGGCACCCCCTCAGTATTGACGCTCTGACAATGCGGCACTCCCTCAGCACTGACCCTCTGATAGTGCAGTGTTCTGTCCTTGTTACGGTTGGAGGGGTGGGGTCTGAGGGCGGAGGTGCAGGATGTAGATGAGATGCGTTGGAGGGCATCTTTAACCACGTGGGAAGGGAAATTGCGGTCTCTAAAGAAGGAGGCCATCTGTTGTATTCTGTGGTGGAACTGGTCCTCCTGGGAGCAGATACGGCGGAGGCGGAGGAATTGGGAATACGGGATGGCATTTTTGCAAGAGGTAGGGTGGGAAGAGGTGTAATCCAGGTAGCTGTGGGAGTCGGTGGGTTTGTAAAAAATGTCAGTGTCAAGTCGGTCGTCATTAATGGAGATGGAGACGTCCAGGAAGGGGAGGGAGGTGTCAGAGATGGTCCAGGTAAATTTAAGGTCATGGTGGAATGTGTTGGTGAAGTTGATGAATTGCTCAACCTCCTCCCGGGAGCACGAGGTGGCGCCAATGCAGTCATCAATGTAGCGGAGGAAGACGTGGGGAGTGGTGCCGGTGTAATTACGGAAGATCAACTGCTCTACGTAGCCAGCAAAGAGACAGGCATAGCTGGGGCCCACACGTGTGCCCATGGCTACCCCTTTGGTCTGGAGGAAGTGGGAGGATTCAAAGGAGAAATTGTTAAGGGTGAGGACCAGTTCGGCCAAACGAATGAGAGTGTCGGTGGAAGGGTACTGTTGGGGACGTCTGGAGAGGAAAAAACGGAGGGCTTGGAGGCCCTGGTCATGGCGGATAGAGGTGTAGAGGGATTGGATATCCATGGTGAAGATGAGGCGTAGGGTGATCCTCTGACAGTCCGGCACTCCCTCAGCACTGACCCTCTGACAGTGCGGCACTCCCTCAGCACTGACCCTCTGACAGTACAACTCTCCTTCAGTACTGACCCTCTGACAGGACAGCACTCCCTTGTGTTGTGGACTAGGACAGACCACTCAAGACCTTCTTAAGCATGCAACTCAGACCATAACTTTGCAATTTGTTTCAGTAAGTGTGCAATGAAAATTACCTAGAGTAAGTAAAATTACGCAATGAAACACAAAGAACAGAATAAAGAACCCCTACTGAACTCATTCTATCCAAACTAGACTTAATTATGTTGTTCCGAATATACACAACAGTCCCAATAAGCAACCCCGCTGAAACACAGTATAAATGAAACAAATACTTACAGGTTTAAGTTAGAAGGGCAGAAGAAGACAGAGTCTCGCAGCCTGTTTCCACACAGCTCACAGTTGAACCCCTAACTAGTTCTGGGTTGAACTGCTCAGCTTTCATAAGCGACCACTCCCCTTTTATTACATAGGTCACTTCTAAACCATGACCACTTTGGCCTGAAGTCTCATCTGTTTATATGTAAACAAAAGGCCTCTCAAAATCCTTTTTCATCTCTGTACCAAACTAGTCATCTCAGAGCTAGGAGCAGTTTAGGACCCCTCTGATAAAAAACCAAGGCCACAGTATGCCTTGAGAAAAGTAACAGCTTTGAGAATGAAAGGGACCAGCTTTGTGACACCTCCCCCTTTAAAAAAAAATCAACAATATCAAAAGATGGTTTCATTTTAAGCCCCTTCGAAATCCCAGTTAGTAGTCTAAACACACATACACACTTGCGATGTTTGAGCAGATTTGCAGCTCAGGTTGGTGATAAGTCTGTAAGTTTGCTCGCTGAGCTTGTGGGTTTGTTTTCAGATGTTTCATCACTATACTAGGTAACATCATGAAGGAGAGTCTCCAGTGAAGCGCTGGTGATATGTCCTGCCTCTCTACTTATAGGTCTTGGTTTCTTAAGGTGATGTCATTTCCGGTTCCTATTTCATGGGAAAGTAGATAGGATCTCAGTCGATACGTTTTTTTGATGGTTCTGGTTAGAATGCCAGGCCTCTAAGAATTCTTGTGCATGGTCTTTGCTTCACCTCTCCTATGATGTGTGTGTTGTCCCAGTCAAAGTGGTGTCCCTCTTTGTCTGTATGTGTAGAAACGAGTGATAGTGGGTCATCTCTTTTGGTGGCCAGATGGTGTTCATGTATCCTGTGGCAGGTTTCCTGCTAGTTTGTCGGATGTAGTGTTTTTTACAGTTCTTGCATGGTATCTATCAAATGACATAGTTTTGCTGGTAGTATCTAATGTACCCTTCAGGTTCATTAGTCGCTGTTTAAGTGTATTGATAGGTTTGTGGGCTACCATGATGCCAAAGGGTCTGAGTAGTCTGGAAGTCATTTCTAATATGTCTTTGCTGTAAGGTAATGTGGCTGTAGTTTTGGTTGTATTGTGTCTGTTTGTTTGGGTTTGTTTCTGAGGAATCAATGAATTGTGTTTGTTGGGTACCCATTTTTCTTGAAAACGCTTTTTAGGTATTTTGCTTCTGCTTTTTGTGGTTCTTGGCTTCTGCAGTTTGATGTGGCTCATTGAAATAATGTCTTAATGCAGTTCCCTTTTTGGGTGTTGGGGTGATTGCTTCTGAAGTTAAGTATTTGGTCTGTGTTTGTTGTTTCTCTGCAGACACTGGTTTGAAGCTCCCCATTATCTGTACATTCAACTGTCACGTCTAGGAATAGGAGTCTGTTGTTGTTGTCCTCCTCTTTTGTGAATTTTATTCACCAGACACGGTCCCTGATGATGTTACCTAGTATGATGACGAAACATCTGAAAACAAACCTTCCAACTCAGCGAGCAAACCTACAGACACACAAATACACTATATTAACTACACACATGCAAACATGTATAACCGCATGCAAATTCAGGCCGCAGTGTACCCACCACCAAATGCCTCCGTATCTCATTTGAGTCTCGATAACGGATCGGCAATCACATTTTCGCGGCCTGCCACCTGCACAATCATCAAATGGAACGGCTGCAACAACAAGCTCCATCTAAACAGGCTGGTATTTTTGTTCTTAAATTTCTCCACAAATGTCAATGGGTTGTGATCAGTGTATATGGTTGTCTCAGATGCATTGCTGGTAATATAAACACTGAGATGTTGTAATGCCAACACCAAGTTTAAAGTCTCTTTCTCCATCATTGAACATTTCTGTTGATGAATGTTCAACTTCCTGGAAAAATACCTGATGGGTCTTTCTATTGCCTCGTCATCCTCCTGCCGGAGCACCGCACTGACACCAACATCACAGGCATCGATAGCCACCTTTAAAGGTTTTGTGTAATCCTGTGTGGCCAATACTGGGGCAGTGGTTAACACAGTTTTTAGGCTGTTAAATGCCTTTTGACAATCTGCTGTCCACTGAAACTTCTTGACTTTTTTAACAATTCGATGAGTGGAGCAGCCACACTGCTAAAGTTCGGCGCAAACTTTTGGTAAAATTGCCCTCACCCCAGGAACCGTAGGACTGCTCTTTTCTTCGACAGTGTGGAAAATTCCCCAATTACTTTTGTTTTCACATCCCGTGGGGCCATTTATCCATGTCCAATAACATGTCCCAGGAAGGTGACTTGGGTTTTGGCAAATTCACTTTTCGCTAGGTTTACCATCAAGTCTGCCTTCTGAAGTCGATCAAACTGTCTGATAAACGCTGTAAATGTTCCTTCCATGATTGACTAAAAATCACCAGGGCATCAATATACACCACGCAGTTGGATGACCTTATTAGTCAGTCTCTGAAATGTGGCTGGAGCGTATTTCATAGGAAATGGCGTGACTTTGAACTGATATAGTCCATTTGCCATTACGAAAGCTGAAATTGCCTTTGCTCTCTCTGACAGAGGTACTTGCCAGTAGCCTCTGAGCAAGTCCAATTTAGAAATGTAAGTTGCTTGCCCCACATTTCTGACACAGCCCTCCAACTATGGAATTGAATATGCATCAGTCTTTGTAAAGGCATTGACTTTGTGATAGTCCACACACAACCGTTGGGTACCATCTGGCTTTGGCACTGTGACTATAGGTGAGCTCCAGTCACTGTAACACACTTCGATTATGTCATCTTGGAGCATGAGCTCTATCTCCTTCTGAACCTCTGCCACCTTTAGATTGTTATGTCTATAAGGATGTTGCTTAATCAGAACAGCATCTCCTATTTCTACATCAAGTACAATTAGGTTAGTACTTCCCAGTTTATTTCCGCCTATCTCCCCATGTGATAGTAATATCTCTTTCAGGTCATTTTGATTTTTTTGTGGAAGGTAACTCAATAATTTATCCCAATTTTTGAGATCTTCCTCATTGTCCAATTTGATTTGAGGAATGTCCAAGTCAGAATCCTCTGAACGTGGTCCTTCCTTCTGTGCTGTAATCATTAACACCTTCTCCTCTTGCTTTCCTTCCCTGTCAAAATACCTTTGAACATATTCACATGACACACTCTGAGAGATTTCTTCCTGTCTGGAGTCCTTATCAAGTAGTTCCCCTCACTCAATTCCCTCTCTATTCGATAAGGTCCACTAAACCTTGCTTTTAAAGGCTCACCTGTTACTGGGAGTAACACCGATACCTTATCCCCGATCGTAAAATTGTAAATTTGTAATTTCTTATCTGCTGCCTGTTTCATTGTATGCTGGGATACTTTTAAATGCTGTCTAGCCAACTCTCCAGCTCTATTTAATCATTCTCTAAAATTTGACACAACATCCAAATGGGTGGTCTCTGAATTCTGACTTATTAATTTCTCCTTCATCAATTTTAACGGCCCTCTTACTTCATTCCCAAAGATTAATTCAAATGGACTGAATTTGGTCGATTCATTTGGTATATCTCTGATCTTGAAAAGTACAAATGGGACTCCCTTATCCCAATCATCTGGATAATCCTGACCATAAGCCCTCAACATGGTCTTTAATGTTTGATACCATCTCTCTCACGCTCCCTGTGATTCTGGATGAACAACAAAGAACAAAGATTTGACTTGCAGTAGATTTGAATTGCTTTATTCCCAAGTTATCCATAACCTCCTTGAATAGTTTGGATGTGAAGTTTAATCCTTGATCTGACTGGATCTCTGCTGGTAATCCATATCTAGTAAAAAATGTAATTCTTCTCCAACACTTTTAGCTGTGATGTTGCGTAATGGGATTGCCTCTGGAAATCTCGTCAATGTATCCATTACTGTTAATAAATACTGCTTCCTACTTTTTGTTTGAGGTAGGGGACCTACACAATCAATCAAGATTCTTGTGGAAGGTTCTTCAAATGCTGGAATCGGTATTAAAGGTGCAGATTTTATTACTGCCTCTGGTTTTCCAATTAGCTGACATGTATAACACATCTAGTAAAATTCAACTCCACCTTTATGTAGTCCAGGCCAATAAGATTGTCTTTATATTTTAGCCTGTGTTTTCCTCACCCCTAAATGACCTCCAAGTGGTAGCTCATGTACCACTCACAGCACCTCCTTTCTATACCTTCCTGGCAAAATAATTTAATGAATCTCTGCCCATTTCTCATCTGCTTGACTGAGTGATGGTCTCCATTTCCTCATGAAGACATCATTTGTTAAGTACTAATACACAGAGATGCATTCACTCTCTTTCTCTGTCAATGCCTTTTGATATAACTGTTTTAACTTCTCATCTTTCTGCTGTAGCTCAATAAGCATAGCAGCACTAAAGATGCTTGTATGTTTATCTATTTTCTCCTTCTCTGTTCCACATTTCTGATCGAAGCAAGTTTCATAGAACACTAGGTCAGCTTCCTTATCTGTGCCTTTTGATCTCTCCTGCTTCAATTGTGCCTTTGTGATCTTGTGATCACACAATCTGGGAAAAATCCTGGATAAATAGTTGACTGCGTCTCCACTGGCTTTTCAACTAGAGTAGGCAGCACGCCTACCGGTGAATCAGCGATATCATTTGCAAGAATAAATTGTAATCCTGGAGCTGAGAGTTTGTCCAGTACTCCTACCACAGATTCTCCACTCTTCTCTGGACTTTATAGCCTCACTTTACACAATTGAGTGTTTTTTGTCTCACCATGAATTCCTGTGACCAGTACCTTTTCTGGCGATAGTCCCTCAGGAGTACATATCTCCTCATCCTTCAGCATCACACACTGAGAGGATCCTGTGTCCCTTAATATTGTAACCTTCTTACTTACTACTCCTGGCCTATGTGAATAATAATGACATGTATATTTTTTTGAGCAGATCTGGCACTTCCTCCTTAACCAACCTCTGATCATCTTGTACACTCTGAGGCAGTTGTCTAACTTGCTTGTGCTTTTTGTTACTAGTCCAACTCCCAGGCTTGTCTGGTTTTCCTATATCTGGCTTTCTCCTAGCCCACCAACACTGTGACTTTGTGTGGCCCACCTTATTAAATGAAAACACTGGAGCATTTCAGCTTCTTTGTCCCCCTCAAGGGTTTCTTTTTTACCCTGTGGTACGTTATCCTTAATGATCTTTCCCTCTCCACGTGAGGATTTCTCTTTGCCCCAGTTTCTATCCCTCATGGACTATAATTGATTCTGGAAGCCAAACCGTGTTTTATGGATCAGCTCATAATCATCAGCCACTTCAGCTGCTAACCTCGCTGTTTTAGCTCTCTGCGCTTCCACATGAGTTCACACTACTTCCTCACTAAGGTTACCCTCAGTCTTTATCTCCAGCCCTTTTCGCTTTCCGCAAAGACCATTCCCTCTGTGTCTACCTGGTCAGGTCCACGCCCCCCAACAACCCGTCCTGGCACTTTCCCCTGCCACAGCAGGAATTGCAAAACCTGCACCCACACCTCCTCCCTCACCTCCATCCAAGGCCCCAAAGGAGCCTTCTACATTCTTCAAAGTTTCACCTGCACATCCACCAATATCATTTATTGTATCCGTTGCTCCCGATGCGGTCTCCTCTACATTGGGGACACTGGACACCTCCTCGCAAAGCGCTTTAGGGAACATCTCTGGGACACCCGCACCAATCAACCCCACCGTTCCATGGCCCAACATTTCAACTCTCCCTACCACTCTACCGAGGACATGGAGGTCCTGGGCCTCCTTCACAATCGCTCCCTCACCACCCGACACCTGGAGGAAGAGCGCCTCATCTTTTGCCTCAGAACACTTCAACCCCAGGGCATCAATGTGGACTTCACCAGTTTCCTCATTTCCCCTCCCCCCACCTTACCCCAGTTCCAACCTTCCAGCTCAGCACCGTCCCCATGACCTATCCTACCTGCCTATCTTCCTTCCCATCTATCCGCTCCACCCTCCCCTCTGACCTATCACCTCCAACCCCACCCATTGTACTCTTTGCTACCTTCTCCCCAACTTCACCCCCACCATTTATCTCTCCACTCTGGAGGCTTCCTGTCTCTATTCCTGATGAAGGGCTTTTCCCCAAAACGTCGATTTTTCCTGCTCCTTGGATGCTGCCTGACCTGCTGTGCTTTTCCAGTACCACTCTGATCTAAACTCTGGTTTCCAGCATCTGCCGTCCTCACTTTTTCCTTTTTAAGTGTCAGTTTCTGAAGTTCAAACACAGACTCTTTTTCCATCCCTTCTACTGCTCTCTCTTTTTCCCTCTCTTCTGCTTTTAATTGTAACTCAAACTGTTTCATTTCTGCTGCCCTTTCCTTATCATTTTCCTCGAACTCAAGCTGCTTCATTTGCAATTGAACCTTGCCATTTCTGATAGATTCTGATGGTTTCTCCAGCGAGTTTAAATGCTGAGCTACTGCTGTAATTATCTCTCCTTCCCTCACAGGAGCAGGCAGCTCCAATCTCAGCTGGTCTGCTTGGTTTTATTCACCTTTTGCAAAACTTCCAAAATCACTGCATCCACATCCAGAAAACCTTTGGCGGCTGAAAGAACCATTACTATCCCAAGCTTTGTCTGCCCACCCAAACCAACACCCAAAATAAAGGCACCAGCACCTACCACTCACTGTTTAAAATCCCACAAAAGCCCCCACTCTGTTATGGACTAGGCCAGACCACTCAAAACATTGTTCAGCAGGCAACCCAGCCCATAACTTTGCAAATTGTTTGGTAAGTGTACAATGAAAATTGCCCAGGATAAGTTAGCTAGGATCGCGGCCTGGTTTTCAAAAATTTGTTCACAAAATTACACAATGAAACACAAAGAACAGAAAAAGAAAGGCAGAACTCAGTCTACCCAAACTGGACTTAATTATGCTGTTCAGAATAAACACAACAGTCCCAATAAGCAAACTCCTTTAAAAAACAGTAAAAATGGAACAAGTGCTGACAGATTGAAGTTAGAAGGGGAGAAGGAGAGAGAGGGTTTACCACACAGTTGAACTCCTAACTAGTGCTGGACTGAACTCCCCAGCTAGAGAGCTGACCATTCCCCTTTCTTTATACAGGTGACTTCTAAAACATGACCACTTTGGCCTGAAGTCTCATCTATTTACATATTAATAAAAGGCCTCTCAATTTTTTTTTATCTCTATACCAAACCAGACTGATTGGAGCCCATCCTCTGAAAAAAATCAAGGACAGAGTATCTTTGAGAAAAGGAATAGCTTTGAGAAAAAAGGGACCAGCTTTGTGACACTGAGTACTGACCCTCCGACAGTGCGGCATTCCCTCAGAACTGACCCTCTAACTGTGCAACATTCCCTCAGTACTGACCCCCTGACAGTGTAGCACTCCCTCAGTACTGACCCTCCAACAGTGCAGTATTCCCTCAGTACTGACCCTCTAACAGTGCAACATTTCCTCAGTACTGACCCCCTGACAGTGCAGCACTCCTTCAGTACTGACCCTCTGACAGTACAACATTCCCTCAGTACTGACCCTCTGACATTTCAACACTCCCTCAGCCCTGCCTCTCTGACAGTACAAGATTCACTTAGTACTGACCATCCAACAGTGCGGAACTCCCTCAGGACAGACCCTCCAACAATGCAGTGCTCTCTTGGTACTGATCCCCTGACAGTATAGCACTCCCTCAGGACTGACCGTTGGATAGTGCGGCACTCCAGTACTGACCCTCTGACAGTGCAACATTCCCTCAGTGCTGACCTTCTGACAGTGCTGCAATCCCTCAGTACTGACCCTCTGACAGTGCTGCAATCCCTCAGTACTGACCCTCTGACAGTGCGGCACTCTCTCAGTGCTGATCCTCTGACAGCATGGCACTCCCTCAGTACAGACTCTACGACAGTGCAAGCACTCCCTCAGCACTGACCCTCCAACAGTGTAGTACTCCCTCAGCACTGTCCCTCTGACAGTGCAGCACTCCCTCAGCACTGACCCTCTGACAGTGCAGCACTCCCTCAGCACTGACCCTCCGACAGTGCTGCACTCCCTCAGTACTGACCCTCTGATAGTGCAGCACTCCCTCAGTACTGACCCTCTCACATTTCAGCACTCCCTCAGCACTGACCTTCCGACCGTGCAGCACTCCCTCAGTACTGAACAATTTATGCTATAGCAGAGGTGGGAGTGCCATTCAGCCAGACACTTCTGTTACCATTTGTCTTCAGAGGTCAGATTATTGTTGAACTGTTTCAAAGAATCATTTGTGCCCACTGTCAGACAATTAGTGAATCCTTAAGAAACATGATGGCTTTGAAACTGGATGGTGCTGACCTGTTTTATTTTTGTAAAATTGACATCTAACAGGACAAGTATACGTATTAATTCCATAGTAGAGTGGTGCCAAATGCCACATTGGAAAGTGATCCACATTTAGTGTGCAGAATTACATGACCCCTTACCGAAATGAATCTTTGGGAAACAAGAACAAGAGTAGGCCAATTGTAGAACATAGAACATAGAACATAGAACAATACAGCGCAGTACAGGCCCTTCGGCCCTCGATGTTGCGCCGATCAAAGCCCACCTAACCTACACTAACCCACTATCCTCCATATACCTATCCAATGCCCGCTTAAATACCCATATAGAGGGAGAGTCCACTATTGCTACTGGCAGGGCATTCCATGATCTTACGACTCGCTGAGTGAAGAACCTACCCCTAACATCAGTCCTATATCTACCCCCCCTTAATTTAAAACTATGCCCCCTTGTAATAGCTGACTCCATACGCGGAAAAAGGTTCTCACTGTCAACCCTATCTAACCCCCTAATCATCTTGTACACCTCTATCAAATCACCCCTAAACCTTCTTTTCTCCAAAGAAAACAACCCCAAGTGCCTCAGCCTTTCCTCATAGGATCTTCCTACCATACCAGGCAACATCCTGGTAAACCTCCTCTGCACCCGTTCCAGTGCCTCCACATCCTTCCTATAGTATGGCGACCAAAACTGCACACAATATTCCAGAAGCGGCCGCACCAGAGTCTTGTATCTGTATTAATGCAAGGAACCTGCCTTGTAAAGCAGCTGAAATGAGAGCACATAGGAATGTGACTTGAATCACAGAGTCATAGACTCCAACAGCACAGAGACAGGCCCTTTGGCCCAAACCGGTCTATCCATGCTAACCCCATTTCGCTACACTTGGCCCATATCCGTCTAAACCTTTCCTGTACATGTATTTGTCTAAATACTGTTGAAATGTTGTTAATTACTCGCCTCAGCCACTTCCGCTGGCAGCTCCTTCCATATGCGTACCACTCTCTGTGTAAAACAAATTGCACCTCAGGTTCCCTTTTATTCTTTACCCTCTAGCCTTAAACTGATGCCCTCGAGTCATTGATTCCCCGACCCTGGGAAAAAGATTGAGTGCATTCACCCTATCCATGCCTCTCATGATCTTATATACTTCTACAAGATTCCCCCCTCAGTCTCATACACTCTAAAGGAAAAAGTCCTAGCTTGTCCAACCTCTCCATGTAACTCAGACCGTTGAGTAACTCAGACCTTGTAAATTTCTTCTGCACTCTTTCCAGTTTAATAACATCCTTCATGTAGCAAGGTGACCAAAATTGAACACAATACTCCAAGTGCGGCCTCACCAACATTCCATAAAACTGTAACATAACTTCCCATCTTCTACACTCAGTGACCTGACTGATAAACGCCAGTGTGCCAAAAACCTTCTTCACTGCCCTGTCTACCTGGGACTCCACTTTCAAAAAATCGTGCACCTGAACTTCAAGATCCCTCTGTTCCACTACACTCCTTAAGGCCCTACCATTCACCATGAAACTCCTACCTTGATTTGATTTTCCAAAATGCAAGACCTCACACTTATCTTTATTAAACTCTGTTTGCCATTTCTCAGCCCACTTCCCCAGCTGATAAAGGTCCTGCTGCAATTTCTGAGAACCTTCCTCACTGTCCACAATACTGCCTATTTTAGTGTCATCTGCAAACTTACGAATCATGTCTTGTACATCCTCATTCAAATCACTGATATAGATAATGTTACAACAAAGGGTAAACCCCTCTGCTAATTTAACCCAGCATCACAGATAAGATTCACTCCGTACTGTAATTTGTTAACATTCAAGAGGCAAAGAACTATCCCAAAAGTCACTATTTAAAGTAAAAATTGACTTTATTTTTTTAAGTCTAATAGAGAATATTAACTAACAACTATTTACAACTCCTTTCTCTTAAACATATCTTTTACCTACCCCTCTACAATACTAGTCCGATAAAGAAATTCCTGATTACTATTTCCAGAAAATAATCACATTTCAAAACCAGTCAGCTTTGCTGAGTTACCTCTGTAGATTCTCTCTCCAGGTCGGTTTGAATATTTTCTCTGTGCAAACTCCTTCTCCAGACAGGTACCTCTCAGAGAGCTCTTACTAGCAGCCTACATTTGTTGGGCTTTTGGTAGTACTGTTTGCCACTCTGGCTAACTGTTCAAAATATCTGATATTTATTCAAAGTTTGTGCGAAGAGTTGTAGCTCGGGTGCTCATTGTTGTGGTTCTGTTCGCTGAGCTGGGAATCTGTCTTGCAAACGTTTCGTCCCCTGTCTAGGTGATATCCTCAGTGCTTGGGAGCCTCCTGTGAAGCGCTTCTGTGATGTTTCCTCCGGCATTTATAGTGGTTTGAATCTGCCGCTTCCGGTTGTCAGTTCCAGCTGTCCGCTGCAGTGGCCGGTATATTGGGTCCAGGTCGATGTGCTTGTTGATTGAATCAGTGGAGGAGTGCCACGCCTCTAGGAACTCCCTGGCTGTTCTCTGTTTGGCTTGTCCTATAATAGTAGTGTTGACCCAGTTGAATTCATGTTGCTTGTCATCTGCGTGTGTGGCTACTAAGGATAGCTGGTCGTGTCGTTTCGTGGCTAGTTGGTGTTCATGGATGTGGATTGTTAGCTGTCTTCCTGTTTGGACATCATCAGGAATATACACATAGACAAGGAAGAAACTATGGTCTCATTCGATGTAACGGCACTGTTCACCTCTATCGACAAAACCCTAGCCAGAGAAACAATAGCCAACCTGCTGGACATACAGAACAGACAACAAGACGGGGAACCTATCAACAAAGACGGCATACTCAAACTACTGGACCTGTGCCTCACAACACACTTCACATTCAACAACCAAATATATGAACAAATCAACGGTACACACATGGGCTCACCCATCTCTGGATTCATAGCAGAAGCGGTAATGCAAAGATTAGAACAGTCTTACCGCAAATTCTACCAAAACTCTGGGTCAGATATGTGGACGACACCTTTGTAATCATTAAAAACACAGAAATAGAGAACACACACTGGGTCATCAACGCCACACTCACAGGAATCTGATTCAGAGAGGAAGAAAATGTCAACCAACTCCCATTCCTAGATGTGATGGTACAGAGAACATCTAACGGAGAATTCACCACAACGGTATAGGAAAGCCACACACACAGCCACACTACATAGGACAAACAGGAAGACAGCTAACGATCCACATCCATGAACACCAACTAGCCACGAAACGACACAACCGGCTGTCCTTAGTAGCCACACACGCAGATGACAAGCAACATGAGTTTGACTGGGACAACACTACTATTATAGGACAAGCCAAACAGAGAACAGCCAGGGAATTCCTAGAGGCATGGCACTCATCCACTGATCCAATCAACAAGCACAACAACCCGGACCCAATATTCCGGCCACTGCAGTGGACAGCTGGAACTGACAACCGGAAGTGGCAACCCACAATAAATTTATTCAAACCACAATAAAGGCCGGGGAAAAGATCACAGAAGCGCTTCACAGGAGGCTCCCAAGCACTGAGGATGTCACCTATACAGGAGACGAAACGTCTGCAACACAAATTCCCAGCTTGGCGAACACAACCACAACATCTGATATTTACAAATTTTAAACTTCTTTCCTTTAGTCCTAGTCAATCTCTATCTTTGATCCAATACCTAATAGTGTTTGCAAGCCTTCTTTTATTTATATACTTAATGACTGATGGCCCTTTATTGTCTTGTGTGCAGAGATGGACAAAATGGTGAGGTGAGAGTGGCTGCTGTTGAAATCAAAACTGCTTTTCATCAAATATATAAAAAACTGGAACCAATGGGAAATTGGGGGAAAACGCTCCTCAGTTTGGATTTAGACCTGGAACGTAGCTTGTAGTTGTTGGAGGTCAGTCATCTCAGCTCCAGGACATCTCTGCAGGAGTTCCTCAGGGTGGTGTCCTTGGCCCAAGCATCTTCAGCTGCTTCATCAATGACCTGCCCTCCATCATAAGGTCAGAAGTGGGGATGTTTGCCGATGATGACACAATGTTCGACTTCATTCACAACTCCTCAGATACTGAGACGGTCCACATTCAAATACATTAGAATCCCGACACTGTGGAAACAGGCCCTTTGGCCCAACCAGTCCACACCGACCCTCCGAAGAGTAACCCACCCAGATCCATTCCGTTACACTATATTTACCCCTAACCTACCCTGCGGGCAATTTAGCGTGGCCAATTCACCTAACCTGCACATTTTTGGATTGTGGGAGGAAACCAGAGCACCCAGAGGAAACCCACGCAATGTGCAAACTCCACACAGACAGTTACCTGAGGTGGGAATTGAACCTGGGTCCCTGGCACTGTGAGGCAGCAGTGCTAACCACTGAGCCACCGTGCTGCCCTTAAATGCAGCAAGACCTTGTCAATATTCAGACCTGGGCTAACAAGTGATATATAACATTTGTGCCACAGAAATGCCAGGCAATGACCATCTCTTTCAAGACAGAATGTAACCATTAGCCCTTGACATTCAACGGCATGAACATCACTGAATCCACTATCATTGACAAAGATTCATAGAATCAGAGGGAGGTTCCGCACAGAAACAGACCCTTTGGTCCAACTTGTGTCTAAAGGAAATTTATGTGAGCTGTAATTGGTGATCTTGTGTATTTGAGGTGAAAAGATAGGGCTCATTGTCTAGGAGTGAAAAGCAAATGAGAGAAGCTAGGTGATAAACTTTAATATTCCAATCCCAATCCTGCTCCTTTCCTTTCCAGCTCTTTGTGGAGCAGCCATGTGCGTTGGAGTAGCAGAGAATTGAACTGACCACACGGGGGCAGTACACTACCAATCCATATAGGATTAAACAAAAGTTGCATTTCAAAGTTAAAAACCACACAATAGCAGATTATAGTCCAACAGGTTTAATTGGAAGCACTAGTTTTTGGAGTGCTGCTCCTTCATCAGGCAGCACAACCACCTGATGAAGGAGCAGCGCTCTGAAAGCTAGTGCTTCCAATTAAACCTGTTGGACTATAACCTGCTATTGTGTGATTTTTAACTGTGTCCACCCCACTTCAACATCGGCATCTTCAAATCATGGCTTGCATTTTGAACGCACACGAGGACTATTGGTTTGGAAACAAATCAAGCTGACATATTACTCAAACTAAGATCTCACAAATAGCAATAAAGTGCAGGTGGTGTGGGTGGATGGGGGCAGTTGAGGTTCAATGTAGAAATGTGTGAGGTGATGCATTTTGATCGAAGGATATTTAAGTCAATATAAAATAGGGGTTACAGCAGCAGAGGAGGCTAAGTGTTTATATGGTGCATAGATCATTAAAGGTGGCAGGACAGGGGGCGAGAACAGTTAACAAATAACACAATGTTTTCAACTTTATTACTAGGAGCCTAGAGTACAAGAGCAAGGGGATGATGTTGAATTTGTACAAGATCCTTGTTAGACCTCAGCTGGAGTATTGTGTACAGTTGGGGTGTCACATTACAGGAAAGATGGAAACATGTTGGAGAGAGTACAAAGTGTTTTATAGGAATCATTCCAGGCATAAGAAACTGCAGTGATGGGAATAGATGGAAGAAGTTATGACTGTTCTCCTGGGAGAGATGACATATGAGAAAAGATCTGATGGAGGTTTTCAAAATCATGATCAGGTTAGACAGAGGAGATAGGGAGAGACTGATCCTGCTGATAAAATAAACAAGAACGAGATTTACAGTGATGTGCAAACAAAGCAAGGGTGAAGTGAGGTAAAACATTTTCACAGCGTAAATTGTCAGAGTGTGGAATGCATGCCCAGAAATGTAGTGGAGGCAGGTTCAGTTGACACATTCAAGAGGGCATTGGATGATCATTTGGATAGAAATAATGTGCAAGGTTAAGAGATTGGCACTGGGTGACGCTTGTTTGAATAATCAGGGTAGAAACAATGAGCTGAACGGCCCCCTTCACCATTCATACTTTTGTGATTCTGAGATGACAATCTCCACTTGCATCACATGCCAGCAACATGCTTCAACAAAATGGCGACATCGGAAAGTCTGAGGGGTGGAGTCCACAGTTAGGTCAAGGCCTTCACTCTGAGCATCCCAGAACATTAGATCCAGTGTAGCCTCTGATACCAATTAGAAACGTGTGAGCAGTCAGTCACTCACTCAGGATAGTGAAGGACAAGATTCTCTCCTTATGAGCCGGAAGGAGCTGAAAGGCAGACCTTGGCTTTATCTGCCCTATTATGGGTTGCTTTCTCCTGGAATGGGAGAAAGGGAGGGATTGAATGAGTTCAAAGTGGGTTGCACAGCTGTTAGTGCTGGTGCAGGTGGGGAGGTGCCCCGAGTGAGTGAATGGGCAGTGCAGAGGGCACGCAGGGTTAGTGATGTCGGGAATGAGAGTGAATGAAGGAAGATTTGTCGGCGATAGTGAGAGTGGTAGAACAGGAGATTTGGAGGGTGGTGTGAGAAGGTCATTGACCTGCTTCCTACAGTGCCGGGCATTCACCCAGAGATTGCGACCAGCTTGACCTGAGTAACAGCCTGATCACAACCTGCTAGCGTCAGGTGTCTCCTTTGCCAGTCCTGGGGGGAGCGGGACACTCCCTGTCTGCACTATTCTATCCACAAGGACCTCCAGGTTGCACTGTATAAAGTAAGATGTCAATCTTTCCTGATCTGCCATGTCAGGGGAAATTGTCACAAACTGTGCAGTTCCAATCTGATAGGGATTGCCCAGGTGTAAAAACAGCCCTTTCGCCTGGGATCCCAGATGCTGTGAGTACTTTTCGTTGCAGTGAGGTGAGAAATAGAGTTAGCATCAAATGAGAGGGACTCCGTGGCACCAGGTACTTAGTTAGTGAGCTAGAGCCAATAGCATGAGAAAACTCGCTCAGCGTTAGAGAGAAACCATCCATGAAACTTGACGAAAATACCAAAATGCAGTAAGATTTGGTCCTGGGTGACCTCTGAAATATTCAAAACGTCACTGAATGATGCACATGCACTTCAAAGACAGGCAAGGCTTAATTCCTTCTTCAAAAGAAGAAGCTGTGACATTGTAGAATTGACTCAGTACGGGTGAGAGGAATGAATTCTGTTTAGAAATGCTTTTAATTTCTGTGGACTGTACAGACACAGGAAGTAACAGTGATAGACACATGGGCCATGAGTAAAACACACATTGGTCTCTCTCTCTCTCTCTCTCTCACACACACACACACAAATAGTCTTCCAATGTTTTTCTTTCATCCATTCACTGGATGAGGGTATCACTGGCTCTACTGACATTTACTGCCCACCCCTAATTGCCCAGAGAGCAGTTAAGAGTCAAGTAGGCGGAAGTGGGTACTGCAGATGCTGGAGATCGGAGTCAAGTTTAGAGTGGCTGGAAAAGTACAGCAGGTCAGGCAGCATCCAAGGAGCAGGAAAATCAATGTTTCAGGCAAAAGCCTGATTCCTGATGAAGGGCTTGTTCCCAAAACATCGATTTTCTTGCTCCTCGGATGTTGCCTGACCTGCTGTGCTTTTCCAGCACCACTTTAATTTTGACTGCAGTTAAGAGTCAACCCCATTGCTGTGGGCCTGGAGTCACATGTAGGCCAGACCAGGTTAGGATGGCAGTTTCCTTCCCTAAAGTGAATCAGATGAGTAGCCATGACAATCAACAATGATTAAATGGTCAACATTTTAATTCCAGATTTTTATTGAATTCAAATTTTACCAACTGCCATGATGGCATTCGTACCAATATCACCAGACATGGGCATGGTATACTGGGTTAGTACTGGGCATGGTGTACTATATTAGTACTGGGAGAAAGTGAGGACTGCAGATGCTGGAGATCAGAGCTGAAAACGTGTTGCTGGAAAAGCGCAGCAGGTCAGGCAGCATCCAAGGAGCAGGAGAATCGACGTTTCGGGCATGAAGGGCTCATGCCTGAAACGTCGATTCTCCTGCTCCTTGGATGCTGCCTGACCTGCTGCGCTTTTCCAGCAACACATAGATTAGTACTGGGCATGGTGTACTGGATTAGTACTGGGCATGTGTACTGGTTTAGTACTGGGCATGGTGTACTGGATTGGTACTGGGCATGTGTACTGGATTGGTACTGGGCATGTGTACTGGATTGGTACTGGGCCTGGTGTACTGGATTGGTACTGGGCATGTGTACTGGATTGGTACTGGGCCTGGTGTACTGGATTAGTACTGGGCATGGTGTACTGGATTGGTACTGGGCCTGGTGTACTGGATTAGTACTGGACCTGATGTACTGGACTAGTATCGGGCCTGGTATACTAGATTAGTAGTGGGCATGGTGTACTAAGGACCTGGAAACAATCATTATTACGGAAGGGGTAGTTTTGGGCAAGCTAATGGAGCTAAGGATAGGCAAGTCTCCTGGTCCTGATGGAATGTATCCCAGGGTGCGAAAAGAGTTGACAGGAGAAATAGCAGGTAGACTGGGGGTAATTTTCCCAAATTCGCTGGACTCTGAGGCAGTCCCAGCAGATTGGAAAACAGCAAATGTGACGCCATTGTTTAAAGAGGGAGGTAGACAAAAGATGGGGAATTATAGGTCGGTTAGCTTAACCTCTGTAGTGGGAAAGATGCTTGAGTCTATTATCAAGGAAGAAATAGCACGACATCTCGATAGAAGTTGTCCTGTTGAGCAGATGCAGATTGGGTTCATGAAGGGCAGGTCATGCTTAACTAATCTTTTGAAATTCTATGAAGACATTATGAACATGGTGGACAACGGGGACCCAGTGGATGTGATGTATCTACACTTCCAAAAGGCCTTTGACAAGGTGCCACACAAGAGGCTGCTGCATAAGAGAAGGATGCATGGTGTTAGGGGTAAAGGATTAGCATGGATAGAGGACTGGTTGACTGACAGGAAGTAAAAAGTGGGGATAAATGAGTGCTATTCTGGTTGGCAATCAGTGATTAGTGGTGTGCCTCAGAGATTGGTGTTGAGACCACAATTATTCGCAATTTTATATAGATGATTTGGAGTTGGGGACTACGTGTACAGTGTCAAAGTTTGTAGATGACACTGAGATGAGTGGCAGAGAAATGTATGTAGAGGACTGTGAAACTTTGCAGAGGAAGATAGATACATTGAGTGAGTGGGCAAAGGTCTGGCTGATGGAATATGATGTTAATAAATGTGAAGTCATCCATTTTGGTAAAGGAGTTAAAAGTAAAAGGGATTAGTCTCTAAAGTTGAGAAAGGATATACTGGCAGTGGAGGGGGTGCAGAGGAGGTTCACTAGGTTGATTCCAGAGTTGAGGAGGTTGGTTTATGAGGAGAGACTGAGTAGATTGGGATTCTATTCATTGGAATTCAGAAGAATGAGGGGAAATCTTATAGAAACATATAACATTATGAATGAACTAGCTACGATAGAAGCAGAGAGGATGTTTCCACTGGCAGGTTAGACTAGGACAGGAGGGCATGGCCTCAAGGTTAGAGGAAGCGGGTTTAGGACTGAATTGAGAAGGAACTTCTTCACCCAGAGGGTTGTGAATCTATGGAATTCCCTGCCCAAGTGAAGCAATTGGGGCTACTTCAATAAACATTTTTAAAGCTAGGATAGTTTTTTTTTGAACAACAAAGGAATGAAGGGATATGGTGAGAGGGTGGGTAAGTGGAGCTGAGTCCATGAAAAGGTCAGCCATGATCTTATTAAATAGTGGAGCAGGCTCCAGGGGTCAGTCGGCCTACTCCTGCTCCTGGTTTTTATGTTCTTATTAATAGCCCAGTGACAATACTTCGAGGTTACCACGTTTAGTCATTGGATATGAACTTGTTTGCAGGTTGCTGTGTGGTCGTGGCAAGGTCCAACAACTCTTTTGAATGAATTTCTTTTGCAGAAGGCCAACACTGACCAGACTGGCCAAATACCTCCCTCTGCATGAGGAGACACTACGATTCTATCCTAGTTTCTGTCCCATATACTCGCCCGCAATGCTTGTTCCTCCTTGAGGACATGAATAGGTTTGTAAAAAGCAAAGAGAAGCAATTGAATTATGTATTTCATTAGGTTTTATACAAATGTAAACTAGAGCTGAAAATATCTGAAGGTGTCTCACAGGCTCTGTGTACAGAGTGATATTTAACTTTCTCATGATCTACAATGTGTTTAGAACAGAATTTTTGAAAACCCAACAGGATGTGCCCTACAGGATCTGGAGGCAGTTGTAATCCACAGAATGTCAGAATCAACAGAAGAACAGAATCTCCTGCCAACATGCGGGGAATCATTTGTTTGTTTTTGCAGAGAACTGGGTCAACCTGTCTCACACACAACAAAGGATTATCTGCCAACCGCTGTACTTTGTAGGTAACTCCAGCTTGGGATCATGGAACTCGAGTCAGGATTTACTCAGCTGCGAGACAGAAGTTTCAAACTTTCCAAGAACAACATTCTGTAACATCCAAGATCGGTTTACTCTGAAGGCACACGACTCCACGTTATAGTCCAACAGGTTTATTTGAAATCACAAGTTTTCAGAGCACTGCTCCTTCACCATAACCTGGTGTCGCGTGATCTCTTTGTCCACACCAGTCCAAAACCGGCATCTCCACATCATGGTTCAATCTGAGGCACCACTGCAAATTTTGGCTGGAATTTAATGAGCATGACAGGGATCTTGTTCTCTGTTTGATTTGTGAGCCTGAGGGATGGATTAACCGTGGGTCACCAAACAAGGGTCATCGTGGACAGAAGGGTGTGGGATTGGAGGAGCATTCACAGGGAAGGAGAGTCATGATCTGGAGGGAGAGGAGAGGGTTCAGAAGCAAGGTCATGAGGGGAACGGGTTGGGGAGTAGAAGTTGACTTTCAACAGGTGCCCCCCATCCTGAAGCTTGTTGCCTATGGAGCAGTGACTGCCTGTTTATAAGTCTCTGGCAGAGCTGGCAGGAGTTTCTGGGTGTCCTGTCTGGTTGTTGACTCACCTGCCTGATTGGTTGCATAGAAACATAGAAAAATAGAAAATAGGTACAGTAGTGGACCATTCGGCCCTTCAAGCCTGCACCACCATTCAATATGATCATGGTTTATCATGCAATCTCAGTATTCCATTCCCACTCTCTCTCCTTATCCCTTGATCCCTTTAGCAGCAAGGGCCATGTCCAGCTCCCTCTTGAATATCTCAAATGAATAGGCCCCAAAGGGTTCCTGTGGGAGAGAATTCCACAGGTTCACAGCTGTCTGACGGAAGAAATTCTTCCTCATCTCCTGAATGACTTACGACTTATTCTTAGACTGCAACCTCTAGTTCTGGACTTCCCCAACATCAGGAACAGTCTTCCCACATCTAACCAGTGCCATCAGGATTTTATATGTTTCTATGGAACCTCCCCCAATCTTCTAAATTCCAGTGATGAAGGGCTTTTGCCCGAAACGTCGATTTCGCTGCTCGTTGGAAGCTGCCTGAACTGCTGTGCTCTTCCAGCACCACTAATCCAGTATTTGGTTTTCAGCATCTGCAGTCATTGTTTTTACCTTATCCAGTGAGTACAAGCCCAGTCCATCCAGTCTTTTCGTATATGTTAGTCCTGTCATCCTGGGAATCAGTCTGGTGAACGTCCGCTGGACTCCCTCAATAGCAAGAGACCAAAGCTATACACAATAATCAAGGCCTCACCAAGGTCCTGTATAACTGCTGCAAGACATCCTGACTCTGATACTCCAATCCTTCCTCTATGAAGGCCAGCGTGCCATTAGCTTTCCTCACTGCCTGCTGCACCTGCAGGCCAACCTTCAGCGACTGTTCCACCATGAAACCCAGGTCTCATTGCACCTCACTTTTACCTAAACTGCCACGGTTCAGATAATAATCTGCCTTCCTGTTTTTGTGACAAAAGTGGATAACCTCACATGTACCCATATTTTATTGCATTTGCCCACTCAGCCAGTGTGTCCATGTCACTCTGCAGCCCCTAAGCATCCTCCTCACACACTGCCACCCAGCTTAATGTATGGTTATCCACTTTGGTGGTAAGAACAGGAAGGCAGATTACTACCTAAATGGAATCAATATAGGTAAAGGGGCAGTACAGAGAGATCTGTACACCAGTCAATGAAGGTAGGCATGCAGGTACAGCAGGTAGTGAAGAAGGCTAATAGCATGCTGGCCTTCATAACAAGAGAGATTGAGTATCGAAGCAAAGAGGTTCTTCTGCAGCTGTACAGGTCCCTGGTGAGACCACACCTGGAGTATTGTGTGCAGTTCTGGTCTCCAAATTTGAGGAAAGACATTCTGGCTATTGAGGGAGTGCAGCGTAGGTTCACAAGGTCAATTCCTGGAATGGCGGGACTACCTTACACTGAAAGAATGGAGCGACTGGGCTTGTATACCCTTGATTCTGGATTAGTGGTGCTGGAAGAGCACAGCAGTTCAGGCAGCATCCAAGTAGCTTCGAAATCGACGTTTCAGGCAAAAGCCCTTCATCAGGAATACATGGAGGTCCTAGGCCTCCTTCACCGCTGCTCCCTCACCACCAGACGCTTGGAGGAAGAACGCTTCATCTTCCACCTTGGAACACTTCAACCCCAGAGCGTCAATGTGGACTTCAACAGTTTCCTCATTTCCCCTTCCCCCACCTCACCCTAGTTCTAAACTTCCAGCTCAGTAACTGTCCCCTTGTCTTGTCCGGACTTGTCCGACCTGCCTATCTTCTTTTCCACCTATCCACTCCACCCTCTCCTCCTTGACCTATCACCTTCATCCCCTCCCCCACTCACCCATTGTACTCTATGCTACTTTCTCCCCACCCCGACCCTCCTCTAGCTTATCTCTCCACGCTTCAGGCTCACTGCCTTTATTCCTGATGAAGGACTTTTGCCCGAAACGTTGATTTCGAAGCTACTTGGATGCTGTGCTCTTCCAGCACCACTAATCCAGAATCTGGCTTCCAGCATCTGCAGTCATTGTTTTTACCTTGTATACCCTTGAGTTTAGAAGACTGAGAGGGGATCTGATTGAGACATATAAGATTATTAAAGGATTGGACACTCTGGAGGCAGGAAACATGTTTCCGCTGATGGGTGAGTGCCGAACCAGAGGACACAGCTTAAAAATACGGGGTAGACCATTCAGGACAGAGATGAGGAGAAACTTCTTCACCCAGAGATTGGTGGCTGTGTGGAATGCTCTGCCCCAGAAGGCAATGGAGGCCCAGCCTCTGGATTCATTTAAGAAAGAGTTGGATAGAGCTCTCAAGGATTGTGGAATCAAGGGTTATGGAAATAAGGCAGGAACAGGGTACTAATTATGGATGATCAGCCATGATCATATTGAATGATGGTGCAGGCTCGAAGGGCAGAATGGCCTACTCCTGCACCTATTGTCTATTGTCTATTATCTACAAATTTGGAGATATGGCATTCAATTCCTTTGTCCAAATTGTTAATGTATATTCTGAACAGCTGGGATTCCAGCACTGAACCCTGGGTACCCCACTTATCACTGTAAAAAAGGAACCATTGATTCCTGATTCCTGTCTGCCAACCATATCAATACATTAAATGTAAGCTGTAGTGACTCTTTCAGAGCTTCAACTGCTCTCCAAAAGGAAGGCTGCTCTGTCCCACATTCGGCCTACCCAGAATTTGATTGGGCTTGGGGGGTGGGGGAAAGTCAGGATGGAGGTGTGATTTCCTCCAAATGTCCTCCAGCTTCCCTCCCCAAAACTCAACAGACGAAAAGGTGTTCCTTTAATCCTGACAAAGGGTGCAAACTTGAATGGATAAATACAGTGGCTGTTAATGGCAGGTACCCAGAACACTCACACACACTTCCATTATCAACAGTGGGAATGTGCAGGCTGTCATATTTTCTTCCGGTCTGAAGCCAGGTAGGGGCCTTGACAATTTAAATTTTGTAAGAGTTGTCCCACTAACTGCATGCTGTTCTCTAACTGTGGCTACACCAATATTTTAGCATCAAGACATCAAAGTTCTTTTCTCTGCACCCCCACTTTCAAATAAACTATGCTCTGCTGGTGATTTTATAACAGGGGAATTTTTACTCCTTTCATAGCTCACTTTACATTCAACTTTCCCATTTTCCTCACCCACACTGAAACTGTATCATCAGAAAGTGCTTGTTGTGTTTTCATCTCAAAATTCATTCCCTCAGACTCTGTCATCAGTGCTTTCCTTCAGAAGGTGTGTCTCTGCAGTCAGAACAACAGCCAGCCACAAGGAACTTCACTGCCTCAGGCCAGGGCTCAGGAATGTAGCACACACTGGAATCTATCGCTGCAGAGGTTTCCAGCCGTATATCTGCAAACACTTCACTCTGAACATTCAGTGTGAGGTTAAATTGACACGGTGTTTTGTCTAGTCAAAGTCAGAGATGCCTTTTCACAAATGTTTCAACAAAGCAAAACCATCCACAGCACGGGGTTAGGTACAGAGTAAAGCTCCATCTACACTGCTCCCATCAAACACTCTCAGGACAGAGACAGCATGGGATTAGATACAGAGTAAAGCTCTCTCTACACTGTCCCCAATCAAACACTCCCAAGACAGGCAGCATGGGGTTAGATACAGAATAAAGCTCCAACTACACTGTTGCAATCAAATACTCCCAGGACAGGCACAGTATGGGTTAAGTACAGAGTAAAACTCCCTCTACACAGTCCCCATCAAACATTCCCAGGATAGAGACAACACAGGGTTAGACACAGAGTAAAGCTCCCTCTACATGATCGCCATCAAACAGTCCCAGGATAGAGACTGCATGGGGTTTTATTACATAGTGAAGCTCTCTCTACACTGCCCTCACCAAACACTCCCAGGACAGGGACAGCATGGGGTTAGATGCAGAGTAATAAAAGCCATCTAATTCGAGAAGATGGTCATTCATTGGCTGTTTGCTGCCTATTCAGGTTTCTGTGATCAATTGTGCTGATTGCTGTCCCAGCACTAACTGTAAAACTTGGTGTGGGTTAAAATCAGCTCTGCAGTGGTCAGTGTAAGTTGATGTCTTACTGGGAATGCTAGCTCTTGTAGTGAGTGCGAGAGGCAACAGCCAGTGGACAGAGTTGTTTTCTGCGGTGAGTCCATGGGATATGGTGGAATTCTGCAGCAAGATTTGGCAGGCAGGTGAGTCACAATTATCTGTGGGAGGATAGACCCATAGACAGTTACAAAATGAGCCATAATCTGACTATGGAGCCAAAAAGGGCAGGAAATTGATCTGTCTGTAAAAACAACAGATGCTCTTGCGTTTGAATTCCATTTGACTACATTCTTTTACACACTTATTGTCACCTTCCCAGAATCCAAATTGTTGGGCGTACCGGCATACTTTCTACCTGTAACAGTGTTCAACCTACAGTAAACAAATACAGCATCTTCCTGGAACTCTCAGCAACCAGCAATTAAATCTTCCACAAAATTCCGTCCGTAATTGAGTCAATTGGCAAATCTCTCCCCATCGACATGATGGTGACAACAGGGAATACAAGCCTTCCAGAAACTTTCACGAATCAAATTCATCCCATCGAAGATGAATGATCACACGCATGTAGAGTCAGGAAGGGGAACTCTCTGATGTGCCACTTCAGCCAGGAGAAAGGTGATCGATCAGGAAGCAGAAACCCACAAAATTAGGCTTTTACAAATGTGGCATTCAGACAGAAAGGAATTTGCCCTAAATTCCCCAAACTATTTTTACAAAATGTGTTTTAAAAAAGGGAAATTCGCTCAAATTTCATGAAAGACTTGAGCCCATAATCCAGGCTGATAGTCTGAATGACTGAACTGAGGGAGTGCTGCACAGCCAGAGGGTCAGTACTGGGGAAGAGCCACCCATTCAGAGGGTCTGTTGGAAGGTTTGTACTGAGGGATCCCATACAGTCAGAGTGTCAGTGTTGACAGAGTGCCACACTGTTGAAGGAAAAAAGTGAAACTTGCAGATGCTGGAGTTCAGAGTCGAGAGTGTGGTGCTGGAAATGCACAGCAGGTCAGGCAGCATCCGAGGGGCAGGAGAACCAATATTTCAGGCAAAAGCTCTTCATCAGGAAGGGCTTATGCCTGAAACATCAAGGCTCCTGCTCTTCAAATGCTGCCTGACCTGCACTGTCGGAGGGTCAGTACAGAGGAAGTGCTGCACTGTTGGAGGGTCAGTACAGAGGGAGTGCTGCACTGTTGGAGGGTCAGTATTGAGGCTGAAATGAACAGTATTTGGATAAGAGGATACAGATCAGTTGGTGCCATCCACATTGTAATTAATTGCATTGACTGGGCTGAAGGGATGTTATGCTGAAAAATTCTGAACAGGTTGGGGGCTAAATTAAAAAACTGAACCTCAAAGGTAGTAATCTCAGGATTACTTGCTGATCAGTGAGCAAACTGATGCAGGGTGAATAAAGTCAAGGGGTTCAATGCACGGTTATAAGGTGGCAACAAAAATGAAATTGCTGGAAAAACTCAGCAGGCCTTGCAGCACCTGTGCAGAGAAATCAGAGTTAACGTTTTGGATCCAGTGACCCTTCTTCTGAACTGATGGTAGCTCGGCAAAAGTTGCTATTTATGCAGAAGGTGTAGGGGAGACTAGGGGAGAGTAAACAATATGTGGAGATAGAGCCCAAAGAGAGAGAAAAGCAGTTGGACAGACAACAGAACAGGTAAAAGTCAGTCTGGGGAATGACTAGCTGTTAATGGGGACTATTGATATTGGTGGAATTGTTTCAGTTCATGGAGCACTGACACTGGCACAAAAGGTAAAAACAATGACTGCAGATGCTGGAAACCAGAGTCTAGATTAGAGTGGTGCTGGAAAGGCACAGCAGTTCAGGCAGCATCCGAGGAGCAGGAAAATCTCAGCAAAAACCTGGTACATTGACACAGTACGGCATGAGGATGAACTGATCCTTTCTGGAATAAAGAAGCTTTTACTGCTTCTCGGATGCTGCCTGAACTGCTGTGCTTTTCCAGCACCACTCTAATCTAGACACTGGCATAAAAGGGAACTGCTCTGGAGGGATGGGCTTCATTTGAACCCTACTGGGGCTATTGTCCTAGTGAATCAAATAACTAGGACAGCAGTGAGGATTTATACTGATTAGAGGGTTTGGGCAGGGAGGTAACATCCATAAAATTGCAAAGTAAAAAGATACAGTGACATTGCAGGGCAACTATTTTGAGAATGATACCCACAGTAGGACACAAAGGGACTGAATGCACAAGCACAACAAAACAACAGCTAATGGGGTCAAATGAGGAAATGAATAGTAAAAAGGCAAAATTAATGGCTGCTCTGTTAAATGCACATAGAATTATTTTTTATTTGCTCATAGGACATGGGCGACATTGGTTGGCCAGCATTTATGGCCAGTCCCTAAAAATGGAAGAAATGAATTAATGGTACAAATAAATATTGATGGATAGATCCAATAGCCATTGTGTGTATATGATTACAAGATCAAAGCTGGGAAGGAAATACTCAGGTGACTTTTCGAAGGGACAGGAATGGAAGGCATTATGAAAGCTTAAGGAGTTGAAAGCTAGCAAGGACTTAGAGAGGCACAGAGAATCCGGAACAAGGTAGCAATGCAATGATTGGTCAGAACAGCTAGCACTAGCTGGTTTGCTATGAGACAAAAGCAAATTCAAATTCAGCCAATCTGTTTAAATTATGTCCCAAGATACCAAACACCAATTGAGTTTGAATTTGATATTTTGATAATATTAAAACCAATGAAACAATCCGATGCTCTGGAGTATAAAACTGGAAAAAAATTGAATAGTTTGGGGAGAACTGCCAAAAGACCAACAGGTATAGGCTGCTAGGAGAACTCTCAGAGAGGTACCTGTCTGAAGAAGGAGTTTGCACAGAAAAAACATTGACACTGGCCTGGAGAGAAAATCCACAGAGGAAGATTTGACAGCTGGCTGGTTTTAAAATTTGTATTTTTCTGTAAATCTTAATCAGGGGTTTTATCAGACCAGTAATGTAGAGGGGAAGGTAAAAGATAGATTTAGATAAATGCGTTCTCAATAATTGTTAGTTAATTATTCTCTTTTAGACTTTTTTAAAAAGTTGTTAATTTTTACTTTAAATAGCGACTTTTGGGATAGTTCTTTGCCTCTCGGGTTTTCACAGATCACCGCATGAGGTAAATCATTTCTGTGTTGCTGGTTTAAATAATGGGAGGTGGGGTTTACCCCGTATCGTAACAAAGGGTGATGGGGTAACTTTGTTAGTATGAGAATTAATAAATATGTTAAAAAAAGGATCATGGATTGGACAATGTAGAAGGGTGGAGGTAAAAAATTAAAAAGAGAAGTCTGGGAGAAAGTGAGGACTGCAGATGCTGGAGATCAGAGTCGAGAGTGTGGTGCTGGAAATGCACAGCAGGTCAGGCAGCATCTGAGTTGTGGGCGGCACGGTGACACAGTGGTTAGCACTGCTGCCTCACAGTACCAGAGACCTGGGTTCAATTCCCGCCTCAGGCGACTGACTGTGTGGAGTTTACACGTTCTCCTCGTGTCTGCGTGGGTTTCCTCCGGGTGCTCCGGTTTCCTCCCACAGTCCAAAGATGTGCAGGTCAGGTGAATTGGCAATGCTAAATTGCCCGTAGTGTTAGGTAAAGGGGTAAGTGTACGGGAATGGGTGGGTTACGCTTCGGCAGGTCGGTGTGGACTTGTTGGGCCGAAGGGCCTGTTTCCACACTGGAAGTAATCAAATCTAAAAAACAGGAGAATCAACGTTTCGGCAAAAGCCCTACATCAGGAAAAGCTTTTGTCTGAAAGGTCGATTTTCCTGCTCCTTGGATGCTGCCTGACTCGCTGTGCTTTTCCAGCTCCACACTCCCAAGCAACAACAAAGTATCCGATCCTCAGGTGCTATCATTCGCTGCTGGGCCGACCTCACCTCCACTAGTGCAGCATTTGCCAATTCTGATGCCAAGCCCTGTGTTCACCCTAGAAAAGTAGGTAAAGGATCCTGATGAAGGGCTCTTGCCCAAAAGGTCAATTCTCCTGCTCCTCAGATGCTGCCTGACCTGCTGTGCTTTTCCAGCACCACACTCTCGACACTGTCCATAGTCCTCCTAACAATATTTGTTCTGTAGGACAGAGATAAATCAGGTGAGAATGAGACCATGTACAAAAGGCAGTAAATAAGTTATGGATAACTTTGATCTTCATGTAGTCCGGGATAATCAAACTGGCAGAGGAAGCTGTGACAAAGAATTCATTAAGGCATTTGGGACAGTTTTGTTGGAACTATATGTTCTGGATCCAACCATGCATCAGGCTATTTTGGATCTGGTGCTATATAGTGAAGCAGGTAAAACAATCTCAGAATAAAATATCCCTTTGGAAATAGTGCCCATAACATGATGGAATAAGCATTAAGTCTGAGAGGGAGAAACAGCTGTGTTCAACTAAAATAAGGGCAATTACAAAGGAGTGATGGCAGAGGTCACTGGAATGGACAGTGAAAGTGGTTTCGTAGAAAAGGTAATGGAGGAACAAAACCAAACTAAGTAAAATACTTCATAGTTCGCACTAAAGAGATATTTCATTGAGAAAGAATGATTCAAGCAAGGGTATAAACAGGGTTGTTAAGGACAATATCAAATTGAAAAAAAGAACATACAATGTGGTAAAGATTAGTGATAAATCAGAGGATTGGGAAAGTTTTAAAAGTCAACAAAAGATGACCAAATAAAAGGAGGAGCAAGTGAGGACTGCAGATGCTGGAGATCAGAGCTGAAAAATGTGTTGCTGGAAAAGCGCAGCAGGTCAGGCAGCATCCAAGGAGCAGGAGAATCGATGTTTCGGGCATAAGCCCTTCTTCAGGGCTTACGCCCAAAACGTCGATTCTCCTGCTCCAAAAAAAAGGAGGGAATAAATAAACTATGGAGGACAACCTACTGACTAACATAAATATAAACAATAGGAGCTTCTTTAAATGGATAAAAAAAAGAAGGGAGGGGTAATAGTGAACATAGGCCCCTCAGTGAATGAAGCTGGTAAAATAATACTGGGGAGACAGGAAATGGTAAAAAAGTTGAAGAAATATAATAATTGTTTTCATTGTCCAGCATCTATGTGACCAGAGTGTGCTGGTTGATTAAATATTACAGATAATCAATCCACATCATCAATATACAAACACACACCAAGTCATAGAGACGTAACGCAGGGGACATACACATCACTCTTTATTCACAGAACAAATCACTTAAAACAATGCAACTTTTCCTTAAATAAAACTTACCAGCTGTCAGCCTTCTCACTCACACCCTCAACTAACTAACTAAGACATCACGGTAGGTCCTGGTAATTGAGGAGAAATTGACTCACGGTTGAATCATTTAAAGTCATAGAGTCATAGAGATGTACAGCATGGAAACAGACACTTCAGCCAACCCGTCCATGCCGACCAGATATCCCAACCTAATCTAGTCCCATTTGCCAGCACTTAGCCCATATCTCTCCAAACCCTTCCTATTCATACTCCCATCCAGATGCCTTTTAAATGTTGCATTCCATACATGCATCACCCTCTGCAAGAAAAAGTTGCCCCTTTCAAGTTTCTTTTATATCTTTCCCTTCTCACCCTAAACTTATGCCCTCTAGTTCTGGACTCCCCCACTCCAGGGAAAAGACTTTGTCGATTTATTCTATCCATGCCCCTCATGATTTTATAAACCTTTGTAAGGTCACCAACACTCCAGGGAAAACAGTCCCAGCCTTTCAGCCTCTTCCTATAACTCAAACCCTCCAACACTGGAAATATCCTTGTAAATATTTTCTGAACCCTTTCAGGTTTTACAACATCCTCCCAATAGGAAAGAGACTAGAATTGCACACAATATTCCAAAAGTGACCTCACCAACATCCTGTACGGCCACAGCATGACCTCCCAACTCCTATATTCAAATAAACAAGCATATTTACACTGAAGTAAATAAATGAAAAATTATAATAATTGGACAGAATTAAACAGTAAACTTCCCAGTATTTGAGGTATATAGTTTTGGTCAGGTTAGAAGGTGCCAGTTAAACAATTTGATATACTTTGCATCAGTCTTCCCAATGGGGAATACCAATAGAATTCTAAAAATACTATGTAATCAAGGAATCAAATGGTGAGGTTAGTGGTGGAGATGTTAGGGACAGTGACTGAACTAAACACAAAAACTAGCATAAGAGAAATATTATTAAGGAAACTAATGGAGTTGTCAGTCAATAAGTCCCCTAGACCCGAATCTAGGATTTCAAAGGAAGCAGCTACAGAGATAGTAAATGCACTGGCAATAATCTTTTAATAATTAGAGTCATAGAGATGTACAGCATGGAACCAGACCCTTCGGTCCAATTTGTCCATGCCGACCAGATATCCCAACCCAATCTAGTCCCACCTGCCAGCACATGGCCCATATCCCTCTAAACCCTTCCTATTCATATACCCGTCCAGATGCCTTTTAAATGTTGCAATTATTAGATTTTTGAAAGTTCCAGGAGGATTGGAAAATTTCCCAAGTAATATTGTTTTCAAAAAGGGAGGAGACAGAAAAGGATAACTATAGATTAGATTACTTACAGTGTGGAAACAGGCCCTTCAGCCCAACAAGTCCACACCAACCCTCCGAAGAGCAACCCACCCAGACCCATTCCCCTACATTTACCCCTTCACCTAACACTACAGGCAATTTATCATGGCCAATTCACCTAACCTGCACATCTTTAGACTGTGGGAGGCAACCCACGCAGACATAGGAAGAATGTGCAAACTCCACACAGACAGTTGCCCGAGGCGGGATTTGAGCTCAGGTCTCTGGCGCTGTGAGGCCAACTGGTTTAACATTTAGTGAGTGTTGAGAAGATTTATAGCTCAGGTTTAACATTTGACATTGAGAAAATTACATTTCTATTACAACAGATAGCACAGTAATAGCAGAGTATTTAGAAACACATAATATAATCAAGCAGACTTAATGTGGGTTCAATAGTTACAGTTCTTTGAGAAGGTAAAAAGCAAAGTAGATAAATGAGGACCAGCAGATGTAATACATTTTGGATTTCCAAAAGACTTTTTAATAAGGTTCTGCACAATAGGCTACATATAAGATCCCCATGTTGTTGGGTAGTATGATAGCATCAATGAAGGATTGGCTATGTAACAGGTGGCTGAGAGTTGGGATAAGGGGGCAAGTTCAGGATGGCAACCTGTAATTAATGGAGCCCATGGGGATCGGTGCTAGCCGTAATAATTTACAAGCCATATTATTGACTTGGAAGAGGGATATGAGTGTAGCATTACAAGATGATCCAAAAATAAGTGGGAAGGAAAGTCGTGAGGTTGACGATTTCCCTTTCATGAGGCTATGCTGACTCTGCTTAACTAGATCATGGTTTTCCAACTGTGCTGCTGTTAGTTTTTTATTAATTGATTCCAATACTTTTCCAATAATAGATATTATGCTAATCTGCCTATAGTTATCAGTGATTTGCCTCCCTCCCTTTTTGAAAAGGGGTGAGATATTGGCAGTTTTCCAATTCTCTGGTTCTTCTCCAAAATCCAAAACTTTTTGGAAGATTACAATCAATGTATCAACTATTTCTGAAGTTAGGGGAGAAAGTGAGGACTGCAGATGCTGGAGATCAGAGCTGAAAATGTGTTGCTGGAAAAGCGCAGCAGGTCAGGCAGCATCCAAGGAGCAGGGGAATCGACGTTTCGGGCATGAGCCCTTCTTCAGCCCTCCTTCCTGGAGAAGGGCTCATGCCCGAAACGTCGATTCTCCTGCTCCTTGGATGCTGCCTGACCTGCTGCGCTTTTCCAGCAACACATTTTCAGCTATTTCTGAAGTTACCTCCTTTAGAATACAAGCCATCATCAGGGTCAGGGACTGATTTGCCTTTAGCCCCATTATTTTACCTAAGGCTGCTTCCCTAGTGATGGTGGTGGTACTTAAGACCCACTCCCCCCCACCCCACCCCAACCATTCTTTAGTATTAATGAGATGTTCAAAGCTTCTTACACTCTGAATGATGCAAAATATCTGTTCTGCCACTTTGTTGTTCCACAAAACTGTCTTTTCAGATCCCTTTTCTAAGGGGCCTATGTTAATTTTGACCTCTCTCTTCCATTTTATATGTTTAAAGAAATTCCTATTATCTGTATTATATTCCTTGCTAGTTTGCCTCTTAGTTTACTTTCTCTCTCTTTATTCTCTTTATAGTCATCCTGGATTCTAAATATGTTCCAGTCTTCAGGCATAATGTAAAATAATAAAGGGTTATCTTAAAGGAAAGGAAAAGCTCTATTACATTCCCCATGGAGGCACCATAAACGAAAACAATCAAATTTACTGAATGAAGAAATTATCAAAAAAGTTCCACTTTTTATTGCTCTTCGTTCAAGACAAATTGGAACCAACAAAAATTAAAGATTAATTAATAGACAAATGATATGTCAAATAAAAAGGTAAATTTTGCTTCTAATCGGCAATACATCAAATATACAACCTGTACACGACCAAGTACGAAAGAGGAGTTAAGGCCTAGGGCAGATCATCCATGATCTTGTTGATTGGCGGGCTAGCTCTGTGGGGCTGAGTGACCTTATCCGACATCTATTTCCTATCTTCTTATGAGTACCCATATCAGACTCTATAGACTGTCTTACACATGCAGTTCCAAAGATTTCTAACTTGGCCCTTGGTACAGAGGATCACCAACTTTCCCACTCAACATCAATACTCTGTTCCTCTGATATAAACTCTCAACTCTTTTGCAGGCTTGAGTTAATTCTACCATTTATTTTAGGATTCAGTATTTTAAATTTGCCACAGGACTGGGCCTATAAACATAGCATTTACCACAGGATAAGGGCTGTGGGACATGGCATTTATCACAGAATAGGGCCTGTAGGACATGGCGTTTATCACGGGACAGAGTTTGTAGGACACGGCATGTTTTTTAGGACAGAGGCTGTAGGGTAGGTTCTGAGTTGCCGATGCTTCACACAGCCACCTTGTCTGAGATTATCAGTGAGATATGCCTGACATCAAGTAACCATGAAGGAATGGGATGAGGACATTGTGGAGAATTACACATCTCCAACTCACAGAGCTTCCCACATAAACCACCCAAGAAAGGAACTTAAATGATGAGGAATTGATGATGAGATTCTCTCATTCCTGCAAAACATCTACAGCAATCGCCTGTCCCAATATTATCCACCCACCTGTTAACAATTGTGAAATGAAGACAGGTGCAGCCCTTTCTAAACTCAATAACCATGTTTTTCATTGCTTTCTATAATCATGTGGTATATTTAAACGGCATTTTTATCCTTCAGCTAAGAATACACCCATTAGTAAGAGGAATGTGGCCGCATTGCCCAGGTGTTTACAACACAAATATCTCACACACACACACACACACACACACACACACACACAGACACACACAGACACACACTAGGCTCTGGTTACAGCTTCAGTTTTCCACCATTTCCCGATTGCTCTTCATTCACCAGGGCACAAAAACTCTGCCAAACCCAGTCTAAAATATATTCAGTAATAGTGCATCCACAAACCTCTAAGATAGAGAACACTAAAGATTCACAACTCATTGTATGAAGAAAATTCTCATTTCAGTCCTAAATGATCAATCCCTTTCTCCGTTCCCCCCCCCCCCCCCCCCCCCCCACTCTCCCAACATCCTACTTTCGATTCCTCAACCCAGGCAAGCGATCTGTCAGGGCTTGAATTTCCCAAATGTTTTCAAAGTGGGAGTGAGCATAAGGTAAGGTAAGGTAAGAGTCCATGGAATCCAAGGCAAATTAGCAAATGGATCCAAACTAAGATTGCAAATAGGAGGCAAAAAGTGATGGCAGGTTGTTTCTGTGATTGGAGACCCGTAACCAGCAGTGTACCACAGTGATCAGTACCGGGACCCTTGTGTGTTTTAGATGTGAATGTAGACAATACAATTAGTAAGTTTGCAGATAACTCAAAAATTGATGGTGTTGTTGATAGTGAGGAGTATGGTCCCAGGCTGCAGTCTGATATTGATCAGCTGGTAAATTGGGCAGAGCAACAGCAGATGGAATTTGATCTTGATAAGTATGAGGTGATGCACTTTCAGAGGTCTAAAGAGGGAAGGATTTTACAAAATGAATGGTAGGTCCCTCGGGAGTTCTGAGTAATAAAGGGACCTTTGTGAACAAATCCATAGATCTCTCAAGCATCAGCACAAGTAGACAGGATGGGGAAGAAGCCATATGGGATGCTTGTATAATGAGCCAGGGCATAGAGTAAAGGAGCAAGGAAGTCTTGTTTCAACTTTATAAAACATTGGTTAGGCTATAGATGCAGTTTTAGTTGCCACACTATCAGAAGGATGTGATTGTGCTGGAGAGGGTACAGAGGAGATTCACCAGGACATTACCTGGGATAGAATGTCTCAGTTCTGAGGAGAGACTGCATAGGATGGGTTTGTTTTCCCTGGAGCAGAGAAGGCTGAGGGGGGAATCTGATTTTCATATACAAACTTACAAGAGGCATAGACAGAGTAGATCATGAGAACATTCTCCCCATAGCAGACATGTCTAAGGCCAGAGGATCAAGTGGTTTCAAGGATATCTGAGAAAAAAAACTTTTCCCCCAGAGGGTGATAAAAATATGAACATGCTGCCTGAGAGGGTGGTGGAGGTAGCATTTAAGAAGCATCTGGATGAACACTTAAAATGACAGGCATAGGATGCTATGGACCAAACACAAGAAAATGGGATTAGTGTAGTTTGGTGTTTGCTGCTATGCGTGGAAATGGTGAACAAAGGAACTGTTTCTACATGGTATGACTCTATGACTCTATTAATTCAGCTAGAGAATGTTCAGAAGAGATTTCCAGGATGCTGGGAAGGTTTGATCTGTAAAGGAAGACTTGGACTTTTTTCCACGAGAGTGTAGGAGGTCAAGAGGTGACTGTATAGAAGTCTATAAAATCATGAGGGGTATAGATAGAGTTAATGGTAGGTGTCTTTTCCCTAGGACTAGGGATTTCGAGACTAAAGGGCACATTTTTAAGGTGAAAGGAGAGAGATTTAAAAAAGACAGGAGAGGCAAATTTTTAAAATGGGTGGTTCGTGTGTGGAGTGAACCTGAGGAAGTGCCAGTGATGGGTACAATTTCAACATTTAAAAGACACTTTGGATAAGTACATGAATAGGAAAGGTTTGGAGGAATATGGAGCAGGATCAAGCAAATGGGATTAGTTCAGTTTGTGGTTATGTTCAGCACGGACTGTTTGGACCGAAGTCAAGAGTGTGGTGCTGGAAAAGCACAGCAGGTCAGGCAGCAGCCGAGGAGCAGGAGAATCAACGTTTCAGGCCAGAGGCCTTCATCAGCCTGATGCTGCCTGACCTGCTGTGCTTTTCCAGCACCACACTCTCGATTCTGATCTCCAGCATCTGCAGACCTCCCTTTCTCCTGTTTGGACCAAAGGGTCTGTTTCCGTGTTGTATGATTTAATGACTGTATGAGTGTATGAGATGGCAATTAATATGTCAACCTCGAGATGGGCAGTTTCTCAGCCTATCATAGGCATTGACATTAGACCCAGGTCACCCAATGTTGTTGGCTGCCCAGAGACTGGCAGCTTCTGGGTCCTAAAGACCAGCAGACAATGTGCTGTCAGGATCTGGCAAGGAGAGAGTACATTCACTTCATCTTTTTCTCACTGAGTGGAGTTCATGGGGAATTAGGATGTTGCAAACAAAGGTATTTCAAAGATTACCACAATCCAGGAAGCAGGTCACTATGGATTCCCCTTTTGCAAACTAGCCACAGTTCATGTGCACCACCACCACCACCACCCCCTTCTTCTTCAATGTGATGAGGGTTCCTGCCTCTCCCAACCACATAGGCAGTGAGTTCCAGATTCCAACCACCTTCTGGATGAAAAAGATTTTCCTCACATCCGCTCTAAACCTCCTGTCCCACCCTTAAATCTATGTCCCCTCGTCACTGATCCCTCCACTAAAGGAAAGGTTTGTTCCTGTTACCCCTATCTATGAATGTAGGTTTGCTCACTGAGCTGGAGGGTTCATTTATCATCACCACAGGAAATGACATCACCAACCCAAGGAAACCTAAACATATAAATAGAAAGTGGACCATGCTGCCAGTGCTTCATCTGGAAGCTCACTGAAGATGTTACCTAGTAGGGTGATGAAATGTCTGGAAATGAACCTTCCAGCTCAGCGAGCAAACCTACATCCAGAATGTCAACCTGAACTACAAATCTTCTCAAAACTCGCTAACCCAATTTATGCCCCTCATCATTTTATCCATTTGAATCATGTCCCCTTTCAGTCTCCTCTGCTGTAAAGAAAACAACTCCAGTCTGTCCAATCTCTCTTCATAACTGAAGCTCTCCAGCTCAGGTAATAACCTGGTTAATCCCCTCTGCCGTTTCACCATGCAGCCCTCTCATAACATGGATTCCAGAACCAAATATTCTTCAGTGGAATGAATTGAACACATAAGGACAAGTGGGTCGTCAAAGAACCTTCTTCCTTGAAGTTAATTGGTTAGGTGTCAGGAAGGGGCAGGTGTTTCTCCAGTGCCAATTTGCGAAGTATTTCCATTTCTCACCACCTTCAGGAATGTAATCGGTGGAATTGTACTATCATATCTAGTCTTTCAAGCCCCTCAGAATCATAAATGACTCAAAAAAAAACACATATCCACCCTTATAAACTACCACTCCATTCCATCTCCAGCCACCCTTTCCTCTCCAAAACCCTTAAAATCATTGTAGCCTCTCAATTGTTTTCTCATCTTCCCCTTATCTGCATATTTGGATCCCTCTAATCAGCTGCCAATACTGAAACAGCTCCTCTCTAAGTTACAAATCTCACCCCATCTGCCTGTGTCCATGGTAAATGTTTCCTGCTTCGTATTCTCGCCCTGGCTGCAGTGTTCAACATGGTGACTCCTCCATCCTCCTCCAACCCCTCTCTACCATCATCAGCTGCTGTGACTGCTCTCACCTGGGACTATTCCTATCCCTCTCATCCTAACCAGAAAACCACTTGCACTGGCTTCTCTTCCTGTTTTCATTTCTGCAAAAAACGTTGCTGATAACACCCAGCTCTACCTCAACCACCCTCTCTTAATTCCTCACAACTGGTAAGTTATCAAACTGCAAACAAGTAGCAATGCAGTGGAGGAGGATTTCCTGGAATATAGACATTGTAGACTGGGTATTGTGTAATAAAAGAGGTTTAATTAACAACATTGTGGTGCAACATCCTTTGGGGAAGAGTGACCATAATGTGGTAGAATTAAGATGGAGAGTGACACAATTAAATATGAAACTAGAGTCCTGATCTTAAAGAAAGTTAACTTGGATGGTATGACGCATGCATTGGCTGGGAGAGATTGGCAAGGATATCTAAGGGGTTGATGGTGGATAGGAAATGACAGATATTTAAAGAACACATGGATGGACTTCAACAATTCTACATCCCGGTCTGGTTTAAGAGTAAAACAGGGAAAGTAGCTCAACCATAGCTAACAAGGGAAATCAGGAACAGGGTTGAAGCCAAAGAGGAGGCCTGCAAAAGCAGCAAACCTGGGGAGTGGGAGAAATTTAAAATTCAGCAGAGGAGGACAAAGGGTTTAATTCAGAAAGGGAAAATAGACTATGAAAGTAAGCTTGCAGAAAACATAAAAATTGACTGCTAACACTTCTATAGAAATGTGAAGGGAAAAAGACTGGTGAAGACAAATGTAGGTGAACTCATAATGGACAACAAGGAGGTGACAGACCAGTTGAACAAATACTTTGGATCTGTCTTCACTACGGAGGAAATAAATAATCTTCAGGAAATGCTGGGAGACAGAGGGTCAAGCATGAAGGAAGAACTGAAGGAAATACTTATTAGTCAGGAAATGGTACTGGGAAATTGATGGGATTAAAACCCAATAAGTCCCAAGGACCTGATAGTCTGCAGCCAAGTTCTTAAGGAAGTTGACCTAGAAATAGAGAATGCATTGGTGATCATTTTCCAACATTCTGTACATTCTGGAAGAGTTCCAATGGACTTAGCTAATATAACCCCACTCTTGAAAAAAAAGAGGGAGAGAGAAAATGGGGAATTATAGGCCAGTTAGCTTAACATCAGTGGTGGGGGAAATGCTGGATTCCATCATTAAGGATGTAATAACTGAGCATTTGGAAAGCGGTTACATAATTGGTCCTCGCCAGCATGGATTCTCTAAAGGGAAATCATGCTTGACAAATCTTCTAGAATTTTCTTCTAGATGTAACTAGGAGAGTAGAAAATGGTGATTCGGTGGATGTTGTGTATCTGGACTTCCAAAAGGCTTTTGACAAGGTTCCACACAAGAGATTAGTAAGGAAAATTAAACTTTCACTGGACTCCCTCAATAGTGAGAATGTCCTGCCTCAGACCATGAGACCAAAGCTGTACACACTAGCAAGGTGTGGCCTCACTAAGACCCTGTATAACTGCAGCAAGACATCCTTCCTTTGATACTCAAATCCTCTCTCTATGAAGGTCAGCATGCCATTAGCTTTCCTCATCGCCTGCTGCACCTGCAGGCCAACCTTCAGTGACTATATGGACCCCGCAAAAACTTCTCCACCTCTCTTTTCTCCAATAAAGTATTCCAATGGCTCCTTGTTATTGGTCCTAATATTGCCTTCTGTGTCTTGGTTTGATTTATTGAAGGTCCTTGGAAAGTTGAAAATCTAATAAGCATTTTAAAAACACAAAATTGTTGTAGCTATTGATACGTGAGAACATGATCACCTGCAAGTTCCCCTTCGATTCACTCACCATCCTGCACTGTAAGTCAAAATCCTGGAATTCCCTCCCTCAGGGCATTGTGGGTCAACCTACAGCACATGGACTGCAGCGGGTCAAGAAGGCAGCTCACCCCCACCTTCTCTGCAATGGGAAAATGTACAAGTGGATCATAGAACTAAGTCTGTAGAGTGGCCTTTAAACAAAATGCTGGGAGTTGTGAAAGGGGAAGGGAGGGTCACATGAAGAGTGAAATGAGAAGTGAGAGAAAGGATAAGGCAACTGTGCAAGGTCGTGTTTCAGGTAATAAAGTGATGCGGAGGAGCAAAGAAAAATCTAAGCACGCACCAGTGAATAAAGTCACTGTAGGAATAAAGTCAGAGTAGGTCAAAAATAGTAAAAAAAAGACCCAGAATTAGAATCCTTTTTCTGAACACACACACCGCATTTGTAACAAGACGGATGACTTGATGACACAAAATAAATAAATGAGTATAATATGATAGATGTTACAGAGAAATAGCTGCAAAGTGACCCATGGCTAGAAGCTGAATATTGAAGGATATTTCGCATTTTCAGAAGCACAGGAAGAAAGGAAAAGGACGTGGAGTAACTCTGTTACCCCAAGATAAAATCAGTGGTGAGAATGGCTTTGGTTTGGAGGATCAAAATGTAGAATCTGTTTCGGTGAAAATTAGAACTAGTAAAGGAAAGAAGTCACTGTGAGAATATTTCTAGATCCTTTAGTAGTAGCTGTGCAATAGAACACAGTATAAGGAGGCTTTTAAGAAAGCAATCATCACCGATGAGATTTGTCAATTCAAATTGGGGGGTGAGTTCATAAAGTATATTCAGGGCAGATAATTAAAATAACATATGCTGGATTCAACCAGGAAACAGGCAAAGATTTGATAATTGGAAAATGTGGAAGAGTGAAAAAGTAGAATTTTACTTAAATGAAGAGACTATAGAATACTGTGGTGCAGAGGGATCTGGGCAGCCTTTCACATGAATCACAAAATAACAGACTGCAGGCACAGCAAGAGATGGGAGAAAAGGGTGTTCATTGCAAAGGGTTAGGAAGATGAAAGTGGGGAACAGTACAGAGTATTGTTGAGATCAAACTGAGAATAATTTGTGCACTTTTGGTCTCCTTGCTTAAGGAGGGATATCCTAGTATTGGAAACAATACAGAAAACACTGATTCCTGGGATGAGTGAATTGTCTTACAAGGGATAATGAAACAGGTTGGTGTTTAGAAGAATGAGAGGAATTAGAAGAGTGAATGAAACTTATAAGAATCTGAGGGGGCTTGGCAATGTGAATGCTGGAAGGAGGTTCACCTTGTGGAAAACTAATACTAAGGGATATGGTTTCAGAATAAAGGGACTCCCATTTAAGACACAGAAGAGGAGGAACTGTTGGAAAGTCTAGTCATCAGGAAGGGCCAACACAAAAAAAATATTTTATTAATTAATTAAACTTTCTTCAGCAGACCTGGCTGAACAAAATCTACACGCGGCTGACTCAGACAAAGAGAGATAGAGAAAGAGAGAAAAAGGTCAGAATATACAGATTTGAGGATTGAATCTCCATGAATAACAAACCAGGAACAATTTTGATTAATCAATTCATGAGTAGTGAGAATTCTCTGAAATTATAGCTTAACAATTCACATAACTCAAGTGAAATCTTTAAACTGCAATGTTTATGATTCCATGTGGATCTGTTCTGGGGCTGAGAGAAACTCTTATCCTGGGGTTGCTGCTGTCTCTAATGACACAGACCTACACCGTCATTACATACATGTGGTCATCGCTTGTGAAATCATCCCACTTACTTTTGGTTGTGGTGCCTTATTGAAATGTGTCAATAATTTCTCTAACATAGCAAGCTCAGGTTGGACACCATAGTCACACCCCAAACATTCATTCACTGACCAATTCATTGAAATATTACAGTTTGCTGGGAGGGAAATTTTTTCTTTATAGAAATCCCACAATATGCAAATAAGCTATGCGCCCCAACAAGTCCACACCAACCTACTGAAGAGCATCCCACCCAGACCCATCCCTCCCCTATCCCAGTAACCTTGCATTTCCCATGGCTAATAGCTAAACTATACATCTCTGAACACTATTGGTACTTTAACATAGTCAATTCACCTAACCTGCATACCTTTGGACTGTGGGTGGAAACCAGAGCTCCCAGTGGAAACCTACATAGATATGGGGAGAACGCGTAAACTCCACAGAGACAGTCGCCCAATGGTGGAATTAAACCTGAGTTTCTGACGCTGTCAGACAGCAGTGCTAACCAGTAAGTAAGCCACCCTGACATAAAGAAACTGCCAAATGAGTGTGTCCCTGAATCATGCCTTCTATCAGACCACTGGTGAGAGACAGAACCTTAATTTGCTTAGCCACTTTGACAGAATAAGGTGTCCTGAGGTACTTCGCAGGGTATAATAAACAAAATCTGACAGCAAGTCACAGACAGAAATATTAGATCAGATGACTAAAAGCTTTGTGAAAGAAGTACTTTTAAGAAGTGAGTGGACATTTCCATAGAAACAGAAAATTAGAGCAGAAGTAGACCATTCAGCCCTTCGAATGTTCCATCATTCAACACAATCATGGCTAATCATCTAACTCAATTCCTTGCTTCCACCTTCTCCCCCATACCCTTTGATCTGTTTAGCCCCAAGAACTCCATCTAAATTCTTCTTGAATTGTCAAGGGGATCAAAGGTTAGAGGGAGAATGCAGGAGAATGGGGTTGAGAAACTCATCAGCTATGATTGACTGGCAGAGCAGACGCAATGGGCTGAATGGCCAAATTTCTGATCCTATGTCTTATAGTCTTATAAACATTCAATGTTTTGGCCTAAAAGCCTTGATGCAGGCAGCAGTGCTTTGATTTGATTTGTTTTGATTTATTGTCCCATGCACCTCAGTATAGTGAAAGGCTTTGATTGTGAGCAGTGCAGGCAGGTCATAAGAAGCAAGGACATACAGATCATAGGGTGAAAAGAAACTCTTTAGATCAAGTAAATTGGACGGGGCGATGTTTGTGCAGTGTGTCCCGGAAGCTTTTCTAACTCAGTATGTAGATTGTCCGACCAGAGGGGAGGCCATATTGGATTTGGTACTTGGTAACGAACCGGGACAAGTGATGGGCTTGTTAGTGGGTGAGCATTTTGGTGATGGTGACCACAGTTCTGTGACTTTCACCTTGGTTATGGAGAGAGATAGGTGCGTGCAACAGGGCAGGTTTTACAACTGGGGGAAGGGTAAATACAATGCTGTAAGACAGGATCTGAGGAGCATAAGTTGGGAGCATAGGCTGTCAGGGAAGGATGTCGTTGAAATGTGGAACATTTTCAAGGAACAGATACGATGTGTCCTTGATATGTATGCACCTGTCAGGCAGGAAAGAAATGGTCATGTGAGGGAACCTTGGTTGACGAGGGAGGTTGAATGTCTTGTAAAGAGGAAGAAGAAGGCTTACATAAGGTTGAGGAAACAAGGTTCAGACAGAGCGTTGGAGGGATACAGGATAGCCAGGAGGGAGCTGAAGAAAGGGATTAGGAGAGCTAAGAGAGGGCATGAAAAATCTTTGGCAGGTAGGATCAAGGATAACCCCAAGGCCTTTTGTGTGTATGTGAGAAACATGAGAATGACGAGAACGAGGGTAGGTCCGATCAAGGACAGTAGTGGGAGACTGTGTATTGAGTCGGAAGAGATAGGAGATGTCTTGAATGAGTACTTTTCTTCAGTATTTACAAACGAGAGGGACCGTATTGTTGAAGAGGAGAGTGTGAAACGGACTGGTAAGCTAGAGGAGATACTTGTTAGGAAGGAAGATGTGTTGGCATTTTGAAAAACTTGAGGATAGACAAGTCCCCCGGGCCTGATGGGATATATCCTAGGATTATGTGGGAAGCAAGAGAGGAAATTGCAGAACTGTTGGCAATGATCTTTTCGTCTTCACTATCAATGAGGGTGGTGCCAGGAGACTGGAGAGTGGCGAATGTTGTGCCCATGTTCCGAAAAGGGAATAGGGATAAGCCCGGGAATTACAGGCCAGTTAGTCTTACTTCAGTGGTAGGCAAAGTAATGGAAAGGGTACTGAGGGATAGGATTTATGAGTATCTGGAAAGACACTGCTTGATTAGGGACAGCCAGCACGGATTTGTGAGGGGTAGGTCTTGCCTTACAAGTCTTATTGAATTCTTTGAGGAGGTGACCAAGCATGTGGGTGAGGGCAGAGCAGTGGATGTAGTGTACATGGATTTTAGTAAGGCATTTGATAAGGTTCCCCATGGTAGGCTTATGCGGAAAGTCAGGAGGCATGGGATAGTGGGACGTTTGGCCAGTTGGATAGAGAACTGGCTAACCGGTCGAAGTCAAAGAGTGGTGGTAGATGGTATAACCGACTCCCATAGCTACCTGGATTACACCTCTACCCACCCTACCTCTTGCAAAAATGCCATCCTGTATTCCCAATTCCTCTGCCTCCACCGGATCTGCTCCCAGGAGGACCAGTTCCTCCACAGAACACACCAGATGGCCTCCTTCTTTAGAGACTGCAATTTCCCTTCCCACATGGTTAAAGATGCCCTCCAACGCATCTCGTCTACATCCCGCACCTCCGCCCTCAGACCCCACCCCTCCAACCGTAACAAGGACAGAATGTCCCTGGTGCTCACCTTCCACCCTACCAACCTTCGCATAAACCAAATCATCCGCTGACATTTCTGCCACCTCCAAAAAGACCCCACCACCAGGGATATATTTCCCTCCCCACCCCTTTCCGCCTTTCGCAAAGACCGTTCCCTCCGCGACCCCAAACAACCCACCCTCTAATTCTGGCACTTTCCCCTGCCACCGCAGGAACTGTAAAACCTGTGCCCACACCTCCTCCCTCACCTCTATCCAAGGCCCTAAAGGAGCCTTCCACATCCATCAAAGCTTTACTTGCACATCCACTAATATCATTTATTGTATCTGTTGCTCCCGATGCGGTCTCCTCTACATTGGGGAGACCGGGCGCCTCCTAGCATAGCGCTTTAGGGAACATCTCCGGGACACCCGCACCAATCAACCACACCGCCCCGTGGCCCAACATTTCAACTCCCCCTCCCACTCTGCCAAGGATATGGAGGTCCTGGGCCTCCTTCACCGCCGCTCCCTCACCACCAGACGCCTGGAGGAAGAACGCCTCATCTTCCACCTCGGAACACTTCAACCCCAGGGCATCAATGTGGACTTCAACAGTTTCCTCATTTCCCCTTCCCCCACCTCACCCTAGTTCTAAACTTCCAGCTCAGTAACTGTCCCCATAACTTGTCTGGACTTGTCCTACCTGCCTATCTTCTTTTCCACCTATCCACTCCACCCTCTCCTCCCTGACCTATCACCTTCATCCCCTCCCCCACTCACCTATTGTACTCTATGCTACTTTCTCCCCACCCCCACCCTCCTCTAGCTTATCTCTCCACGCTTCAGGCTCACTGCCTTTATTCCTGAAACGTCGATTTCAAAGCTACTTGGATGCTGCCTGAACTGCTGTGCTCTTCCAGCACCACTAATCCAGAATATATTCAGCCTGGAGCCCAGTTACAAGTGGAGTTCCACAGGGATCAGTTCTGGGTCCTCTGCTGTTTGTAATTTTTATTAATGACTTGGAAGAGGGAGTTGAAGAGTGGGTCAGTAAATTTGCAGACGATACGAAGTTTGGTGGAGTTGTGGATAGTGAGGAGGGCTGTTGTCGGCTGCAAAGGGACTTAGATATGATGTAGAGCTGGGCTAAGGAGTGGCAGATAGAGTTCAACCCTGTCAAGTGTGAGGTTGTCCATTTTGGAAGAACAAATAAGAATGCGGAATACAGGGTTAACGGTAGGGTTCTTAGTAAGGTGGAGGAGCAAAGGGATCTTGGGGTCTATGTTCATAGATCTTTTAAAGTTGCCACTCAGGTGGATAGAGCTTGTAAGAAGGCCTATGGTGTATTAGCGTTCATTAGCAGAGGGATTGAATTCAAGAGTTGTGAGGTGATGTTGCAGCTGTACAGGACCTTGGTAAGGCCACATTTGGAGTACTGTGTGCAGTTCTGGTGGCCTCATTTTAGGAAAGATGTGGAAGCTTTGGAGAGGGTGCAGAGGAGATTTACCAGGATGTTGCCTGGAATGGAGAATAGGTCGTACGTGGATGGGTTGAGAGTGTTAGGCCTTTTCTCTTTGGAACAGAGAAGGATGAGGGGTGACTTGATCAAGGTTTATAAGATGATCAGGGGAATAGATAGAGTAGACAGTCAGAAACTTTTTCCCCGGGTACAACAGAGTGTTACAAGGGGACATAATTTTAAGGTGAAGGGTGGAAGGTATGGGGGGATGTCAGGGGTAGGTTCTTTACCCAGAGAGTGGTGGGGGCATGGAATGCGCTGCCTGTGGGAGTGGCAGAGTCAGAATCATTGGTGACCTTTAAGCGGCAATTGGATAGGTATATGGATAGGTGCTTAAGCTAGGACAAATGTTCGCTACAACATCGTGGGCTGAAGGGCCTGTTCTGTGCTGTATCGTTCTATGTTCTATGTTCTAAAACTTGGACAGAGTGAGGCATACAGGCCACACCACACAGGATGTGGCCTAGGTAAGATTAACATTAACAAGATCAGCATTATTTGAAGTTAGAGAGTCTATTCATTAATTTAACAACACCAGAGAAGAAGCTGTTCCTGAACTTGTTGGTGTGTGTGTTCAAGCTTATGTATTTTCTGCCTGATGGAAGAGATTATAGGAGATCATTGCCAGGATAGATCTTTCCACAGCAACGGGCCATGAAAGTGGAGTCCATGGACGGGAGGTTGGCTTTGGATGGCCTGGGCTGTGCACACAACTTTCTGTAGTTTCTTATGGTCCTGGGCAGAGCAGTTACCATACCAGACCATTATGGACCAGGACAGTATGCTCTCTGTGATGTATCTTTAAATGTCAGTGAGGGTCCTTATGGGCGTGCCAAATTTCCTGAGCCACCTGACGAAGAAGAGGTATTGTTGTGCCTTCTTGTGCAACTACACAAGGTATTGGTGAGACCATATACCTGGAGTATTGTGCGCAGTTTTGTCCTCTTATTTGAGGAAAGAAGCAATGGCATTGGAGGCAGTTCAGAGGACGTTCACGACCCCAGGGATGAGGGGTTTGTCATTGGAAGAGAGATTGAACAGCTTAGGCCTTTACTCTCTGGAATTTAGAAGAATTTGAGGAGATCAATTGAGGTATTCAAGATGATAAAAAGGTATGGATAAAATAGACATGGAGCAGATGCTTCCTCTTATGGGGCATTCTAGGACAAGAGTCATAGTCTTAGGATAAGGGGCAGCAATTTTAAAACAGAGTTGAGGAGAAATTACTTCTCCTAAAGGGTTGTGAATCTGTGGAATTCAGTATCCCAAAGTGCGGTGGATGCTGGGACAGCGAGTAAATTTAAGGAGGAGTTAGACAGATTTTTAGTTGGTAATGGGTCAAAAGATTATGGAGAGAAGGCAGGAAAATGGGGGTGAGGAGCATATCAGCCATGATCGAATGGCAGAGCAGACTTGATGGGCCAAATAGCCTAATACTGCTCCTATATTTTATGAACTTGACCATTGCAACTATGTGGGAAGTCCAGTGACAGTTATTATCAATCCTAGGAACTTGACACTCTCAACTCTCTCAACCTCCGCCCCATAGATGTCAATGGGGGTGTGTTCTCCTCCTCTCTTTCTGACATCAATGATCAGTTCTTTAATTTTACATAGAATCCCCACAGTGTGGGAAGAGGCCCTTCGGCCCAACAAGTCCATACCGACCCTCCAAAGAGTAACCCTCCCAGACCCCTGACTAATGCACCTAACTTACACATCCCTGAACACTATGTGCAATTTAGCACGCCCAGTTCACCCTAACCTGAACATCTTTGGATTGTGGGAGGAAACCGGAGCACCCGGAGGAACCCTACACAGACAGGAGGAGAATGTGCAAACTCCACACAGGCAGTCTCCCGAGGCTGGAATCAAACCTGGGTCCCTGGCGCTGTGAGGCAGCAGTGCTAACCACTGACCCACTGTGCTGCCCAGGAGGCATTGATAGAGAAGTTGTACTCATTGCACCACATGACATGCACCATTGCACCATGAGACATTTTGCCGACACTGAGAGAGAGGTTGTTTTCATTGCACCATGTCACCAAGCCCTCTGTCCCCTTTCTGTATTCTGACTCATCATTGCTTGATATCTATCATACTACAGTGGTGTTGTCAGCAAACTTGCAGATGGCTGACATTCGGAATTTGGCTACAGTTGTGAGTGTACAGAAGGGGGCTGAGGACACATCCTTGGGGGACTCCAGAGTTACGTGTTATTGTATAGGAGGTGCTGTTGTCTATCTTCACTGATTGCAGTCAGTGTATCAGGAAGCTGAGGATCCAGCTGCAGAGGGCAAAGCCGAGACCAAGGTCTTGAGCCTAGAGGGACCAATAATGTTGAAGGCAGAGGTGTAGTCGATGAGCAGGAGCCTGATGTAGGTGTCTTTGATGTCCAGATGTTCCAGGGATGAGTGCAGGGCTAGGGACTGACACAGTAGAGTGAGGGAGGAAGCAAGCATTGTGCCAGCATTTAATAAGGGACTGTGTATGGTCTGTCTCTGAAGATGCCTTCATTGAGAATGTTGAAGTGGGCAGCTGTGTGTTACTATTGACAGTACTATCCATATCACCATTGATTGATTTAAACACAAACAAGAAAGTATTGGATTTGATAGAGTGCAGTGTAGATTTACTTGATTTATGTGGACTTAATGGGTTAAATTACAAGGACGGGTCATACAACTAGGAATGTAGGAGATTAAGGGGTGATCTGATCAATGTTTTTGAGATACTAATGGGAGCAGATGAGGTTATGAGGGGGAAATAATTTCTGCTTATTTGGAGACTGGGGCCATAATCAAAAAGTTAAAATAAAACATTTCAAGCGTGAAATTCGGAAATATTTCTACATACAAAGCATGGGAGAAGTCTGAAATTGTTATCAACAATCGATGTTGAGTTAATGATCAACTCTCAAATGGAGATAGAGAGATTTTTGTTGCCAAGGGTACCAAGGGACATTGGCAATGGCAGGAATATGGAATTTGATTGTATGTCAGCCATGATTAATGATTGAACAGATTTGTCTTCAGTCCCTACGCTCCAATGACCAGCGACTGACTGGCGAATGCAGGAGATCTCTGCTCCTTGACAGAAACTCTAAGAATAGAATCAGAACATGTTGAAAATTCAGAGCCAGTCATCAGCATTCAGAAAGCTTGGCTTATTTTTCAGATATAAAATCCTATATCTTCATCTGCATTAACATTTGAAAAGTCACTGAATGTGCCTGGAGTTAAACATTCCTCCATGGGATTGTTTAGCACACAACCAAAACATTTAGGGTGGGGGAGATTCCAATGTTAGCAAAAGCTGACCACAGCTTTGTTTGGAACAGCAACCGAAACTGCTGTCTCAATTAACAGCAGAGATTGCAACAAAGCTCAGTAAATCGATATTAGCAGCAATTACATTCACTGTGCGTGAATACTCCAACCAAACTTGGCCTGGCCTTTTTCCTGATTACCCTGAATGTGAGGAGTTGGGGGAGAAACAGTTCCATCTCAGAGCCACACAAGGCACCAGCATATAAGCTATCCTCCTTCATTTGATGGATGAACACTTATAGTCTCCCCAAGTCTTTGATGTTTACAATGACAATAGATTGGGAGACAGAGAGCAAGAAACCATAGACAAGTTAACCTAACATCTGATATAGGAAGATATCAGAAGCTTTAATTAAAGACTTTAAAGTTGGGCATTTAGAAGGTGAAGGGGTAAAATGTAGGGGTTGTGGTTCGGTGTGGACTTGTTGGGCTGAAGGGCCTGTTTCCACACTGTAAGTAATCTAATCTATACAATCTAATCTATAATCAGTGAGAGTTAACATAGTTTTGCGAAAGAGAAACCATGCATAACCAATGTATTCAATAATTCTTTGAGGAAATAACAGATACTGTGAATAAAGAGAACCAGTGGATCTATTGTAGTCAGATCCCCAGAAGATGCTTGATAAGGTGCAACGTCAAAGATTATTGCAGAAAATATGAGCTCATAGTGTAGAGGGTAACCTATTTACATGGATGGAAGATTAGCTAGCTAACAGGACACAGGGAGCAGGCTTAGATAAGTCATTCCTGGTTGGCAAAAGAGAATGAATGATGGGCCACTGAGATCATTATTAGATCCTTAACCTTTTACAATCTTTAAAAATGACTTAGTTGCAGGGACTGAAGATTTAGGCACTAAATTTGATGATGCAAATATCAGTCAGAAGATAAGTTGTAAAAAGGACATTAGAATACCATGGAGAGATGTACATGGGTTTGATGAGTGGGATAGATCTGGCAAATGGAAGATAATGTGGAAAATGTGGAATTATCCATCTTGACAAAAAAAAAGAAGGAGCAGGAGTAGGCCATTCAGCCCATTGGTCCTGTTCCACCATTCAATATGGTCATGGTTGATCCTTTATTCCTGCTTTCTCTCAATACCTTATAAGGTCTTAAAATCTAAAAAAAACAAATCTATCTCTTTACTGAATGTATTCTTGAATATAAACTTAATCACCACAGCATTTTGTGGTAGAAAATTCCACAGCTTCACTGCACTTTGAGCAAAGAAATACTTTCTCATCTCAGTCCCAAATGGTCTACCCAGTATCTACAGACCATATCCCCCCATTCTAGATTCCCCAACCAGGGAAAACATCCTCCCTGCATCTAGACTGTCCAGAATTTTATACATTTCAATCAGATCCCTTCTCATCCTTCGAAGCTTGAGTGAATACAGGCCTAGTGAAACCAATCTCTCCTTATAGGACAGTCCTGCCATCCCCAATATCAGCCATCTGAACCTCCACTGCATTCCCTCTATGTCAAGTACAGTATATCCTTTCGGAGGTAAGGAGACCAAAACTGCACTCAGTACTCTAGGTGTACTCTCAGCAAGGCCCTGTAGAACTGCAGAGTCAACATTACAGGAAGGGTTCCTGATGAGGGGCTTTTGCCCTAAATGTCCATTTTCCTGCTCCTCGGATTCTGCTGCGCTTTTCCAGCACCACTCTAATCTTGACTCTAACTCTAGCATCTTTAGTACCCACATCTGCCCTGCAGAACTGCAGTTCACCATTTAAGCAGATCACCATTTAAATAATACTTTTCCTTTCTGTACTTCACCCTGTAGCCACATTATGCTGACCCACGACATGTTTGCCCACTTAATCAACCTGTCTCAATAACCATGAAACCTCCTTACATCCTTCTCACAGCTCATAATCCTATCCAATTTTGTGTCATCAGCAAACTTAAAATTTGCATTTGGTTCCCTCATCCAGGTAATTTATGTATATTGTGAATAGCTGAGCCCCAAGCACTGATCCTTGTGGTCATTAATGGCCACTAATCACTGCCTGACACTCAGAAAAAGACTCATTTATTCCCACTCTGTTTTCTGTCGGTCAACAAATTCTCACTCCATGCCAGTATACTACCCCCTATTCCATGGGTTTTAATTTTGCCCAACATCCTCTTGTAAGGAACCGTATCAAGAGCTGAAAATCCACATGACATCCATTGCTCCTCCCTTATTTATTCTACTGGTTAAATCCTCACAAAATTACAAGACTTGTTAAGCATAATTTGCCTTTTATACACCCATGCTGGTTTTGTCCAATCCCGCTAATGCTTTCCAAATATTCTCTTATTATGCCTTTTATCATAGACTCCAGCATTTCCTCAATACTGACATGAGGCTAAATAGCCTGTAGTTCTCAGTTTGTTCTCTCTCCCCCTTTGAAATAGTGGGTTTACATTTACTACCCTCCAATCTGTAGGAATTTCAGTAAGGTGTTTGATAAGGTTCCCCATGGTAGGCTGCTGCACAAAATACGGAGGCATGGGATTAAGGGTGATTTAGCAGTTTAAATCAGAAATTGGCTAGCTGAAAGAAAACAGAGGATGGTTGTTGATGGGAAATGTTCATCCTGGAGTTCAGTTACTAGTGGTGACCACAAGGATCTGTCTTGATCCAATGCCATTTGTCGTTTTCATAAACGACCTGGATGAGGGTGTAGAAGGATGGGTTAGTAAATTTGCGAACGACACTAAGGTTGGTACAGTTGTGGATAGTGCCGAAGGATGTTGTAGGTTACAGAGGGACATAGATAAGCTGCAGAGCAGGGTTGAGATGTGGCAAATGGGGTTTTATGCAGAAAGGTGTGAGATGATTCACTTTGGAAGGAGTACCAGGAATGCAGAGTACTATGTTAATGGTAAGATTCTTGGTAGTGCAGATGATCAGAGAGATCTCGGTGTCCACCTACATAGATCCCTCAAAGTTACCACCCAGGTTGATAGGGCTGCTAAGAAGGCATTTGGTGTGTTAGCTTTATTAGTAGAGGGATCGAGTTTCAGAACCATGAGGTCATGCTGCAGCTGTACTAAACTCTGATGCAGCCGCACTTGGAAAATTGCATGCAGTTCTGGTCACCACATTATAGGAAGGATGTGGAAGCTTTGAAAAGGGGTCATAGGAGATTTGCTAGGATGTTGCCTAGTTTGGAGGGAAAGAGCTATGAGGAAAGGTTGAAGGACTTGAGGCTGTTTTGGTTAGAGGGAAGAAGGTTGAGAGGTGACGTAATTGAGACATGTAAGATAATCAGAGAGTTAGATATGGTGGACAGTGAGAGCCTTTTTTCCTAGAATGGTGATGACTAACTCAAGAGGACATAGCTTTAAATTGAGGTGTGATACATATAGGACAGATGTCAGAGGTAGTTTCTTAACTCAGAGAGTAGTAGGGGCATGGAATGCACTGCCTGCAACAGTAATAGACTCGCCAACTTTAAGGGCATTTAAACGATCATCGGATAGGCATATGGATGAGAATGGAATAGTGTAGATTGCATGGGCTTCAGATTGGTTTCAGTTTAAATCAACATCGAGGGCTGAAGGGCCTGTACTACACTGTAATGTTCTCTGTCTAACTGTTTCAGAGTCTGGAGAAATTTGGAATATGACCACTTTCTTTATTTAGTACTCTGAAATTTAGATTATCAGGTCCCAGAAATTTGTCAGCTTTTCACCCCATTTCACCACTACTGTTTTGTACGAATACAGATTTCCTTCAATTCTGCACTCTCACTGGGCACTTAGTTCCCTAACCTTTCTGAGAGGCTATTTATGCCCTCTTTTGTGAAAACAGAACCAAAGTACATGTTCATCTCTCCCATCATTTCTTTGTTCCCCATCATCATTTCTCCAACTTTTAACTGTAGAAGAGAAACAAGATTAATAAAGGCAAATATATTTATCAAAGAGTTTATGGTCAGTTTCTATGTTCTAAGTAATTTTACTTTCACAATCTATCTTCCCCTTCTTCAACAAACTTTAGATGTCTTTTGCTGACATCTAAATGTTCCTAATTCTCAGATTGCCTGTTTTTTCTGGAAATTTTAAATGTCTCCCCTCGATGCCATTCCTAATTTCTTTTGTGAGCAATGATTGAGCAATCTTTCCTCCATTAGGAAGAACAAAAAAGAAATATTATTGAAACAGTGAGAGATTGCAGAGCTCCAAGATACAGAAGGAGTGGGTGCCCTAGTGCATGATTCATAAAATGCTAACATGCAGCAATTAATTAGGAAAGCTCACAGAATGTTATCAATTGTCATGAGAGGAAATTTTTTGATTCACTCATGGCCAGTAGTTATTGCACTTCCCTTTTGAATACAAAAGTAGGGAAGTTATGCTTCTGTTATATAGGACTCTGCTAAGACCATATCTGTAGTACAGGTACTGCATACAGCAATAGTCACCTTATTTAAGGAAGGATGTAAATGTTTTAGAATCGGTTCAGACAAGGTCTACCAGACTGTTGGGATGTCTTATAAGGAAAGGTTAAACATTTTTCACATGTATTCCCTGGAGTTTAGGGCATTAGAAGCAACTTGCCAGGGTAGAAGTGGAGAGGATATTTCCTCTTGTGGGAAAGTCTAGAACTAGGGGTCACTGTTTTGGAATAAGGAGTCGCTCATTTCAATCAGAAAAAGTAGTGAAACCAGAGTGCATGAGGTAAATGGGTTCTTGATACATGAGTGGTGAAAGGTTCTTAGGAGTTGACAGGAATGTGGAGGAATCAGATCAAACATGATCATAATGAACAGCGGAGAAAGTTTGATGGTGGGAGTGAATGTTGAATGTGGTGGGAAGGGTCCAATCAAGAAGACATCTTTGTCTTGGATGGTGTCAAGCTTTTAGAGTGTTGTTGGAGCTGCATTTTTCAGGCAAGTGGCAAGTATTCCATCACACTTGTGCCTTGTCGATGGTGGACAGGTTTAGGGAGTCAAGAGGTTAGTTGTTCACTGCAGGATTCCAACCTCTGACTTGTTCTGATAGACTCAGTATTTATGCGGTGGGTGCAGGTCAGTTTCTGGGTCATTAAAAGGGTGAAGAGCACATTGTAAAAAACCCCATTAGCGCTGGATTTACTCTAAAGCATCAAGCACCAGCCACTGCAGCATCTGTGATAAGCTGGTGAGAAATGTTACCTATGTTCAAGCAATGGAGTTAAGCAACTAGATTCCTGGCATGATTATCTAAGAGTTTACAGTGATTAATTCACAAACACATAGGAGCAGAAGGAAACTAGTCAGCCCCTTGAGCTCACAGCGCCACTTAATATGAATGTGGCTGATCAGTTTGTGTTTCAAATTCCGCATTCTAATGTTTGATCCACTCCTTCTTAAAAATATTCAATGACCCTGATTCAACTGCCTTCTGAGGCAGAGTTCCAAAGTTACCGGTAGTGTACAATCAAAGGCAGCAAAATAAATAACAACGCTCAAATATCATACTTCCAAATTCTACAATTTCAAGAGCCCATCAATCAGACTTGTGCCAATAACATTCTGACCACCTCTCACCTCCTCCTTCCTGAGGTTGGGCAGTTTTTACGAGCGTACACAGCTGGATATTAAAAAGAAACAGGTTGAACTTTAATTTACAGACAATGAGATGTAGCTGACTTTCACTGATACCATCTGTCCTCAACATGAGAGAGATGTTACTGATGCTGTTTGATGGGGATAGTGTAGAGGTAGCTTTCCTCTGTATCTAACCCTGTGCTGTCCCTGTCCTGGGTGTGTTTGATGGGGACCGTGTAGAGGAAGCTTTACTCTGTATCTAACCCTGTGCTGTCCCTGTCCTGGGTGTGTTTGATGGGGACAGCGTAGAGACAGTTTACTTTGTACCTAACCTCGTGCTGTCCCTGTCCTGGGAGTGTTTGATGGGGACAGTGTAGAGCGAGCTTTACTCTGTATCTAACCCCGTGCTGTCCCTGTCCTGGGAGTGTTTGATGGGGATAGTGTAGAGGGAGCTTTACTCTGTATCTAACCCTGTGCTGTCCCTGTCCTGGGAGTATTTGATGGGGACAGTGTAGAGACAGCTTTACTCTGTATCTAACCTCATGCTACACTTGTTCTGAGAGTCTTTGACAGGAACAGTGTAGTGTGAGATTTACTCTCTATCTAACCCTGTGCTTTTCTGTCCTGGGAGGGTTTGATAGGGATGGTGTAGAGGAAGCTTTACTTTGTACCTAACACCATGAAAGGCAGTGTTTGATGCTGGTGCTGAATTTCTAGGCTAAATGTTTTCTTCCCTTTATCCACCCAGGCAGCTACTGCTACTGAGTGTGATGCTCTCTTCATGTCATGGAACCTGCTGGAAGTTCAGAGATTGCTGTCAGCATCTGGTTTACATCTAAGACACAAAACATGGCATCTACTCTATATCCAAGGATTCCTGTTCTCCATTAACATTACAGACTGATGAAGTCAAGAGTTAGACATTCTTCTGTGGGATTGTTTAGCACACAACCAATATGTTTAGGGTGGGGGAGATTCCAATGTTAGTAAAACCTGACCACAGCTGTGTTTGGCACAGCAACCGAAACTGCTGTCTCAATTAACAGCAGAGATTGCAACAAAGTTCAGTGAGTCGATATTAGCAGCAATTACATTCACTGTGCGTGAGATTGCTGTGGTTTCCCAGCCAAATGTGTCTTTATCTCTCAGGGACCAGATGAGGAGTGAATCTCCATTGCCTTGTACCATGGGTTGCACAGAGCAGCTCTATATCAGTCCCTAAGGACACCAGCTTAAAAACAAGCATTTCTCATCAGAGGATAGAAACTGAGCACATTCTCATGACCATCCTCTACTCATTATTTGATGAAGCATTAATACACCTACCACAATAACAGTTTGTTAAGTCCACTGTCATTTGCAAGGTCTCGCTAATACACGTATGTGTGAACAGTGTGATATTTTGAGAAGGATGTTCAGAATTAGTGGTGTCAGAGACAGTGGTTTCAAGCAAGATTTTTAGGTAAAATTCCACATCAAGTGTCTAATCCATGACATGTTGGTGTACAAACCGAAAGTGCTAAAGAAAGTCTGCTTTTGGACATTTGTATTTCAGAGATTCACTGTCTACAGTGAGATCATAATCTGCTTTCCTGCCATTTCCACAGAGCCCGCTGAAAGATTTTGTCTGTCTCAGGCTTGAATAGACTGAATGACCTAACCTTGACAGCCTCTGTAGTAAAGAATTCCACAGATTCACTCCCTTCTGAGAGAAAAACAATTCTCCTCATTTGACTTAAATGTGCAACCTCTTATTGTGAGATGAAATCCTCTGGTCCTATATTCCCCCACAAGGGGCAACATCTACCCTGTAAAGTCCCCTAAGAATCTTGTATGTTAGAATAAGATCACTTGTCATTCTCCTAAACTCCAATAAGTACAGGCCCAACTGACTCAACTTCACCTCATATGACAAATCCTTCGTACCAGGGATCAGTACAGAGAGCCTTCTCTGGATTGTCTCCAATACCAGCCTATCTCTCCTTAGATAAAGGGACCAAAATTAAACATTTTGCTTTCATTATCATCATGTTCATGTATTCAGACTTGAATAATGCACCAAACTTGATTAACAATCTAGAGGTTGGGGATGGTGAATCTCATGGTAATGGTAATATGGTTAACCAATATTAGGTCTGAAAATGAGAAATTTAACGTGGTTTCTAAGATTCTAGATTTTCATCAGGCTGACCTTACATAGAACATAGAACATTCCAGCGCAGTACAGGCCCTTCGGCCCTCGATGTTGCGCCAACCTGTGGAACCAATCTGAAGCCTATCTAACCTACACTATTGTATTATCATCCATATGTTTATCCAATGACCATTTAAATACCCCTAAAGTTGGCCAGTCTACTACTGTTGCAGGCAGGATATTCCACACCCTTACTACTCTCTGAGTAAAGAAACCACCTCTGATATCTGTCCTATATCTGTCACCCTTCAATATAAAGCCATGTCCCCTCGTGCTATCCATCACCATCAGAGGAAAAAGGCTCTCACTGTCCACCCTGTCTAACTCTCTGATCTTATTGTATGTCTCAATTAAGTCACTTCTCAACCTTCTTCCCTCTAACCAAAACAGCTTCAAATCAACTCAGCCTTTCCTCTTAAGACCTTCCTTCTGTACCAGACAATCACCTCTGAACCCTTTCCAAAGCTTCCACATCTTTCCTATAATGCAGAGACCAGAACTCTACACAATACTCCAAGAGCAGCCACACCAGAGCTTTGTACAGCTGCAGCATGACCTCATGGCTCCGAAACTCAATCCCTCTTCCAAGAAAACCTAACACACCGTATGCCTTCTTAACAACCCTATCAACCTGAGTGGCAACTTTCAGGGATCTATGCACATGGACACCGAGATCTCTCTGCTCATCTACCCTACCAAGAACATTACCATTGGCCCAGTAGGAGAAAGTGAGAACTGCAGATGCTGGAGGTCAGAGTCGAAGTGTGGTACTGGAAAAACACAGCAGGTCAGGCAGCATCCAAGGAGCAGGAGAATCAACATTTCTGGAATAAGCATTTCATCAGGAATGAAGCTGTGGGCCAGTGGGACTGAGAGATAAATGGGAGGGGAGCGTGGGGTTTGGGGGGAAGATAGCTGTGAATGCAATAGATAGATGAAGGAGTGAGAGGGAAGGCGATACATCAGAGGGAAGGGTGGAGGGGACAGGTGAGAAGGAAGATGGACAGGTCAAGAGGGCGGTGCCGAGTCAGAGGCTTGGGACTGGGAAAAGGTGGGGGGAGGGGAAATGGGAAAACTGGTGAAATCCACATTGATCCCATATGGTTGCAGGGTCCCACGGCGGAAGATGAGGCATTCTTCCTCCAGGTATCAAGTGGTTAGGGTTTGGCGATGGAGGAGGCCCAGGACCCGCATGTTCTTGGTGGAGTGGGAGGGGGTATTGAAGTGTTCAGCCACGAGGCAGTGGATTTGGTTGTTGCGGGTGTTCCAGTTGAGCCACGGGGCGGTTAGCCCACTACTCTGCATTCCTGTTGCTCTTTCCTAAGTGAAACGCCTCACACTTTTCCACATTAAACTCCATTTGTCACCTCTCAGCTCAGCTCTGCAGCTGATCAATGTCCTTCTGTAATCTACAACATCCTACAACTGGAACACGATCCAAAACTCCACCAACTTTAGTCTCCGCAAATTTACTAACCCATCCTTCGATGTCCTCATCCAGCTCATTTATAAATATAACAAACAGCAGTGGCCCCAAAACAGATTCTTGTAGTACACCACGAGTAGCTAAACTCTAGGATGAACATTTCCCATCAACCACCACCCTCTGTCTTCTTACAACTCACCAATTTCTGATCCAAACTGCTAAATCAGCCTCAATCCCCTGCCTCTGTAGTTTCTGCAATAGCCTACCACAGGGAACCTTATCAAACACCTTACTGAAATCCATATACACCACATCAACCACTTTACCCTCATCCACCTGTTTGGTCACCTTCTCAAAGAACTCAATGAGTTTTGTGAAGCACGACCTAACCTTCACAAAACCATGTTGACTATCCTTAACCAAATTATTCCTTTCATGATGATTATAAATCCTACCTGTTATAATCCTTTCCACACTTTACCGACAACCAAAGTAAGGCTCACTGGTCTATAATTATCAGGGTTGTCTCTACTCCCCTTCTGATCAAGGGGTAACATTTGCTCTCCTCCAGTCTTCTGGCACTATTCCTGTGGACAATGACGACATAAAGATCAAAGCCAAAGGCTCTGCAATCTCTTCCCTGGCTTCCCAGGGAATCCTAGGATAAATCCCATCTGGCCAGGGAATAGATAAATAAGTAATTTTCACACTTTCCAGAATTGCTAACGCCTCTTCCTTATACACCTCAATCTCATCCAGTCCAGTAGCCTGTATCTCAACATTCTCCTTGACAACATTGTCTTTGTTGTTTTCCTGTGTGAATACATAGAATAAGACAAAGAATAACAACACTGACTGGTCACAGCCATTAATGGGTAAAACTGGGATGTGTTCAACTATCATTTAGCCTGAGGGGTGAGAGCTTTAATAATCAAATAACAACCATAATCAACAAACAGTGTAACGAAAATAAAGTGTATACAGAAGTGGAACAGACAATGCAGATAGAAGGGCCTAAGATAGATATGAAGGACAGTAAAGGAAATTTTTTAAAATGATAATTGGTGTGAAACATACAAAAATGAATTGTAGAATATAAAGATTAACAAAAGCATATTTGTCAATGATTTTGGAAGGAGAAGGGTAACCTGGTTTCAAAACAGGTGCGTGTAATATTGCATATGTAAGGGAGGAAACAGCAGACCTGAGGTGGGCTCAGGGATAACAGGGATCTATTGATTCGTTTATGGAACTAGTTGACATCCTGCTGTCAGTAATCAAGGAAGCCATTTCAGTCAACACCACCCACTGATTAAATCAGTGGAGGTTTCCTGGCCACTGAGAACCCAAAATGGGACCTTTCACCCACCAACTGGTTGCAGCTACCACAGTTCTCACCATGACAGACTACATGAAATCCAGCTCAGTGTAACCAGAGAGTAGTTCCCAAACACAATACAGCCTCTCGGAACAATTCCCAGAGTCAGCTAGGAAGTGGATCAGTTGCCCAGTGTGCAGAGATGGATCACCAATTTTATTCACTCATGGGATGTGGGTGTCACTGGCTGGGCCAGCATTTATTACCCCGTCCCTAGTTGCCATTTGAGAAGGTGAGGGTGAGCTGTTTTCTTGAACCGCTGTTGTAGGTAGACACAAAATGCCCTTACGGAAGGAATTCCATGATTTTGACCCAGCGACACTGAAGGAATGGTAATATATTTCCAAGTCAGGATGGTGAGTGGCTTGGAGGGGAAACTTGCAGAGGGTGGTGTTCCCATGTATCTGCTGCCCTTGTCCTGCTAGATGGAAGTGGTCATGGGTTTGGAATCCTCTGTCTGAGGATCATTGGTGAATTCCCACTGTGCATCTTGAAGATGGTACACACTGCTGCTACTGAGCAACTTTACACTCCAGTGCCCCCTCAGCCATGGTCCAGGATGCCAGCTGCAACAGGCAACCTTCTGGAGGTAGTATGGGGGGTGGGGCACAGGAACCAGAGGTATCACCCCTCAAAGAGGGAACTGTTGACTGTAAAGACTAACACTTCATCCAAACAAAGCAACTGGGGATGGGTTATCCTTCAATCCAACTGGTTTATCATTCTCCTCTTCTCAAATATTCGATTCTGTTTTACCCCTGCCAGGGTGCCTGCATTGAGAGTTGTCATTCCATACATGACTTGTCCCTTTGCACCTCTCCCTTTGGCAATAGTTTAGAGAATCAGGCCATTTGATTTGGTCTGTGGGCTTTACTTCCCACCCAATTAGAAAGCTGCTTCTTGGCAATTGATCCCTGTTCTTTCAGCCCTAGTACAGGCCCTGTGAGACCCCATTTGGTCTCGACACCAAGATTCCAAAGACCCAGGAAAGATTTTACTGGGAATCTCAATAGAAACCACTTCCTAAAATGATACTTCTGCCTCTTCCTCTACTCAGCTTCTGTCTATGAACCTGTGTATTCATCGTAACTACTTCCAGCCTAATGAAGTGGACAAAGGTACGCAGCACCAAAATGATCACGGACAGTCATGTTTTTCTAGCGTGCAACAGGAGCATAGGAGACAGCGGGTTAGCCTTTTCCAGATCCAGGAGTGGGAGACAGAAGTTTACAGACATCTTGCCAAACCTAGGAGTGGGAGACAAGGGGTAAGAGAAACCCCCCCCAGATACAGGAGTAGGAGACAAGGGGTTAGAGAGACCTCCCAGATACAGGAGCGGGAGACAAGGGGTTAGAGAGACCTCCCCATATACAGGAGTGGGAGACAAGTGGTTAGAGAGACCTCCCCAGATACAGGAGTGGGAGACAAGGGGTTTAGAGAAACCTCCCTAGATACAGGAATGGGAGAAAAGGGTTTAGAGAGACCTCCTCAGATACAGGAGTAGGAGACAAGGGGTTAGAGAGACCTCCCTAGACAAAGGAGTGGGAGACAAGGGGTTAGAGACCTCCCCATATACAGGAGTGGAAGACAGAGGGTTACAAAACCCTTCCCTGAATACAGGAGTATGTGACAAGGTTGTGAGAAACCACCCCTGGATACAGGAATGGGAGAAAGAAGGATTTCGTGAGATCTTTCCAGAAGCAGGAGTGGGAGAGAAGGGTTCCCTAAATGAAGCAAAGGGGTTCAAGGGTCATCCCCAGATACAGCAGTGTGAGAAATAGGTTATAGAGACAAGTTTCCCAGATGCAGGAGTGTGAGAGTCAGGTTGAGAGAGGTTTCCCAGATACAAGTGCAGGTTTCCTATCACAGAATTGCTACAGTGTAGAAAGAGGTAAATTGGCCCATGGTGCCTGCATTGGCTCTTCAAATGGACGTCATTACCTGGTGCCAATCTCCCACCTTTCCCCCATCCCTTTGCACACTATATCTTGGAATCTATTATATTAATGGATCTTGGGAGAGGAGCACAAAGATAGGTTTGAGGCCCAGGGGCTCCAGTTCAGAGGAAGGGAGGTAGGTACTCTATCAGAAACTGTGCTTTGTTTCCAGGGCTGGAGAATTCAATGTCACCACAAAGAATTTACAACCTGGGAAATCATAAGTCCAAACAAAACAAGGGATTGCACAGGAACCACAAATGATTTTCTGTCAAGTCATTGATACTTTTCCCACACAGCACAATCCAAGATATTGGCAATGAATCACCAGGAGTGAATATTTTTGTCGAGTATGAGGGAGTGTCGCTAAGAAACTCTAAGCAATCTTCACCAGTTACCAATTGAACACCTGTGTCCTGGGCTTATTACTCTCCCACTCTTCTGCACAAAATAACCAATTAATTAAATTACTGGCTCGTGGGAGGGTCCCATTTAGTGTTCATTATATTATATTTCCCAAGTACTTCCTTGGGCAGAACCAAGCCAGAGCACCATTGCACAAGGTGTTCCTCAGTACCAAAGAGCATTAGACCCTTCCTGGAGTCCTTCTTCCCTTCAGAAAATCTCCAGGCTGGGTATTGTTGTATGTCTCACTTACAGTCTTAAAGGCAGGAGCATGGTAGAATACTTCCTGCCTGGCTGGATGGGTTCAGCCCCAAGAGCACATTTAGAGAAAGTAGCCTATTTGATTGACTAACTTCAACAAGCATTCCCTTCACCACTGATGCACAGTAGCAGCGGTGTGTAACATCTGCAAGATGCACTGTAACAATTCATCACCTTATACACACACAACTGAGTAGCTAAATTCAGCTCTAACTCCATTTACAGATTTGCTGATGACACCAACGTAGTCGGTCAGATTTCAAGCAATGATGAGACAGAGTGCAGGAAAGAGAGAGAGTTTAGAGGCATGATGTAAAGACTACAAACTCTCCTTCAATGTCAGAAAAGCAAAGGAGCTGGTCATAGACCTCAGGAATGGAGTGAAGGCACACCCCTGTCCGTATCAATGGTGCTGAGGTGGAAGTGATCAAAAGCTTCAAGTTCCTGGGAGTAAATATCACCAACTATCGATTCTGGTCCATCCACGTTGATACCACAGTCAAGAAAGTACACCAGCACCTCTACCTCCTTGGGGGGGGCTAAGGAAATTTGCATGTCCACCAATTTTTATAGATGCACTATAGATAGCCTCCTATCTGGATACATCACAGCTTGATATGGCAACTGATCTACCCAAAACCTCAAGAAACTGCAGAGAGTTGTGAACGCAGCCCGATCCATCATGAAAACTAGCTTTCCATCCACTGACTCCGTCTACACTTCCCATTACCCAGGAAAGCAGCCAACATAATCAAAGACCCCTCCCACCCTGGTTATACCCTTTTCCTCCCTCTTCCATCAGACAAAAATACAGAAGTTTGAAAACACAGCTAGAGTTGAATGGTTTGAGCTATAGGAAAAGGCTGAATAGGCTGGGGCTATTTTCCCTGGAGTATCAGAAGCTGACAGGTGACCTTATACACATTTATAAAATCATGAAAGGGCATGGATAGGGTCAATGGCGAAGGTCTTTTCCAAGTTTCTTCAATAGTTTCTTTCCCCAAGCCATCAAACTCCTAAACACTGTGATCGGACTCTTTCCCATCTGAAATTCTTTGCACGACTTCGAATTGCTGCTAGAACAATGTCTATTAATTATCATTCTTTCATTACACTGTAATTTGTGTGTTTTGCACTTCTTATGCACTTTATTGCTGCCCTTTGTATGATTGTGTAGTTTGTGCTATCCATGTAGCGCCTTGGTCCTGGAGGAACACTGCCTCGTTTTTTACTGTTCCAGTTGTATTTGGTAGAAATGACAAATAAAATCTACTCTCTCACTCTGTCTCTCTCAATATATGACTGTAATAAATCAAACCAAATCATAAAGGTTTCTTAGACAGCACTTCCAAACCCACAACCTCCATAACCTGGAAGGACAAAGGCAGCAGGTACATTGGTACCTGCAAGTTCCCCTCCAAACCACCCACAGAATCACAGAAGATATATACGTATAATACACAGAGGGCATGTCTCCACTTTACATGAAAGGTCTCTAAGGTGCAGAAGAAGCCCATTTGGCCTGTCAGATCTGCATCAGCTCTCCAAGCACACCATCCTGACTGGGAATTATAGTGCCATTTCTTCACCTCTGCTGGCTATAATTCCTGGAAGCTACACCTGACAGCATTGGAGCATCCCTACACCATATAGAGCTGTATGGTACAGTGCTCCATCAACATATTTGAAGTTGGGTTGATCATAAAATACAGCACATGTCCTTTTTATATTCATGCATGGGACATGGGCATCACTGGCTGGGCCAGCATGTTTTGCCCATCTCTAGTTGCCCCTTGAAAAGGTGGGCGTGAGCTGCCTTCTTGAACCGCTGCAGTCCATGTTCTGTGGGTAGACCCACAATGTCCTTAGGGAGGGAATTCCAGGATTCTGACCCAGTGACACTGAAGGAACGGTGATATATTTCCAAGTCAGGATGGTGAGGGGCTTGGAGGGGAAACTTGCAGGGGGTTTCTGCTGCCCTTATCCTTCTAGATGGAAGTGGTCATGTGTTTGAAAGGTGCCCTCAATGTGCCCTCTATACAATGTATATATATACTTGTACAAAAAAGGTGGTCTGGCCATGAGATTTGACAAGATATGAAAAAAAATTAAAGAATGATTTTTGAAAAACTAATGAGGAGTGGGAAATTATAGGTTTAGAAAAAGAAATATAAAATCCAGAAATATTAAGAATTTCTATCAATATTTTTAAAAGAGTGAACAAGGTGATGTGGTCCAAAAGAAATTGAGCCTGGAGAATTAATAATGGAAAACAAAGATATGCATATGAGTTGAAAAGATACCATGCATATTCAAGTGTATCTCAGAAGCAGTTATAAACCACAAAATGAAATTTACAATTACAGAGAAATGGTACTGAGTTAATTTGTTAAAGCTGTAAAATAAGGTGGCCAGTGGATGCATTGATTGTGGTTTTTCAAAGCTCCCTAGACACAGGGAAGATTCAGTTAGATAGCATGCTAGCAAATGTTAAAAGGGAGGGAGACAGAAGCAGGAAAGTACAATTTAATATCTGCCATAGAGTCATACAGATGTACAGCATGGAAACAGACCCTTCGGTCCAACCCGTCCATGCTGACCAGATATCCCAACCCAATCTAGTCCCACCTGCCAACACCCGGCCCATATCCCTCCAAACCCTTCCTATTCATATACCCATCCAAATGCCTCTTAAATGTTGCAATTGTACCAGCCTCCACCACATCTTCTGGCAGCTCATTCCATACACGTACCACCCTCTGCGTGAAAACGTTGCCCCGTGGGTCTCTTTTATATCTTTCCCCTCTCACCCTAAACCTATGCCCTCTAGTTATGGACTCCCCAACCCCAGGGAAAAGACTTTGCCTATTTATCCTCTCCATGCCCCTCATAATTTTGTAAACCTCTATAAGGTCACCCCTCAGCCGCCGACACTCCAGGGAAAACAGCCCCAACCTGTTCAGCTTCTCCCTATAGCTCAAATCCTCCAACCCTGGCAACATCCTTGTAAATCTTTTCTGAACCCTTTCAAGTTTCACAACATCTTTCCAATAGGAAGGAGACCAGAATTGCATGCAATATTCCAACAGTGGCCTAAGCAATGTCCTCTACAGCCACAACATGACCTCCCAACTCCTGTATTCAATACTCTGACCAATAAAGGAAAGCATACCAAACACCTTCTTCACTATCCTATCTATCTGTGACTCCACTTTCAAGGAGCTATGAACCTGCACTCCAAGGTCTCTTTGTTCAGCAACACTCCCTAGGACCTTATCATTTAAGATTTGCTTTCCCAAAATGCAGCACCTCGCATTTATCTGAATTAAACTCTATCTGCCACTTCTCAGCCCATTGGCCCAGCTGAGGTCCACTGCACCTCCAATTTTGGTGTCATCTTCTGCTCGCATCCAAATCATTGGGAAAATGTTCAAAGGTATTGTTAAAGAAGCCATGGGATGTTTGCTGATGTTAAAGGTGCTTTATTAATGCAATGTGTTATTGTATTGGGACATCATATTGCAGCTGTACAGGACATTGGTGAGACCACTTCTGAAATACTGCATTTAATTTTGGTCTCCCTGCTATTGGAAAGATATTATTAAACTTGAAAGGGTTAAGAAAAGATTTACAAGGGTGTTACCAGGATTGGAGAGTTTGAGCGACAGGGGGAGACTGAATGGGATGGGGCTTTTTTCCTTGAAGCACCAGAGGCTGAGGGGTGACCTTATAGATGTTTATAAAGTCATGAATAGCCAAGGTCTTTTTCCCAGAGTAGGGGAGTCGAAAATTAGAGGGCATCAGTTTTAGCAGAGAGTGGAAGAGTGATGCATGTATGGAACAAGCTGCCAGAGGAGGTGGTGGAGGTGAATTACAATATTTAAAAGACATCTGGATGGGTGCGTGAAGGAATATGGGCCAAATTCTGGAAAATGGGATGAGATTGGTTTAGAATATCTGGTCAGCACAGATGAGTTTCCATGCTGTATGACTCTATGATTCCATAAGTTTTAGCTGGACATTTAGATAAGATCAAAGTAATCGAGCAAAGTCAAAATGGTTCCATGAAAGGCTATTATATTTAACCAAGCTTTGGCATTCTTTAAGGAAGTAACATGGATGAGCTGAAAATGTGTTGCTGGAAAATGCAGCAGGTCAGGCAGCATCCAAGGAACAGGAGAATCGACGTTTCAGGCATCAGCCCTTCTTCAGGAAGTAACATGGACCATGGATAAAGAGAATAAAGGGGGTGTACTGTAGATTTCTAAAGACAGTATAGCCAAGGTGCCACGTTAAATATTATTGTGGAAAATAAAAGCTTGTGATGTAGGGGAGCACATATCGGTATGGAGAGAAGATTGGCTGGCCAACAGGGGGCAGAATGGGCCTTTCTTCAGGTTAGCAAGATGTAACAAATGGTGTGCCATAGGCATTGGAACTGGGAATTCAACTATCTACAATTTATAAATCTGATTTGGATAAAGGAACCAAAGATATAGTTACCAATTTGCTGATGATACAAAGATATGTAGGAAAGTAGATTGTGAAAAGGACGTGAAGAGGCTACAATAAAGGTATATAGGTTTAGAGAGTGGGCAAATATTTGACTGAATTGTGGGAAAATATGAAACTATCTATTTTAACAGGAAAAATAAAAAATAAAAATATTATCTAAATAGTGAGAAGTTGCAAATCTCTGAAATGGAGGGGGATCTGGGTGTCTTTGTACATTGTGCAGGAAAGCTGATAGAATGTGACCATTTATCAAGAGAGGAACTAACTACCATAGTAGGGAGGTTATGCTTCAGTTATACACAGCACTGGTGATAATCCATTTGGAGTACTACACAGTATTGGTCTCCTCATTTAAGGATGGATAATAATCCATTGGAAGCAGGTCAGAGAAGGTTTACCAGCCTAACACCTGGAAAGGGTATTGTCTTATGAGGAAAAGTTGAACAGGTGAGGTTTGTATTGATTGGATATTAGAAGGTTAAAAAGTCCCTTGATTGAAATATGTAAGATTTTGAGGGGTTTTGGCAGGAAGAGCATGTTTCTCCTTTGGAAGAATGTAGAACTTGGACTTACTGTTTGAAAATCAGAGACTGCAATTCAAACTAAAACTCATTGTTATCTCCTTGATGCTGCCCGACAGCCACTGCCTTCTGGTTCTGTCAGTATTTGTTCTTCACCATGGGCTATCCTGCATGAACAGTCTTGAATTAAATTGTGATGATCTTTCAGAAAAGGTAAAGAAAGTGTTACATGGTTTGGAAAGTGAGAGGTCAGGGAAAGCCAAGTGATACATGAAGGGGTTAAACATTGAAAAGGAAGTTCCTGGAATGCTATAAATGAAATATGAGAACTGAGATACAGGTGGACAAGTGGAGCTTTGTGTGTGGACTGTGAACTACATCGAAAGTTTGAGGAATATCTTAACAGAGTATCCAAATTCTTCCTCATTTATTGAATTTCCATATTGAACTGAACTGCGCCAGTTCAGTGTGGAAATGATTGTTGGGTTCTTAATCATAAATTAGGAAAAATGAGAGAAGCAATGTAATAAATGAAACGATAATAGTTAGATCAGGCTTCAGGAATTTAAAGTACAAATGATATGTCACCCTTCATCTCAGTTATTTTTAAGAAATTGGTGGATTTCCATTTCTGCTGCTACTAAACCCTTCACAGAAAATTAGAGCTGAACTGTATTAGCATAAGCACCTATTCAACACTGTCTGCATTTTAGCACAGTGTCAATTAAACTCAGTCGCCCAGAAAAGCTTCAATCTGAAGTATTCACTCTTATTTATGTATGTTGTTTTTGGAGTTTTAAAAATTGATTTTTTTTTGTGTTTCCTTTCTGTCTCATCAGTTTTCTCTTTCTTTTCACTCATTCTTTCCTTCAATCATAGAATCACAAATTGTTATGGTGCAGAAGAAGGCCATTTGGCCCACTGTGCCTGCACCAATTCTGTTATCTAGTCCAACTCTATTACCTAGTGCCAATCTCCTGCCTTTGCCCCATATCCCTCTTCATCAATTTTATCCAAAAAACATGCAGTTCTCTCTTGAATGCCTCGATTGAACCTGATTCCACCACATTTCCTGCACCTACATATCCCCCTTCCACCTCCATCCAAGGCCCCAAAGGATCCTTCCACATCCAACAGACATTTTCCTGCACGTCCACACACATCATCCACTGTGTCAGTTGCTCTCAATGTGGTCTCCTCTGCGGAGACAGGACGCCAACTTGCAGAATGTTTCAGAGAACATCTCTGGGACAAATGCACTAAACAATCCCACCGTCCCGTGGCCGAACACTTCAACTCCCCCTACCACTCCACCAAGGACATGCAAGTCCTGAACCTCCTCCACTGTTAAATTCTATCCACCCGACGCCTGGAGGAAGAACAACTCATCTTCCATACCCAGCCCCTACTGTACTCACTGTATACCCATGACTGCATCGCCAAATACCAGACTAATGCCATTTACAAGTTCGCTGATGACACCACCATCGTCAGTTAAATCTCAGATGGCAATGAAACAGACTACAGTTGGGAGGTGGAAGACCTGGAAAAATGGTGCACTGAGAACAACCTAGCTCTCAATGCCAGCAAAACCAAGAAACTCATTATGGACTTTCAGCGGGATGTTACTCATGCTCCCCTATACATCAACAGCACAGAGATGGAACGATTGGAGAGTGTCAAGATCTTGGGAGTGGTCATCCACAACAAGCTTTCTTGGACTCTTCATGTGGACACACTGGTTACAAAGACCTAACAATGTCTCTTCTTCCTCAGGCAGCTGAGGAAATTTGGCATGGCAGTGAATACCCTTGCCAACTTTTATAGATGCACTGTCGAGAGCATTCTGTCTGGATGTACCACTACCTGGTATGGCAACTGTACCATTCAGGATCGAGACGGTTACAGAGAGGGGTGAACTCGGCCTGGACAATCACAAAGGCCAACCTCCCATCTATAGGATCCATTTACCAGGCTCGCTGTCAAGGAAAGGCCACCAGCATTCTCAAAGCTCCATTCCACCCTGGCTATGTTTTTCTACAACCTCTACCATCGGGGAGAAGGTACAGAAGCCTGAACACACGCACCAGCCGGTTTCACAACAGTTTCTACCCTGAGTACTGAATGGACTCAAACTCTTAACATTCACCTGCACCTGTGTTTTTGTTTTTGCTGCTGTTTCCCTATTATTTACTTATCTATGCTGCTTAACTCTGTGATCTGCCTGCATTGCTCACAAGACAAAGCTTTTTCTGTGCCTTGGTACACGTGACAATAAATTCAATTCAGTACCTATCACATTCTCAGACACCTTCCCCCATCTCCCTCTGAACCTGTTCATGTACCTGTTCCAAAGGTTTTGGTTCACCACAATTTAAACCAGAGAAAGCGACCATTTGGCCCAACTGCCCAAGAGGTGTTCATGCTCCATATGAGGTTCTTCACACTTTACTTCACCTCATCATCAACAGGACTTTCTGCTTCTCTCACCTGTGCCCTACAGCTTCCAAAGCCATTAACAGCACAGTCAGGCTATTAGAGAGAACCACCCAAGAGAAGAAGAATAAGGAGAACCCCCAGCTCCAGATCCATTAACAAAACATCCAGACAACAGCTGTGTAAGCAGCTAGTCTGGAACAGTCCATTAGATCCAGTCACTTTGCATAATGATTGAGAAGAGAACACTTCCAGCCATAGTCTAATCGTGTCTAAACTATCATGTCAACTTGCTATGACCTTATTGGGGTAACTGGTTCGTTGGTGACAGGAGGTCATGCGATAAGCTAATTAACTGTTCAATGTTCAGTTCTAGGCACCTTACTTAAGGAAAGCTGTTAACGTCCAAGACAGTTCAAAGGAGATATACCAGAATGATACCAGAAATGAAGGATTTTGGATACAAGGAAAGATTAGAAAAAATGGGCTTATTCTTCTTGAAGCAGAAAAGATTAAGAGATGGCCTTATAGAGGTGATCAAAAGTATGAACAATGTTGACAGGATAAAAAAGGATATTGTTGACTTGTTGTAGTCAAATTATGAGTAGGAAAAAATAAGAGCCATTCTATCGTTTCTCACCTGGGCAGAATAATAATTATAAAGACCTCTATCTGGTCATCTCTCACTACACTATTTCCTGGCAATTCCATTCATCCAGTTCGAGCTACATGCTTGTAAATTTCACTGTACTTTATCCAGTGTTTCTATATGCATGTTGTAATATGGCAACCAGAACTGGGAACACTGCTCTCAGTATAGTCTAAACAAGGTGTGATTCAAGTTTACCAAATTTCAATCCCTTAAAATTCTATTCCGTTAGAAGTAAATTCCAGTGATTTGCATTCGTATTTTAAGGCTTTATTAACCAGCATCACTATATCTGGTGATTTGTGCGCTTATACCCCCAAATTCTCCTTCTCCTGAACTCAATTTACTCCTATTTTTCAGGGGTTTGTGGGCTCCTTTAATTCCCACAGAAGTGTACCATGTAGTATTCATCTATAATAAAAACAGTCTGCAATTTACAAGCCCATTTTGCAAAGTTTATTTATATTATAAACTTCAGAACATCATGACTGATCTTCAATCCAATGCTTATTATCTCCACACTATCCCCATATTCTTTTATGTCATTGGTATTTAGAAGGGGAAGGTGGGACCTGTATAAACAGGACGGGTTGCACCTGAACCAGAAGGGCACCAATATCCTGGGGGGTAGGTTTGCTAGCACTCTTCGGGGGGGTTTAAACTAATTTGGCAGGGGGATGGGATCCGGACTTGTAGTCCAGCAAGTAAGCTAGCTGTGTGTCAGGATGCCCAAGAGTGTAGGGAGGCTGTAGAGAAGGTAGCACTGACAGGGGCTACTTGCAGACACAGAGATGGGCTCAAGTGCGTATACTACAACGCAAGGAGTATCAGAAATAAGGTGGGTGAACTTAAGGCGTGGATCGGTACCTGGGACTACGATGTTGTGGCCATCACGGAAACATGGATAGATGAGGGACAGGAATGGCTGTTGGAGGTTCCTGGTTACAGATGTTTCAGTAAGATTAGGGAGGGTGGTAATAAAGGAGGGGGGGTGGCATTGCTAATTAGAAATGGTATAACGGCTGCAGAAAGGAAGTTTGAGGGGGATCTGCCTCTGGAGGTAGTATGGGCTGAAGTCAGAAATAGGAAAGGTGCAGTCACCTTGTTGGGTGTTTATTATAGGCCCCCCAATAGCAGCAGAGATGTGGAGAAACAGATTGGGAAACAGATTTTGGAAAGGTGCAGAAGCCACAGGGTCGTAGTCATGGGCGACTTCAACTTCCCAAATATTGATTGGAAGCTCTTTAGATCAAGTAGATTGGATGGGGCAGTGTTTGTGCAGCGTGTCCAGGAAGCTTTTCTGACGCAGTATGTAGAATGTCCAACCAGAGGGGAGGCCATATTGGATTTGGTACTCGGTAACGAACCGGGACAAGTGGTGGGCTTGTTAGTGGGTGAACATTTTGGTGATGGTGACCACAATTCTGTGACTTTCACCTTGGTTATGGAGAGAGATAGGTGCGCACAACAAGGTAGATTTTACAATTGGGGGAAGGGAAATTACGATGCTGTAAGACAGGATTTGAGGAGCATACGTTGGGAGCATAGGCTGTCAGGGAAGGATGTGGTGGAAATGTGGAACTTTTTCAAGGAGCAGATACGACGTGTACTTGATATGTATGTACCTATCAGGCAGGAAAGAAATGGTCGTGTGAGGGAGCCTTGGTTGACGAGGGAGGTTGAATGTCTAGTAAAGAGGAAGAAGGAGGCTTACATAAGGTTGAGGAAACAGGGTTCAGACAGAGCAGTGGAGGGATACAGGATAGCCAGAAGGGACCTGAAGAAAGGGATTAGGAGAGCTAAGAGAGGGCATGAAAAATCCTTGGCGGATAGGATCAAGGATAACCCCAAGGCATTTTATGCGTATGTGAGAAACCTGAGAATGATGAGAACGAGGGTAGGTCCGATCAAGGACAGTTGTGGGAGACTGTGTATTGAGTCGGAAGAGATAGGAGAGGTCTTGAACAAGTACTTCTCTTCAGTATTTACGAACGAGAGGGACCGTATTGTTGAAGAGGAGAGTGTGAAACGGACTGTTAAGCTAGAAGAGATACCTGTTAGGAAGGAAGATGTGTTGGACATTTTGAACAACTTGAGGATAGACAAGTCCCCCGGGCCTGACGGGATATATCCTAGGATTATGTGGGAAGCAAGAGAGGAAATTGCAGTACCGTTGGCAATGATCTTCTCGTCTTCACTGGCAACGGGGGTGGTACCAGGGGACTGGAGAGTAGCGAATGTTGTGCCCCTGTTCAAAAAAGGGAATAGGGATAACCCCGGGAATTACAGGCCAGTTAGTCTTACTTCTGTGGTAGGCAAAGTAATGGAAAGGGTACTGAGGGATTGGATTTACGAGTATCTGGAAAGACACTGCTTGATTAGGGACAGCCAGCACGGATTTGTGAAGAGTAGGTCTTGCCTTACAAGTCTTATTGAATTCTTCGAGGAGGTGACCAAGCATGTGGATGAGGGTAGAGCAGTGGATGTAGTGTACATGGATTTTAGTAAGGCATTTGATAAGGTTCCCCATGGTAGGCTTTTGCGGAAAGTCAGGAGGCATGGGATAGAGGGAAATTTGGCCAATTGGATAGAAAACTGGCTAACCGGTCGAAGGCAGAGAGTGGTGGTAGATGGTAAATATTCAGCCTGGAGCCCAGTTACAAGTGGAGTTCCGCAGGGTTCAGTTCTGGGTCCTCTGCTGTTTGTAATTTTTATTAATGACTTAGATGAGGGAGTCAAAGGGTGGGTCAGTAAATTTGCAGATGATACGAAGATAGGTGGAGTTGTGGACAGTGAGGAGGGCTGTTGTCGGCTGCAGAGGGACTTAGATATGATGCAGAGCTGGGCTGAGGAGTGGCAGATGGAGTTCAACCCTGCCAAGTGTGAGGTTGTCCATTTTGGAAGAACAAATAAGAATGCGGAATACAGGGTTAATGGTAGGGTTCTTGGTCAGGTGGAGGAACAGAGGGATCTTGGGGTCTCTGTACATAGATCTTTGAAGGTTGCCACTCAGGTGGATAGAGTTTGTAAGAAGGCCTATGGAGTATTATCGTTCATTAGCAGAGGGATTGAATTCAAGAGTCGTGAAGTGATGTTGCAGCTGTACAGGACTTTGGTTAGGCCACAGTTGGAGTACTGTGTGCAGTTCTGGTCGCCTCACTTTAGGAAAGATGTGGAAGCTTTGGAGAGGGTGCAGAGAAGATTTACCAGGATGTTGCCTGGAATGGAGAATAGGTCGTACGAGGATAGGTTGAGAGTTCTCGGCCTTTTCTCGTTGGAACGGCGAAGGATGAGGGGTGACTTGATAGAGGTTTATAAGATGATCAGAGGAATAGATAGAGTAGACAGTCAGAAACTTTTTCCCCGGGTACAACAGAGTGTTACAAGGGGACATAAATTTAAGGTGAAGGGTGGAAGGTATAGGGGAGATGTCAGGGGTGGGTTCTTTACCCAGAGAGTGGTGGGGGCATGGAATGCGCTGCCCGTGGGAGTGGTAGAGTCAGAATCATTGGCGACCTTTAAGCGGCATTTGGATAGGTACATGGATGGGTGCTTAATCTAGGTTAGAAGTTCGGCACAACATCGTGGGCCGAAGGGCCTGTTCTGTGCTGTATTGTTCTATGTTCTATGTTCTATGTTCTATGTTCTAAATATTTCCACCTGTACTTTAAAAGTACTCATTGACTGAATTTCCATAGCCCACTAGATGATAAATTCTAAAGATTCCCCACCCTCTGAGTAAAAGAATTTCATCTCATCTTGATTCTGAGTGCAAATAATGTTGATCTTGCTTTGAGCACCTCCTATGCAGCCATAATCTTGGATTGCCTCATTCTGTCAAAGCACCCTGTGATCTGTATGTCCTTGTTTGCTATGATCAGGAATGGCACCTTGGCTCAGTGGTTAGCACTGCAGCCTCATAGCACCAGGGACCTGGGTTTAATTCCAGCCTTGGGTAACTGTCTGTGTGGAGTTTGCACATTCTCTCCATGTATTTGTGGGTTTCCTCCAGGTGCTCCGCTTTCCTCCCACAATCCAAAAGATATTCAGGTTAGGTGAAGTGGCCATGCTAAAACTGCCCATAGAGTCCAGGGATGTGTAGGTTAGGTGCATGTCTGGAGTAAATATAGGGAATGGGTTTGGGACGGATACTCTTCGGAGGTTTGGTGTGGACTTATTGGTCTGAAGGTCCTGTTTCCACACTGTAGGGATTCTAAGATCTGCCTGTACTGCTCACAAAGCTTTTCACTGTACTTAGGTAAATGTGACTGCAATGAATCAAACCAAAATTGACTAATATTGAAATTGTGTCCCTTGCTTCTAGACTCCCCAGCCCAGGGGCAACATCTGATTAGCTCCTACCCTGCCTATGCCTTTTGGTATTTTGTTGGTTTACACAAGATTGTAGATTGCCATAGTACCGTCTAATATTCCTCTCCAGAGGAGAGAATCCATCCAATTGGCACATTTTGAGCACTGACTCCTCACCACTGGCACACGGTGATGGATGTGCAAACCATCTACAAGATGCACAGCTAACTCACCAAGCCACCCTACACAACATTTTAAAAAGCTGTGAACTCTATCATCTAGAAAGACAAGGGGTGGTGATACATGGAAATGCCACCAACTGTAAGTCCCCCTCCAAGCCATTCACCATTCTTTTGAGAACATATATATTAAATATATATTTATGGATTATAAGAATCTCTCTCTCTCTCTCGCTCTCAAATTGCAGAACAGAACTTCCCCTTTTCACAATGAGCATGGCCATAAAACAAACATAGCAGATGTATGCCCCTTAAGTATTCGAAGAATTGTCTATCATGGTGCCAGCTTTTGTGGAGATCCTTCCTCTGGTAAGAAGTAGGGCAAGCTTCCAATCTTTCTTCAAATATTCATGCTCCTTTCAAGCTCCCATCCACATTTCTGCCTGGTAAGCCATAGAGATATTCAGCCTCTAACAGTAACCTCTTTCCTGGATCCAGGCAGACTGACTGTTTCTGTGAGTTTCAGGAATATCTTAGACATACTTACTTTCTTAAAGCTAATCTCAAAGTGACTGTGAATCTAATGGAGCTTGTAGCCAGATGGAAATGCTGATAAGCTATCCTTGAGATTCAAGTGTTCTTTTCTGACTATGGAAGCAAATGCTCAGTTTACAGGATGACACTCTGAACATCTTTCTCGGACTTTGGAGACTATCAATCTAACTACTGTAAACACATCTGCTGCTGCCGACATCTCCAAGCGCGAACACATTACACCTTCTTTTTTTAAGCTCCCCCTTAATCTCTAACAGTAACATAACCCAGGTCTATGTCAGGTTGATTTAAGAACAAGTTACATGGCATCTTTAATTTTATCAAAGTTAAAGGTAACAGATAACATTCCAGATTGTAAACCTCTTGTTTGTAATAAGATAAAGAAGAGGAGCACAAAGTTGTCAGAAGGTTATAGGGCTGGTGGTGATTATAGATCAAGAGATCATGCAGAGAGTTTAAACTGGAAGCAGTGGAGGACAGAATTTATGTGGGTTAGCAAAATATGGGATTGGGACTTGGTGCAGATCGAATAGGTGCAACAGCATTTTGGATAAACTGCAATGTATGGAGATGGGGACTAAATATCCTGGAGATTTGGAATGGGTTCTGGAAAGTAAAATTATGGTCAAGCTCAGATCACCAGATTATCAACTAGTGGTCAACTTTTATTTTTTATTCATTCACAGGATGGAGGTATCACTGGCTAGGCCAGAATTTATTGTCGATCCCTAGTTGTCCAGATAGCAGTTAAGAGTCAACCACATTGTTGTGGGTCTGGAGTCATATGTGGGCCAGACCAGGTAAGGATGACAGTTTTCCTAAAGGTCATTAGTAAACCAGATGGATTTTTTCTGACAATTGGCAATTGTTTCATGGTCACCATTAGACTTTTAATTTCAAATTTTTATTGAATTCAAATTTCACATCTGCTGTGGTAGGGTGCAAAGTGGGGTCCTCAGAACATTACCTGTGCCTCTGGATGAATAGTCCAATGATAATCCCATGAGGCTTTATTAGCATTCATGGTCCCACTCGTGAATGAAGATGTTAGATGAGTGTGGATACACAAAACCTGTTACTGGGGTATCACTTCTCACCTTGCTCTGGGCAACAGCAGATCTTGTAAGTTTGGTGCAGGTAGATCCTCAGCTTGCCTCCATATGTGGTCATTGCCTGCAGTGTTTATCCAAAAGAGGTGATCTGCAATGCAGAAACTGTCACACTTTTTTTTTTAACATGTTGTAGCTGTACAAAACTCTGCTGCAGCCGCACTTGGAGTATTGTGTACAATTCTGGTCACCACATTGTAGGAAGGAGGTGGAAGCTTCAGAAAGGGTTCAGAGGCGACTTACTAGGATGTTGCCTGGTATGGAGGAAAGGTCTTATGAGGAAAGGCTGAGAGACTTGAGGCTGTTTTCATCAGAGAGAAGATGGTTAAGAGGTAACTTAATTGAGACATATAAGATAAGAGGGTTAGATAGGGTGAACACTGAGACCCTTTTTCCTTGGATTGTGATGGCAAGCACGAGGGAACATAGCTTTATATTGAGGGGTGATAGATATAGGACAGATGTCAGAGGTAGTTCTTTACTCAGAGAGTAGTCGGGGCATGGAACATCCTGCCTGCAATAATAGCAGACTCGTCTATTTTAAGGGTATCTAAATGGTCATTGGATAAACAGATGGATGAAAATGGAGTCGTGTAGGTTAGGTGGGTTTCAGATTGGTTCCACAGGTCGGCCTACGTTGAGGGTCGAAGGGCCTGTACTGCCCTGTAATGTTCTATTAACATGCTCATGTATTATTTGTACTGACCACCATAATGTAAATTGTCCCAAGATGGTTTCCCAAAGATGAATTACGTGAGGATTTTGTAAACATCCATGTCAGAGACATGGCCTACTCACCTGTGTTGAATTTTTTAAGTTCATGATCCTAGCAAGACAAAGGACCTCATCGTGATTTTGTCTTAACATTGAATTCTCATGCCAGCCCTCAGACACATTGGTGGAAGAATTCCAGAATTTTGATGTGGCATCTGTAGTAGACCCAAGCAAGTCTCAGAAAGTAGGAGCAGGAATTCACCATGGATCCTGCTGCTGCATTCAAAATAAACATGGCTGATTTGATCATTCACTTCTACTTTCCTGATCACTTCCCAATCCCCTTGATTCCCAGAAACAGCAAAAATCTTTCTAACTCAACCTTAAATTCATTGGACAATGGATATCCTCCAGGATAGAGAATTCTAAAGATTACAACCCTCTAAGTGAAGACATTTCTCCCTATCTCAGTCATAAATGATTGGCTCCTTTTGCTGTGACTGTGTCCGTGTGTTCTAAATTCCCAATGATCTGGGGAAGATGACCTCTTGGTGTTTATCCTGTCATGTCTTTTCAGAATCCTGCAAGCGAATTAGGTCATCTCTGATTCTTCTAAACTCCAGAGAATAGAGAGCCAATTTACTCAGCTTTTCATTGTTAACCCCCTCAATCAAGAAACCAGTCTAATAAACAGTACAGCATAGTACACGTTCTTCGGCCACTGATGTTGTCTTACTCTAAGATCAAATTAACCTACATCCCCTTCAATTTATTGTCATCCATGTGCCTATCCAAGTGTAGCTTAAATGTCCCTAATGTATCTGATTTGACTACTACCGCTAGCAGTGCATTCCACGCACCCACCACTGTTGTGTAAAGAACCAATCTCCGACATCTTCCCTAAACTTTCCTCCAATCACCTTAAGATGATGCCCCCATTTCTGCCCTGGGTAAAAGGCTCTAACTATACACTCTGTCCATGCCTCTCATCATCTTTTACACTTCTATCAAGTCACCTCTCATCCTTCTTCGCTTCAATGAGAAAAGCCTTAACCTTTCTTCATTAGACATGTCCTCTAATCCAGGCAGCATCCTGGTATATTTCCTCTGCACCCTCTCTTAAGCTTCTACATCTTTCCTATAATGAGGCGATCAGAACTGTACACAATATTCCAAGTGTGGTCTAACCAGGGCTCTATAGAGCTACAGCATAGCCTTGCGGCTCTTAAACACAATCCCCCTGCTGATGAAAGCCAACTCACCATATGCCTTCTTAACAACCCTATCAACTTGCATGGCAACTTTAATGGATCTAGGGACATAGACCCCAAAATCCCTCTGTTCCTCCACACTGCCAAGAATCCTGCCTTTAACCCTGTAATCTGCATTCAAATTTGACCTTCCAAAATAAAACACTTTACACTTTTCCAGGTTGAACTCCATCTGCTACTTCTCAGCCCAGTTCTGCATCCTGTCAGTGTCCCATTGCAACCAACAGCCCTATACAGTATCCATAACTCCACTAACCTTCATGCCATCGATAAACTTACTAACCCACCCTTCCACTTCCTCATCCAAGTCGTTTATAAAAATCACAAAGAGAAGAGGTCCCAGAACAGATCCCTGCAAAAACACCACTGGTCACTGATCTCCAAGCTGAATACTTTCCATTTATACCACTCTCTGTCTTCTATAGGCCAGCCAATTCTGTATCCAGACAGCCAAATTTCCCTGTATCTCTTGCTTCCTTATTTTCTGAATCTTATCATACATCATGCCAAAATCCACATACACCACTGCTCTACTTTCATCAAAATGTTTTGTCACAGCCGCAAATAATTCAATAAGGCCGTGGATTATCTCTAATCAAACTATGGTTTTCCAAGTCATCATAAATCCTGTCTCTCAGAATCCTCTCCAATAATTTTCCCACCACTGATGTAAGACTGACTGGCCTGTAATTCCCAGGATTATCCCTATTCCCTTTCTTGAACAACGAAATAACATTTGCCACCCTCTAATCATTTGGCACTACTCCACTGGACAGTCAGGATGCAAAGATCATTGCCAAAGATGCAGCAATCTCTTCTCTCAATTCCTGTAGTAATCTTGGTATATCCCATCTGGCACAGGGGACATATCTATCCTTATGTTTTTCAAAATTTTCAGCACATCCTCCTTCTTAACATCAGCCTGCTTCACACTGTCCTCACAAACAACACCCTCTCACTAAGGAATACTGAAGCAAAGTATTCGTTCGGACCTCCCCTGTCTCCTTCAACTCCAGGGACAAGTTCCCTCCATTATCCCTGATTGGCTCTACTCTCACTCTGGCCATCCTCTCGTTCCTTATATAAACATAGAATGCCTTAGGGATTTCCTTAATCCTACCTGCTAAAGTTTTTTCATGCCTCCTTCTAGCTCTCTTACGTCCATTCTTCAGTTCCTTCCTGGCTACCTTGTAACCCTCTAAAGCCCTGTCTGATCCTTGCCTCCTCAACTTTCAGTAAGCTTCCTTCTTCCTCTTGACTAGATCATTAGGTCCACACTCCCCACCAACCCACCCTCCCCTCACGGCACCTTTCCCTGCCACCGCAGAAATTGCAAAACCTCCCCTTCACCTCTATCCAAGGCCCCAAAGGAGCCTTCCACATCCATCAATGGACATTTAGTATATCCATTGCTCCCGATGCAGCCTCCTCTACATTAGGGAGACACGACACCTTCTCGAAGAGCACTTCAGAGAACACCTCCAGGACACTCGCACTGACCAAGCCCACTGCCCATGACTGAACACTTCAAATCCCCCTCCCACTCCATCAAGGATATGCAGGTCCTGGGTCTACTCCATCACCAATTCCTTACCATCCGACGCCTGGAGGAAGAATGCCTCATCTTTTACCTTGGGACCTTCCAACTCCAGGGCATCAATGTGGATTTCACCAGTTTCCTCATTTCCCCTCCCCCACCTTATTCCAGATCCAACCTTCCAGCTCAGCACTGCCCTCTTGGCCTGTCCTACCTGTCTATCTATCTTCCTACCTATCCACTCCACCTTCCCCTCTGATCTATCACCATTACCCCCCACCTCCATTCACCCAGCGCACTCTCATCTACCTTCCCCCACCAGCCCCACCTGCCCCACCCCTCTCCTATTTATCTCCCCACCCCGTAGGCTCCCAGCCTCATTCCTGATGAAGGGCTTTTGCCTAAAACATCGATTTTCCTGCTCCTCGGATGATGCCTGACCCGCTGTGCTTTTCCAGCACAACTCTAATCTCGAGCATTTCCAGCATCTGCAGTACCCACTTCTGCCTAGAATACTGAATGACTTGGACAGAGTGGATTTTGAGAAAATATTTCCATTGGTAGGAAGACTAGAACCCAGCAGTACAGCCTTAAATGAAGGGAAGACCTTTTAGAACAGAGATAAGGAGAAACTTCTTCAGCCAGACAATGGTGAATCTGTGGGATTCACTGCCACAGAAGGCTGTGGAAGCCAGGTTATTGAGTATATTTAAGACTGAGATAGGTAGGTTCTCGAGTATCAAGGTGATCAAGGGTTATGGGGAGAAAGCGGGAGAGTGGGATTAAGAAACTTATCAGGGATAATTGAATGGCAGAACAGACTCGATGGGATGAATGGCCTATTTTCTGCTCCTATGTCTTATGGTCTAATATGACCCTATACCCTCTTTCTGCATTCAGTATCTCTGAACATCAACATTTACAAGTTATACCAAGTGTTCTCTGCCATACAGCAGGCTGTTAAGAACAGCTGAACAGAATTTGATTTAGACTTCAGTGAATTTCATACATAACCATGGACTCAATTATAGACAAAATGCATTATGATTTCTGAATGCATACATGGATATCTTCATCAAGTGACTTTTCTATTATACTGCAGTCATGTTATGATATTGTTTCTATAACCTTGAAAATTGTAACATATACAATTATGGCTGGTGCTTCATAGCCGCTATTTGATGTTGGCTAGAGCATAACCTCAGTTTTGGAGATACTAATTTGTCTTTGACAGCACACAAGAATGTGGTTTCAATAGTCTGGATGTTTTCTGTTGTGGGAAGGATTCAGAAGCAGCAGTCTGAAGAGACCAAGAGCTTCCCTGAATGGAACCTAGTGTTAATATCTGCAGACATGTATCTCTGGCTGCCTTCAGCATTGCAGCAATGAAGACGTTGAAAAACTGGGAAGGGACAATCCATCCTGCTTCATGCTGGTTATTGCTGCAAAGGCATCGAATCAGAAATGACCCTCAAGATGTACATTTCCTCTACTCAACGCTTTGTTTCTTTTAATATTTCCCACCTTTCACCCTATGACAAATCTATATTTTACCTCATTTCCCTCTTCCTCACTTGCTCTGCCTCTGTGTTTGCTTAACAACTGTTACCCTCTAAGTCGTCCAGGTTCATATGCTAGTTCAGAGGCCTCAAGCTATTGCTCGAGTTTTTAAAGGCGTTGAGAAAGCATCCATCAACCGAATGTTTAGCTGATCTGTTTAATTTCGTACATCTCCCTCTCTCCTCTGCCCACCTATCTCACCTCTGCAGAGATGACGATATCTCTCTGAAGGTTTTCAGGAAGCTGGAGAAATGAATGCAACAATGGTGGTGAGATATCCCAGGATGCCGCGGGGTAGTGAAAGGCCTCTATGCCGCGCTGAGCGGATGCGGAAGTGGTTCTGCGGGCGTGTCCGGGCCTTGTTTCCGGTTACTCTGGGTTTTGAGGAGAGGCCGAGAGTGAGCCCGGGTTCCCTGCCGCTGCCGCCATGATCCTGCTGGAGATTAACAACCGCATCGTGGAGGAGACCCTCAGCCTCAAGTTGGAGAATGCGCTCGCGGGGTACGGGCCCGGGGACTGTTTCTGTATCAGCGGGAGGCCCCGGGTCCGGCCTGAGCCGGTCACCCCCATCCCCCCCCCACCCCCACCCCCACCCCCACCCCCACCCCCACCCCCACCCCCACCCCACCCTGCCCCCTGCCACCCCCTTTCCCCTCCTCTCCCCATCCCCCCTCCCCTCTCCTCCCCCCCTCCCCTCCCCTCCCCCCCCCCTCCCCTCCCCTCCCCCCCTCCTCCCCTCCCCTCCCCCCCTCCCCTCCCCTCCCCTCCCCCCCTCCTCCTCCTCTCCCCACCCCTACCCCCCCTCTCCCCACCCCCCCTCCCCTCCCCCCTCCCCACCCCTCCTCCCCCCCACCCCCCCTCCCCACCCCCCTCCCCTCCTCCCCCCCACCCCCCCTCTCCCCCACCCCCCCTCTCTCCCCCCCACCCCCCCTCTCCCCCCCCACCCCCCCTCTCCCCCCCCACCCCCCCCTCTCCCCCCCACCCCCCCTCTACCCCCACCCCCCCCTCTACCCCCCACCCCCCCTCTACCCCCCACCCCCCCTCTACCCCCCACCCCCCCCCCCTCTACCCACCACCCCCCCCCTCTACCCCCCACCCCCCCCTCTACCCCCACCCCCCCCCCCCCGCTAACCCCCACCCCCCCCCTCTACCCCCACCCCCCCCCGCTAACCCCCACCCCCCCCCCTCTACCCCCCCCCCCCCCCCCCCCCCCCCCCGCTAACCCAGCCCTGGGGTACTCTGATCTCCTCTTTGCTTTCCCCCTCCTCTGTTCTCTGTCCCATGTCTGCCCTGATCATCTGAAGCTGCCTGGATCTAAATTTATCACCCAGTCTCTGCTCACTGTTCTCTACTTCCTCCCTCTCTCCCCCCCCCCCCCCCCCCCCCCCCCCCCGTCTTTGCTCACTGTTCTGCACTCCCCCCACCCAGCCTCTGCTCTGCTCTGTGTCATCCCTCAGCCATCCCGTGTCCCCAGTAGATGGTTGTTTGCCCCATGGCTGAGGCTGACCACTTGATCTCTGGTATCAGTGTTGCTTCTAGGACCTTGCAATGTACAGATTGGATAAATGCTTTGGCAATATTACTGTGTTCACCCCTGATTGCATCTGAAGGATATGGAGGTGCTGAGGTAGAAACCATCTGATGTTGAACTATACATCCTACCTGGTGTAGAATGGCTGAGTGATTGATTGGAAGGGACAAATGGCTGCCACATACACCTGTATTCCTAATCAACGCCTGATCCCTGCTCCACATGTGGAGAATGATCAGATGGTTCACAGTGGCCCCATTGAGGTGGGTAGGTGAATGTCAGGTAGTATTACAGGATCATGCTGCAATGCAGGCTCCAAGGGCATTGATCTTTTAATCACTTACAAATCCTGTACTCAGCACCGTGAAGCTCACCTAGTTGACCAGCTGCTCTGTAACAATAGGCTGTCTTAAATATGAGCTGATCCACCCTACTCCCTGGGTGCCTATCTTGTCCAGTGCTACTCCATGGCCGCTCTCAGTGGTTCCTCACCGTGAGAATGAGAGTAAACTTATTCCTGTGAAAATGAAGGATAAGGATGGCAAGATTCTGAAACTTTGGGTGACAAGAAATATTGGAAGTTTAGTCAAAAAGAAAAGGGAAGCATATGTAAGGTTAAGGAAACCGAAATGAGAGAAGGCCCTTGAGAAATAAAGGAAGCAGAGAAGGATTTACACAAATCAGAAAGGCTAGAAGGAGCGATGAAGTGTCCTTAGCAAGTAGGATTGAAGTGAATCCCAAGGCATTTCATATGTATATTAGAAGCAAGCGGCTGACTCTGGTCCAATTAAGCACAAAGGGAGTTTATGCCCTTAGTGTGTACTTAGCATCCATGTCCACAAAGGAGAACATGGTGAGTCTCGGATGGAGTACTTTAATATTCCAGAGTCAGTCGATATTGAGGAGGGAGGTGTGGGTGTCATGAAAAATACGAAGACCCCAGGACCTGATGGGACCTATTTCAGGATAATGAAGCAGGGGAGGAGATTGCTGGGAACTTGACTGAGATATTTGTATCTTTAGCCATAGCTGAGGTTCCAAAAGACGAGAGATTAGTCAGTGTTCCTTTGTTTAGATAGGGCAGCAGGTTAATCCAGAAAATTATAGGCCACTGAGCCTTACATTAGCAGTAAGGAAATTATCGGAGAAGATTCTTAACTACAGGATTTACTCACATTTGGCAAATAATGGACTTATTAGGGATAGTCAGCATGCCTTTGTGGGGGAGATCTTGTCTCACAAGCATGACTGGGTTTTTTTTGAGGAAGTGACAGATAACTGAGGATAGCGCAGTGAATGTTGTCAACATGGACTTTAATAAAGCATTTGATAAGGTCCCTCATGGAACACTGTTCCAGAAGATTAAGTTGCATGGGATCATTGGTGAATTGGATACAAAATTGTCTGGGCCATAGGAGATGGAGGGTAATTGTAGAAGAGTGTTTTTCTGACTGGAGGCCTGTGCCCAGTGATGTTGCATAAGGATCAGTGCTGATACCTCTGTTTATAATTTTATATATAAATAATTGGATGAAATAAAATATAGCTGTTTGGATCACTGACATGACAATTGGAGTTGTGATAATAAGGTTGTCAAAGGATACAGCAAGATATACTTCAGTTGGAAATTTGGTCAGAGAAATGACAGGGTTTAATTTGGACAAGTGTGAGGTGATGCATTTTTGAGGTCAAATGCGACAGGAAATTCTACAGTAAATGGCAGGACCCTGAGGAATGTTGATAAACAGAGGGATCTTGGGTTGCAAGTCCAGAGCTCTCTGAAACTGGTAGCACAGGTCGATAAGGTGGTAAAGGTGGTGTATGGCGTGCTTGTCTTCATCGGTCAGAACACTGAGTCTAAAGATTGGCAAGCCATGTTGCACCTGTGTAAACCTTTAGTTAGCTCGAGTTTGGGGGTATTGTGTGTACCTCTGGTCGCACTACAGGAAGGATGTGGAGACTTTGAAGAGAGTTTACAAGATGTTGCCTGGATTGGAGTGTATTAGCTGTAAGGAGAGGTTGGATAAACTTGGATTGTTTTTGCGAGAACGTCAGAGGCTGAAGGATGACCTGACAGAAGTATATAAAATTGAGAGACATGGATAGGGTGGTTAGTTGGAGTCTTTATCCCAGAGTGGAAATGCCAAATAACAAGGGGCTAAGGTTTAAGGCAGATATACAAGAAATTTCTTTACACAGAGGGTGGTAGATGCCTGAAACACCATGCCAAGGGAAGTGGTAGAAGCAAATCTTTTGACACGTTTGTGGCATTTAGGTCGAGGCAAGCAAGGAATACAGGAATATAGACCATGTGCTGGCAGATAGGTTTCGTTCAGAATGGCATCATGGTTGGCGCAAATATAGGTGGTATGGTGGCTCAGTGGTTAGCCTCACAGTGCCAGGGACCTGGGTTTGATTCTAGCTTCGGGAGATTCTGTGTGACATTTGCACATTCTCCCCTTGTCTGTGTGGGTTTCCTCTGGGTGCTCCGGTTTCCTCCCACAAATCAAAGGTTAGGTGAATTGGCCAAGCTAAATTGTCCATAGTGTTCAGGGATGTAGGGTTATGTGCATTGGTCTGGGTTAAATGTAAAGTAATAAGGTAGGGGAATGGGTCTGAGTGGGAAACTCTTCAGAGGCTCAGTGTGGGCTTGTTGGGCCGAAGGGATTCTATGATTCTATATGGTGGGCCTATTCTGTGCTGTAGTATTCTATAGAATATAAAGCATACTGTAAAAACTTTTATAAGTACATAAAAAGAAAAATATTAGTGAAGAAGAATATAGGAGGAGTATGATTGACAACAAAGATTTTAGTTTTGAATTCACAGAAAAAGAACTTCCCAGGAATGATAGGGAACCAAGGATCGAGTGAGGGTGAAATTTCAAAAAATACTGGATAAATTAATACAACTGAAAATAGATATAACTCCCTCGCCTGATAACCTACATGCCAGTGGCAGTAATGAACGTATTGGTTATCATCTTTGAAAATTCTACAGTGCCAGCTGCTGGGAGTGTAGTAAATATAATTCCACTGTTTAGAAAAGGTGGGAAGGAGAATACAGGGAAGTACCAACTGGTTAACTTAGAGTTGACTCGATCTGTTTCAATATCAGAAAATGTTGAAAATATCAGTGGGATTGGACAACATCGTCATTGAATTTATCAAAGAATCCCCAGTGTGAAAACAAGTGGCCATGAAGCCAGTTGGCATCCCACCCAAGACTCTTTGCCCCTGAAATGCCCCTAACATATCTGCCTCCACCACTAACCTTGGTAGTGTGTTCCAGATTCCTACCATTCTCTGTAAAAACAACTTGCCTCTCCTTTGAACTTCACCCCTCACCTTAAAGGTACATCCCCTAGTATTAGACATGTCAACTCTGGGGGAAAAGGATTCTGAACATCAACCCAATCTTTGCATCTCAAGTCTCCCTTCAGCCTTCGCTGTTCCAAAGAAAATAATCCAAGTTTTTCTAGCCTTTCCTTATAGCTCATGTTCTCTAATCCAGGCAAACTACTTTTCCATCATCTCCAAAGCAATGGATTTGGGAATGTTGATGTCCAAAAGGATTTGAGTGTCCTGGTACACTGGTTACTGACAGGAAGCAAGCAGACACAGCAACCATTCAGGTTTATGTATAGGGACAAGGACATCTTACTGCAGCTATATAGGGCTTTTGTGAGACCACATCAGGAGTATTGTGTGCAGTTTGAATCTCCTTACTTAAAAATGCCATTAGCAGGAGTGCATCAGTAATTCAGTAGACTGATTCTTGGGACAGTAGATTGGTGAATGAGAAGGGATTGTTGCTCTATCAGTGCAGCACTACTTTCAGTTGTCAGTCTGAATTATTTCTCATGAATCTGGAACAGGCTTGAACCGATGATGTTCTGATTCAGATCAGTAAGGAAACTTTTGTGCACTCCTCTTACCTGACATCTGGTACTGAGGGAGGATGTAATCTCTGTGCCCACACTGAACTGGCACTTGGGTCCCATGGGTAAGATAGCCAGGGCACTTTGTGCCTGTGAAACTCATGGCCTGGTTGCAGCCTGTGTCTGGCATCGAAATAGGGGATCTAAATTGTACCAAATCTTACCAGCGCAACTGAGCTGGTTTGAGGTACAAAACAGTTCGAAAATAAAATGAATTGTTAGAAGTCGGGAGTTAAAACCATGTTGAATGTAGGCTGTTCACTGCTGAGAGTTAACTTGAGTACCTGTTCTTGATTTTTTGCATGTTTGGTTTCCCCAGTCAGGAGAGGGCGAAGCAGTAAATGTCAAAACTGACTTTGCATTGCACTCCTGGGAAACCAGCTTGTTCTCCACACTCTCTATTGTTATTTTTTAAATAAAAGCTAATTGTTAATAAAAGCTAGTCACTAACAACAGCACAGGGAACTGAGTGTCTGATCACATCACACTACGGATCTGGTCTCTATTAGATTTGAGCCCTGTGCTAGGTTGCTGGGGATGGTCTGAAAATCACATTGTGTGTGGGCATAGGGGTGGAGGCAGAATTAACCTTGGGCTCTCAAAGCAAGACAGATCAGCAAACTTCTTTCTAATCTCTTCCATTAGGCAGAAGATAAAAAGCTTAAATACGTATATCAATAAGTTCAAAAATAGTGTCTTCCCTGCTATTAGACTTCTGAACAAAACACTCTGGTTTCAAATCTAATGTTGATCTTGCTTCTTGTGGACCTTCTCTGCAGCCATAGCTTTGTATTCCTCACTCTGTTCAATCACCCTGTGATCTTTGTGTGGTATGACCTGCCTGTACTGCATGCAAAGCAAAACTTTTCACTGTACTTAGGTACATAGAACATAGATAGAACATAGAACAATACAGCACAGAACAGGCCCTTCGGCCCACGATGTTGTGCCGAACTTCTATCCTAGATTAAGCACCCATCCATGTACCTATCCAAATGCCGCTTAAAGGTCGCCAATGAATCTGACTCTACCACTCCCACGGGCAGCGCATTCCATGCCCCCACCACTCTCTGGGTGAAGAACCCACCCCTGACATCTCCCCTATACCTTCCACCCTTCACCTTAAATTTATGTCCCCTTGTAACACTCTGTTGTACCCGGGGAAAAAGTTTCTGACTGTCTACTCTATCTATTCCTCTGATCATCTTATAAACCTCTATCAAGTCACCCCTCATCCTTCGCCGTTCCAACGAGAAAAGGCCGAGAACTCTCAACCTATCCTCGTACGACCTACTCTCCATTCCAGGCAACATCCTGGTAAATCTTCTCTGCACCCTCTCCAAAGCTTCCACATCTTTCCTAAAGTGAGGCGACCAGAACTGCACACAGTACTCCAAATGTGGCCTAACCAAAGTCCTGTACAGCTGCAACATCACCTCACGACTCTTGAATTCAATCCCTCTGCTAATGAACGATAATACTCCATAGGCCTTCTTACAAACTCTATCCACCTGAGTGGCAACCTTCAAAGATCTATGTACATAGACCCCAAGATCCCTCTGTTCCTCCACCTGACCAAGAACCCTACCATTAACCCTGTATTCCGCATTCTTATTTGTTCTTCCAAAATGGACAACTTCACACTTGGCAGGGTTGAACTCCATCTGCCACTCCTCAGCCCAGCTCTGCATCATATCTAAGTCCCTCTGCAGCCGACAACAGCCCTCCTCACTGTCCACAACTCCACCTATCTTTGTATCATCTGCAAATTTACTGACCCACCCTTCGACTCCCTCATCTAAGTCATTAATAAAAATTACAAACAGCAGAGGACCCAGAACTGATCCCTGCGGAACTCCACTTGTAACTGGACTCCATGCTGAATATTTACCATCTACTACCACTCTCTGACTTCGACCGGTTAGCCAGTTTTCTATCCAATTGGCCAAATTTCCCTCTATCCCATGCCTCCTGACTTTCCGCATAAGCCTACCATGGGGAACCTTATCAAATGCCTTACTAAAATCCATGTACACTACATCCACTGCTCTACCCTCATCCACATGCTTGGTCACCTCCTCGAAGAATTCAATAAGACTTGTAAGGCAAGACCTACCCTTCACAAATCCGTGCTGGCTGTCCCTAATCAAGCAGTGCCGTTCCAGATACTCGTAAATCCAATCCCTCAGTACCCTTTCCATTACTTTGCCTACCACAGAAGTAAGACTAACTGGCCTGTAATTCCCGGGGTTATCCCTATTCCCTTTTTTGAACAGGGGCACAACATTCGCTACTCTCCAGTCCCCTGGTACCACCCCCGTTGCCAGTGAAGACGAGAAGATCATTGCCAACGGTACTGCAATTTCCTCTCTTGCTTCCCACATAATCCTAGGATATATCCCGTCAGGCCCGGGGGACTTGTCTATCCTCAAGTTGTTCAAAATGTCCAACACATCTTCCTTCCTAACAGATATCTCTTCTAGCTTATCAGTCTGTTTCATTGTTGTACGTGTGACAACAATAAATCATACCAAACCCCTGGTGAGAGGTTAGAGTTGTCTGTGTGGGGTGAACCCACAGGGTTGAGTTATGGATAAGAATCAGTGAGTCAGACAGTTAAATGGCCCCAAGTTTCAACACCAGGAGAAGGAAATGTGTGTAGAATGAGAGATTTGAATCTTGTTGGAGAGGTACACGCACACAGCTGCATTAATCCTTTGTGTAAATTTGCATTGGTAAAAAGGCATTACATCACTTGGGATCATTGTTTCAGATAACACAGAGAAGTCACGTCATGCGGGCAGGTGCACACAGCAAGGTGCAAATAATCTCCTTTTGCTGCATCAGTTTCGGGAGAGACATTGATCAGACCCTGAGAACACAGTCAAATAATGCACAGACCTTCCTAGTGAGAAGGACTGTTAGAGATGGGGACTACAGTTGATTGAAATTACAATTTTAGTTATGTGGGTGTATATTGCTGTTTAAATTCCTGTCTGAGCTAACACTTTCTTTCTCTGCAGGAACAAACCTGACACAGTGGAAGTGACATTTGCAGGTAAGCTTTGGCCTGGCTATCTCTCCGCTGATATCACTGCTATGGTAGCAGCTTGGTGTGAGGGTCCGCATGTCGGTTCAGTGTAGGTTGCTTCTGCCTTGACGTCTTTTGAGTCATAACAGCACGTGAGGAAATGGTCAAGTCCATGCCAGCTCTCTGTCGAGCAATCCATTCACTCCAATTCACCCTGTCTATCCCAGTAGTCTGGGAGAGTTTATTTTCTTAAGTGCCCGTCCTGTCTCCTTTTGAAATCATTCATCGTCTCTGCTTCCACTTCATCATGGGCAGAGCGTGTCTCAGGATATTGCTACTCATCATCATCCTCCTCACAACCTGTATGTCTCGCCCAAAAGCCTTAAACTCTGCCATCAGCCAATGGCAGCACCATCCCTTTTTTGACTTATCTATTCCTTCACAAACTGATACAGCTTGATCAAATCTCCTGTCAAGCTCCTCTACTCCAAGGAAAGCAGCCCCAGTTTCTCCAGTCCCACCTTGTAGCTAAACTGAAGCACTTTAGTTAGTCTCCTCTGCACCCGTTCAAGGACTCCCCTTTAGAATTTAATGAATGCTTTACAAATGTTCAGCACCGCCTCCCTACTACTTGTACATGATGCCTCTGTATATGAAACGCAGCATTCCATATGTGAACAGGAGTGAGTCAAAGAAGAACAAAGAAAATTTACAGCCCAGGGGCAAGCCCTTCGGCCCTCCAAGTCTGAGCCAATCCAAATCTACTGTCTAAACCTGTCGCCCACCCATTCACCCACTCGTGCCTGCCTGCTACTTGTTGTCTTTTACCCACCCCATCCCCATAACCCTGTTTGCCATCTCCAGGAATTTATCAATCTTTACCTTTAAAAATGCTCAAAATCTGAGCTTCCATAGCCCTCTAGGGTAGCGAATCCCAAGGGTTTGCAACAAAAACATTCTTATTTTGTATATCCTTTTGTTTTTAAATTATGGTGACTAGTTCTAGGCTCCCAAACCAGGGGAAAACAGCTTACCTTCATTTGCCCTGGCTATCCCTTTTAATATTTTGGAAGTTTCAATGAGACCAACCCTCATTCTTCAAAACTTTAGGGAATACAGGTCCATGCTCACTGCCCAATCCCTACTATTGATGTCACACTGACAGGTAAAGTCATAGAATCAGGATAGTAGTTCCTGGCTTTCTTTCTCTCACTCAATTAAATAGCGTTTGCTGCCTTCCAATCTGCTGGAATCATTGATTATCTTCTAAAATTCCATCGATTCTGCAATTGATTATCTCTAAAGCCACCTCCTTCAACATTCTGGGATATAGACTTGGGATTTATCAACTTTCAACCCCATTATTATCTCCAGTGAAACATTTGATACTAATTAAAATTGTCTTCATCTCCAAATTATCTCTCACTACTTAGAATTCTAGTTCCAGAAGATGCTGCCTCACAGTTGCTGGGACTTGATTCATTTCCACCCTCGGGTGTCTGTCTCTGCAGAATTTGCACATTCTCCCAATGTCTGCGTGATTTTCCTCGCATTGTTCAAAAATATGCAGGTTAGGTGGATTGGTCGAGCTAAATTGCCCTATCGTGTCCTGGGATCTGTAGATTAGGTCGGTTAGCCAAGGTTATGGGAGTGAGGTGCAATGGGTGCTATCGGGAGGGTCAGTGCGGTCTCGGGCTGAATGACCTGCCACACTGTGGAGGGATTCTGTGGTCTCTACCAGGGCGGCATGGTGGCTAGCACTGCTGCCTCACAGCACCAGGGTCCCAGGTTCGATTCCAGCCTCTGGCGACTGTGTGGAGTTTGCACATTCTCCCCGTGTCTGCGTGGGTTTCCTCCGGGTGCTCCGGTTTCCTCCCACAGTCCAAAGGTGTGCAGGTCAGGTGAATTGGCCATGCTAAATTGTCCATAGCATTAGGTGCATTAGTCAGAGGGAAATGGATGTGGGTGGGTTACTCTTCGGAGGGTCGGGATGGACTGGTTGGGCCAAAGGGCCTGTGCCCACACTGCAGGGAATCTAATCTAATATCTCTATTTCCACATTATAAATTCTCCTGATCTGCCTGCAATGGACCCACGTTTGTTTTAGCCGAAGATTTGATTTTTACATACCTATAGAAGCTTTCACTGTCCATTTTTGTTATTTTTGAGATTACATTTATATTCTATTCTCCCATCAGTTTCTTGGCCCTCCTTTGTGTTTACTAAAGCCTCCTAATCTTCCAATTTACTGTTGTTTCTAATAACTTTTTAGGCTATTTCTTTTAATCTTATACAGTCCTGACATCCTTTGTTGGCAAAGCTTGAGTAACATTTATTGAATGTTTGCATCATGTGACAAATTGTATACTTGCTGTCAGTCATGTACTGTTTTAAGGACTGTCCATTGTCATGTCTTAAATCATCTTCGCATTTCACATCGGCCAGTTTGTGCCTCATCTTCATAATTGTCCTTATTCACATTTAACATCCTTGCTTTAGATTGAACGACTTCATTTTAATGTACATAATGTAAAATTCTGCCACATTGCAGTCACTCATCGCCAAGAGTTCCTTTGCAACATGATTGTTAACTCACCCATTTTTGTTACAGAAAACTAGATTTTTGAGAAGGTTGAGAGATAGAAAACTAAATCTAAAATGGCCTGCCCTTCAGTCGACTCCTCGACATCTGCTGTAGCAAATCATCTTGAACACACTCCAGAAACTCATCCTCCGCAGCTTTGGTGCTCAATTGGTTTACCCAGTCTACGTTCCGATTGAAGTCACTCACGATAACTCTCGTGATACATACGTCTCTCATCCCCTGGTTCATACTGTGCCCCACCCCACTGCTACTTTGTGGCTTAGAAATCACCTCAGCCATGGTCTGCTGCCTCTTTAATGTTCCCTAATTTCACCCAGGCAGATTCCATTCATTGTTCTTCTGATCTGGGATCCTCCCTTATTCATGTACTGATCCCATTCCTTATTAGCCCAACACCACCTTACTGTTCTTCCTAAACATTGAATGTGGAGTTCCCAGTCCTGTCATGGTGCAGCCATGTTTCTGTAATGGCAATTGGATCATAACTATGTAACTCCAGTTATATCTTCAAATCATATGCTTGTTGAGAATACTGTGTGCTTTCAGATAGAATGCCCTTTAACTTTTTCACTTTTTGACATTGTTCTACTTTCGAAGCATACTTGATGCTCAATTTTGTTTCTCCTGTCTTCTAGTCTTCCTGGTGTTTTGCCATAGAATCACAGCATTTTACAGGACAGAAGGGTGCTATTTGGCCCATGATGTCTTTACCAGCTCTCGAAACAGCTGCCCATTCTAGTTCATTCTCCAACCCTATCTCCATAATCCTCTGACTTCATCCCTTTCAAATATATCTCCAGCTGTTTTTTGAAACCTCCAATGAATCCGTCCCCTCTGCTCTCCCAAGCAGCGCATTCCAAATCCTAACAACTGAGTAAAGAAGTTTCACCCCATCTTACTCTTAGATCTCACACTGACCATTTTGAAATTGTGACCACTAGTTACTGACATACCAACTAATGAAAACAGAATATCCTTCTTTACCCTGTCAAAATTGTTCTTCATTTTGAACACCTCAATAAGGTCGCTTCTTAATCTTCTCTGTTCCAACAAGAATAAACCCAATCTTTCTCATCTTTCTTTGCATCTAAATTCCCTCATTCCTAGTATCTTTCTAGTGAATCTACTTTGCACGCTGTCCAGGTTTTTAACATCCTTCCTTAAATAAGGTGCTCAAAACTGAACACATTCCAAATGTCGTCTGACCAACGATTTGTAGAGGTGTAGCATTACTTCCTTGCTTTCATTCTCTCAGCCTCCATCTTTAAACCCAAGGATCCTATAAACCTTCTTTTCAGTTTCCTGTTACCAACTATTTTTTGCAGTTTGGATTACCCCCAGATTCTCATCTCCCTTCCCTGACAAACTAGTTTAAACCCACCCCAACAGTACGAGCAAGTCTCCCTGTGAGGATATCAGTCCCAGTCCTGTATCCTGTCCAGCTGGTCCTGCACCAGAATCTGTTCCAAATCCTTGGAAATCTGTTGGTCTTTCTACACCAGTTCTTCAGCCATGTATTCAATCAATCAGCCAATCCTCCTGTCCTATACAAGGTCGCATACAACGCTGAATGTAATCCGGAGATTACTGTTGTTGCAATCCTGCTTTGTTCTTCTCCTCGTAACTGCCTGAAATCTGCCTTCAGGATCTCCTGCCTCTTCCCACTGATGTTGATGGTAAGAATGTAGACTCTGACCTCTGGCTGATCCCTCTTTTGTTCCCCCTAGAAGGGTTTCCTGCAGCTGCTCTGTTACATCCTTGACCCTGGCACCAGGGAGGTGATGTGTCATCCTGGGGTCGCATTTAATGTATATGGTTTGCTAATAGCTTTTGGTGTACGTTGTAGCTCCAGATGTGTCACAGTTCCTGGTTCTATAAGCTGACTGCCGTGCTTGTGCTGTACAGTGCTCTGGTTTCTGCTCTGTGCAGAATCCGAAGGGCAGAGAGGAGCACATTACATTTCCTGTGCTCCCCAACTAATCCCAATGTAATGTCAGCTACATCCAAAGATGATACCATAATGTCCAAGTGGAAGATGCTGGTTTATCCCTTTGTCTGTCTCTACCTCTCATGTCTGGCACACCATTTGTGTGGTTTGGAGAGATAGGGTGATTTTCTTTTCGGAGGGGTCTTGGGTGTGTGTTAACTGAGCACCAATATGTGTCAAGGTTCCTTTTGAACGTTTTCCTACATTTCCGTTTTGCTCCAGATTTTGATGGCGTCCTTTATCACATTTCCAACCCAAATGGGGACAAGACCAAAGTGATGGTCAGCATTGCCCTAAAGTTCTACAAAGAGCTGCAGGACCATGGAGCAGATGAGGTAAGTTGTAACCAAGTTGGCTGGAAGGTTTTCGCTCTCAAATATTAACATCTTGCATTTATGGATAGCCTTTAAATTCATAAGGTATCCCATAGCACCTCATGGAAGTTCACTGGGGGGAAAGAAATGGCACTATTTACATAAGAAAATATTAGGTCCAGTGACCAAAATGTTTGTAGCTAGCCTTAAAGATGAAAAGAGAGATAGAGATGTTGAGGATGAAGGGAGCTGCAGATAGTGGAAATTAAACATCAGATGTACTGACATTGGCAGAGCTCTCAGAAGCCTGTAGGATTTTACTGATTAAAAGCATACGGCCATGGAAGGATTGGATGTGAAGATGAGATGTTGTTAGTATGGGTCATTTGGGAGCAAATGTGTGGAGTTGTCCATCTCTCCACCCCTAGGATTTCCAGCATTTCCTCCCTTAGTTTTATTATCATAACACTCAAAAATCCTTCAAAAATATTTTGCATGATGAGTTATCTCTGGTCTTCAATGATCGATGAATTCTTCATCGATATGACCCTATGCAGAGTGAGCTTGCCACTCTGCTATCAGATGTCACTTCATTTAATTAACCTGGTGTTTTTACATGAAACTTAAATGATCAAAACCTTGGCAGATGGGATTGTAACGTTTGAACATTAGCAGGAAGAATAGAAAACTTGAATATTATTTAAATGGAAAAATACTGTAAAAAGATGTACAAGATGATTAGGGGGTTAGATAGGGTTGACAGTGAGAACCTTTTTCCTCGTATGGAGTCAGCTATTACAAGGGGGCATAGCTTTAAATTAAGGGGGGGTAGATATAGGACTGATGTTAGGGGTAGGTTCTTCACTCGGCGAGTCGTAAGTTCATGGAATGCCCTGCCAGTAGCAGTGGTGGACTCTCCCTCTTTATGGGTATTTAAGCGGGCATTGGATAGGTATATGGAGGATAGTGGGTTAGTGTAGGTTAGGTGGGCTTTGATCAGCGCAACATCGAGGGCCGAAGGGCCTGTACTGCGCTGTATTCTTCTATGTTCTATGTTCTATGTTGCAGAGGGGGAGTTGGGGCTCCTTGTGCTTGAATTACATAAAAGCTAGCATCCAAGTTCAGAGGGTAGTAGGGAAAGAAAATTGGCTGTTGGATTTTACATCAGAGATTAAATAGGGAAGTCTTGCTAAAATTAAAAGATACAAGTCAAACCACTGCTAGGTTAATTCCAGGTATGGAGGGACTTTCATGTGAGGAGGGCTTGAGTCATTTAGACTGATACTCATTGGAATTTAGAAAAATGAGATGTGACCTTATTGAAATGTATAAGACTATGAGGGACTTGACATGTTAGATATGAAGAAGTTGTTTCCTTGTGCGAATGTCTAGGATTGAGTGCATAATCTCAGAGTAAAGGGTCACCCATTTAAAACAGCAATCTGGAGGAATTTGGTCTGAAGGCTGTCAATCTATCAAATACTTTATCACAAAGAGCTCAGACTGTTGAATGCTGGGATGGACAAATCAGTAAGCAAGGTAAAAACAATGACTGCAGATGCTGAAAACCAAATACTGGATTAGTGGTGCTGGAAGAGCACAGCAGTTCAGGCAGCATCCAAGGAGCAGCGAAATCGACGTTTCGGGCAAAAGCCCTTCATCAGGAATAAAGGCAGTGAGCCTGAAGCGTGGAGAGATAAGCTTATCTCTCCACGCTTCAGGCTCACTGCCTTTATTCCTGATGAAGGGCTTTTGCCCGAAACGTCGATTTCGCTGCTCGTTGGATGCTGCCTGAACTGCTGTGCTCTTCCAGCACCACTAATCCAGAAATCAGTAAGCAAGTCAAGGGTTAGGCGATAAGGGAGGAAAGTGGAGTTGAAGATTATCAGAACAGCCATGATCTCATTGAATGGCAGAGCTGAGCTGATGGGGCTGAACAGCTGCTCCTACAACTTATGCTCTCATGGTATCCAGGCCAGAGACGGTGTGAAGGTGGATTAGCACAGTGGGTCATTCTTGTCTTACCTCAACCTACCTCCACTATCCTTTCAAAGTGCAGTTTATTGGATAGCTCTTTTTCAAAGAAGCAAACACGCAATGCTGGAGAAATTCACAGGTCTGGCATCATCTGCAGAGAAAGAAATAGAGATAGTATTTCTATAGGAGAGTTATACCAGACTCTGAACGTTAACTCAGTTTCTCTCCCTGCAGATGCTGCCAGACCTGCTGAGTTTTGCATTTTGTTTGTTTCACTTTTCCAGCATCTGCAGTATTTTACCTTTATTCGAGTTCTTTGAAAGAACCTTCAGGAAGATGATGGGCCAAATGGTCTCACCACCCTGGTGTGAAATTTGAGATATTCCCTTTCTGGGGATAACCTGAGTTTGAAGCTTCAGGGAAAACAAATTCTATGATTCATCCACTGCAATGTGCCCAGTGAGAGAAGTGACTGGGGAATTGATTGATTGTGAAAGCAGGAATGAAGGAGGTCAGGTTCATTGAATGAGGTTACAGAGGAGAAGGATTGTGTTTATTTGAAAGTAGGAAACCAGCTTCTTAAACTGTTCTTATTCCCACATAGTTGGATGAATGAGAATGTTAATAGAACATAGAACATTACAACGCAGTACAGGCCCTTCGGCCCTCTGTTGGTATGACTGGTCAGCGCAATCTGAAGCCCATCTGACCTAAACTATTCCATGTTCGTCCATATGCTTGTCCAATGACGACTTAAATGTACTTAGTTGGCGAATCTACTACCATTGCAGGAAAAGCATTCCATACCCTTGCTACTGAGTAAAGAAACTACCTCTGACATCTGTCCTACATCTATCACCCCTCAATTTAAAGCTATGCCCCCTTGTGCTCACCGTCACATTCTTGGAAAACCAAGAACTTGTTAAACCAGTCTTGGAGTAGAGCACAGGATCACTTTCCTTACCTCTGCTCCATCGTTCCCTCCTTGAGCACCCTAGAGTTCCTAGTTTCTGCTGACCAGTATCAGCTCACTATCTGACCATGGAGGGGGTACCATGGATGGTCATAAAAACCCCAGTGGCTCACTGATGATTTTAGGCAAGGAAATTTGCCAGACCTACAGCAACGTGGCTGACTCTTGATTACACTGTGAAGGGGTTTGACTCATAACCATAATATCAAAACACTGCCAGCAGTTTGAGAAGGTAACACCTTACCACCATCTTGGGCAGCAAGAGGTAGCTAACAAATACTGACTTCACCAGTGACAACAATATCCCGAGAGTGGAACTTTAAAAATAAAACCTTGGGAATGAATTTGGAACTTTGCTTCTGCATTAATCTTCATTGTTATCTTGTCCATGAGCTGACTGAGCAAGTTATGCCACAGACCATGTGAAGCTCTTTGGCTACTTTCACTTAAATTGTAAATTTAAAACCCAGAGTTCCCTCCTTGATGACTTCCTGTCAACGGTTTTTGATTCTCATTCGAGTGCAGCAAAAGGTGAAGTTGTTAACTGATGATCTGTGGTGAACATCTTCCGACAGCAATGTAGCAAGAATCATAGGCCACAGGGTTCCCTCTGATCTATCAGGGGCTGTATGAAAGCTTCCCTGGCAATGCTGGTTACATTTTGAGAGAAATGGATATTTGATTGATATTGATAGTTGAGAAGATCAAACTAGTATAACTTTCAGTTCAGCTGGTTTCTAAGAAGATCCTGTCTCAAGCCTGTCCTAGCCTCCCTACGCCTATTTTTTTTTTAGTGGCTGCTAAATTTCCTCCTTCCTCACCCTTTTCTCTCCGGTTCACTGCCCATTCTAATGATCTGTGCAGTGTTGTAGAAAATTTAATTAGCTGATCAACTGATGAGAAGAGATTGTTGCATTGATCCTACCTTGACTCAACTTGCAATCACCCTGCCCCCAAAAATGCCCTCTCCATTGCTCCAACCCAGCAGTAGCCACATAGTGCACAGGGTTTGGATGGATGAGGGATAGTGATGTTGGGAGATGTGGGGTTTGTGGAAGACAGGATTGTGCCTGCATGGCTGTGTTGGGAACTCTGCTTTGTGGGTGTGCAGTTAACTATAAAGTGTAGTCTGTGGTTAGAACCAGCCTTCATCTAAGCAAAGAGCACACCCGAACTAATCCTTTTATGGTATTTCATTCTGCTGTTTGTAAGACAGGAAGTTGTGACTCAGTTCCTAAATCAGCTTCTGCTGTGAGGTTCTTACCTTGTTCTGCAGAGTCACCACCCACTCCAGTTCACAATGTATGATCAAAAAGTATCAATGTTCTACTTTAGTAATTTTATCTTCTGAACTTTTGAATTTTATCAGGATGAGAGAGATTCGATCTCTCAAAATAGGTTTAATGCATTTCCCAGGTACAGGTCAGGTTAGGTACACAGTAAAGCATCTCCTGTTTCAAACTGAAACTAAAATGCACTCAACTGTTCCCCAGGACAGGGACAGCACAGGGTTAGATACAGAGTAAAGCTCTCTACACTGTCCCCCATCAAACACTCCCAGGATAGGGGCAGCACAGGGTAAAATGCGCTCTGCACAGTTTTTTTAAAGTATTATTTTGTGGTATGTGAACATAGCTGGCTAACTCAGCATTTTTTGCCTATTTTGAATTTCAGTTCAGAATTTTGACCCAGCAACCCTGAAGGATAGGGGTAGATCTCCAAGTCAGGGTGGTAAGTGCCTTGGAGAGGAATTTGCAGGAGGTGGTGTTCACATGAATCTGCTGCTCCTGTCCTTCTAGATGAAAATGGTATTGGGCATGGAGTCATAGAGTGATTGAGATATACAGCATAGAAACAGTTCCTTCGATCCAACTCCTCCATGCCAACCAGATATCCTAAATAAATGTGCAGAATATCTGAACAAGATGGACGGGCACTATTTCATTCGGATAATTGATTATTCAATGAATTGATTCAATGCCCTTCCTCTGGGGCTCAGAGTCCGCTCCCTATTCAGGAGACCAGGCAGCAGCAGCACAGCACACGAGCCCCCACACTCCCACCCCCATCCAACACGACCCTCATGGCTGCCTCCCAACCCTGTCCAACACTGCCCCCCACCCGACCCTGCCCTAACCCCCAACACCATCCAACACTGCCCCCTTCACCCCCCCATCCCCTGTCCAACACTGCCCCCCTTTACCCCCCCCCACGCCATCCAACGCTGCCCCTTTCCCCCTCAATGCCGTCCAACACAGCCCCCTCCCCCCATGCCGTCCAACACTGCCCCCCCCCCCCCCCCCCAACGCCATCCAACACTGTTTTCCTCCCCCCCCAACGCCATCCAGCACTGGCCCCTTCTTTCCTCCCTCTCCCAGAGAGAGGGGAGGATGAGTCTCCAAATACCACATGCACGCGTACACACACAGTCTCGCACAACCTTTTGACAGGTTCACCTTTATCCTGCACAGGACAATATTGGAGAGATTATCTGGGGAAGGGGGATTTGGGATACATGCCTGTGTAAAAATCCAGGGAAAATGTAGGGGGGTGGGGGTGGAGGAGCAGGAGATCAGTCTTTTGGAGATGGTGCCTGGGCTCCAATCAGCCCAGGGCAGTTCTCGGCAGCATTTCAGTAAGCAAAGTTGACTTTTAATCACTGTAAACAAAGACACAATCAGTGTTGGGAGCACGTCTTTGATGTAATGTTTCCATCGGGATCTCGGCCTCCTCCCGATAATCGAGGTTCTTCAGTAGTCTCAATTACCGGCATTTGGGCTATATCTCTATAAACACTTCCTTTTCATATACCCATTCAATGCTGTAATTGTACCAGCCTCTGCTGCTTCCTGTGGCAGCTCTTTCCATACATGCACCACACTCTGCATGAAAAAGTTGTTCCTTAGATCCCTTTTAACTCTTCCCCTCTTACCTTAAACCTATGCCCTCTAGTTTTGGACCCCCCAACTCTGATAGAAGACCTTGTCTTGGCAGATGTAAGTGCAACACATCTTGTAAATGGTGTCCACTGCTGCTGTGTTTGTAGCTGATGAAAGAAACAAATGCTGAAGGTGTGGCTGGGATACCAGGCAAGTATTCCATCACACTCCTGACCTGTGCCTTGTAGATGATGGGCAGGATTTGAGGAGCTAGGTAGTTGCTTACTGTCCTCTGCACTTGTAACCTGAGTATTTATATTAAGTTCAGTTCCATTCATTGTCAGTAGTAATCCCAGGAAGTTGAAACAGCAGATTCAGTGATAAAGCCAAGGGAGGATGATTTGATCCTTTTCTGTAGGAAATGATAATTACTTGGCATTAATATTGCTTGCCATTTGTCACTGAAACCTGGATGCTTTTCTGCATTCTTCACTGAACCAAGGTTAGAGAGAGTTAGGTGGACATTAGGTTACTATTTATGGGGGTTGGTCTCATTTCTGCAGATAGACCGTGGAGGCCTCATGGATGTGATACCCAGTTTTGAGTTCCTGGATCTATTTGAAACTTGGCCCATTTAGCTTTGTGCTACATAGCATGACAGGGCCTTATCTCCACAATGATTGTTGAATGAAAACTCTCACCAGTAATGCCGTGGGCTGATCTATCTGAAGCCAGTAGATAGGGGAGGATGGAGTCGGGTAGTTTTCTCTTGTTGCTCCTTAACAATTTCCAAGGACAGATTCAGCACAGGCTCGATACAGCGGGGATACACTGTACTCCCTGTACAGTGTCCCTAACAAGTATTTGTGGGGTGCTTACAATGTAGTTTGAAGTAAAGATCTCTCTAATCTTTACAAATCCTCAGGATTGAAAGGAACTTAATTAGTGGTAAAATGGATGTGTTGAAAGATTTTAGCATTTTAGTTTGAGTACTGGGCTGAATAACAATTTGCCAGACTCTCCTATTAAATTAGGGAGCTTAATGAAGAAACTTGCCTCTCTCGCATATTAACTGTCTGCTGTGGTCTGTCTTTGCAGTTACTGAAGAGAGTTTATGGCTCTTACCTTGTGGCTCCTGAGGATGGTAAAGTATTTCTAACTGTTCTCTGTTGTATGAAATGAATGACTTGTCTGCACAGACTGGGATTTATTGATGTCAGCCATTGAATCTGAAATATGAGCGGTCAAATTGACCAGGCTTCCAATTCCCACTCACTAGCTGTTTATAACTGTTATAGTTCGACATGACTGAGTGAAGTCAGGATTAGGCTGATTTGGAATTGAGCTCTAATTATCTGTCACTGTCCCACCTCGTCTCCACCTACACTGCAGGCTCCTGTGTGAGGTGATAAATAGTCACTTTTGTTTGATTGTGAGGAGAGTGGGGGATAATCAGTGAGGAGTGTAAATGTATGGGGAAAAGCTGCTGACCCTCTGACTGTAAATTGTCCTGAGTGAATTCAAATTCTCATTGTCACAGTGCAATTTGAGCTGGCATTGTATATGATGGTGCAGTCATTGCACTATTACACTGTTGTGTTTGGGTAGGTGTTTCCTAACCTGAAAATGTCAAATAAGTAGATTGTCCAAAGCTGTGTGCTTAGCTGCTGCTGTTTTGTATCCTGTTTGTGCAGTGGGTGTGGGGCTGGTTTAATCACTGCTATGGAATAAAGAATAGTTTTCAATGACAATTATTCCAGGTATTGATACATCTCATTTTACATTGGGCACTTGTCATTCTGAGAACATCTGCTTGCTGGGAGTAAAGGCAAAACAAAACTGCTTCCCCATTTCTCCACATCCTCTTTGATCGGCCTGAGGCTGGTTATTCAATTGTAGATGCTTAGTCCAGCATTATGAAACTCTCTTCCATTTGCTGTATGAGGTACTGATCTCTCTGACTCCCTGATACACAGGGCTGTGGTAAGCCATACGCTGGAGTCCATGGGTGTCACTGCTCCGATCCGGTTAGTATTGTATGTCTAAATCCCCTCAGAACCAAATTAAATCACCCAAACGCAACCCAATGTAGTTGGAAGCTGGGTGGGATGATCACTCGGTGGTTTGTTCTGGATTAGGCCACAATCAGATTGCAGCAGGAGGGACACAATCGAGGAACTTTGCCCAGCAGGGTCACATGATTACATAGCATCGTCCGAGCACCCCATGGTTGTTAACAAGTGTTTGTAAGAGCTGCTGGACTCGATGTATGAGTTTGTGTGACGTGCTGCAATTTGCATAACTTCAAAAGCATTTCTTCTGTTTCTCAATTGTTGGTTGGATCTTGATTCATTTGCATATTCCCATGTCAATATGAGCTTGTTGCACCAAAAGTCAAATATCAGACACTGTGGCACAATTGCCGGGGGGTGGGGTTGGGTTTTTGGTTGGGACAGCGGGTCAGCGAGAGGGACACAAGTGTGACAGAGGGGGCAGTGGGGTCCCGCTGTCACAGGAGCAAGGCGAAGAGGGAACTCTCATGCCAAGACTAATAGAAAAAGTAGAGACTTACTTTGGAAACTGAAGGATCTGAAATGATGGAGTCACATGGGGAAACTGGGTCTAGAAATTACTACTAAGACCAGAAAGAAAGGTCAAATAAAGCAGGATAGATGGGAGAAGCTAATACCACATTTGCTTAGTTGGACCTCACATAGAGTCCTGCAAACTGTTCTGGTGTCTCTGTAATATAAAAGAGGCACTGACGAAAGTCCAAAGAATAACTTACAGCAATGATACCAAATAGATATCATGGGAGGATGGGCCTCTTTAGCTCATGCAGAGGATGATGAGAATGTGCAGATCACTATCAGAGTGGTTCAGATGAATGGAGAAGTTACATTTAAGGGGAAATTGGAAAGGAGCACGTGGGATAGAGGAATAGGGCTCAGTGAGGAAGTGGGAGGGGACTGTAGCATAAATACTGGCATGACCCTGTTGGATTATTTCAGCATCTGACCCAGTGCTGCAGAGTGGAATGATCTTAGCTCTTGAATTTGGGCCATACTGAGGATTGCCTTTGTCTTTTTCAGGGTACAATGTATCTCTGCTGTTTGATCTGGAAAATATTCCAGCCAACAAAGATGAATTGGTGCACCAGGCTGGCATGCTGAAAAGAAATTGCTTCGCCTCTGTTTTTGAGAAGTACTTTAACTTTCAGGTGGAAGGCAAGGAAGGAGAGAAACGAGCGTTGATCCATTACCGTGATGACGAGACTATGTGAGTGTCCAGCAATGGCGACCAGATGTGGTCTCTGCTTTCAGCAAGATTCATTTTAGTGTCTGCCTGTAGGCCACTGGAAACTTTGTTAACCTCCCTTGCTTCAAGCTCTTCCCACCTTCTGTAAATTTCTCATTGTAAACTCTATTGGGTTTGCAGATCGAGCACAAGAAGTCTTTCTGCTAGTGACCTAATGTAGTGACTTTGGAATCCAATCTAGGGGTGGGGGGGAGAGAAAAGCTGCTTGCTATTCACCTTGTCCATACCCCTCATGATTTTATAGACCTCCATCAAGTCCCCCTTTACCTCCATCTTTCTAATGAAATTAATCCTAACTTGCTCAACCTCTCTTCGTAGCTGGCAGTCTCCTCTTCAGGCAGCATCCTGGTGAACCTCCTCTGCGCCATCTCCAAAGCATCCACATCCTTTTGGTAATGTGGCGACCAGAACTGTACACCATATTCTAAATGTAGCCAAATCAAAGTCCTATACCACTGTAGCATGACCTGCCAACTCTTGTACTCTACCCGGTCTGATAAAGGAAAGCAAGCCATATGCTGCCTTGACCACACTGTTCCCTGAAGGTGGCAACGCAGGTCAATAATGGACCTGAGCACCCAGACCCCTCTGTACCATCAATTCTGCACAGGTCTTTTCCATTTACTGTATAGTTCACTCTTGAATTGGATCTTCCAAAATGCATTTGTATCTGCCCAGATTGAACTCCATCTGCCATTCCTCTGACCAACTCTCCAGTCTATCTATATTCTGCTGTATTCTCTGACAGTCCCCTTCACTATCTGCTACTCCACCAATCTTAGTGTCATCTGCAAACTTGCTAAGCAGGCCACATATACCTTCCTCCCGATCATTTGTGTATCACAAGCGGCAGTGGTCCCAGCATAGATCCCTATGGAACACCACTGGTCACAGTTCTCCATTTTGATAAAACTTACTTTCACTACTACTGTCTCCTGTTGCCCAGCCAGTTTTCTATCCATCTAGCGAGTACACCCTGGACTCCATGTGACTTCACTTTCTCTATCAGCCTACCATGGGAACCTTATCAAATGCTTTACTGAAGTTTGTGTATATGACATCTACAGTCCTTCCCTCATCAATCAACTTTGTCACATCCTCAAAGACTTCTATGAACTTGGTAAGACATGACATTCCCTGCACAAAACCATGCTGCCTACCACTGATAAGTCCATTTTCTTCCAAATGAGAATAGATACTGTTCCTCAGTATCTTCTCCAGCAGATTCCCCACGACTGACGTCTGGCTCTCCTGTCTATAATTATCCCTGCTACCCTCCTTAAACAAGGGGACAACATTAGCAATTCTCCAGTCCTCCAGGACCTCACCCGTGTTCAAAAATGCTACAAAGATATTTGTTCAGGCCCCAGCTATTTCCTCTCTTGCTTCCTTCAACCTGGGATAGATCCCCTCCGGACCTGGGGACTTGTCCAACTTAATGCCTTTTAGAATACCCAACACTTCCTCCCTCCTTATGCTGACTACCATGATGACGAGACTACGTGAGTGTCCAGCAATGGCGAGCAGATGTGGTCTCTGCTTTCAGCAAGATTCATTTTAGTGTCTGCCTGTCGGCCACTGGAAACTTTGTTAACCTCTATCCCTAACCTCCACATCTGTCATGTCCCTCTCCTCAGTAAATACCGATGCAAAGTACTCATTAAGAATCTCGCCCATTTTTCTCTGATTCCACGCATAACTTTTCTCCTTTGTCCTTGAGTGGGCCAACCCTCTTTCTCATTACCCTCTTGTTTCTTATATCTGAATAAAAGGCTTTTGGATTTTCCTTAACCCTGTTTGCTAAAGATATCTCATGATCCCTTTTAGACCTCCTAATTCCTCATTTGAGGTTGGTCTTACATTCCTGATATTCTTCCAAAGCTTTGTCTTCAGTCACCTTGACCTTACGTACGCATCCTTTTTCCTCTTAGCTAGTCTCTCAATTTCACCTGTCATCCATGGTTCCCTAACCTTGCCATTTCTATCCCTCATTTTCACAGGAACATTCCTGAACGATAATCAACCTCTTTAAAAGCCTCCCACATGTCGAATGTGGATTTGCCTTCAAAGAGCTGCTCCCAATCTACATTCCTCAGCTCCTGCCGAATTTTGCTATAGTTGGCCTTCCCCCAATTTAGCACTCTTCCTTTAGGACCTCTCTTGTCTTTGTCCATGAGTATTCTAAACTTATGGAATTGTGATCATTATTCCCAAAGTAATCCCCTACTGAAACATCAGCCACCTCATTTCCCAGCACCAGGTCCAGTATGGCCCCTTCCAGAGTTGGATTAGTTGCCTACTATTCCATAAAACCCTCCTGGATACTGCTTACAAATTCTGCTCTATTTAGACCTCTAACACTGCCACCCAGTCAATGTTAGGAAAATTAAAAACTCCCATCATCACCACCCTGTTGCTCCTGTATCTTTCCATAATCTCTTTACATGTGTATAGAAACAAACCCTTCAGTCCAACTAGTCCATGCCGACCAGATATCCCAACATAATCTAGTCTCATTTTCCAGCACTTGGCCCATATTCCTCTAAACCCTTCCTATTCATATACCCATCCAGATGCATGTTAAATGTTGCAATTGTACCAGCCTCCAGCACATCCTCTGGCAGCTCATTCCATACACGCACCACCTTCTGTGTGAAAAAGTTGCCCCTTCGATCCCTTTTATATCTATCCTCTCTCTCCCTAAACCTATGTCCTCTAGTTCTGGACTCTCCCACCCCAGGGAAAAGACCTTGTCTGTTTATCCTATCCATGCCCTTCAGATTTTATAAACCTCTGAGGTCACCCCTCAGCCTTCGACCCAGCATATTCAACCTCTCCCTATAGCTCAAATCCTCCAATCTTGGGAACATCCATGTAAATCTTTTCTGAACCCTTTCAAGTTTTGCGACATCCTTCCGAAAGGATGGAGACTAAAATTGCATGCAGTATTCCAAAAGTGGCCTAACCAGTGTCCTGTACAGCCACAGCATGACCTCCCAACTCCTATTCTTTGCTCTGACCAATAATGGACAGCATACCAAACGCCGCCTTCACTATCCTATCTACCTGCAACTCCACTTTCAAGGAGCTATGAACCTGCACTCCATGGTCTTTGTTCAGCAACACTCCCCCAGGTCCTTACCATTATGTATATAAGCCCTGCTCTGATATGCTTTCCCAAAGTGCAGCACCTCGCATTTATGGGTGGCATGGTGGCACACTGGTTAGCACTGCTGCCTCACGGCGCCAGAGACCCGGGTTCAATTCCTGCCTCAGGCGACTGTGTGGAGTTTGCACATTCTCCCCGTGTCTGCGTGGGTTTCCTCCGGGTGCACCGGTTTCCTCCCACAGTCCAAAAATGTGCAGATTAGGTGAATTGGCCATGCTAAAATTGCCTGTAGTGTTAGGTGAACGGGTAAATGTAGGGGAATGGGTCTGGCTGGGTTGCGCTTCGGCAGATTGGTGTGGACTTGTTAGGCCGAAGGGCCTGTTTCCACACTAAATAATCTAATATCTCAATCTAATCTAATTTAATATCTAAATTAAACTCCATCTGCTACTCCTCAGCCCATTGACCCATCTGATCAAGATCCTGTTGTAATCTGAGGTAACCTCCTTTGCTGTCCACTACAGTTTGAATTTTGGTGTCATCTGCAAATTTACTAACTATACCTCCTATGTTCATATTCATATTCAAATCATTTATGTAAATGACAAAAAGTTGAGGACCCAGCACCGATCCTTGTGGCACTCCACCAGTCACAGGTCTCCAGTCTGAAAAACAACCCTCCACTACCACCCTCTGTCTTCCACCAGTTCTGTATCCAAATGGCTAGTTCTCAGTGTTCCATGAGATCTAACCATTCTCCCATGGGGAGCTTTGTCGAACACCTTACTGAAATCCATATAAATCACACCCACCGCTCTGCTCTCGTCAATCCTCTGTTACTTTTTCAAAAAAACTCAATCAAGTTTGTGAGACATGATTTCCTATGCATAAAGCCATGTTGACTATCCCTAATTAGTCCTTGCCTTTCCAAATATGTGTAAATCCTGTCCCTCAGGATTTCCTCCAACAACTTGCCCACCACCGAGGTCAGGCTCACTGGTCTATAGTTCCCTGGCTTGTCCTTACCACCCTTCTTAAACAGTGGCACCACGTTAGCCAACCTCCAGTCTTCCGCACCTCACCTGTGACTATCGATGATACAAATATCTCCGCAAGGGGCCCAGCCATCACTTCCCTAGCTTCCCACAGAGTTCTCGGGTACACGTGATCAGGTCCGGGGGATTTATCTACCTTTATGCATTTCAAGTACTTCTGTCTCAAGCTCGCTGTTGGGAGGCCTGTAGTACAGCCCCAACATTGTTACCGCACCCCTCCTATTCCTGAGCTCTACCCATATTGCCTCACTGCTAGAGTCCTTCATAGTGCCCTCCTTCAGCACAGCTGTGATATTCTCTGACCAGTAATGCAACTTCTCCACCCCTTTTACCTCCCCCTCTATCCCACCTGAAGCATCAATATCCTGGGCTGTCTAGTTGCCAATCATGCCTTTCCCTCAACCAAGTCTCAGTAATAACAATAACATCTTAACATTTAGAAAATTATGCTTCATTGCAAACTCATGCAAGTTAAGGGTATAGGATTTCTGGCAAATTGGATCAGAGCAGATCCTGGGACGTTTGACCTGCAAGATTATAGGGTCACATGTGATTGTTGTTGGAGAGTTTTCATGGTGGCCCAGTATCTCTCTGGTTCTGTACACAAAGTTATAATATCTCCGACAGTACTCCTTCCCCAGCCAAACCCAGCTGCTCCTCTGTCATGGGACAATGTAATCACTTGGACCGTTCCTCTACCTGGTTGCACTTGTATATATTTCAATTCTGTGGGAAGTTGATCCTGTGATTGAGCTGTGATCCTGCTGACTTCCAGGTACGTGGAGGCGAAAAAGGATCGAGTGACCGTGGTGTTCAGCACAGTATTCAAGGATGACGACGATGTTGTGATTGGGAAGGTCTTCATGCAGGTAGGAGGAGTGGGTCATGACCGTTTGCCCTTGGCCACTGGGCTGTATCCCTGCCCCTCACTGCATGCTCTGTTCCTCACAGCATCCTCCCAAAATGACCTAACAATGTTCCCTGCGGATGTGACCAAGGCTCATCAGGGAGGCTTTGTTATGAACTCTCCCTTTGATTCAAGTCTTTGTGATCAAAGTTGCATTTTGTTTACTATGAAATGTTGTCTCTTTTGTCTCCCTTTTATTTGTGTGTTAGCTGACTGTAATTTAAACTCTTCAAACAACTGAGTGTCAGACTGGAAATAGGCCAGTGTCAGGGGCAGTGCACGCAGGTTTTTTCTTTTTTAATCCGGGCCAGGATGGGAGGGTTAATGCTGGTGTCACTTCAGCAGATCCCTCTGTTGTCCCTGTGCTTTATTGATCTGTTGTTGCACATTTACAGGTGGTTACAGCAATGTCGTTGGAACACATTGGGGAAGGAGCATGGATTTGGGGTGGTAGTGGGTGGTGGTGTGAGAGGACCGTACATGTAGAACAGTCTGAGTAGAGTGGGTGTTGTACTGTAGCATGTCAGGACTAAATAACCTTCCGTTAGCTAGGGCTTGTAGTGCCAGGGAAATACTCCAACTCCTGGAGAATGGAGTTTCAATGACTAGTCTCCAACCCTGGTCTGGGTGCCCTGTGTGGTAACCCCCTTGAGTCAGAGGCATGTGTTTTAAATGAACACAATCATTTCAAATCTTGATGGAAAAACACTGTTCAGCTGGTGAAAGATCTTAGGGTAACTACATCTCCCCTTGTGCCAGTCAGTTGAAGAATATAGAGCCCAGGATACAGCCATGTTGTAAGCATTGCTGATATATTTTTTCATTTCTACAATTACCTCAGGAGTTCAAAGAGGGTCGGAGAGCCAGTCACACAGCTCCGCAGGTGTTGTTCAGTCACAGAGAGCCGCCTCTGGAGCTAAAGGATACTGACGCAGCAGTGGGTGACAACATTGGCTACATCACTTTCGGTAAGTTCTCTCCTCACCACCAGTGTATGAATTTATCCTTGGCGTGAACGGAGATTGAGAATCTGCCATGTTCAGCTTGAGAAAGTTCGACCTTGACGTTTTATGCAGCAATTGAAAAACGTTAATCTAAGATTATAAGCAATTATTGAATACAAATGTAATTAAAATGTAGGATTTTTTTAACAATTTCTTTTTCAGGGCTCCCCAGCTTTGGATTTGTCAGGCAGGAATCCCTCAGCAGCAGCAGTCACATCACCCACTGTTAGGTTTCCTTGTGAGCAGAGATATTGGGTCATGTTCCCAGCTGATTAGGGAGCGGGACAGTAACTTTAACCAAGAGTTTAGGAAGGGCCTTCATGGAGTTAATGGAGCATAAAGGATGGTAACCTGAATGAAGGTCTCTCCATATGTTAAACACTTCCAGGACCAGTCCAGCACAGGGTTAAATATAAAGTCATGTTCTGTACACACACTCTATCAAACACTCTCAGGATATGTACACACAGGTGTAGATACAGAGTAAGCCTTGCTCTATGCTTTTCCCAGGGCAGGGACAGCATGGGTTTAGATAGAGTAAAGCTTCCCTCTGCACTGTCTCCATCAAACCTTTGTAAGACAGGTGTATTGCACAGGATGAGATACAGAATAAATGCCGCCCTACATTGTTCCCATCAAACTTTCCCAGGTCAGTGACAGCACAGACTTAGAGTAAAACTCCCATTACACTGTTCCCATCAAATAAATCGAGGACAGGTAAAGCCCTGCTAGTTAACGTGTCGAAGTGTTACAGTTTGATCTGTTGAATTGCTCGTGTTCTCAGTTAGCCGTTCCATCTAACGTTAAAACTTACTAATGGACTTGAGCAGAATGGCACAGGCCCTTTACCACCTCTTCCACTTTTGAAATGAGCCATGTAGAGCCCTTGGTATTTAGTGCCTCCTGATGGAGCTACATGTCGGAGTGTCCCTGCTGCCATGTTTCTGATGCCGCCCTCTCTATCCATCCCAAATCTCTATCCAGCTTGTTCCCTATCATGGGACTTTACAAATGTTAAATGTGAGATCATAAGATACAGGCAAAGTCTCTCATTCAATGAGATCACGTCCAATCTGGAAATCCTCAACTCCACTTAGCTGTTTTATTCCCATAACCCTTAATTACTTTCTGTTTAAAAATCCATCTATCTCAGCCTTTAATATATTTAGTAATCCAGCCTCAACATCCCTCCCATAAGAGGAAGTAACTGTTTTGTATCTACCCCATCAAGTCCCCTAAGAATCTTGTAAGCTTCCATAAGATTGCCTTTTAAATTCTATATTCCAATAGGTACAAGCCCAGCCTAATCAACCTCTCATGACACAATCCCTCTGTATCTGGTATCAGCTATGTGAATTTTCTCTGGACTGCCTCCAATGCCAACCTTTCCTTGGATTTTAGCGACTGCTGGACATGCACATGGATAGCAGTGAATTGAGGGCTGCGTGGGTTAAATTATTATATTTTACATTAGGATTAAACCTCGGCACAACATCATGGGCCAAAGGACCTGTTCTGTGCTGTACTTTTTCTATGTTCTGTGTTCTAACCCTAATAAGTGTGAGGTGATGTACTTTGGAAGAAGAAGAAGCACGATGAAGAGGTATTTAAAGAATGGCAGGAAACTGGGTAGCTTAGAGAACTGTGTAAAACTCTTCACAGTATTCCAGCTATAGTCTGTCTAGTACCACACAATGTCTAAGGAAAACCTCCCAACTTTTACGCTTTATCCTCTTTGAAACAAGTAGGTGTTGGACCACATTTTCTGTTCCTTCATGTTTACTTCTCATGAATTGAGAATGTTAAAATAGAAGTTGTATGTACAACTTGCAAAGTATTACTGTTCTAACCTGATGTAGTAAAGTTTATTATCATTTTTTCAAATCTGTTAAATCTTGTGATTTTATTCTCTGTACGAAACTAGAATCTCACACTTGCTCACTTCTTTAAAGGAGCAAATGCCCACTTGGAAAGACCCGGGTTAATTAGGGATAGTCAGCATGGCTTTCAGAGGGAGGTCATGTCTAACATAGTTATACAATTTGTTAGAATTTTTTTTAAATGTGATCAAATGTGTAGATGAGGGAAGTTCAGTTGATGTAGTTTATATGGATTTTAGCAAAACGTCTGGCAAGGTCCCATGTAGGAGACTGATTGATTGCGAATGTTAAAGAATATAGATTTGAGGGAAACTTGATGAGATGGATCAGGAAGTGGCTTAATAGGACACAAGGCTGTTTGAGTGACTGGAGGCTGGTGTCCAGTAGTGTACCATAAGGATCAGTACTGGGACCTTTTTATTGTTATGTACATAAATGATTTGGATGGAAATGTGGGGAGAATGTTAAACAACTTTGCAGATTAGTATCATTTATAGCAAGGAAGATGGTTACAGGAAGATATAGATTGTTCAGATGGTCAAACCATTGGCAAATAGTATACAAGATAATGAGTGGAATGGATAGAGTCAATAGCCAGAGACTTTTCCCCAGGACAGTACTGACTGGTACGAGGGGTCATAGTTTAAAGATATTAGGAAGGTATAAAGGAGACATCAGAGGTAGGTTCTTTATGCAGAGAGTTGTGAATGCATGGAATGCGTTTCCAGTGGTGGTGGTGGAAGCAGCGTCATTGGGGGCATTTTAGCGACTGCTGGACATTCACATGGATAGCAGTGAATTGAGGGCTGCGTAGGTTAAGTTATTATATTTTACATTAGGATTAAACCTCGGCACAACATCATGGGCCAAAGGACCTGTTCTGTGCTGTACATTTTCTATGTTCTGTGTTCTAACCCTAATAAGTGTGAGGTGATGTACTTTGGAAGAAGAAGCAGCACGATGAAGAGGTATTTAATGAATGGCAGGAAACTGGGTAGCTTAGAGAAACAGAGGGGTCTTGGGGTAATTATTCACAAATCCCTGAAGTTAGCAGAGCATGTGAATGCGATAGTTAAGGCATGTGGGACAATTGCTTTCATCAGTCATGGCAAGGAGTTAATGTTGGAATTGTACAGCGTGTTGGTTAGGCCACAGCTGGAGTACTGTGTGTAGTTCTAGACACGACTGGATGGATGTGATAGCACTAGAGGGAGTACTGAGGAGGTTCATCAGGATGTTGCCTGGGATGGACAAATGGAGCTATAAGAAGAGACAAGATCAGCTTGGGTTGTTTTCTTTAGAGCTGAAAATGTGTTGCTGGAAAAGCACAGCAGGTCAGGCAGCATCCAAGGAGCAGGCGAATCAACGTTTTGGGCATGAGCCCTTCTTTAGAGCAGAGAAGACTGAGGGGGACATGATTTGAGGTGCATAAGATTGAGGAGTGTGGACAGGGTGAATAGAGAGTAGCTGTTCCCCTTGGCTGAGGGGTCAATCCTGAGAAGACACAGTTTTATGGTAAGGACCATGAGATTCAGAGAGGATTTGGAAAAACCATATTCACTCAGCAAGTGGTGGGAATCTGGAATGGACTGTCTGGGAAGGTAATGGAGGCTATAAACCTTACAAACTTTAAAAAAAATTTGGATGAGTACTTGAACTATCACGACATTCAAGGATATGTGATAAGTGCAGGAGATTGGGATTAATCCACTTTTGTGGTAGTTATTGTCAGTGCAGACTCAATGGGCTGAAGGGCCTTTTCTGTGCTGTGTGAACTTGTGAATCTATCTGTTATTAGTCGCTAGCCTGGTACATGTCAGAAATCCCATAATTGCTTTATGCAATTTCTCGAGCTTTGTAATGCTGCTCCCTTTTGGGAATCTGGGCTATCTCAGTTAAAGTGTGTGGTGGAGAGGACTACGACTGGGAGTTGTGCTCTGTGTTGTCTCCATTCTGCTGACCAGTTTTATTTCTATTTGCCAGTGCTGTTCCCTCGACACACCAGTCCGAACACTCGTGACAATACCATCAACCTGATCCACACCTTCAGGGATTATCTGCACTACCACATCAAGTGTTCCAAGGTGAGGAGACAAATAGAGCATCAGTATCCAGTGTTTCAACAGTGGGAATAAACAGTCTGTACAGATGGAAGAGGAGGTGCTTTGCTTGTATTGATGATCAATTTCAGCTATAACCAGTGCTGCTTCCCTATACAAGACCACTGGGATGCTGTCGGTTGTATGCGGTCAAAGTCGAGCACTGGGGCTAACTGGATTACGTTTTTTTTACAGAACTGTTATAATAAAATACTACAGTGCTAGAGATCTGAAATAAAAACAAAAGTATTGGAGAAACTCAGCAGATCAAGCAGCATCTGCGGAGAGAAGAGCAAAGTTAATGTTTTGAGTCCAGTGTAATTGTATTGTTTCTCCAGTAATTTCTGCTTTTGAGGCTGTGGTCTCTTGTGCTAAGATTCTATAAAATGCTCTGACCATGTTTTTTTGTATTTTGGGGAAGTGGTTCTTCAGTGTTAAATTATACTGTTAAGATCAAGGCTGAAGGGGTAATCTGACATGAGTCACTTTTTATATTAAAAAAAAATCCTGGCCATTAGGACTATTCCTCAAGGCAAAACGTTAAAGCATAGAATGTTTTGAAGTGATTAACTGTGCAAGAGTAAGCCACTAATCTCACTGTTGTTTCTGGGGTCTTGGCGGTCATTATAATATTGACATGTTCTTCCAATCACTCTGGGTTTCACCCAGAGCTGAACAAGATGGTTCCCTGTTTCCCCAGAGTGCACTCCGTCCATCCCCTGTTCAAACAGGCCCAGTTGTTGTCTACACTAGACAAGCAGTTCTTCCTTCTTGGAAAGCCTTGATTTTGAAAAAATAACTTCAGTGCCCACATTAACCTTTCAATAATTTTTTTTCCAACAAGAAATCAACCAGGGATTTCCACAAAACTTGAAATAAGTTGATTCACCTCCAATCCTGAAGTATGAAGCATTGATATAAGTGTGCTGGTGCCACACCAAGTGATTACTCTCAGCATGCTGACCTGAATGATGAACCTAAACCAGTTGCAAGACACTGAAGCTCAGTATTGTTATCTGCCACCTTGTCTTGTTTAGGAAGAGTATATTGACAACTGTCCCTTTCATCAGTCACGAGTTCAGAAAGAGCTTTTATCTGACGTTTATCTCGACTGTGACTCGTTCTGGTCCCAGCAGATAGTAATGTTGGACAAGCCAAATTCCATAAGGAGACGAGGCTTTACATTGCCCATGCCTAGTTTTCCTGGTGAAGGTGGTGGTCAGCTGCTTTTTGAACCATGATATAGTCCGCATGCTGTAAATAGATCCACAATGCTGTTGGGAAGGGAATTCCAAGATTTTGACCCAACAACAGTGAAAAAACAGTGATGTATTTCCAAATCAGGGTAGTGATGATTTGGAGGGGAACTTGCAGGACATGCATCTGCTGCCCTTGTTCTCCAAGATGAAAGTGATCATTGGTTTATTAGGAACTGATGGTGTGACTGTCAGACTGTGGCTCAACTAGGCTGAGAGCCAGCTTTCCCAGTTATAAAGCTAGCCCCCAGATGTTGGTAGGAAGGATTTGGCAGCATCAACAGAGCTGAATTTGTGATCATTGTTTTTGGTGTCTAGGTCATTGTGTGGTGGCCTGCCCAGTCTCAGTCCTATTTTGAGACTTTGATTTAGCAGTTTGATGCAACTGACCAGCCCAAAGAAAGTTGGGAGGTCTTGGCAAAATGATCTGTGGGTTACTAACCCAGTGATAATATGAAGGTTTATACTCCATCACAACAGATGGTGGAAGTTGAATTCAATAAAAATCTGGAATTGAAAGTAAGGATAGCAGTTTTCCTTTCGCAAGGGCATTGATTGACAATGGCTTCATGGTCAATTCCAGATTTTCATTGAATTTAACATCCATTATCTGCTGTAGAGGGATTTGAACCTTAGTCCTTGAGTTACTAGCCCAGCGATAACATCGCTATGCCAACACCTGCCAACTTTCTTTGTCACATCTGCAGGCTGCTCCACCTCTCCCTCCCAAAAATAGCCTGCAATGGACAATCCTACAGGGGATCCATTACTCTTCTAAAACCTGGTGAATAGTCTATATTCCTGAGGTTCTGCATTGGACTGGTTTGAGGGGGAATCTCTTGTGTCTTTCTATTGTTCGCAGGCTTATATCCACACTCGTATGAGGGCCAAGACCTCTGACTTCCTGAAAGTGCTGAACCGTGCGCGGCCAGAAACTGAGAAGAAGGAGATGAAGACAATGTCGTGAGTACCAGGCAGGAGGGTGGGGCTGAGTAATTATTGCTTATCATCTGTCTGGTTCACTGGGTCAGGGAAAATGAGCATGAAGCAGTGCACTGTCCCTGAGCTGCTTGTCTCTGCTGTTGGAGCAAACCACGCTGCTATAAGGATCGCACTGCTGTCAAGTGAGGTCCAAACAGATCTCGTATGTAGAAAGCAGCAGAGCCTGCAGGGAGGGTGGGGGAGAGGAGCAATGTCCTGTGGAAGAGTTATCTGAAGGGCAGGCCTTTGTGCAGGAGCAGCATCAACCGAACTGTACTACTACAGTTTTGTGCTTCAAATGGCATATTGATGTCTCACATTTACTTTCGAGTGGAAAAAATGTGTGTTTTGCAAATAGCATTGAATAACTTTCCTATGATTAATAATTGGATTTATGATATGCCACTGTAACCTGAGAAAGAATTCAGAACATTCAGAACCCTGTGGTGAATTTCTTCTACTTTTTAATTCAATGGGAATTATTGGAATTTGTCCCCTTTTGAAGGGGAGGGGGTTGGAATTAAGCCGCTTAATTGCTGGTACAGAAACAGGAATGCAGCCACAGGGCAAGAGCTGGGAAAATTCGATCTTTCATTTCTGGACCTACTCAGTTGGAGTCAGTTAATCCAAGCACTAGAGACTGTCTGAGAGTTACTAGGGTGAAGGAGGAATGGGGTAATAAATCTCCAAAGGTCCCTGAATCTTGTTTCTGTTCAGTAGCCATTCCCCGCTAGAAATGTTTGAAGATGAAAAACAGCTTTGAACATAACTGAAATAAAAGTAATGCTGGAGAAACTTAGCATCTGTCAAGAAACAGAAAAACCAGGTTAATGGTTTAGAGTCCAACATGACTCTTCTGTAGAAGAGTGATCTGTAGTAGGTTTCCAAAGTGAATCTTATAGAATAAGATATTATTTCAGTCCTGCCCCACATGACCCAGCAGAATGCAGGGAATCAGTGCAATGGGAGCAGGCAGGAAGCCTGTGTGAGAGGCTCGCTGCCCATTGCCTTCAGTCAGTGGCAAAAGACTTCACTAAGAACTCGATCAAGTTATGATTGTACCTGATGTGCTGAAAGACAGGATCCTAACAGCTCAGTCTATCTGCTATGGCTTTGCTGAGTTGGCCAGAGGGGTAATATGACTCGACCAGTTTCCTTGTCTGCTGTATGTTCCTTGCTGTCCCTCCTGTTGCTACATTTTAGAATTTTCCATCTGCTTTGCATCCCATACATTTGTGCCTGAAAACTTTTATAATGAAAGATTATTTTTGTGTATAATTTGAATTCTGTTTTGCATACCCCACTCTGTTAAAATGAATTGTCGTCTGCCTCTGCTTGGTATCTGCATTGCCTTTTAAAATGCTTTACACCTTTTCACACTTTAACTATCCAGTGAACTTCCATGTTATATTTTAGCAAATTAAAACCAATAACCAGGCAATTTACAGTAAAAGCAAGTATGCTGAGATATTTGATTTCTCCTCACTGTCGAACCTGACCCCACTCTTCCTGTACCCGTGTTTGACAGCGAGACCTGTCCCCACCAGTACATGTAACAGTGACAGATCTAACCCCAATACTGTACCCCAGTGTTACAGTGACAGACCTGTTCCCTTCACTACCATACTGTACTCCCATTATTAGTGACAGATCTAACCCCAACATTGTACCCCAGTGTTATACAGCGACAGACCTGTCCCCATCACTACCATACTGTGCCCCAGTGTTACACCGTGAAGGATCTGACCCCACTAGTACTGTACTGCACCCTGGTGCAACACTGTGACAGACCTGTCCCCACCAGTATTCTACCTCTGGGTGAAACGGGCCATTACTGGATCTACCTATATTGTCAGTGACAGTCAGCATATGTACGCTTTGCATGTAGCTCTGCCTGTTGCATGTTGCTTTGTGTTATTGTGCTTTTTTGTATTTCTCCCTTCCTTCAGGTATTTCCATGGCAGACTCTACTCTGGCTTTATGCGGCAGAGTGCTTTTGGGGATAGTCCAGTAGCTACAGTGCCTAGAGAGTGGACAGACAGTGCAGTGCAATCCAGGACTGTCAGGTCTTCTGATAGATATACGCGTGAGTGATACAGGGAGGGCAACTGACCACGTTACTCAAGTGGAGGCATCCAATTTGCAATATGCTCACATAGTTTCACCACAAGCTGACTTCACCCAGTCTCATGGAAATTAGTAGTTAAAGTAAAGCACCCCGCCTATACAGAACCAGAGATCACAGCCCTGTTTAATGCTTCAAGGTCTTCAGTCCAGGTTCAATCCTTGCTTTCTGCTGAATCTTGCAGCAGTTGTGCTATCGTATAGTTTTCATTGATGAAGAAACGAAGGACCGCTTTGCTCCCTACTGGCTAAGAGCAGGGTAGTGGGTACACCTGAGCAGATTGACTCCTTGGGTTAGGTTCCAGGCAGAGGGAACTTGTGACCAGAGGAGTCAGAAATCTGGGGAGAGGTGGGAAAGAACCAAGTGAACTTTTTTTAAATTTGTGGAATATGGGCATCACTGGCTGGGCTGGCACTTAATGCCTCATAATGAGTGCTATTAAGAGTCAGCCACTCTCTTATGGAGGAGGTGGGTACAGCAGATGCTGGAGATCGGAGTGAAGATTAGTGTGGTCCTGGAAAAGCACAGCAGATCAGGCAGCATCCAAGGAGCAGGAAAAATCGACATATCAGGCAAAAGCCCTTCATGCCTGAAATGTCGATTTTATTTTTTTTTCCTGCTCTGTGCATTATGATAATGCAGAATCTAAACTTTTGCAAATCAATAAATGTCAGCAGACATTCACTTGATTCTGGATTAGTGGTGCTGGAAGAGCACAGCAGTTCAGGCAGCATCCAAGTAGCTTCGAAATCGACATTTCGGGCAAAAGCCCTTCATCAGGAATAAAGGCAGTGAGCCTGAAGCGTGGAGAGGAGGGTGGGGGTGGGGAGAGAGTAGCATAGAGTACAATAGGTGAGTGGGGGAGGGGATGAAGGTGATAGGTCAGGGAGGAGAGGGTGGAGTGGATAGGTGGAAAAGGAGATAGGCAGGTAGGACAAGTCATGGGGGCAGTGCTGAGCTGGAAGTTTAGAACTAGGGTGAGGTGGGGGGAAGGGGAAATGAGGAAACTGTTGAAGTCCACATTGATGCCCTGGGGTTGAAGTGTTCCGAGGTGGAAGATGAGGCGTTCTTCCTCCAGGCGTCTGGTGGTGAGGGAGCGGCGGTGAAGGAGGCCCAGGACCTCCATGTCCTCGGCAGAGTGGGAGGGGGAGTTGAAATGTTGGGCCACGGGGCGGTGTGGTTGATTGGTGCGGGTGTCCTGGAGAGGTTCCCTAAAGCGCTCTGCTAGGAGGAGCCCAGTCTCCCCAATGTAGAGGAGACCGCATCGGGAGCAACAGATACAATAAATGATATTAGTGGATGTGCAAGTAAAACTTTGGATGTGGAAGGCTCCTTTAGGGCCTTGGATAGAGGTGAGGGAGGAGGTGTGGGCGCAGGTTTTACAGTTCCTGCGGTGGCAGGGGAAAGTGCCAAGATTGGAGGGTGGGTTGTAGGGGGGCGTGGACCTGACCAGGTAGTTGTGGAGGGAACGGTCTTTGCGGAAGGCGGAAAGGGGTGGGGAGGGAAATATATCCCTGGTGGTGGTGGGGTCTGTTTGGAGGTTGCGGAAATGTCGGCGGATGATTTGGTTTATGCGAAGGTTGGTAGGGTGGAAGGTGAGCACCAGGGGCATTCTGTCCTTGTTACGGTTGGAGGGGTGGGGTCTGAGGGCGGAGGTGCGGGATGTGGACGAGATGCATTGGAGGGCATCTTTAACCACGTGGGAAGGGAAATTGCGGTCTCTAAAGAAGGAGGCCACTTGAGTCAACGCATTGCTTGACTTGTCATTTTCAACACAATTGTTTTCAATCTATAAATGATTTAAACGCATTGCAAGATTACATAACTGGGTTAATGGTGCTAGAAGAGCACAGCAGTTCAGGCAGCATCCGAGTCGCTTCGAAATCAAGATTACATAACTGTTTAAACATTGAGTTCAAATATATTAAATTTAAGACTAAGTGCTTGTCTTAATATTAGACTTCTGGATTAGTGTTTAATTGAAAGCCAAGCCTCATTCCTACACTGTTTCCGTTTGTGGTCCACTATTTTAAGTAATACATGGAAAATTGGTGATTTAAGCATTTTGCCATTTTGTGAATTGGTAGTAAGGACCTGAGCACCTTGCCCAATTTCTCTAGCAACTATTGGCTTAAGCCAGGAGAAAGTGAGGACTACAGATGCTGGAGTACCAGAGTTGAAAAATGTAGTGCTGGAAAAACAGTAGGCCAGGCAGCATCCGAGGAGCAGGAGAATCGATGTTTCGGGCATAAGCCCTTCTTCAGGAATGAGGCTGGTGTGCCTCGCGGGTTGAGATAAAAGGTAGGGGGGAGGGAATTTGGGGGAGGGGCGCTGGGAATACGATAGGTGGAAGGAGGTGAGGGGGTGGGGGCAGAGAGGTCAGGAAGAAGATTGCAGGTCAAGAGGGCGGTGCTGAATCCGGGGGTTGGGACTGAGATAAGGTGGGGGGAGGGGAAATGAGGAAGCTGGAGAAATCTACATTCATCCCGTGTGGTTGGAGGGTTCCTAGGCGGAAGATGAGGCACTCTTCCTCCAGGCGTCGTGTGGCCAGGGTCTGGCGATGGAGGTGGCCAAGGACCTGCATGTCATTGGTGGAGTGGGAGGGGGAGTTAAAGTGTTCAGCCATGGGGCGGTTGGGTTGGTTGGTCCGGGTGTCCCAGAGGTGTTCCCTGAAATATTCCGCAAGTAGGCGGCCTGTCTCCCCAATGCAGAGGAGACCACATCGAGTGCAGTGAATACAGTAAATGATGTGTGTGAAGGTGCAGGTGAATTTGCGACGGATATGGAAGGATCCCTTGGGGCCTTGGAGGGAAGTGAGGGGGAAGGTGTGGGCGCAAGTTTTGCATTTCTTGCAGTTGCAGGGGAAGGTGCCGGGAGTGGAGGTTGGGTTGGTGGTGGGTGCGGACCTGACTAGGGAGTCGCGGAGGGAGTGGTCTCTCCTGAATGCTGATAGGGGAGGGGAGGGAAATATATCCCTGGTGGTGGGGTCTGTCTGGAGGCGGCAGAAATGACGGAGGACGATACAATGTTATATGGAGGTTGGTGGGGTGGTAGGTGAGGACCAGTGGGGTTCTGTCATAGTGGCGATTGGAGGGGCGGGGTTCAAGGGCGGAGGAGCGGGAAGTGGAGGAGATGTGGTAGAAAGCATCGTCGACCACGTCTGAGGGGAAATTGCGGTCTTTGAAGGAGGCCATTTGAGTTTGGTAGTGGAATTGGTCCTCTTGAGAGCAGATGCGGCAGAGGCGGAGGAATTGGGAATATGGGATGGCATTTTTACGGGGGGCAGGTTGGGAGGAGGTATAATCTAGGTAGCTGTGGGAATTGGTCGGTTTGTAGTAAATGTCTGTGTTGATTCGGTCACCCAAGATAGAAATGGAGAGGTCTGGGAAGGGGTCTGAGACAGTCCAGGTAAATTTGAGGTCGGGGTGGAAGGTGTTAGTAAAGTGGATGAACTGTTCAACCTCCTCGTGGGAGCACAAGGTAGCGCCAATGCAATCATCGATGTAGCGGAGGAAAAGTTGGGGGGTGGTGCCAGTGTAGCTGCGGAAGATGGACTGTTCCACATATCCTACGAAGAGGCAGGCATAGCTGGGGCCCATGCGGGTGCCCATGGCTACTCCTTTGGTTTGGAGGAAGTGGGAGGATTGGAAGGAGAAGTTCGGAGTGAGGACCAGTTCAGTCAGTCGAAGGAGGGTGTCAGTGGAAGGGTACTGGTTGGGTCGGCAGGAGAGAAAGAAGCGGAGGGCTTTGAGGCCTTCGTGATGGGGATGGAATTGTTACAGGGACTGGATGTCCATGGTGAAGATAAGGCGTTGGGGGCCGGGGACACGAAAATCATGGAGGTGGTGGAGGGTGTGGGTGGTGTCCCGAACGTAGGTGGGGAGTTCTTGGACTAAGGGGGACAGGACCGTGTCGAGGTATGCAGAGATGAGTTCGGTGGGGCAGGAGCAGGCTGAGGCAATGGGTCGGCCGGGGCAGTCAGGTTTGTGGATTTTGGGCAGGAGGTAGAAACGGGCGGTGAGGGGTTGTGGGACTGAGGTTGGAGGCAGTGGATGGGAGATCTCCTGAGGTGATAAGGTTATGGATGGTCTGGGAGATGATGGTTTGGTGGTGGGAGGTGGGGTCATGGTCAAGGGGGCAGTAGGAGGAGGTGTCTGCGAATTGGCATCTAGCTTCAGCAGTGTAAAGATCAGTGCGCCAAACTACCACTGCGCCTCCCTTGTCTGCTGGTTTGATGGTGAGGTTGGGGTTGGAGTGGAGGGTTGCGTGTTGAGGGTGGGAGGTTGGAGTGGGAAGGGGGAGGAGAGGGGCTTAAGCCACTCAACCATGTACTGTACTTGATGGTGGTCTAAACTTTGGACTGGATTGGGAAAGCTGATTGGGACAATAAATCAGTAAATGAAGATTGAATCTGAATTGCTAACTTTTTGAAGCATAGAGGTTGGTGACACAATACTTCACGGGTTTGTGCAATCAGATATAAAGTTTACTATCCAGAAAACTAAAATAGCTTAAAATATTGATCTTGTACACATTTTCAAAATCAACATGAAGCAAAAGTGAATTAACAAGCAAACTGTGGTTAAATAGAATGACCCACACATTGGACATACATGGAATAGTGTAAGTTAGATGGGCTTCAGATTGGTATGACAAGTCGGTGCAACCCCTGTACTGTGTTGTAATGTTCTATCTTCTATGCTCAGATGCTGCCTGACCTGCTGTGCTTTTCCAGCACCCCTCTAATCTTCACCCTTTTAATGGAGTCACTTGTAGGCTAGACCATGGAAATTTGCCAAATTGCATTCCTGAACCAGACGATGATTACAACAATGGACAGTGGTTATGCGTCACCTGAGGCTAGATTTTTCTTGCAAATTCATTACTGGATTCTAATTTCACCATCAGCCATGGTCACATTTGAACCTGTATCCTCAGCACCTTGGTCTGAAGCCCTGGGTTACCAGCCCAATGACGTTACCACAATGTCCCCTCTTCCCCTCAGATGGAGAATGCTCAAAGTTCAGTGCTTCAGTCCACTGGCTGAAACTAAAATTAAACCTCAGCTTGGTTTCTCAATGTTGGAGTAGAAAAGCTTGAGGTTTTCTGACTTCGTAGTTGCTGTGTAAGGCAGAAGGAGTAAGCGAGGATATTAAACAATTATTTTAAAATGCCTGTTGAATTAAGGTTACTACAGCCCCAGACAGACAAATGGATCAAGTGCTATGGTCCAAGTGTTCCATGTTCCCAAGTTTATCTCTGTTTTAAATGGGCAACCCTCTACTTTAAACAGTCGCCCCTAGTTGTAGATTCTCCCACCAGAGGAGCCATCCTTTTCACATCCACCCAGTCAAGTCCTCCCGGGATCTTACATGTTTCAATTCAGTCACCTCTAACTCTTCGAAACTCCATAGGATACAGACCCAGTCTGTCCAGTCTTTTCTCACAAGGCATTCCAAGGATCGGTAAAACATCTCTGCTGAGCTTGGTGATGCCCTCCAATGTGTTCACTTTCCACAGTGTGGGAAGACGCTCCATTCCCGAACACAGTGAGCAGTCTCCCCATGCCCACTCCAGGGAATTTGTTTCTGAGAAGAACTTTATTGAACCCACCAAACTTCGCAGAGTACCATGTTCATTTACTTCTTCAGTTACACCGTATTTTCTATGCCTCTGGTTATTGGAATACTGGGATGTGTTGGGAACTGGCTGCCAGCTGTCTGGATTGTGCTGTGAGGACGTGCCGGAGGGATGATGACAGTGAAAGGCCGAATTGCAGTGTTTTCACCAGCAGTTTGTTCTCGGTGTGCAGCACGATGACAAAACTCCTTGAAGCGACCATTAGTCTGACCTCCCATACAGCACTGACACCCTGTGCAGCTTGGAAACAAGGGGGACCGTGGGTAAAACCAGACTGGTCTGCACACATACGCAACATGGGTGCTGGGGAAAAAATAAGCACTACCGCAGTTTGGCGGTTTTGCGGGGGGGGGGGGGGTAAAAAGAGGGACAAAAAAATTTTAAGAGGTTATGTTCACTCTGAGAGCTGGTTCTGAGGGAGCTGGAGCAGTGTGTGTGTAAGGACTCTCAAAAAAATTTTAAAAATGAAAAAACCAGACTGGTGAGGGATAAGTGGACTAAGCTGGGGAGGGCTGGAGGTTGTGTGGAAGAAGCAGTTATCTTGAATTGTTTCTGATTGTCGTCTTCTGCCCACAGGGGGAAGACATTTTCAGCCCGATAATAAATCTTTGGGCCGATGAGCCTGAAGCTGATACTCTCGCAGATCTCCAGCATGGGGTCAGAGGGAGCCCTTTGGAGGGCAAACCGGGAATAATTTCTTCTTCTTCTGATTATGGGAGCTGGTTCCCAGCTGAGCTTTGCTTGCAGTTAACTCCTGTCGTTTTTGTGGTGCCTAAGCAGACTCATGATTAAGAAATTTTTCCATCTTTCAGCTACTTCTCTTCCCCCTATCCATTAATGTTATGCTGTTGCTTCCCATGGCCATTAACACTGAATACAGGATCTGACTCAGCAGGGATGGTGCGACTGCAAAGTGGCAGAAATTGTATGCACTTCCAAAACAATAAATCTTTTATATGTCACAGCTGCCTCTGATTTTGTTGTGTATTGTGTATGCATTTGGGTTTTGTACAGGTGAGCAACATTACGGCTGAAATGATTAAACTCTTCAGTTCAGTCTCCAAAATATCTCTATCAGATTTTCGCGGGTTTACTCTTTTTAAACTCCAGCAGATCCAAGCCAAGCCTGTAAAACTGTTCCTCGTTAGATAGCCCACTCATTCGAGGAATTAGTCTGATAAACCTTCCCTGAACTGTTTCCAACACATTAACATCCTTCTTTCAATAAGGAGCCCAATACTGTATTTAAAAAAAACAAAACTGTAGATGCTGAAAATCTAAATAAAAACAGGAATTGTCTGAAAAGTTCAGGTCTGGTAGCATCTGTGGAGAGAAATCAGTTAATTGCTTCATGTCAGATGACCGTTCAGCTCTGTGGAAGAGTCACTGCATCCAAGATGTTAACTTTGATTTCTGTCCATAGGTGCTGCCCAATACTGTATGCAGTGCTCCAATTGTGGTCCTCACCAGAGTAACTGAAGTACCAAGAGTCCATTCTGTCATTTAATATGATCAGATGATCTCATCTCAGCCTGAAGCCCACTTTCCTGCCCCCTCTCCATAGCCCCTCAACCCATTACTAATTAAAAATCTGTCTATCTGTCAAATTTACTCCAGGTCCAAGTATCCACCACAGTCTGGGGAGTGAATTCCAGATTCCATGACTCTTTGAGAGATGTAATTCCTCCCTATCTGTTTTAAATCTGCTACACTTATCCTAAAGAATTGACATTTTGTTCTTGATTCAGCCACAAGGTGAAACATTTGCTCTACATCCACTTTTTCAATCCTGTATACCTCATAAAGATCTCTTCTCATTTTTCTGAAGCTAGTGAGTACAGACCTAAAGTTTTCAACCTCTCTTCATATCTTAAAAAAAGCCTTTCACCTCCTGGGATGAACCTGGCCAATCTTCTCTGAGCTGCCTCCAATGCACTGGTATCCTTACTCAAAGATTTCACCCAAAGGTTTGCAACAATTCTCCCATTTTTTTTCATATGGCAGTTTTCTTGCCTAAAGGATGTTAGTGAGCTGGGCAGGTTTTCCAACAATGGAATCATGTTCTTCCTTAGACTGTCAATTTCAGACTTTTTTTAATGGAATTCAAATTCTACCATCTGCTGGGATTCAAACCAGGGGACTCCAGCAAATTACCTGGTCTCTAGATTAACAGTCATGCAATAATACCACTAGACTGTCACTTCTATATTCTTCTGAACAAACTAGGTAGCCGGCCACACTTATCTTTTGTTTAACATCTGGACATTAGTGTGGGACTCAATGTTGCCTTGATATGAAAGGCAATCGCTCACTTTTTGGAGTTAAGCTCCTTTGCTTTGGCCTTGATCCTGGTCTTAGTAGTTTTTTGGTCAAAGGCAGTCCCCATCATAAGGACAAAAGGAGGTTGTTCACTGTTGACTGCATAATGTTCCAATATTATTTGCAGGAGATCTTTGTGACTCATTCAGTCATGTTCCTGTCTCTCAAAAGTTCTGAGTTCAAGACCCACTCCTAGACTTGACAGCCACTGAATAAGTATCAATTTGCACGTTGATAATTTGCCTGTTAATCCATCCAATACTATCTCCCAATGATGGGAGATGTCTGTGGGAAGAACCATAAGGAAACGCACTAGATTAAAAGGGAGTTAAAAACATTGGTAACATGACTAATAAGCATGAAGATTTGGAAGGATTTTAAATCAGCAAAGTATAATGTAAAATAGAGTGTGGAAATTGTGAATTAGCAAAAAGTATAAATGATTGTAAGCATGTTTACAAATATCCAACCATTTGATAGGAGTGCAAGTAAATGTGGCTTCCCTAGAAGCAAAGACAACATCGATCATCACGGGAGGCAAAATGGCAGAAAGGGTAAACAAAATGGCAGCTAGGGTAAATATTTTTTGCAATAGAAGACATGAACATATTTCTAGTCACTGGTAGTGGACAGCATGAGTATTGAAGACAAAACGAACACTGTTGAAGAGTTATGTCTTCTGTTCATCAGGATGGAGTTGCAAGAATTTAATGATGACATTTGGCAAGTCATCTTTGACTTGAATTGTGGCCCTGAGAATGCTGTGGTGAATTGGTTTTGTTTAATTTTTTAAAAAGTTACAATGCTTAGGTGATTTCCTGCAATGGTCTCTGAATATGAATGTAATTTTCCAGCTACATTGTGAGCCTGACTGACATTCTTAAAGTGCTTGTTAGTGTAACACTTAGCACATCTGAGATTAGCCAGTAGGTGCTGTCCAATCGCGGAATCGTATTTGCTGTTCTGTGTTTGACAGACACAGGCTGGTTGAGTTTGCTGCATATCCTGTTCTGAATAGCCAAAAGAATGTGCTATTTGATACAGTCCAGCAGTTGTTGGGATATATGGCCCACATATACATATGGTATCAAAATTCATAGACCCAGTTGGGAGAATATCTTTTTGGCTGGATGACAAATTCCTGTTAGTGGTGAATATCATTTGTGTTGCTACTGCGTAGTATCAGCGAAAAATGGGTCACCTCGCCCATTGTTCAAATTTCTGAAGGGCCTTTCAAGGTAATTTGGGGTCAGAAAGCAGTAATATACAGCAAGAGCTGATCCAAACCGAGTCACCATTACCCTGAAGGATAACTTTGATGTACCTTTCTCACTCGTTAGTCAACTCGCAATGTCAAATGAGCTCTTGGTCACGACATTACCGTCTTCCTGATAGTGAAGGAATCTTTCACCTTGTCTCTGGAAACCTCATTCAGAACTGTTTGCAGCAACCCACAATCCTTGGCCAGTGAGACAATTAATCAATTATAGGTAAAAGGAGGGTGCTGGAGGATGGCCTGGTTAAGTTCAATAAATTGTCACAAGTTGGTCCCTTTTTTTCTAAAAAAGAGATGAAAAGGATTTTGAGAGGCGTTTTGTTTATATCTAAACAGATGAGACTTCAGGCCAAAGTGATCATGTTCTAGAAGTGACCTATATAATGGACAGGGAGCAGTCAGCTCTCTAGCTGAGTAATTCAGTCCAGAACTAGTTAGGAGTTCAACAGTGAGCTGTGTGGAAACAAACTCTCTCTTTCTGCCCTTTTAAGTTCAACCTGTAAGCATTTGTTCCTTTTTTACTTTTATTTTAGGAGGTTTGCTTATTGAAACTGTTGTGTATATTTGGAACAGCACAATTAAGTCTAGTTTGGATAGAATGATTTGGAGATGCCGGTGTTGGACTGGGGTGTACAAAGTTAAAAATCACACAGCACCAGGTTATGGTCCAACAGGTTTAATTGGAAGCACTAGCTTTCGGAGCGACGCTCCTGCATTGAATTCTGTTGGGGTTTTTTATTCCGTTCTTTGTGTTTCATTGTGTAATCTTGTGAATAAATTCTTTGTCTTTTAAAATCTGGTCGTGAACCTACCTAGCTTACACTGGATAATATTCACTGTACACTAACTGAAACAAATTGCAAAGTTATGGTCTGGGTTGCCTGCTCAAGAATGTTTTGAGGGGAGATCCAAGATGGCGGTGACCCAGCAGGTCTGAGTCTACAGTGCTCCTCCCAAGACTTGAGCAAAGTGGGCCACCCACCTCCTCCACACCTACCAAATCATTTTTTTATTTAATATAATTAGTTGCTCTGTACTAAATTTAAACAGTCTAGTCTCCTGTAAAAATGACTAAGGGGAAAGAAGCCCGCAGCTCCCAGCACACAGGAACCCCTCCCCCATCCTCCCCAGCTGCAGCAGAGGCATCCGCAGCCGCCCCGGGGACTTACCTACGGTGGCGAGCCTCGTGGAAGTAATTTCCAAACTTGACACAAAGATCGGTGCCTTCATCGAAGAGTCCCGGAGCAGATGGAATTCACTCTCGGTCGCACTACAAAAACACGAGACATTGAGGAAATCGAGCTCTGAGTCAGAGGGGCGGAGCTAAAGGCCGCGACCTCCAAAACTACTGCAGAATCGGCCGTCGGTCGGATCTGGACTCTCGAACAGCGAGTGTGGGCCTTAGAAAAATAATTAATTTGCTGGGCCTTCCCGAACAGGAAGAGGAAGGCCAGCTTACAGCATTCCTTGAGCAGTGGCATGATTTACAAAGGATCCAAGATTATGTTATTCCAGGACCTCTTCCCCAGCTTTGGTCTGAAACAGGAAGGCGTTTGACCAAGTGAAGAAGCGTTTAAGGGACTTAAACATCCAAACTCCCTGCGCTACCCAGCGACACTATGCTTTAGCCATGAAGGGTCCGTGTACAACTTTGGATCACCAGAGAAGGCCAAGGAATTTCTGGACTCTCTTAGATAAATTATAAGAGTTAATTCAAGTGGTGAATGATGTTGTTCTGCCCTCCCCCCACCCCAGTTCACCCCCTTTTTTTTCATTTTATTACCTTACTGTTTAATATTATCTCCAGGGGGTGGGGAGAGGGGTTTATTTATTTAGCGATTTCCCCCTTTTGTTTAAATATAAATAGGCCGGGTGATCTAGTTAATGTAGGTTGGGGGGGCGGGGGGGGGCGGGGAGGGGGGGGGAAGGTGGTTACCTTATCCTATTTTATCTCTGTCTTTAAGAGCAGGGCTGTTTTCCTCTGTTATTTTGTATTACTATATTCAATTATTATTTGTTGAGACTGTAATTTTATAGTTATATATGTTCATACATGGTATCAACATTACCAAATATATCTAGGTGTTGGTGTGTATGGGGGTGGGGAGGGGAATAGAGTGCTCACTATTAACTCTAGCTTTGTAGTTTATTTGAATTTTTGAATTTTCTTTATTCCATTGTGGGGTGTCTGGGTCAAAGGTGGGGCACTGGTTGGGTGAGGATATGATGGGATTTTGGAAAGGAAGTGATGCCCCCTGGGAACAAAGGGGAAAATCTCTGATTTAATATGTTTTATATTTTTTTCTATTTTGGAATAGTTTTTTATTATATTGATGTGAGTGTATTAAAGAACCTCTATTTTTGTGAATTTTATATGTTCTCTGCTAGGGATGTTTTGGATAGGGTTTCTTCTCCCGAGGGGTCTCGTACTTGCCTGGATGATTATGGTTAGTATTCGATTAAATGGTGCACCTGGAATGTCAAGGGCAGTAATTCACCAATCAAAAGGAAGGAAATATTATCAAGCCTCAAGAAAGAAAGGGTTGATATAGCTCTCCTACAGGAGACACATTTATTGGATAAAGAACACTTGAAACTACGACAAGGTGGATTTGATCAGGCCTTCTTTTCTTCCTTCAGCTCAAAAAGTAGGGGCGTTGTCATCCTTATTCGGAAGAATCTCCCTTTCAAAATCCTAAATCGGATAAAAGACTAATCTGGATGATATATTCAAATTAAAGCCCTTATAAATGGAGAGGAATATGGGATCTTAAATCCGTATTGTCCCCCAGCACATCCTTTTAAATTTATAATGGAAGCCTTCTCCAAATTGCTAGCTCTCGGTGCTCGTCATACAATTAAAGGGGGAGACTTTAATTGTGTTATGGACCCGGAAATAGATAGGATTCCCAAGAGTACTGCAGGAGTATCTCCCAGATCCAGACAATTGGTGGATTTGAACAAAGAATTAGGATTAGTAGATGTGTGGAGATGCCTTCACCCACAGGGCAGAGATTTTTCTTTTTACTCCAATCCACATAAATGTCACACCAGAATTGATATGTTTTTTGCCCCCTCGATTTTTTTAAAAATTCCATATCATCCTGTAAAATAGGTAGTTTAACAATTTCTGATCACGCTGCTGTATATGTGGAAATCAAGGCAAGGAACAATGAGACATTCTCTCCCCCGCCCCCCCCCCCCCCCCCCAGGCATTGGCGTATGGATCCCTTCCTGATGAAAGATAATAAATTTGTAAAGTACTTCTCTCAAGAATTTAAAACCTTTTTAGAAATTAATTCAGGTACGGCTAGCAACCCATCAATGATGTGGGAGACCATCAAAGCTTACGTGTGAGGAGAGGCTGAACAGGCTGGGGTTGTTTTCCCTGGAACGTCGGAGGCTGAGAGGTGACCTTATAGAGGTTGGCAAAATTATGAGGGACATGGATAGGATAAATAGACAAAGTTTTTTTTCCCTAGGGTCGGGGAATCCAGAACTAGAGGGCATAGGTTTAGGGTGAGAGGGGAAAGATATAAAAGAGACATAAGGAGCAACTTTTTCAGGCAGAGGGTGGCACGTGTATGGAATGAGCTGCCAGAGGGTGTGGTGGAGGCTGGTACAATTGCAACATTTAAGAGGCATTTGGATGGGTATATGAATAGGAAGGGTTTGGAGGGATATGGGTCGGGTGCTGGCAGGTGGGACTAGATTGGGTTGGGATATCTGGTCAGCATGGACAGGTTGGACCGAAGGGTCTGTTTCCATGCTGTACATCTCTAAGACTCTATGACTCTATATGAATTTGGTGATAAACCTGGTAGATACTTAGCATTTCTTGCAAAGGAAAAAAAGGCCCCTCAAACTGTCACGTCTATCAAGGAAAGTGCGGGTACTCTGACTCATGATCACAAAAGGGTTAACACAATCTTTAGAAAATTTTATTCTGATTTATATAAATCACAGGATTGCGAAGATAGAGCTAGGAGGATGCAATCATTCTTTAAAAGCTTGACCTTTCCAGACCTAACTCCAGAACAGGTATTGGTCCTGAATGTTCCCCTAACAATCCAAGAAATACTTGACGCAATCAAGCAACTTCAGAGCGGTTAGGCACCTGGCCCAGATGGCTTTCAAGCTGAATTCTATAAGGAATTTACAGGAATATTGGCTGCTGAAAAATGTGTTGCTGGAAAAGTGCAGCAGGTCAGGCAGCATCCAAGGAGCAGGAGAACATAAGCCCTTCTTCAGGAATCAGCTCTGATCTCCAGCATCTGCAGTCCTCACTTTCTCCGAGGAGTATTGGCTGGTCCACTTTCGGACATGTATAACTACTCATATAGTCAGGGCTGTCTCCCGCCTTCACTGAACGAAGCGAGTATCTCCCTTATTCTCAAAAAAGGAAAGGACCCAGAGGATTGTGCGTCATACAGACCAATATCCTTGCTAAATGTAGATTTTAAAATCCTCTCTAAAACGTTAGCATTGCGGCTAGAAAGGGTATTGCCAAACATCATAAAGGAGGATCAGACAGGGTTTATTAAGGGCCGTAGATCATCCAATAATGTTAGAAGGGTTTTGAACATGATTCAAGCCTGCCATCAGGGAAAGGTACCAGGAGTAGTAGTCTCATGAGACGGAAAAGGCATTTGACAGGGTTGAATGGTCATATTTGTTTTACACATTGGAAAGGTTTGGCGTTGGAAAGGTGTTTGCCAAATGGGTCTCAACATTGTATAGTGATCCCAAAGCAGTTGTGATTACCAATGGATTAGGCTCGGATAGCTTCAGTGTGGATAGGGGCTGCTATCAGGGATGTCCTCTCTCGCCATTGCTATTCACGCTAATAATCGAGCCGTTAGCAGAAGCTATACGGGCTGACCCTAATATAACGGCCCCGAGGATTGGTACGTAAACATAAAATTACCCTGTATGCAGATGATCTTCTCCTATTCCTCAGTAATCCCCTAATGTCCGTGCCTCGCTTAATCCAAGTTATTAATATATTTAGTGTATTTTCAGGCTATAAAATTAATTTCTTAAAATCGGAGGCTATGCCAATGGATGGCCTCGCTAGTATATCCCACCAATCGGATGGATCCCACTTTCACTTTCGGTGGTCCCTGGAGGGTTTCTTATATTTAGGCATTTTTATTACTCCAGTATTTGGTCAGTTGTATAAGGCTAACTTTGTGCATTTACTGGAAAGGATAAGGCAGGACCTCCAGCGATGGGGAGACCTTCCAATTTCCTGGCTGGGTAGAATAGCACTAATTAAAATGAATGACCTTCCCCGTCTCCTATACCCTATGAGAATGCTTCCGGTGATGCTGCCAAGGCTGGCACTACGTAAATTATATGGCTGGTTGGGTTCCTTTATCTGGAATCCTAGATGGCCCCTCATTAAGGTGATGAAGCTACAGCTTCCACAGGCAAGGGGAGGACTAGATTTTCCAGATTTTAGGAAATATCCGTTAAGCTCCCTATTAAGTTACATAACTGATTGGGTCTTGTCTGACCCGCAATCAATCTGGCTGGGCATCGAGACTTCTCAAGTAAAATACCCACTTATTATCAGACAAGAGGAAAATCATTATGGATCACTGTAAAAACCCTATAGCACTAAATACAATTAAAGCTTGGAATATAATGTGGCAAAATGAGAGCAATTCACATAAAACATCCCCCTATACTCCGATAGTGGGGGCATGGGGGTTTCAACCAGGGCTTACAGATACCACAATCAAACTCTGGAGATCCAGGGGTATCTCCTGCTTAGGGGATCTGTTTAAGGAAGGGGTCCTGATGTCTTTTGAATAACTGCATCAGAAATTTGGATTACCTTATGGTGATCTCTTTCGATACTTCCAAATTCGAGATTACATACAGAAGAAGACTACGCTATTAGATAGTCTTTATAAATCAGAGAACGTAGAGTGTTATAGCCAATGGGGGTACCTTCAGTCAGCACTCTTTATCATTTATTACATGATGAAGTATCGGAAGATATGGACAATGTGCTTAAAACATGGGATCAGGATTTGGGGCTGGAAATCTCCATAGAAATGTGGAATGACATTTAGGAAAATGCCAGAAAAATCTCCATCTGCAACAGAACCCAGGCCATTCAGTTGAAGATACTTCACAGGGCCCATATAGCACCAGACCGATTGGCAAAATTTAAGGTAGGAGCATCTCCAATGTGTCCCAAATGTAAAACAGAGGTGGGCACTCTTGTACATTGCTTATGGACCTGTCATAAGATCCATAAATATTGGACTAAAGTAACAAATGCCCTGACAGAAACCTTGGGGATGGAAATTAGAGTGGATCCTGTATCTCTCCTTTTGGGCTTTTCAAGCTTACCCTCCCTGGATGAGCACGGGAAGAGAATATTTTCCATTCTCTCTTTCTATGCAAGGAAAAATATTTCGGTAAACTGGGTGGCTGAGGGCCCTCCTGAACTCTTGAAATGGCACAGAATAATCCTGGAATATATTCCCCTTGACTTCCTTACAAACATGGTGCACCAAAAAAACAAATTATTCTATAAAAGATGGCAGCCCTTCTTGAATCACACAGATACAGATATTTTGGCCATTCTATCAAGAGACAACGACCCTGAGACAATTGAGACAATGACACTGGCTGGTCCGGGGGCCCCTGGGAGAGGAATCCCACACGAATACGGGTTTTGTTACGATCTGATGTTAACACATTCCGAGCATGTACTTTACTACTCAATTTCTGTGTTATTCGTCGTTTTTTTCTTTTCTTGAATAATATAAGAGATTTAATCATACACTCTAGTTAGTTGTAGGTTAGATTAGTAGTTAGTTGAGTTTTGTCTTTTTTTCTTTTCAGTATCTCTTCTTTTGTTTGATAGATTTTGGCTATTATTTATTTAAGATTTAATTGTATATCAATGTTTATACTTGGGTTTTTTTATTTGTAAACTTGTAAAAACATGTTAAATTTTCAATAAAAATATCTATATAAAAAAAGGAATGTTTTGAGTGGTTTGGCCTAGTCCATAACAAAATACTGTGTAACAATACCCAGTCTTTACAATAGAAATAAGTTATAAACTCAAATCTTTTATTGGAGCAGAAGTATAGAAAACAGATACAATCAAATCAGATCCCATCATTGCACTCTGCATATTGCTATAATTAGGGAATTGCTATTTTCATCAGAAAGAATAGTTTTTAAACCTCTTTGGAAAACCATGGGAGATTATACAGAGCACATTGGAAGATATGTTGTTGGCTCCCCATCAATTTGAAAATGAAAGCAGAAACTTGCAATCAATACATAATGATATGAGTTAATACATTGGCATACATGATGACTATATAGTATTAAGTGAATACATAATAGGAGTACACTGGAAAGATATTGTTTAGACTGAATGCTTTGGAGCTATAGTGAATGTATGGGAGTGTACAGTGTTCATGCAGAAAAAGATGGGAGGACTTGGCAGCCATGCAGGAAAGCATGACACTACACCAAACATTAACCCAATTCATCAGACAACTGCCATTATAATGCTGTGAGGGAACCTCTACAGCAAACACATTCATGTGTCTTTAATAGAAACAATAACTGGCTCTTTATCTAAGCACATTGCCCCTTTCACACAGATATAGCATGCAACATGTGAACATAGCCAATCAGCAGCCTTCACCCCACCAGCCAGCAGATCACCTGAAAGAAACAAGATCAGAATAACATCCCTAGAATCACCAGGCATTCCCTTTTACCATGGATTATTTGCTTGAAATGGATTTGAATGCTTTTCTGAAACTTTCTCCACATGAGGAAGATTTTTAATTCAGAATTTCTTCAGATTCCTGTTGCTCCGAAACCACTCTCCCATCTACGACCTGCTGGGAAATTATGATGACTTTCTTAGTGGCTTTCCTGTCTGCAATAGAAGGAGATTAGTGAGTACATGGCATTGTATGTGAATACACAGAGTCACGTGAATATGAAGGAGTACACAGGAATATGTGAGAACACACAGTAAGTAACAAACCCGTGAGAGTAAATTGTGAGTATTTGGGAATGTATGAGGGTGAACACTCAGCTGCATTGTTGTGCATACAAAAATAAATAATAATAAATATGCTAGTGTACCTATGCACTAGCTTTTAGATATCTACACATACCCCCCTCTCCAACCCACCGCAACATCTAATAAATTCCAGTATTTTTCTCAGATTTAAAGTGGATGACCTCACATTGCTCTACATTGTCTTTGATCAGTTATTGTTTGATGTGCTCACCACACCTACCACGTCCATTTTCCACATAACCAAATTTCTGTACTTCTTAACTTTGTGTTAGCTTAGATTTAAATTATCTTTGCTCTCAACCAAGTTAATAATGTAGGTGGTGAAAAGCTAAGGCTCCAGTACAGACCCTTAGGAGACATTACATATCACAACCATCGTTACCTTTTCTCTCCTCACCAGTTACTGACTCATATCAATCCCAGTTCCATGGGTTTTCATTTTGAAAGTAACTTTTTGTATGCAAACTTCTGGAAGTTCCCACAGAGAGCATCCAGAGAGATAGTCCTGTCCACCATGCTAGTGCACTCCAAACGTTCAACTAGATTTGGCAGACAATGCATAAATCTAAATCAACTCTGATTAATCATGAACACTGGTCCCAGAGGTTAATCACATTATGCCAGTCAAATTCCATGAAACCTGCCCACAATTGATGAAGGATTGACTGGTCTGTCATTACCCAGTCCCTGTCCTCCTTCTTCAATAATGGAGGGACATCTTCAAATCTTTAATCCAAGGGGCATCATTTCAGAATCGAGAGAGATTTGGAAAATTCAGAAATGTTTGCCTGCAATTTACTCACCCATTTATTTTACACATATATGGTCCTGGTAATGTGTTGATTTTAAGACCCTGTGTTTTCCTACTACCCTTTAATAACTGATATTGGGTCTATTGAAGCCCTCCCAATGCGTTTCTTTCAGGGTTTCTTCTATCTAAAAATATGTCAATGGCTGAAATGTACTGGATTTGATACCATGCACAGGAGAGTCTGGGTTAAGTAGTTGATTCCAAGTGGAGCACTGTTGAGCTATTTCAGTTGGCCTAGACAGGTGAATGTCCTCGTGCAAGTTTTCCCTCCAGACCTCATTGACCCCACTTCCAGTGAAGTATCATTATTGTGCATGATCATTGCTGCCTGTAATGTCTCTGACAGTTCAGTAGTATGTTGAGACCCTCTATCATGTGATAGGGCCTGTTGGGCACACCAGATGCTCTGAGCAGAACAGTCACCAACTCACCTCCAGTGCTTGAATCAGGAAGTTTTCTTGAGTGATCTGTTTGACTGTTGGAAAACAGAAACATATTTGAGCACAGTACATGGAGACAGCTGGTTTGGGTCACTTACTCGGTGTATGAGGCTTCATCATTTGATCTACCAACCTGGACAAAAATTCACATCTAAGACTGTCTGACTCATCAATCCCTGGAACAAATCAGACAACAATGGTAGTAATTATACCCATAATCCTATGTGTCCCAGAAACCATCATGTCCACCACATGGTTTCCCAGCAAAAGTCCAGATGCCACACCTGTCCTGGGAGTGTTTGATAGGGACAGTGTAGAGACAGCTTTACTCTGTATCTAACCCTGTGCTGTCCCTGTCCTGGGAGTGTTTGATGGGACAGTGTAGAGGGACCTTTACTCTGTATCTAACCCCGTGCTGTCCCTGTCCTGGGAGTGTTTTATTGGGGACAGTGTAGAGGGAGTTTTACTCTGGATCTAACTCCTTGCTGTCCCTGTCCCAAGGGTTTGATGGGGGACAGTGTAGAGAAAGCTTTACTCTATATCTAACATTGTGCTGTAGTTCTGGAGTGAGGCTATTTTACCCTTCAGCATCCAGGAGGCGACGATAAGTTTCGATCTCAGCTTGCAGTTTCATCTTGGTGTTGAGGAGGTTCTGGTACTCCAGGTTCTGAGCTTTCAGTCTGTTATGGCAATCAGCGAGCTGCTCCTCCAGCTGCTGGATGGTCTGGTTCAGGGATTGTAGCTCTGCGGCCAATCGCTGGTCAGTGTCCTCCAGAGTGTCCTCCAGGGAACTGATCTGATGACAGGAGAATGATTCAACAACATATTTATATCGCACCTTTTGCTTTGTAAAATGTACTTCCATAAGCATTATCAAACACACTGAGCCAAATAAGGAAATATAGGGCCTCTTGCGGAGATATTTGTATCATCGATAGTCACAGGTAAGGTGCCTGAAGACTGGAGGTTGGCTAACGTGGTGCCACTGTTTAAGAAGGGTGGTAAGGACAAGCCAGGGAACTATAGACCAGTGAGCCTGACATCAGTGATGGGCAAGTTGTTGGAGGGAATCCTGAGGGACAGGATGTACATGTATTTGGAAAGGCAAGGACTGACTCGGGATAGTCAACATGGTTTTGTGCGTGGAAAATCATGTCTCACAAACTTGATTGAGTTTTTTGAAGAAGTAACAAAAAGGATTGATGAGGGCAGAGCAGTAGATGCGATCTACATGGACTTCAGTAAGGTGTTCGACAAGGTTCCCCATGGGAGACTGATTAGCAAGGTTAGATCTCATGGAATACAGGGAGAACTAGCCATTTGGATACAGAACTGGCTCAAAGGTAGAAGACAGAGGGTGGTGGTGGAGGGTTGTTTTTCAGACTGGAGGCCTGTGACCAGTGGAGTGCCACAAGGATCGGTGCTAGGTACACTACTTTTCGTCATTTATATAAATGATTTGGATGTGAGCATAAGAGGTATAGTTAGTAAGTTTGCAGATGACACCAAAATTGGAGGTGTAGTGGACATCGTGTTACCTCAGATTACAACAGGATCTTGATCAGATGGGCCAATGGAAAGAGACATAGCAGATGGAGTTAATTTAGCTAACCATGAGGTGCTTATTTTAGTATAGATTACTAGATATTACTTACAGTGTGGAAACAGGCCCTTCAACCCAACAAGTCCACAATGACCCTCTGAAGAACAAACCACCCAGACCCATTCCCCAACATTTACCCCTTCACCTAACACTACAGGCAATTTAGCATGGCCAATTCACCTAACCTGCGCATTTTTGGACTGTGGGAGGAAACCGGAGGAAACCCACACAGACATGGGGAGAATGTGCAAACTCCACACAATCAGTTGGCTGAGGCAGGAATTGAACCCGGGTCTCTGGCGCTGTGAGGTAGCAGTGCTAACCACTGTGCCACCGTGCCACCCACGGGAAAGCAAATCTTAACAGGACTTATACACTTAATGGTAAGGTCCTGGGGAATGTTGCTGAACAAAGAGACCTTGGAGTGCAGATTCATAGCTCCTTGAAAGTGGAGTTGCAGGTAGATAGGATAGTGAAGAAGGCGTTTGGTATGCTTCCCATTATTGGTCAGAGCGTTGAGTACAGGTCATGTTGCGGCTGTACAGGACATTGGTTAGGCCACTGTTGGAATATTGCATGCAATTCTGGTCTCCTTCCTATCGGAAAGATGTTGTGAAACTTGAAAGGGTTCAGAAAAGATTTACAAGGATGTTGCCAAGGTTGGAGGATTTGAGCTATAGGGAGAGGTTGAATAGGCTGGGGCTGTTTTCCATGGAGCGTCGAAGGCTGAGGGGTGACCTTATAGAGGTTGACAAAATTATGAGGGGCATGAATAGGATAAATAGACAAAGTCTTTTCCCTGGGGTGGGGGAGCCCAGAACTAGAGGGCATGGTTTAGGGTGAGAGGGGAAAGGTATAAAAAAGACCTAACGGGCAACTTATTCATGCAGAGGGTGGTACGTGTATGGAATGAGCTGCCAGAGGAAGTGGTGGAGGCTGGTACAATTGCAACATTTAAGAGGCATTTGGATGGGTATATGAATAGGAAGGGTTTGGAGGGATATGGACCGGGTGTTGGCAGGTGGGACTAGATTCGGTTGGGATATCTGGTTGGCATGGACGGGTTGGACTGAAGGGTCTGTTTCCGTGCTACACATCTCTATGACTGTATTAGTACAGGTGACCAAAAGGTCAGTCAAGGATAGAAGTTTGAAGGAGGAGAGCATATGGAAAGAATTCTCGAGCTCAGGGCTAGGGTGGCTCAAAATACAACTGCCAATGGCTGAATGATTAAAATGAGGAATGTTCGAAAGGCCAGAATTGGAAGAGCACAGAGAACTTGGAGAGTTGTGGGGTTTGGAGGGGATTACAGATCAGAAGGGCTAAGCCCACACCAGGTTTGGAGAACAAGGATGAGAATTTGAAAAACAAGGTGGTACTTAACCAAGAGCTAATGTAGTTCAAGCAGCAGAAGGAGTGATAGACGAGCAGGGCGTGATGTGATTTAAGACAGTTTCTTGAAATGGGTGAGAGGCTTGTTCACCAGATACCAGGAGATGTTCACTCTGCCAAAGCCAAAGCAATCTCTCGCCCATGTGCCAGGCACTCTGCCTGGGCTGAGTTTAAGCCAATGATCTGAGGAAAGGTTTACACCTAACGTACTTGACCCAGTTACCAGCTGGGAGAACAGGCTTTCATTCACTGTCAGGTTCCTACACAGATAGATCTGAAATCTGGAAAGATGATGGGAACATTTGTGATTGGGCTTATTTAAATTGTTCACTGGATGAGGGCATCACTGGCTGGCCAGTATTTATTGCCCATCCCTAGTTGCCCCTTGAGAAGGTGCACAATGCCTTTGGGGGGGTAATTTCAGGATCCTGACTCAGTGACACTGAAGGAACGGTGATATATTACCAAATCAGGATGGTTTGGTGGGGAACTTGCAAAGGGTGGTGTTCCCATGTATCTGCTGATCCTTGTCCTCCTAGATGGAAGTGGGCATGGGTTTGGAAGGTGCTGTCTGAGGAGTTTTGGTGAGTTTCTGCAGCACATCTTGTAGATGGTACACACTGCTGCTACTGAGCGTCGGTGGTGGAGGGAGTGGGTGTTTGTAGATCTGGTGCCAAGAGGAAAGTGTGGGGTTTGAAGAGAGAAAGGGTGGGGCAGGGTGTGGGAGACAGGCAGACAGACAGACAGACAGACAGACAGACAGAGAGAAGATTGTGGGTGAGAAAGAGAGAATGGATTCAGTGCTGAACACCGATAGCACCTACTGCTTTCCTGACTGTGTTTGAGTTGTGGGCTTACCATGGCCATCAACGAACGTTGCTCAACCTCCAGGGATTTGATCTGGCGCCGGATACTGCTCAGCTCATTCTTTGTTGCCTGAAGAGCCTCATTATTCTTTGAAGCTTCAAGAGAAGCAGCATCAAACTGGGAAAGAGTGAGAATAGATATTATTTATATAACCGAACACACATTGCCAGACAGTACAGTCATATATACTCTCTCTCTCTCTCTCACACACACACACACACACTTCTACACTCATACACAGGGGGACACACACACAGATACACACGTGACACAGATATGTGCACAGGGACACATGCACACAGTTACAAACACTCACATATACAGAGAATCACACTCACATACACAGATAGACACATTCACACAGATACATACACTCACATGTACATAGATATACACCCACACACAAACACAGAAACAGGTACACACAAATGCACACACACACACTCAATATACACAGACACATGAATGCACACACACAGATACACACACAAAACACATACACAGAGACACGTACATGCAAATTCACAAATATTCTGAGACACACCCACACTGCCCAAATCACACAGAGCTCCCATGTCTTCTATACCTTCTTTCTGTAACATTCCTCCGCATCCCTTTTGTTCTGATCAGCCAGAGCCTGATATTCCTCACGGACACTGTTGATAATTTTCCCAAGATCCTCATCATCGGAATTTTCAACCTCCACTGAGACACTGGAATTTGCAATTTGCTTTTTGAGCTCATCCACATCCTGCACAAACAAAGGGAGAGAGGGAAAAAGAGAGAATTCGTAATTGAAAGAGGGACTGAAAGAGATTATGTAAAACTGAGGGAGGTCTGCACCATTTGGGGATGCCTCCTTTCCAATGAGATGTCAGACTGACTCGTCATCTTCCTTATTCAGTGGATATCAAAATCCCATGGATGCTGCCACATTCACTATTCTCCAATCTCCTGACAAATCTTTTTCCATGAACCAACCTCACTAAAATAATTTATCTGATCATTTTGGGTTGTTGCTGAGCACAGAGTACTGCCCCATTATTTTTCGTTTACTCTTTCACAGGATGTGGACATCACTGTCGAGGCCAGTGTTTATTGGGCAAAAGTGAGGAGTGCAGATGCTGGAGATCAGAGTCAAGATTCGAGTGGTGCTGGAAAAGCACAGCAGGTCAGGCAGCATCCGAGGAGCAGGAAAATCGATGTTTTGGGTGAAAGCCCTTCATCAGCATTTATTGTCCAGGTCCTAATTGCCCCTTGAACTTAGAGTCTTGCTGTGCCATTTCGAGCGGGTGGTTAAGAGTCATCCACATTGCTGTGGGTCTGGAGTCACATGTACATCAGTCTGAGTAAGGATAACAGACTCCCCTCCTAATAGGTGAGCCAAATGGGTCTTTGTAACAACTGGTGATAGTTGCCATGGTTACCATCATAGAAACTAACTTGAGGTTCCAGATTTTTAGTAACCGAGTTAAAATGTCACCAGCTGCAATGATAGGATTTCAACATGTATGCCTCGGGTAATAGCCTCAGTCTGTAATTACCACACCAGTGATGTTACCACTCTGCCACCATCATCCCTTCATCCCAACTGGTGAAAGGTGCTACATTAATGCACTTATCTTCTCACCTCTTGGTGGTTCTTCCGGAGGTAACTCAGCTCCTCATTCAAGGCCTCGATCTGGGACTCTAACTGCATGCGACCCATATTGGTGTCATCAAGGATTTTCCGTAGCCCATTGAGGTCCTGCTCCACTGATCGTCCCAGGTCCAACTCTGATTGCCACCTAGAGACCAATAATCACTGGTTACAAAGCAGTCTTGAACAATGACCCCAGTGATCCAGTGAGCCTGGTGCTGGAGAGCTTTCCAGAGGTTACAGTCTGAAACATAAGACTTTCACAGATCAGAAAGAAGCCATTCAGCCCTTCTTGTCCATGGCAGCTCTTTGAAAGAGGTATCCAATTGGTCCTAAATCCCCTCTTCCACTTTTAGCCTTGTGAATTTGTCCTTTTCAGGTATTTACCCAGATTCCTTTTGAAAGTCCTGGAATTCTGCAGCAGCAGATGGACCCCAATTGACCAATCATGTCTGTACCTGCTGTTTAGCCACTCACTGATCTTTACCCATAATCCTGTTTTGTTTCCCTTTTTTCTAATAAGTTCTCCAACTGTTTTTGGAAGCTTCTTTTGAATCTGCTCCAACTGAGAGCAGCATGTTCTGGATGATAACAACTCGCTACTTTAACTTTCAATGTGGCACACTTGTGTGTACTGGAAGCTACATTAATAAATACAGGACCATGGACTTTTGCAGACGGAATGAGCATGTACATGCACTGTGCTTTATTTCAATTCAGAATACGTGACAGCTTTTCCCTAGCTCATTTCTCATTGTTAATGCCTTGACACATCAACCTACCCAACTTCACATTTAAACAAAGCTTGACAGTGAACTGTCAATCATCATCTAACTGATTCATTCTCTATTAACCAGAGTCCACTTGCCAACCAAACAGCACTCTCCCTTCACCCAGTCTAAATGTTATTTTACTTTTACATTGGTGGTTCTTACAAATTGTCCTGATAAAACAAAGAGATTTCAATTAAATGTGTCTTTTGTTTCACCAAAGCCAAGTTTTGCACCCTCAAGTAAAATAAATCTCCATTCTATTTCTTTGACCAGTCACATTCAGTCTATATCCTTCTCGTTACTGACCCTCCAGGCACAGGAAATAATTTCTCTTTAATTACTCTGTGAAATCCACTCATGACTTTGAACACAGGAACTTCAGAACAGAAAGCCATTCAGCCCATCATGACTGCTCTACCATTCAAGATCCCACACTGTCTCCACAACCCTTCACATCATTAGTCTATAGAAACCTATCAGGCAGAATTTCCCCTGGCCTTCAGCAGCAAGGGCAATGGAGAGAAAGTTGGGCAAATATGGGAAGAACTGAAAAATCAGATTCCCGACATCAGGTAAAAAAGAATCTTAATTTCTCCTTTAAAATTAGACCATCAGAAATAGGAATAGTAGCAGGCTATTCAGCCCCTCGAGCCTGCTCCGCCATTCAATTGACTCATGGCTGATCTGACATTCCTCATGTCCCCTTTCCTGCCCTTTCCTCATAATCCTTGATTCCCCAACTGATCAATAATCTCTCTCTCTCAGGCATAAATATACACAAGGACTCTGCTCCCACAGCTCCCTGTGACAAGGGGTTCGAAAGACTCCCAACCCTCTGAGAGAAGAAATCCCTCCTCATCTCAATCTCAATTTGGTGCCCCTTTATTCTGAGACTGTGCCCTCTAGTCTTGGACTAACCCATGAGGGGGAACATCCTCTCAGCTCTGACCTGTCAGCATTTCAATGACAGATTTTGAATCTTGCTAATGAACCATGACTACCTTATTTCCATATATTTGTGTCTCATTGTTGGCTAATTCTGAGCAGTCTCCCATTCTCTCTGCCTGTTCCAGCGAATTGGATGGTGCCAACTGCTAGTATAGCATTGAGACGTTTACCCAAACACCGGTGTTAAACCTCTGACTGAACCTTCTCTGCTCAAAGGAGAAGAATGGGCGGCACGGTGGCACAGTGGTTAGCACTGCTGCCTCACAGCGCCAGAGACCCCGGTTCAATTCCTGCCTCAGGCGACTGACTGTGTGGAGTTTGCACGTTCTCCCTGTGTCTGCGTGGGTTTCCTCCGGGTGCTCTGGTTTCCTCCCACAGTCCCAAAGATGTGCAGGTCAGGTGAATTGGCCATGCTAAATTGCCCATAGTGTTAGGTAAGGGGTAGATGTAGATGTAGGGGTATGGGTGGGTTACGCTTCGGCGGGGCGGTGTGGACTTGTTGGGCCGAAGGGCCTGTTTCCACACTGTAAGTAATCTAATCTAATCTAATCTAATCTCTCCAGTGTCCAATTATGACATTGAATGAATCATTTGTGAGCTGGGATCATGAATTTGAGTGGTTGAAAAAAATTTCAAATCTCAGGCTCCATTCAGTGAAGAGCGAAGAGTTCTTTCCTGTATCCTGGACAATATTCAAGCTTCAATCAACATTATTGAATATGATTATCCATTTATGATAGCATTCTTGTCTATAAGATCTTGCAGTGTGCAAAATAGCTGCCTGGTTTCCTAAATTATAGCAAAGGGTTTTCTTCAAAAAAATACTTTATTGGGTTCATTTGAGCTCTGCAAAGTGTGATAGAAATGAAAGTTATTTCTTTTAAAATTAAAGGACTTTCCTAAACCAATATTCTCACCTCCCCTCGTAGGTTTTCACCCGTCGATGCTTCACCCCACTGCCTGCTCTCCATGTGCGATCAGACTATTCACCCATGCCTTTGCTAAACACAAAGCCTTGGGGTAATATGCCCACTCGAGGTGGAGTCTGGGAGGTCACTGTTCAGATACCAGCTACTTCTCAATCTCTATTGCAAAGGGTTATTAAGATCAACTGCATCACGAAACGCCAAATTGCCCTGGAATCAGAAAATCTAGCCCCAAATGAGAACAAAATAAAAAATACCATGGATAGGATAAATAGATGAAGTCTTTTCCCTAGGGTCGGGGAGTCCAGAACTAGAGGACATAGGTTTAGGGTGAGAGGGGAAAGATATAAAAGAGACCTACTTTTTCACACAGAGGGTGGTACGTGTATGGAATGAGCTGCCAGAGGAAGTGGTGGAGGCTGGTACAATTGCAACATTTAAAAGACATTTGGATGGGTATATGAATAGGAATTGTTTGGAGGGACATGGGCCAGGTGCTGGCAGGTGGGACTAGATTGGGTTGGGATATCTGGTCGGCATGGATAGATTGGACCAAAGGGTCTGCTTCCATGCTGTACATCTCTATGACTCTATGACCCCCCACAGTTAGCTCTGTATCAGGACATTAATCTACACACATTCAGTCAGCTGTGTCTTCCATCCCTTGGTCCAGAGGGGTATCATCTCAGAATAAGAGGTCACCCATTTAAAACAGGAATGAAGAGGAATTTCTTTTCTCAGAGGGGAGTGAATGTGTGGAATTCTTTACAACAGTAGAGTGTTGAGGCTGGGTCATTGTGTTTATTCAAGGCTGAAAGAGATGGATTTTCAGTCAGGAAGTGAATCAAGGCTTATGGTGAAAAGGCAGGAGAGTGAGGTTAAGAATGATCGGATCAGCCATGATCTTATTGAATGGTGCAGCAGACTTGATGGGCTGTAAGGCCTACTTCTACACATTTTATAATCCCTGTCCCACACTTACTTCACTTTGAAATCGTCCGACGCCAGTTCACAGTTGTCCAGCTGCAGAGTCAAACCAGCGTTGTCCATAATGGTTTCCTGGACCTGCAGAGAAATGAGATTCATTGATACAAATATCACCCATTAATAAATCAAGAGCAGCCCGTTTAGTTGCGCAGTCACCCATTTCACAGTGAGAGACAGCTAACGGAACATAAAACATGCACACTCCATAATAACTGAATGTCGCAATATCGTGAGTAAATTTGCTTTTATTCATTTATGAGATTTGGGCATCATTGACTGAGCCAGCATTTATCCCCCGTCCCTAGTTATCCCTTGAGAAGGTGGGGGTGAGCTGCCTTCTTGACCCGCTGCAGTCCATGTGCTGTAGGTTGACCCACAATGTCCTTAGGGAGAAAATTCCAGGATTCTGACCCAGTGACAGTATATATTTCCAAGTCAGGATGGTGAGTGGCTCAGAGGAGAACGTACAGGGAGTGGTGTTCCGAAAGTCGTCGTGGGTTTGGAAGGTACTGAGGGTCTTTCGTGAGTTTCTGCAGTGCATCTTGTAGATGGTACATACTGTTACTACTGAGCATCAGTGGTGGAGGGAGTGAATGCTTGTGAATGTGGTGCCAATCAAATGTTTGTCCTGGATGGTGTCAAGCTTCTTGAGTATTGTTAGAGCTGCATACATCCAGGCAAGTTCCCCTCCAAGAGACTCACCATCCTGAGTTGGAAATATATCGTTGTTCCTTCACTGTTGCTGGATTAAAATCCTGGAATTCCCTCACCCCCACCTTCTCAATGGGCAACTAGGGACAGGCAATAAATGCTGGGCCCAGCCAGTGGCACATCCCACAAATGAAAAAAGCCCATGAGTATTCCATCACACTCCAGACTTATGCCCTATGGTTGGCGGACAGGGTTTGGGGAGTTGGGAGGTGAATTATTCGCCAAAGTAATTCTAGTTTCTGACCTGCTCTTGTAGCCACTGTGTTTATGTGGTGAGTCCAGGATATTGACAGTGGAGAATTCAGTGATGTTAACGTCATTGAATATTAAGAAACAGTAATTTGATTCACTCTTATTGGAGATGGTCTTGATAAACTGAATGTCTCCCGTATTGAACAATCCCAGGATTTTGTGATACTTTGGCACCAAAGCATTTCTGACATCCACCCCATAATAAGAACAAAAGTGAGATACCAAACAAGGCACGAGTCAGCCAAACCACTGTGTCACGTTCATACACTAAATTTGAAATAACATTAAATAAATATAGACTTAGGTTAATTGGGTGTGGGTTGAGGAACTTTCAGCTCAGGACTGTAATTATCAGCATTTACTTTCTGACTTGCGTCAGAAGATGTATTCCAATGTGTAAAATTAATATTTCCATAAATTGTGCAGCTAGAATCTGATATAATATTTATTGTTCCATCAATTACCTGATCACAGTGGCTCAAAACAGAGTGAGAAGACAGAGTGAGATAGAGGGATAGAGACAAAGGGAGAACGAGAAAGACGGAAAGCAAGAGAGACAGAGAAGGACAGAGAGGGCTACCTGTTTACAAAGACAAAACAATTTAGAATTCAGAAAGAATATGGTAAATGCAAGAAAATATTTGAGTATATATCAGTACATGTGCATGCATTTAAACTCTTCCACAATTTCTGTCCACAAATTGGAGATTTGTCACATTAGGCAAATGCGTAAATCCAAAGAGGCATTGCATGCCACCACTGGCATTAGTGTGCTATTACATTTTACAGGGGCAGATTCCAGTTGAGCTGTAAACATTGGAATCCTAAATGGAGACAAGATGCAAAGAATAAACCAGGGTCTGAATGAGATCTGAACACTGGGTCTTACTTTATTCACCTTTTTAAGCTCATCTCACATGAAAGCAAAATCTTAGAATCATCAAATGTTGACAGAAGGAAACCATTTAATCCATTTAGGCAGAAGTGGGTACTGCAGATGCTGGAGATTTAGAGTCAAGTTTAGAGTGGTGCTGGAAAAGCACAGCAGGTCAGCAGCATCCGAGGAGCAGGAACATCGATGTTTCAGGCAAAAGCCCTTCATCAGGAATGAGGATTGAACCCATTTAATCTAAGCTGGTAGTGTAAGAGGAATTTCGCAAGTCCTACCCAGCCCTGTAGCCCTGAAGTTTCTTCAGATTCAAATTCCTTTCTGAAAGCCTCGATAAACCCTGCGTCCCCCATACTCTCTGACCTTGCATTCTAGATCCTAATGACTCAATGGGTGAAAAGGTTTTTCCTCACGCCATTGGCTTCTCTTGTCAATCATCAAAGATCTGTGTACTCTGATTTTCAACTCTGCATTAATGGGAACAGTTTCTCCTGATCTGCTCTGCCTAGACTTCTTGTATTTTTAACATCTACTTCAAATCTCCACTCAAAATTCCAATCCTGATATGAACAGACCCAGCAGTCCCTTTCAATCCAGTCACTGAAGTCTTCATCCCTGGAACCAGAGTCACAAATCTGTACTGCACCCTCTCTAATACCTTCCCACCCTGCGGGCCCAGAATGGAGCAGAATGCCCCCTTGTATTTTACAAAGGTTCTCTCTTGTATTCTGTGCCTTTACCGATAAAGCCCAGGATCCAGTGTCCTCTTTTATCCCCTTTCTCAGCTTGCCTGGCCACACTTTACAGACAAGCCTGTTTTGTGGCATTTTATCAAACACCTTCTAGAAGTCCAATTACAGCACAGCATCTGCATTACCCTCATTGACCTCTCAAAATACTCCACCAAGTGGGTTAAACATAACTTGACCTGAACAAATTGATGCTGGCTTTCTTTAATCGTCTGCTTTTTTATCCAAGTGCCTGTAGAATTTGTCTCTGTTGAGTATTTCAGAAAGGTTTCCCACCCCTGACTGGCCTGTAGTTTCTGTGATTATGTTTACACCTTTCTGTGAACAAGGACATAATGTTTGCAATTCTCCTGTCCTCTGGGACCACCCTTCTACCTGAGGAGGACTGGAAGGTTATGGCCAATCCTTTCACAATTTCCTCTCTCAATTCCCTCAGTTTCCTCAGCTACATCTCATCTGGTCCTGGTGATTTACCAAGGCAGCCCACTAATAGATCTCCTTCATCAATTTCAGTCCATTCAGTATCAAAAATAGTCCCTCTTCCATCACAACATCAGTAGGATCTTCTTCCTTGATAAAGAATTATGTAAACTATGCATTTTGTACCTCAGCCATGCCCCATTAATCTGTTTCCTGGTCTCTACTTCACAAACACTCACCATTTAAGTTATCACCATTTTGCTAGCTCAATGCTCTATTACTATGTTCTTTTAGGAAGGTGATTATCTAAAGGTATTATCACTAGATTGTGAACCCTGAGACCCAGCTAATACTCTGGGTTCAAATCCTGCTAAGGTGGAATTTGAATTCAGTTTTTTAAATTTGGAATTAGGAGCCCTATGATGACCATGAATTTGTGGTGATTGTCAGGAAAAGAAATCTGGTTCATTAACATCGTTTAGGGAAGGAAACCGTCTTCCTTACTTGGTCTGGGCTCCATGTGACTCCAGACCCACAGCAATGACTCTTAGCTGCTGTCTGAACAATTAGGGATGGCCACCAAATGCTAGCCTAGCCAGCTCCTCTCATTAATGAATAATTCAAAAATGCCAAGAGGAGAATTTTAGATTCCCTCTAATGTTAGCTGCCAGTCTTTGCTCACCCCCTCTCTTTAGCTATCAGGTCTCCTCTCTCACTTCCCTCCTGTATCTATTATATTCTGGCTGATTGTTGTTTGTATTGTGAATTTCACATCTGCGTGCACCCCAGCCTTGAACTTTGTCAATTCTTTGAAGTAAGAAGTCTAAGAGAACGCTCTGGGGACACAATCTAAGCAATGGATTGAAGAGTCTGAGGCAGTTACCCACCTGTTTGCAAAGATCCACCACCGGCTTCTCATAGGAGTTCCAGTTCCGAGCCAGGTTACCTTTCTGAGCCAGGTGGGCCTGGATCTTGCCCTCCAGCTCCTTGTTCGAACTTTCCAAACGCTTCACCCTGTTGAGGTAAGTGGCCAGTCGCTTGTTTAGCCCCTGCAGCTCATCCTGCTGGTTGAAGGTGTTGTGGACTCCGATAGTGCTCAGGTTGCCCACGCTGCCTGGGCTGTAAGAAGCCACTCTCACATTCCTGCTGATGTCCCCGTGTAGGCTGCGGGCACTGTTCTGCCTCCTGGGGGTCAGGCCCATCACCATACTGCTGGAGCTGGCGGTCCGGCTGAACGGCTTCTTGTTCATCTCGATCCGGGGTCAACAGCCACCGCTCTCGGGGGATAACTCTGTGTGTGTAGGGCTGTCTGAGCAAGGCTTCACTTCACTCTCTCTCCCTCTCTCTCGCCCTCCCTCTCTCACTCTCTATCCCTTTCTCCCCTCCCTCTCTATTCCTTCCTTCCTCCCTCTCCCTCTATCTCTCTCTCCCTCTATCTCTCTCTATCCCTTTCTCCCCCTCCCTCTCTATTGCTTCCTTCCTCTTCCTCTCCCTCTCTATCTCTCTCTCTCCTTCTCTCTCTATCTCTATCTCTATCTCTATCTCTCTCTATCTCTATCTCTCTCTATCTCTCCCTCTCTCCCTCTATCTCTCTCTCCCTCTGCTTCTCTCTGGCTCAGGTGTGACTCGGATTATATTTACCTGAAGTTGTAGGTTTGGAGTGATAGGTGAACAGACCAATCAGAGTGTAGGGAATACCCGCTCCCTGATTAATATTCAAATTTTATCCAGTTTCGACCCCGCCCCCTGGAATTCCCTCCAATAGAAAACGGAGGGGCGGGGACAATGTAAATACGGCTTTAAAGGGGGAGCGGGCGGCGGGAACTGGGCACTCGGTTCGGGATCAGCAGCGACACCTGGATCAGGACCCAGACCGGGATCAGGACCCAGACCGGGATCAGCCCCGACACCGGGATCAGGACCCAGACCGGGATCAGGACCTAGACCGGGATCAGCCCCGAGACCGGGATCAGGACCCAGACCGGGATCAGCCCCGAGACCGGGATCAGCACCGACACCTGGATCAGGACCCAGACCGGGATCAGGACCCAGACCGGGATCAGCCCCGACACCGGGATCAGGACCCAGACCGGGATCAGCCCCCAGACCGGGATCAGCACTGACACCTGGATCAGGACCCAGACCGGGATCAGCCCCCAGACCGGGATCAGCACTGACACCGGGATCAGCACCGACACCTGGACCAGGACCTAGACCGGGATCAGGACCGACACCTGGATCAGGACCCACACCGGGATCAGGACCGACACCGGGATCAGCACTGACACCGGGATCAGGACCTAGACCGGGATCAGGACCCACACCGGGATCAGCCCCCAGACCGGGATCAGGATGAGCCGCATAGGAAACAGCTCCTTTGGGCTGCCCCGGGCTCACAGCCTGAGGACCGTGCCCCGGACCTTCTCCGTTTCCTCCTCGAATTTACTGAGTGACGGCCCCCGAGCGGAGATCGACCAGAAACTGCGGGCGGCCCGGAACCAGGAGAAGGAGGAGATCAAGGGGCTGAACAACAAGTTCTCGGATGTCATCATGCGGGTGAGGGGACAACATATACCCACTGCCCTCTCTTACCCAAACTCTCCCAACTAAAACCCTCCAAACTCTCCCTAAATCCCCAGCCCGCTCCAAAGGTGACCTGATAGAAGTTTATAAAATGGTCAGGGGTACAGAGAGAGTTATGGTAGGTGTCTTTTCCCTAGGACGCAGGATTTCGAGACTAAAGAGCACATTTTTAAGGTGAGTGGAGAGAGATTTAAAAAAGACGTGAGGGGCAAATGTTTCACACCAAGGGTGGTTTGCCTGAGGGAATGGTGGATGTGGGTACGATTGCAACATTTAAAAGACATTTGGATAAGGACATGAATAGGAAAGGTTTGGAGGGATATGGGCCAGGAGCAGGCAGGTGGGACTAGTTTAGTTTGGGATAATGATCGGCATGGACTGGTTGGGCCGAAGGGTCTGTTTCTGTGCTGTATGACTCTTTGACTCTGTAAATACTAGGCATTCCTCCAAAGTAACCCAAATACCCAACCCAACGCAAAATCTATAACACTCTAACTACACGCCAATAAGCTTAACATTTATTATTGAAAAATGTTAAAGTCTATAATAGAAATGGTGAGAAGGGGTCAGCATTGGACTGGGGTGGACAAAGTTAAAAATCACACAACACCAGGTTATAGTTCAACAGGTTTATTGGGAAATACAAGATGAAGGAGCAGCGCTCTGAAAGCTAGTGCTTCCAAATAAACCTGTTGAACTGTAGCCTGGCGTAGTATTATAGAAACATAACAGAAATAAATATATGGTCTAGCAGAGTCAACATGGCTTCATGAGAGAAAAGGAATACCGACAAATTTGCTTCAATTCTTTGAGGAGGTAACATGCAGGATAGGTAAAGGAGAAACAGTGGATGTGATGGATTTGGATTTCCAAAATGCATTCTGTAAGGTACCACACATTAGGCAACTTAATAAAAGCCCATGGTGTTGGAGGCAGTCTCATTACGTGGTTAAAATATAGGCTAACTAATACAAGACAGAGAATTGGGAGAATGGGGGCAATTTCAAGATCGTAACATGTAAATAGGGGTGTGCCAATAGATCCAATGATGGGAGCACAATTCATTTATGTCAATGGCTTAGATGAGGAAAATGAATGTACTGTAACCAAGTTTGCAGATGATACAAAAACAGGTGAAGGGTATAGATGGGATTAAGTGAGTGGGGAAAAACTCAGCAGATGGAATATCATGGGAAAATGAGACATTATATTCTTTGGCAGGAAGAATAGAGGAGCTGAATATTATTTAAATGGAGAAAGACTGCAGGAAGCTACAGCACACAGAGGGGTTTGGGGATTCTCATGCATGATTCCCAATAAACTAACATCCAAGTTCAGGGGGAAGTCAATTAAAATGTTGGCCTTTATTTCAAAGGGAATGAAGTTTAAAAGGATGGAGATTTTGCTAAAATTATATAAGGCACTAGTCAGACCATAACTAGAATACAGTGAATAGCTTAGATCCCAGAGAAGGTTCATACATTGATATCAGACATGGAGTGACTACCTAATAAGAAGAGGCTGAATATACTAGAATCAGAAGAATAGCAGGTTGTTGAAACATAGAAAATTCTTTGGGACTTGACAGGGTAGGTGTGGAGATTCTAGAACGTCAGAATAGATGGTCTCACATTTACAATTGAGATGAGAAAATAATTCTTCTGTCAGAGGGGATGAATCTGTGGATCCTTAACCACACACAGCTGGAGAGTCTGGGCTGTTAAGTATTTTCAGGACTGAGTGAGACAGATGTTTAATCAGGAAAGGGAATCACGGGATATGGGGGCAAGACAGGAAAGTGGAGTTAATTATCAGACCAGCCCTGATCCCATTGAATGGCTGAGCATATTCAAATGGCCTACTAATGCTCCTGCATCTCATGGTCTCACCTTGTTAAATACCCCACGAATACTCCACCCACCCTGAAATACTCTCCAAGTAATACACCCCTCCCAAATTACACCTGTATTCGCACCCTTCAAAATAGCACCGAAAAACACATTCCAACCTTATAGCCAACCTTATTCTCTTATAGCCAACCCCTGACAAGATGCCCCCATTGCCCAATCACAAACACATCCCATTGCCCATTCCCTCCAATAACACTGTGGAACAAGTCCCCAAACACCCATCCCCCTCCTGTAACTCTCCCCAAACACCCATCCCCCTCCTGTAACTCTCCCCAAACACCCATCCCCCTCCTGTAACTCTCCCCAAACACCCATCCCCCTCCTGTAACTCTCCCCAAACACCCATCCCCCTCCTGTAACTCTCTCCAAACACCCATCCCCCTCCTGTAACTCTCTCCAAACACCCATCCCCCTCCTGTAACTCTCCCCAAACACCCATCCCCCTCCTGTAACTCTCCCCAAACACCCATCCCCCTCCTGTAACTCTCCCCAAACACCCATCCCCCTCCTGTAACGCTCCCCAAACACCTATCCCCTCTCTGTAACACTCCCCAAACACCCATCCCCCTCCTGTAACACTCACCAAGCATCCATCCCCCTCCTGTAATACTCCCCAAACACCCATTCCCCCTCCTGTAATACTCCCCAAACACCTATCCCCTTTCTGTAACACTCCCCAAACACCCATCCCCCTCCTGTAACACTCCCCAAGCATCCATCCCCCTCCTGTAATACTCCCCAAACACCAATTCCCCCTCCTGTAATACTCCCCAAACACCTATCCCGTTTCTGTAACACTCCCCAAACACCCCCATCCTCCTCCTGTAACACTCTCCAACACCATTCCCTTCTGTAATATTCCCCAAATACCCAGCCTCCTTTAAAATACCAAACCCACCACCAAATGCCCTCATAACAGACAACCCACACCCTTAATTCCCAGTCTCCTGAAATACACACCATTACCCAACCGACACCTAACTACCACTCAGACACCCATCCTCATTCAGATATATAATCCAGAAAACCCTACAAAATGCCCAAACCCCTCCAAATACTCAATCCCCTTCAAAATAGAACTTCAAACACCTTCTGAAGTACTCCCCAAATATCCAACTCAACCAAAACAGAAGCCCCATTGAAATTGCCCCCAAAATACCTATCCACTCCTAATTGCCACACCCATACCTGACGATATAGACAGGCTGGTCAGATAGGCAGAATGAAGGCAAATAGAATTTAATCCTGGAAAGTGTGAGGCAGTGCATTTCGGAAGAACTGACAAGGCAGGGGAGTGCACAAAGAATGGTAGGAGTGTGGGAAGTACAAAGGAGCACAGGGGCCTGGGTGCACATGTCCATAGATCCTTGACAGCTCAGAGCAGCTAGATAAGGTGATTAAGGAGGCAGATGGGATACCTTTTCATCAAGGCACTGAACACAAGAGCAAGGAGGTTATGATGGAGCTGTATATAATGTTAGGTCACAGCTGGAGTACAGTGTTTAGTTCTGGTCCCCTCACTGTAGGTTTGCACAGGAGGGGGTGCAGAGGAGATTCACCTGGGATGGAGTGATCAGCTATGAAGAGAGAGTAGATAAGCGAGGGCTGTTTTCCCTTACAGAATGGAAAGCTCAGTGGTGGGGGGTGCCTGACTGAGATATACAGAGCTATGAGGGCATAAACAGGATTGATAGGGAGAAATCTTTCCTCCATTTGGAGAAGTGAATAATCAGGGGCATAGATTTAAGGAAATGAGTAGAGCAAATTTAGAAAAGTTGTCTTCATCCAGAGGGCGGTGATTAGCTGGAATTTACTACTAGAAGGAGGGGTAGAAGTGGGAACCAACGGAATAATTTAAAAATACTTTGTTGATTACTTGAAACCTTTTTTCTTATTAATTTGGGGAATGTGAACATAGCTAGCCAGGCCAGCATTTACTGCCCATCCCTAATTGCCCAGAGGACAGTTAAGAGTCAGCCATGTTGCTGTGGATCTGGAATCACATCCAGGTCAGACCAGGTAAGGATGGCAGCTTCGTTTTCCTAAAGGACATCAGTGATCCTGATGGGGTTTTACAAGAATTAGCAATGGGACATATGGTTACTATTAGACAAGGTTTTTTTTTTAATTCCAGGTTTTATTGAGGTGAAATTTGAACCCATGTCCCCAGAATGTTACAAAAACAAGGGAACTGGGGGACTGAAAATTTCTGGTGAATCTAAGCAGGTCTGGCAACACCTGCGGAGAGTGAAACAGATGCAACGTTTCCAGCCCAGTGACCCTCCTTCAGATCCAGTTCTAGCTCGGAAAATTTGCTTTATTCTTTACTTTTATAATATGTCTTTTCACCCACCCCGACATCCCAGGCCCTGTCCTAACATGGGCTGCTTTCAGCACAGCCAACCCAATCTCACCTTGTAATAGTCTCTGTCAGCAGCTTTTCTTTCTCCCTGGCTCATCATTATCCATCACTTTGTTTGCCTCACTGATGTTTTCTCTCTCTCTCTCTCTCTCTCTCTCTGGATTCCATCTCCACCAATCATTCACTCTCATTCGCTCTCCCTCCCTCCCCATCCCCTGTCTTCAGCATAGATACCAACCGTTTCCAAGTTACCATCAGTCTGAAGAAAGGTGACTGGACTCAAAGCATTAATTCCACTTTCTCTAGCCCAGAGCTCTGGATTCGTGAGTGTGGTGCTGGAAAAGCACAGCCGATCAGTCAGCATCCAAGTTGCAGGCAAGTCGACGTTTTGAGCACAAGCCCTTCATCAGGAATTTTGGGGGGGCCCAAGGGGGCTGACGGACAAATGGGAGGGGGTGGGGCTGGGGGGAAGGTGGATGAGAATACGATAAGTGGATAAAGGTGGGGTGAAGGTGATAGATCAGAGAGGAGGGTGGAGTGGATAAGTGGGAAGGAAGATGGACAGGTAGGACAGGTCAAGAGGGTGGTGCTGAGCTGGAAGGTTGGAACTGGGGGAAAGTGGGGGGGGAGAGTAAATGAGGAAACTGGTGAAATCCACATTGATGCAGTGTGATTGGAGGATCCCAAGGCGGATGATGAGGCATTCTTCCTCCAGGCGTCAGTGGTAAGGGTGTGGTGATGGAGGAGGCCCAGGATTTGCATGTCCTTGACAGAGTGGGAGGGGGAGTTAAAAGTGTTCAGCCACAGGATGGTGGGATTGTTTTGTACGTGATGTCCCAAAGATGTTCTCTGGGATGTTCTGCAAGTAGGTGTCATGTCTCCCCAGTGTAGAGGAGACCACACCGGGAGCAACGGACACAGTAGATGGTGTGTATGAAAGTACAGGTAAATCTCTGACAGATGTGGAAGGCTCCTTTGGGGCCTTGGATGGAGATGAGGGGGGAGGTTTGGGCGCAGGTTTTTCAATTCCTGTGGTGGCAGGGGAAGGTGCCGAGAGGGGAGGGTGGGTTGGTGGGGGGCGTGAACCTAATAAAGGAGTCGGGAAGGAATGGTCTTTATGGAATATAGATAGGAATGGGGAGGGAAATATATCCCTCATGGTGGTGTAAATGCCGGAGGATGATGTGATGTATCCGGAGGTTGGTGGAGTGGAAGGTGAGGACCATGGGGAATTCTGTCCTTGTTGCATTGGGAGGAGTGGGGTTCAAGGGCGGAGGTGTGGGAAGTGGAGGAGATGCACTGGAGGGCATCGTCGACACCGTAGGAGGGGAAATTGCAGTCCTTGAAGAAGGAAGCCATCTGGGATGTTCTGTGGTGGAACTGATCCTCTTGGGAGCTGATGCTGCAGAGCAGAGGAATTGGGAATAAGAGATAGCGTTTTTACAGGAGGCAGGGTGGGAGGAGGTGTAGTCCAGGTAGCTGTGGGAGTCGGTGGGTTTGTAGAAGATGTCAGTATTGAGTCGGTCACCCTTAATGGAGATGGAGAGGTCCAGAAAGGGCAGGGAGGTGGTCCAGGTGAACGTGAGGTCAGGTGGAACATTCTATCCAGCACCCCCCCCCACCTACCCATTTAACTCTCAGCCCCCTTGACCCACAAACCTCATTGCTGGTGAAGAGCTTATGCTCAAAACGTCGATTCTCCTGCTCCTTGGATGCTGCCTGACCTGCTGTGCTTTTCCTGCACCATACTCGACTCTGATCTACAGCATCTGCAGTCCTCACTTTCTCCTAGAGTTCTGGATTACTGTGCCACTGCTTCACGTAAGCCCTATGATTTATTTTAAAATTCATTCACAAAATGTGACTGTCTCTGGCTAGGCCAGTATTTATTGCCTATCCCAAATTGCCTGGAGGGCAGGTGAGAGCATTGCTGTGGGCCTGGAGTCACATGTAGGTCAGAGCAGGTAGGGACAGCAGTTTCCTTCCCTAAAGGACATTAGTGACACACTTGGATTTTTCCTGATAATCAACAATGGATTCACGGTCATCATTAGACCCTTAATTCAAGATTCTTTTTATTGAATTTAAACGCCACCTCTGCCATGGTGAGATTTGGGCACGAGAACATTAGTTGAGTTTCTGGACTAATAGTCTAGTGATATTACCACTGAACCAGAGCCTCCCCATGTACAAGGCTACAGGCCAAATGTTGGAAAATAAAATTAGAGTTAGTTTATTTATTCCTTTCATGGGCTTTGATGTTTGAGAGATTCTCCCAGTTCCCCTGAAGGCAGTTCTGGACTGATCCTAGTGAGAATTCCCCAGGGAGCAGGTTCTTGCGAAGGGATTTCCTCTGGGAGTCTGAGACCAGCACAAACCAGGCGTACCCTCCTCCCCCACCCTGCTCAGTTGCTTTCCAGTAAATCCTTGTTTCCTACTCCTCTCCTTGTTGAGAACTGGATCTAAGTGATGTGATGCCTATCACAGTCTATGAGCCTGCCTCCAATCAGTGCTGGCCGGGGAATTTCTAACACAGGCAGTGGCTCTGCACCTACAGCCCAAGGAGCCTGTGAAACCAGTAGGCCAGTGAACATTGGTACATTCTGTAACAAGAACCTGCATTTATATATCCCTTTTTAAAATGATAAGATCCCACGGGAACATAATTGGAAGTGTGGGTTTGACAGTAGGATGCATGTCTGAACCTGATCAGAAGTTGGATTGAAGCAGTCTTGATGGAAGAGACGGGACAGAGAGAGAGACGGGACAGAGAGAGAGAGAGAGAGAGAGAGGACGTGAGGCTGTTTTTGGAGGGGTTTCCAGAGCTGAGAACCCAAGCAACTGAAGACAGAACTCCCACTGAAGGAGCGATGGATTTCTGGGTGGTACCAGAGGCCATACTGAGAGGAGTTCAGGGATCTTGGGTGGTTCAGGGGCTGCAGGGAGTAACAAACAAAAGGAAAGGTCTGGTTTAAAAATGAGGTTAGTCAGGAGAGGACGTTATATCAGTTCTCAATCCATCAGGGAATGAGTTAATTATGATTCATGGGAGTTTGGTTCCTTTTTCTTTACCTCAATTCAGTCAATTTGTACAAATAACCAGGTGCAGGAGCAGCTCCAATCCTGAACCACCACTGACACCTACTGCCTCCAAAGTTATAGCACCTTCCAAATCACACTCTTCAGTGTTGTCACTGATCTCATGTATGTCTGATGTAAGGCTTACAATTTTCACACAGCAAGATCCCAAAACTTTAAATCTGATAACAATTGGATACTCTGTTTTTGTCATCATGATCAGTAACCAGGCAAAAACTTCCCAGCTCATCTATGTCTATCCCAAGAGGAAAGAAAGTTCAGTATCTCATCAGAAAATTAAATAGTTTTAAACAGTTTCCTCAGTACTGACCCTCTGACCATGTGGCACTCTGTCAGTACTGACCCTCCAACACAGAATGACATGGCTATTGCAGTTACTGAAGAGCTGCCCCTGTAAGTGTACTAACTTTAGCACAGGTCATAACATAAGAACCAGGAGCCATCCGGCCTTTCGAGTCTACTCCACCATTCAATAAGATCATGGCTGATCTTTTCATGGACTCAGCTCCACTTACCCACCCTCTCACCATAACCTTTAATTCCTTTACTGTTCTAAAGAAATCTACCTTAGCTCTGAAAACATTTACAGAAGTAGCATCAACCATTTCACTGAGCAGGAAATTCCATAGAAGTTTCTTCTCAATTCAGTCCTAAATTTGCTCCCCTACTTTTCAGGCTATCCCCTCTTGTCCTAGTTTCACCCCCCACCCCCACCCCACCACACCTCCACTCCCCAACCACCAGTGGAAATATCCTCACTACTTCAATCTTATCTATTCCCTTCATCATTTTATATGCCTCTATAAGATTCCCCTTCAATTCTCCTAAATTCCAATGAATATAATCCCAGTCTACTCAGTCTCTCCTCATAAACCAACCCCCTCAACTCCGGAATCAACCTGGTGAACCTCCTCTACACCCCCTCCACTGCCAGTACATCCTTTCTCAGGTCTATGTTTGACTGTTGAGCTGGTTGAGTCTACATTGATCACGTCCTGTGCAATGTCCAGGTCATAGCCACATGCTCCTGGTTAATCCTTTTCCATTCTGGTAGGCCTTGCATTTCAGGGCTATTTGAGAGTTAGTAGTGAAACACGTTTTGGGCTATTTTTGGGAGAGGTAAACGGGTCATTTTTGCACCTTTTGTGTAGGTTCGTAAGCTAGAACAGGAGAATCAGGTGCTGGAGACACGATGGGATCTGCTGAAGCATGCAGACACGTACAAATCAAACGCTGACAAAATTGTCAACATGTTCTGCAACAAACTGAAGCAGCAGCTCAGTGATCTGGAGAAGGAGAGAGAGCATCTGAAGCTGCAGATCTCACAAACACAACAAATGGTCGAAGACTTCAAAGGGAAGTATGAAGATGAGATTAACTCCCGTACTGCAATGGAGAATGAATTTGTGGTCCTTAAGAAGGTTAGTGGCTCACTTAAGAATCTGACTGTAATTGTCTGGGTGTTCTCGTGTGCAATGCTATAGGGAGGCTGCTTCTGCAAGTGTTCAAGGACCAAGAACAGAGCAATTAATTGCGGGAATCAGTGTCCTTAAACTTATGTTCTGCTGTAGATCTCAATCTTCAAACTGTGCTCCTGAGCTGAAGTGGAGAAGGGGTTGCCATCTCTACAGCTCCCAATCCTTTCACTCTCTGTTGCTGTTTGCACTTACAGCTTGTAGCTCAACCAGTCAGAGGGCTGTTGCCAGGCTGGATTTCCTTAACTCGAAAGAGTCTCAGTGCCATTCAGTCTGAACCTCTATCCACACGAATAAGGGTATATTCAATTTAGATTTGTTTTTAAAAGACAACCGCTTGGTCTTAGATGATGCCTGCAAATTACTTGTAATTGTCCAAAGCTCTTTCGATTCCGGTAAGCAAACAACAGACTAAAAATCCAGGCTTGTAACATCTCTATTCAAGAGAGGAGGAAGATAGAGAGCGGGAAACTATGGGCTAACATCTGTCAATGGATGAATGCTACAATCTATTGTGAAAGAGGCTTTAAAAGAACATTTTAGAATATTCAGTGGATGGAATATATGGAAAATATAAAGTCCACTGTGGTAGGACAAACAGAAAAAACACATTGTTTGATTGGAAAGAGACTGCAGAACCCAGTGGTACTTGGATCATAAGATGGGGCAGCACTGTGGCTCAGTGGTTAGCACTGCTGCCTCATAGCACGAAGGACCTGGGTTCAATTCCCACCTCGGGCGACTGTCTGTGTGGAGTTTGCATGTCCTCCCCGTGTCTGCGTCGGTTTCCTCCCACAGTCCAAAGATGTGCAGGTCAGGTGAATTGGCCATGCTAAATTGCCTGTAGTGTTAGGTGCGTTAGTCAGGGTAAATGTAGGGGAATGGGTCTGGGTGGGTTGCTCTTTGGAGGGTCGGTGTGGATTTATTGGGCCAAAGGGCCTGTTTCCATACTGTATGGAATCCAGTCTAAAATGTTAGTCAGCAGGTGCATAACTGACCAGGAAGGACAAAACAATGTTATCTTTAGAACAAAAAAATTGGTGTATAAAGATCAGGAAGTCTTGCTGCAACAATACAGGGCATTGGTGAGACCATAACTAGAGTGCTATGTACAATATTCTCTTTATTTAGGAACAGATTTACTTTACCTCTTAAAAACCCCAAAATACACACATACCCAATCACAATTAGGACACAAAAGGCAAACAGTTCAACACATACTTTGTTGGTGGAAAAGACAATCAATGGGAAACAAAATTTTGAAGATCAAAGGACCATAAGGTAGAAAGTTTTTTTTCCTCTCACATTCCTTTTGATTGTTGCAATGAGACAGTGATTGTACAGTGATCATTATTCTTCAGTTCAATGGCTGATCAAGTGGAGTTGGATCTTTTGTAAAAAGAATTCATGCAGAATGTTTCTGAGGTTATCTGTCTTTATCCCCAAACAGAGAGAGAGAGAGAGACAGACAGAGAGGCGCAGTTTGTAATCTCTACACCTCGTGATCTTTTCACTCCCTGCTGCTTTTGGCAGTTAGTTTGTTAATACACTGTAGTTCAACCAATCAGAGGGCTGTTGCCAGGCTGGATTTCCTTAATCTGAAATAATCTCAGTGCCTTTTGATTTCAACTTCTCTTCCTATTTGCTTCCAAAAAGCAACATTGTACTTCACAGCTCCAAAATGTACACACTTGTCTTCCAGTTGTAAAACATGTTCCTATTTCAAATGAAAGCACTCCAATTTCCAATTCAGTTTATAGTATCCCTTCCCAGATGCGGTACCTATGACACACAGGGGCACAGAATTGCACAACTGGACTTGTACTTGTTGGAATTTAGACAAATGAGTTGCTGAAAGTTTCTACATGGGACCACTTGGGAATTTGAGCTGTTGATGTCACTCTGCATCACAAGTCCAGCCAACCAAGCTACACCGACACCACGCTGCACCAGCTGAGGGGATGCATGAAGATCCCACCTTTTCGACTTCACCGCTGACCTGAGGCATGGAGACCCTCAAGCGTCTGTCGTCTCTCTCCCTGTGGCCCTCTGGGGCAATGGCATCTTTATTTAAGGGCACCAGAAAAGTTCGAAGAGAAATAAGCTATTTCTGTTAGCTGGAGGAGTGCAGCACAGGCAACATCACTGAAATATCAAACTTGATAGTTAAATCGCCAAACATGTATACACGCAGAGTGGTAAAGATTCAGAACTCTCTTCTGCAAATGCAGTTTGTTGTATTTACATTTATGATTGGTAGAGAGATGCCTAGGTATGTGGAGTAAAATCAGCTGTGAAGGGTAGCACAGACTCAAAGGCTGAATGGCCACCTCCTGTTCACAGGTTCCTGGAAGGGTCAAGAAAAATGTATTCTCGGTGGAAAAGTTGTGTCCCCCATGTATACGTTACAGCACCTGTAGAAATGTCACTGTCAGACAAAGCCCTCTCCTATTGCCTACAACTGAGATTGGCAAGGCTGTGACCAGTCAAACTGGGCAGTGAAGCTTGTGGAAGGTGTACCTCACACTGCAGAAGACCAGTCCAGAGTTAGGACTTGGAAAGGTGATAACAACATTAGCCAATAGCACTAGATTACAGATAAAATGTGTTCATGATAGCTCAACCCTGTAGGAGCTAGACAAATGCAGATTAATGTTAATTAAATGAAACATGAATGATGCATTTTGGAATAAAATATGCTGTAAATGAAAAGTTTAGACAAAATAAACATACTTGCAGTGGTTTGGGGACAGACATGAAGATCACAAAAGATTGGTTCAAAAGTAAATCAGACTAAGAATCAACAAACAATCTCACCTTTTTTAGAAGAGCATAGATTAGCAAATCAAGGAAGTAAAGATTTGGACATGCAGTGGTTCAATTGTTGTTTATTATGTTGAAAATCCATTAGAGAACAGATATAGAAGCAAACTGCAGTGAAAGCAGTTAATTCTGGTCTAATTCTTAAAATGGCATTCTCTGGATGTGAGCATCGCAACAGGACCAGCATTTATTATCTGTCCCTAGCTGCCCCTTGAGAAGGGAGTGGTCCATTGTGTGCTGTAGGTAGACTCACAATGCCCTTGGGAAGGGAATTCCAGGATTTGACCCAGTGACACTGAAGGAACAATGATATATTTCCAAGTCAGGATGGTGAGCGGTTTGGAGGGGAATTTGAAGGGGATGATGTTCACATATATCTGCTACCCTTTCTAGGTGGAAGTGGTTATAAGTTTGGAAGGTGCTGAATTAGAATCTTTGGTGAATTTCTGCAGTGCATCTTGTAAACAATGCTGCTACTGAGCATTGGTGGTGGAGAGAGTGGAAGCTTGTGGATGTGGTCCCAATGAAGTGGACTGCTTTGTCTTGGATGGTGTTGAGCTTCTTAAGTGTTGTTGGAGCTGCACCCATCCAGGGCACGTGGGGAGTATTCCATCACACTCCTGACTTATGAAGATGAAGAGGTTTGTAGAAGCAGATGAATTGCTCTCTGAAGAGTTCCCAGCCTCTGATCATTCTTGTAGTATTTTTATCTTGTCCAGGCTAGTTTCTAGTCAATGTTAATCCCCAGGAGATTAGTTAGCAATGGAAATTCCATTGAGTGTCCTTGAGGTGATGGTCAAACTCCTCTTGATGTTAAATGGTGGGAAAGTACACCCTGACGTGTGAGGGGAAAAGTCTGAGCTTGGCTCAGCAGGATTTAAAAGGTGGCAAACTCCTGGCTCTTTGCACCAGAAAAATTTAGAGATTTCAAAAGGGATAGCTTTGAATTTTGCAGAGGATGAGGACTAAGCTCTGGATTGATTTAGCTGGTGTTAGTGATGGGAATGTAGTACTTTCTGGATGGAGGGAGAGTTAATGCAGATTCTGAGGTCACAAAGGAGCTTGTTGGTCTGGTTTGAACTTCCTGCTGTGATGTAAAAGTTCGAATTGATTCATTGCTTCACCTAAAGTCTCTCCAATTTTTTTGTCATACAAAGGAAGTAGATGATGCCTATTTTCAAAAGGTTGAGCTGGAATCGAAGCTGGAATATCTCACCAATCTGATTGAGTTCCTGAAGCTCCTGTATGCTGAGGTAGGTCCTTTATTGTGTAATTGAAGGAGTTCTTCTCTGTTTCGGCCCAGAAACAGAGTAAAGGTAAAGTCACCATAGTCTTGCCAGAATCATAGGGCTGCTGTCTCACTAGAGAGACGGTGGTTAACCTGAGGGTCACCATATCTCAGTCAAGGGAAAAGGTTGAGAAGGGGAGCCCTTCCTGGTAACCTCAGCCGCTGTGGGTGTTGACCCCACTCTGCATTACAAACCTGCCATCCAGCTAACTGAGCTATCTAGCCCTCTTAGAATGGTGAAGGGGCTATTAAACTGTTAGTATAAGACATAGGAGTGGAAGCAAGGCCATTTGGCCCATCAAGTCCACTCCGCCATTCAATCATGGCTGATGGACATTTCAATGCCACTTACCCGTACTCTCCCCATTGTCCTTAATTCGTTGCAAGATCAAGAATTTATAAATCTCTGCCTTGAAGACATTTAGTGTCCTGGCTACCACTGCGCTCTGTGGCAATGGATTCCACAGGCCCACCACTCTCTAGCTGAAGAAATGTCTCCTCATTTCTGTTCTAAATTGACCGTGTAAGGCTGTGCCTATGGGTCCTAGTCTACCCGCCTAACAGAAACAACTTCCCAGTGTCCACCCTTTCTAAGCCATATATTATCTTGTAAGTTTCTATTAGATCTCCCCTCAAGCTTCTAAACTCTAATTAATACAATCCCAGGATCCTCAGCAGATCATCATGTGTTAGGCCCACCATTCCCAGGATCATCCATGTGAATCTTCGCTCCAGTGCCAGCATGTCCTTCCTGAGGTGTGGGGCCCAAAACTGGACACAGTATTCTACATGGGGCCTAACTAGAGCTTTATAAAGTCTCAGAAGCACATCACTGCTTTTATATTCCAACCCTCTTGAGATAAAAGACAACATTACATTTGTTTTCTTAACCACAGACTCAACCTGCAAATCAACCTTTAGATAATCCTGGACTAGCACTCCCAGATCCCAGATCCCTCTGTACTTTGGCTTTATGAATTTTCTCACTGTTTTAAAAAATAATCCGTGCCTGTATTTTTTTTCCAGAGTGCAAGACGTCACATTTGCTCACATTGAATTTCATCAGCCATTTCCTGGACCACTCTCCTAACCTGTCTAAATCTTTCTGCAGCCTCCCCACTTCCTCAGTACTACCTGCCTGTTCATCTAACTTCATATCATCAGCAAACTTTGCCAGAATGCCCCCAGTCCCTTCATCCAGATCATTAATATATAAAGTGAACAGCTGCAGCCCCAACACTGAACCCTGCGGGACACCACTTGTCACCGGCTGCCATTCCGAAAGAGAATCTTTTAACCCAACTCTCTGCCTTCTGTCAGACAGCCAATCCTCAATCCATCCCAGTAGTTCACCTTGAACACCATGGGCCCTCACCTTACTCAGCAGCCTCCCATGAGGCACCTTATCAAAGTCTAGGTCGGTAACATCAACTGGGTTTCCCTGGTCTAACCTACTTGTTACCTCTGCTTACTAAATCCATAGTTTACATAGGATTCAAGCCATTAACAACATAACCAGCAGAGTGTGAGGTACCAAAATGCCCACATTTGCAAAATTTGTCACACAGTGGTGGACATTAGATGCAATTCTAGCACTTACTGGATAAACCTGAATATGTGAATAATTATGCTGATGACCAATTTACATTGTTGGGTCACAATGTGGCATATATGTGTACATTGGAAGCTACACATATTAATACCCCGTTCTTGGCAGACAGAAAGAACAGGGTGGCATTGTGGCTCAATGGTTAGCACCAATGCTTCACACCGCCAGGGACGCAGGTTCAATTCCAATTTTACCTGACCGTCTGGGTGGAGTTTGCATATTCTCCCCTTGTCTGTGTAGGTAGCCTCTCAGTGCTCTGATTTCCTCCCACAGTCCAAAGCTGTGCAGATTAGGTGGATTGGCCATGGGACGTATAAATTAGGTGGATCACCCTTGGGAAATGCAGGGTTTCAGAGATAGGGTAAGGGGATGGTCCAGGTGTGAGGCTCGTTAGAGAGTCAGTGTAGAATTGTTGGGCCAAATGACACTCCAGGTATTCGATGTAAGGATAATAAAAAGCCATTTGCTTCTTCATTTCTCAACATGATGCCTGTTTAAAGTTTGTCTGTGAACTGTCAATCCTCATTAATAGGTGCATTCTCCACAGCAAAGCCTCTACCAACAGTATCAACTTGCCAATAAATCAGAATGTTCATCTCTTGCAATAAAAATGTTGGCTTTCCCTTGAATTTAAAGATAATTTTCAGCAACATATTCAGACATGACTTTACTTGGGTCTGCTAAGTCTCAGGTAGAAATTACCTGAGGGCGGCATGGTGGCACAGTGGTTAGCACTGCTGCCTCACAGCGCCAGAGACCTGAGTTCAATTCCTGCCTCAGGCGACTGACTGTGTGGAGTTTGCATGTTCTCCCCGTGTCTGCGTGGGTTTCCTCCGGGTGCTCCGGTTTCCTCCCACAGTCCAAAGATGTGCAGGTCAGGTGAATTGGCCATACTAAATTGCCCATAGTGTTAGGTAAGGGGTAGATGTAGGGGTATGGGTGGGTTACGCTTCGGCGGGGCGGTGTGGACTTGTTGGGCCGAAGGGCCTGTTTCCACACTGTAAGTAATCTAATCTAAAAAAAATTACCATCATGCCACAAAATCCCACCCCTTCAATTTATATTCTTGTGAAATATCCTGAAGCGTCTTTTTTCAACAATACTTAAGTTTTGTAATAGCAAATATCTATTTCTTTATTGTGTTTCTAACCTCATCCTATACCCATGCTGTACCTGTCCTAGGAATGTTTGATGGGGACAGAGTAGAAGAAGCTTCACTTCAATTTAAGAGTAGAGGGAGTTTTACTCTGTATCTAACCCCATGCTGTCCCTGTCCTGGGAGTGTTTGATGGGGACAGTGTAGAGGAAGCTTTACTCTGTGTCTAACCCCGTGCTGTCCCTGTCCTGGGAGTGTTAGATGGGGTTAGTATAGAGGATGGATGAGCAAAGTGTGAATTATCTGTTGAGGGTAACTGGTTGTAAACTGTCTAATTACAGGAAATCCAAGAGCTGCAATCACAAGTCCAAAGCACTGCTGTCACACTCAAGGTCAACAACAAACGCCAACTCGACATGAAACAGATTATTGATGACATCAAGCTGCAGCATGCTGAAGTCGCAGCCAGGAACAAGCAGGAGGCTAATACCTGGTATCAGAACAAGGTCAGTCCCATTCACTCACTCATATCTACCTTGGTTAGGGTCAGCTGACAGTAGAAGAGCAGGAAGAAGAATGGTCACATGTACATTATGCATTACAAAACCACAGTATTGAATTTGGGCTGACAAGGGGCAAGTAATAATTATATCAGACTAATGCCAGGGAATGGCCATCTCCAATAAGGGACAATCACCCCTTGACATTCAATGGTGTAACTATCACTGAACACCACCAAAACCCCCTCCCCCCAACTATCAACATTCTGGGGGTTACCATTCACCAGAAACCCAACTGGACTCACCACATAAACACATTGGCTACAAGAGTATGTCAGAGGCTAGGAATACTGCAGGGAATAACCAATCTCCTGACTCCCCAAAGCCTGTCCACCATCTCCAAGGCACAAGTCAGGAGTGTGATGGAATGCTCCCCACTTGCCCTGGATGAGGGAAGCTCCAACAACACTCAAGAAGCTCAACACCATCCAGGACAAAGCAGCCACTTGATTGACACCACATCCACAAACACCCACTCCCTCCACCACCAACACTCAGTAGCAGCAGCGTGTACCATTTACAAGATGCACTGCAGAAATTCACCAAAGATCCTCAGACAGCACCTTCCAAACCCATGACCACTTCCATCTAGAAGGACAAGGGCAGCAGATACATGGGAACACCAGTCCCTGCAAGTTCCCCTCCAAGCCACTCACCATCCTGACTTGGAAATATATTGCCTAGAACTTCCTCTCTGAAGGCATTGTCAGTGTCCCCTCATTTGTTTCATTCTTTTGTGGAATGTGAGTGTCTTTGTTGCCCAGCCCCGCTTGGCTCCAAACGAGACAGGAAACTAAATTGTGAAGAAGACATAATGATATAACCAGGTTAAGTTAGTGAACAATAAACTGACATATGGAATAAAAAGTGGGAAATTCGAAACTGTCCATTTTGGCAGGAGAAATAAAAAAGAAGTGCATTAACTAAATGGAAAGAGATTGCAGAGCTCTGAGATGCAAAGGGATCTGGGTTTGTTGTGCAGGAATCACAAAATGTTAGTGTGCAGGTACAGCAAGTAGTTAGGAAAGCTAAAAGAATAGGAACGTTTATTGTGAGGAGAATTGAGTACAGGAGTAGGGAGGTTGTGTTTCAGTTATGAAGTTCGCTGGGGAGACCACGGCACTGGTCACCATAGTGAACAAATGGTGTAAATGCATTGGTGGGGAGTTCAGAGAAGATTTACCAGACTAATCCTTGGAATGGGGAGGCACCCTCATGCGTCTTGTATCTGCTGGAGCTTAGAAGAGTTAGAGCTCACTTGACTGAATCATTTAAGATTCTGAGGGAAGTTGATCAGGTGGATATAGAGAGGATGGTTTTCTCCTGTGGGACAATCTACAACTAGGGACCGCTGTTTTAAAATCAGGAGTCACCCATTTACTCCTCATTCCTGATGAAGCGCTTATGCCTGAAACATCGATTCTCCTGCTCCTCGGATGCTGCCTGACCTGCTGTGCTTTTCCAGCACCATGCTCTCGACTCACCCATTTACGGCAGAAATGGGGTGAAATTTTCTCCCAAAGGGTCAAGCATCTTCGGAACTCTGCTCCTGACTGCAGGGTGGAAGTTGAGTCTTTGAATATTTTGAAGGCAGAAGTGGAGAGATTCTTGTTCAGTTTGGGGGCTGAAAGGTTATCAGGAGGTATCAGGAGTATGGATTTGAAATTACAATCAGATTAGCCATGATCTTCTTAAATGGGAGAGCAAGCCTGAGGGGGCTCAATGATTAAGTCCCACTTCTTAATGATCTGAGTGACTGGCTGGACTATTTCAGAGGGGGTTTAGAGTTGGACACATTGCTGTGGGTCTGGAGTCACGTGTAGGCCAGACCAGGTAAGGATGGCAGTTTCCTTCCCTAAAGGATATTAGTAACCCAGATGGGTTTTTTCCAACAATAAATAATGGTTGTCATGCTCACCATTCCTGAGATTAGATTTAATTTAATTGTATTTAAAATCCTGCTGTGGTAGTGGGATTTGAACCCACGTCCCCAGAGCATTTGCCTGGGCCTCAGGATTGCTAATTCAGTAACATTGTCCCCAGACCACCATGGAGCCCAGCACCACCTTCTCATCATCTAAGTGGAGATGATGGCCTAGTGGCAATATTACAAGACTATTAATCCAGGGACCCAGATAATGTTTTGGAGACTGGGTTTGAGTCTCATCAAAATAGATGGTGGAATTTAAATTGGGTGGCATGGTGGCTCAGTGGTTAGCACTGCTGCCTCACAGCACCAGTGACCCAGCCTTAGGCGACTGTCTTTGTGGAGTGTGCACATTCTCCCCGTGTTGTGTGGGTGTGCTCCAGTTTCCTCCCACAGTCCAAAGATGTGCAGATCAAGTGAATTGGCTGTGCTAAATTGCCCATAGTGTTAGGTGCATTAGTCAGAGGGAGGAGGGTCTGGGTGGGTTTCTCTTTGGAGGGTCAGTGTGGACTTGTTGGGCTGAAGGGCCTGTTTCCACACTGTAGGGAATCTAATCTAAATTCCATAAATATCAGGAATTAGGAGTCTAATGATGACCATGAAATCACTGCTGATTGTCAGAAAACCCCATCTGGGTCACTAATGCCCTTTTAGAGAAGGAAGCTGCCATCCTTACCTGGTCTGGCCTACACGTGACTCCAGACCCACAGCAATGGGGTTGACTCTTAACTGCCCTCTGGGTAATTAGGGATGGGCAATAAATGCTGCCTGAACCAGAGACACTCACATCCCACGGAGACATTTTTTAAAAAATTAGGAATGGACAATACCTGCTGACCTAGCCAATGTTTCCTACATCCTGCAAGAGAACTTAAAATTATGAACATCCTCAAACACACTACCATCAATAAAATGTGATCTCTCAGACTCTGAGAACATATCATTCTCAGTGTGTTCACTCTGTTTTTCTAATAATACATTTAGAGTCTGTCACTAAGCCTGCTCCCAGTGAGAAATTCTAATCTTATCAGGCTGGCAAACCAAGTGTTCTGATGGTAAATCTGTTTGTTCACAGCTATCAGATCTGGAGAATGATAAGGCGAGACAGAACAACGACCTCAGAGATACAAAGAGCGAGTTTGCCAATTGCTCTCGTTATCTGCAAAAGCTGAAGTCAGACATTGATGGGCTTCAGAACCAGGTATGAATTAAATTCACCGACCAGAATCCAATCCATTCAATAGCCAAAGGTGGGTCAGAACTATAGTATTAACGCAACATTGCAACCAGAAATGTCGAACTGAAACTGGGTACAGTGTAGCCTGGATAATCAGAGACTGGCAAAAATATCCGTACTGTCCCTGTCCTGGGAGTGTTTGATGGGAGACAGTGCAGAGGGAGCTTTACTCTGTATCTAACCCTGTGCTGTCCCTGTCCTGGGAGTGTTTGATGGGAGACAGTGCAGAGAGAGCTTTACTCTGTATCTAACCCTGTGCTGTCCCTGTCCTGGGAGTGTTTGATGGGAGACAGTGCAGAGGGAGCTTTACTCTGTATCTAACCCTGTGCTGTCACTGTCCTGGGAGTGTTTGATGAGGACAATGCAGAAGGAGCTTTACTCTGTATCTAAGTCCATGCTGACCCTCTCCTGGGAGTATGCAATGGGAACAGTGCAGAGGGAGCTTTACTCTATATCGAATGCCACGCTGACCCTGTCCTGGGAGTATTTGATGGGGACAATTTCAAGATGGCTTCACTTTCAAATTGAAAAAGGTTTATTTTCAGTTTATTTCAGCATTGGGGGAGCTTTACTCTGTAGCTAATCCTGAACTTCATTTTCATAATATTTTATGTGTGGATGTGTTCCCTAAGTATTCTCATGTATTAGAATTAGAGTCATAGGGTGATAGCGATGTACAGCATGGAAACAGACCCTTCTGTCCAACCCGTCCATGCCAACCAGATATCCCAACCCAATCTAGCCCCACCTGCTAGCACCCAGCCCATATCCCAACAAACCCTTCCTATTAAATGTACTAGCCTTTTAAATGTACTAGCAATTGTACTAGCCTCCACCACTTCCTCTGGCAGCTCAGTCCATGCATGTGTGAAAAAGTTGCCTCTTAGGTCTCTTTTATATCTTTCCCCTCTCAACCTCTCAAGAGGTTGCCTATTTACCCTATCCATGCTCCTCATAATTTTGTAAACTTCTATAAGGTCACCTCTCAGCCTCTGACGCACCAGGGAAAACAGCCCCAGCCTGTTCAGCCTCTCCCTGTAGCTCAAATCCTCCAACCCTGGCAACATCCTTGTAAATCTTTTCTGAACCCTTTCAAGTTTCACAACATTTTTCCGATATGAAGGAGACCAGAATTGCATGCAATTTTCCAACAGTGGCCTAACCAATGTCCTCTTCAGCCACAACATGACCTCCCAACTCCTGTACTTAATACTCTGACCAATAAAGGAAAGCATACCAAACGCCTTCTTCACTATCCCATCTACCTGTGACTCCACTTTCAAGGAGCTATAAACCTGCACTCCAAGGTCTCTTTGTTCAGCAACACTCCCCAGGACCTTACCATTAAGTGTATAAGTCCTACTAAGATTTGCTTTCCCAAAATGCAGTACCTCACATTTATCTGAATTAAACTCCATCTGCCACTTCTCAGCCCATTGGCCCATCTGGTCAAGATCCTGTTGTAATCCTGTGGGTGGCATGGTGGCATGGTGGCACAGTGGTTAGCACTGCTGCCTCACAGCGCCAGAGAGCTGGGTTCAATTCCCACCTCAGGCGACTCTCTGTGTGGAGTTTGTATGTTCTCCCCGTGTCTGTGTGGGTTTTCTCCGGGTGCTCCGGTTTCCTCCCACAGTCCAAAAATGTGCAGGTTAGGTGAATTGGCCAAGTTAAATTTCCCATAGTGTTAGGTGAAAGGGTAAATCGAGGGGAATGGGTCTGGGTGGGTTGTGCGTCGGTGTGGACTTGTTGGGCCGAAAGGCCTGTTTCCACACTGTAAGTAATCTGAGGTAACCCTCTTCGCTGTCAAATACACTTCCAATTTTGGTGTCATCTGCAAACTTACTAACTGTGGCACTCCACTGGTCACAGGCCTCCAGTCTGTAAAAAAAACCCTCCACCACCACGCTATTCCATACACGTACCACCTTCTGTGTGAAAAAGCTGCCCCGTAGGTCTCTTTTATATCTCTCTCTTCTCAACCTAAACCCCTGATCTCTAGTTCTGGACTCCCCCACCCCAGGGAAAAGACTTTGCCTATTTAACCTATCATTTCCCCTCATAATTTTGTAAACCTCTATAAGGTCACCCCTCAGCCTCCAATGCTCTAGGGAAAACATTGTTTTAGTTCTATTGTTTTAGTTTAAATCTAGAAGCTTGAATCTGATTCTTGAAGTTACTTAACTTATGATTTTGTTTGAGTCAGGATCTGTGAAACTAGCTCCAGCAGATCAGCAGTTGTTCTGGGATATTGCCGGATACTGGGGTTTAGCTTCTCTGATCCAAGAGAATCCGAATGGTGTCCTTCCATGATGTTCCACCCCACTCACTCTGCTATTGGGTCCCTCAATCCTCCTGGTACCCAACTTCTGCTCACTGATTGGACAGTGCACAAGCCCTTCCTCACATGATTGGAGGATGATTTAACTATTGGCCAAAACATCCAGACTTTGAGAATATTCTCAATATTTTGAAGAATATGTGAAATGATTCAGAGGAATGATTGGTGAGGGGGTGGGAGGGGATTTTTGATATGTTAATAACATAGAAAAATATTGCCAGGCATGGAGTTGAAGAGTGAGTTGGGTGGAGACGTGAGGGTGGAACTCATCAGGTGCCTCTTGCAAACAAACCAGCAGACTGGAGAGAATGGCCTCTTGCTGTACTGCAAGAGTCAATGGCTTTTAATTTCCTCACTGCAGGAGATTCATCTCTGCTGCCTGGGGACTCCAGTCCTGTGGTGGGTTATTAGCATTCTGACTAATATGTTGCTGTCACACAGCGTGCCTCCCTGGAGTCTAACATCAGGGATACAGACGAACGTGGGCAGATTGCCATCAATGAGGCCAAGCAGCACATCCAGCAGCTGCAGGATGCTCTGCGTAAGGTTAAGACGGATATGGCCGAACAGATGCGTGAGCACCAAGAATTACTTAACGCCAACCTGGCACTGGACATGGAGATTGCCACCTACAAAAAGCTCCTGGATGGAGAGGAGGAAAGGTGAGTACAAGACAACTATCCCCACAAAGAACTCCCATTTCTCTCACATCCTTCACCAGATCCAGGACAATTCAGAGCACTTTCCAGCTAATGGCAAACTCTGAATGATCTTACTAACAGTTGCAATGTAGGAAAAGCTGTAACTTACAGATCCATGGTGAGATTCCAAAAATAGCGCCCAGGTAACCTTGTGTTTTTATACTCATTCACGGGATGAGGGTGTCGCTGGCTAGGCAGCATTTATTGCCCACCCCTATTTTCCCAGAGGGCAGTCAAGAGTCAATAGGTGCAGGAGTGGGCCATTCGGCCCTTGAGTCTACCACATTGGGCCTGGAGTCACATGTAGGCCAGACCAGGTAAGGATGGTCATTTCTTTCCCTAAAGAACATTAGTGACCCAGATGGGGTTTTCTGATAATGGATTCACGGTCACATTAGACTTTTAATTCCACATTTGCATTGAATTAAAACTCCACCTTCTGCCGTGGAAGGATTCGATCCCAGGTCCCCAGAACATTTCTGGGTCTCTGGATTAATAGTCCAGCAATAATACCAAGAATTTACCCAAAATATTTGTCTTCCTTTAAGGCAAAGGGGACCTGATCTTCTGAAACAAATTCCGGAGAGTTTAGAGGGTGAATTGCCCACTCCTTTGGTTTGGTTGAAAAATACAGAGCACAGGGCTTGCACGTTGTCATGAACACAGCTTAGGTTCATACTGGGCAAGTTCAACTCCAGAGTGAAGCCTCTCTTGATGGACTTTGCTTTTTATTTTACAAGCCAGAGGTCATTTTTGTTAATAAATATTTTTATTGAAAAAAAATTTGAGATTTTGTTTGCAAAATTAGCTCAAAATAGTGTATTCCACTTTACAATATAAAGCAACACCAAGTATCCACTAACACCCTGGAGTTGTTCAGGGAGAGGTGGACGCCGCAGGGAGTGGAGTGTATTATTTCCCCCTCCAACTCTATTTTGATTTAATCCCTACCCTCCCCTTCACCGTTTTGATCACACAGCATTGCCCACTGATGTGAAGGGCACTGCCTGTCACTGGCCACTCGGGTGTTTTTCCTATCTTCCTGGTGGTGAAAACTGAATAAAGATTCATGCACCTTGTGTCTTTCACTATATAAAAAATAAAGCAACACCAATATAAAATTAAGAAAACTAGCTACCAATCTGTTCTACAAACTACCAAAACACAAAATAGGATATCATACATTACTAACAATAACCAAAAAAAGGAGAAAAGAAAATAAATAAGTAAATAAATAACTAGATACACATTCAGAATAAATTTATATCAAGTCATAACAAAACCCGTATTTATACGGTATTCCTCCTCCCAGGAGCCCCGGAACCCGCCAAAACCATTCCCACAGTTAAGCAAAGGCCCATACAATACGGCCAATATATCTGTGTCGATGTAGTTCAAAAAGGGCATCCATGTTCTATAAAATAATTCCATTTTATCGTGCACCGTATTCGTAAGGAAGTCAAGGGGGATATATTCCATAACTATCCTATGCCAATTCAAAAGTCCTGGGGGACTTTCAGGTACCCAATTTACTAAGATGTTTGTCCTCGCACAAAAGGAAAGGATAGTGAATAATTTCCTCCCGTATTCATCTCGAAAGGGGAAATTTGGAGACCCCAAAAGAAGAGACACTGGGTCCAGCTACAGGTCTTTACTGATCACATTCACAAGGTTCTGCCAGTGTACTTTTAGCACACAGAATCCAACACAAGAGAAACATGAATTATATTACTTTTTACAAAAATGTTGGAAAATTTTGATTATTCTGTCTGTCCCAGCGATATCATTCTGAACACCTATACCTCAGTGAAGATTCACCACTAGCTCCACACTTCTCTCTCAGGCTGGTACAGTTGCAATCAGCTTCCTTTGAGCACATTTCTTTCAGTCCATATCTTGGATCACGTAGATAGTGTCACTAGGCACAGGGGAGAATGTGCAAGCTCCACACAAACAGTCATCCGAGTGTGGAGTCAAACCTAGGTCCCTGGTGCTGTGAGGCAGCAGTGCTAATCACTGAGCCATTGTGCCATCATAGAGTCATAGAGATGTACAGCATGGAAGCAGACCCTTCGGTCCAACCCATACATGCTGACCAGATATCCCAACCCAATCTAGTCCCACGTGCCAGCACCCGGCCCATATCCCTCCAAACCCTTCCTATTCATATGCCCATGCCTCTTAAATGTTGCAATTGTACCAGCATCCACCACTTCCTCTTATAAATTCAGCAGGAAAAGCTGTTTCCTTTTGGTGATGGTACAAGGACCACGGTACACAAGGCACATTTTGGGCAAGAGATGCCGGGGGCAGAGAAGCTTCTGGCACAGTGAGGAGCTAAGAGTAGAACTCACTGCCTACATGGGAGCTGCAAGTGAAGACAATGTATGGTTTTGAAAGGAAACTGGCTGTGCATTTGAAGGAGCTAAACTTGTTGGGGGCTGGAGGGGGTACATGGAACTCGCTGGATTGTTCTACAGAGGGTCAGCATGGCCTCAAAAGGCTGAATGGCCTCATTCTGTGGTGTAATGCTTTGACTCATGGTTCTTAGGTAATGTTAGGGTGGTATCAATTTCACACAGTCCAATCATTTTGATCAGTTCCCACCAGTCTGATCAGATGATCTTAGTACGATGCTACAGTCCAATAGCAGGTCAGAAATTCCCAAATATCTATCTGTTGTGTCATTGTCTTCATTGATTCTATTCCAGAGACGGAGTTCCAGCCAGTGGCACCATAACCCGAGTGGTCAGCTCATCGGTCAACCCAAAAGGATCGTTTGTCAGGAAAAGTTCAAAATTCAGTAAGAGGAGAATATTTTACTCAAGCTTTCAAATTCATCAAATTAAAGAATGTGACCGCCCAGGGTCTTCAAAATTACAAAATACTTCATAAAGGCTTAATGGAAAGAAAATGTTTCCAGTCATGGAGGAAATGGGCTGAAGGGCCTTTTTCTGTATTGTGTGACCCTGAGACCAGAGATCCCAGTCCTTTCTTTAAAAGAAAGCGATGGCAAGGTGATTGGTATCAACACATTTAAGGGGAAAGCCACATAAAGTCACCAGGGCGAAAGGAATATTTTAAAAGGGAAGTGTAATGGAAGGGAGATGAGGAGAAAGTGACAGGAGGTTCGTGTGGTTCAGAACTACCAGCACAGCATAGATGGGCCAAATTACCTAATTATATAATATTCCATATTATTCTTAAGATATTTCTGTGTTTTTTGCAACGCTTGCTGTAAAAGGGACGTAGAGGTGAACGTGTAATAAGATTAACGAGCAGAATATCAGAATTGAGGTTAGGATGATCACAAAAGATCACGGAAGTGCAGAAGAAGGCCATTTGGCCCATTGTACCTGCACCATTTGGTTAAGTGAATATCATTACCTAGTGCCAATCTCCTTTTATCTCCAATGAAAAAAAATAAACCGTCTGGGGCTGTTTTCCCCTCTGGAAAAGTGAAAGCTGAGGGTGACCTGAAACAGTCTTGGTCAGGTAGACATAGGGAAGATGTTTCCCTTCGTGAGAGACCAGACCGACATTAATAAATCTCATGGGAATTCAGGACAAACACCTTTATCCAAAAATGGGGGACTTGCTTCCACAGGGAGTGATCGAGGTGAATAGTGTTGATTATATTTAAGAGGGAAGCTAGAGAAAGGAATACCGTAAAAGGATAGGGTGACAGGGAAGATGATGATTAGATTAGATTACTTACAGTGTGGAAACAGGCCCTTCGGCCCAACAAGTCCACACCGACCCGCAACCCACCCATTCCCCTTACCCCTTACCTAACACTACGGGCAATTTAGCATGGCCAATTCACCTGACCTGCACATCTCTGGACTGTGGGAGGAAACCGGAGCACCCGGAGGAAACCCACGCAGACACGGGGAGAATGTGCAAACTCCACACAGTCAGTCGCCTGAGTCGGGAATTGAACCTGGGTCTCTGACGCTGTGAGGCAGCAGTGTTAACCACTGTGCCACCGTGCAGATAGCCCAAATGGCCTATTCCTGTGACATTCCACAACATTCTAAAGACATTTGTGTGTTTTTAATCTCGCAGTGGGAGGCAGCGCCAGAGACCCGGGTTCAATTCCTGACTCAGGCAACTGACTGTGTGGAGTTTGCACATTCTCCCCGTGTCTGCGTGGGTTTCCTCCGGGTGCTCCGGTTTCCTCCCACAGTCCAAAAAAAGATGTGCACGTCAGGTGAATTGGCCGTGCTAAATTGCCCATAGTGTTAGGTAAAGGGGTAAATGTATGGGAATGCATGGGTTACGCTTCGGCGGGTCAGTGTGGACTTGTTGGGCCGAAGGGCCTGTTTCCACACTGTAAGTAATCTAAAGACCCTGATGAGAAAGTGCTGGGCCTAAGGACCCCAGAGCGGTGGGAGGAGAGCAATGCAGCCCCTCGGTTATTCCAATCCTGAGCAGATTCCATGAGTTTGAGTCCGTTCAGTGATTTGTATCTCCACAATGATTAGGGTTAGGCTGGAGAGCTAAAGGATCAGGGAAGATTTCTTATTAATGTAACAATGGAGTTTAAAGAAATGAAAGGTGATCTTGGATAAGGTACTGAGGGGGCTTGACAGGATGGATGCTGAGAGGATGTTTCCCCTCATGGAGGATTCAAGAAATAAGGGGCACAGTTTAAGTAAAAAGGGTTCTCCCATTTTAAGATGGTGATCAGGAGAGAGATTTCTTTTTCTCAGGGGGTCATTCTCCTTGGAATTCCGTCCTCCAGAGAGCAGTGGAGGATGGGTCATCAAATACAGCCAAGCCTCAAGTTGGCCAGGCAACAGATGCTGGTCTGGCCCATGATGACCACATCCCTTGAAAGAAGATAATTAAAAAATAAAGAACTAATCTTAATGTGACGCAATGTCCCATGAAACAACCCTGAATTCACATGTTCGTATACATAGAACACTGTCACTCCATCCATCAGCTGAGGTCCCATTGTGGGATAAATCTTTACAATGAATCTTTACTAATTAGTTTACCACACACTCAGAGGGAAGCCACTGCTGTGGGTCGTAAAACTCTGTATTCCCAGCATGTGGACTGCAGCGGTTCAAGAAGGCAGCTCACCCCCACCTTCTCAAGGGGCAACTAGGGATGGGCAATAAATGCTGGGCCCAACCAGTGACACCCATGTCCCACAAATGAATAAAAGATAAACCTCCGAGTCCAGTCACCCCCTTCCTGTGAGGATTCTCAATGGGAAATGTGTTGGGACAGAGTTGGTATTGTGTTAGCGCTAGACCGACTCAGGTTAGTGTTTCTGTCAGACAAGAGATGGACTGAACAGTGAGCAGTCATGGATCATGGATCATGGATCTTGTATCTGGTGATGTGACTGGACACTGTGTCAAATTAAGCTCCTCTCAATCAGAAAAATACTGTTGTATCTTTTTCAGTGACTTAAGATCATTCGGTTTCTGTGGATGGTTTGGAAGGGATGGAAATGAGAATCAATTTCTCTCTGATCGAAGAGCCTATCACTGACAGTTCACATGTGAAGACCCACCCTCCACGTCATTGCCAGCAGAGAAACAGCAAGACAACAAATTGAATCTTTCTCTTGTTCAGATCTGAGTTTTAATTATCTTTGCAGTAAAGATTGTATATTGAATAAACTCTATTTAGGGTAATGCATTGCTAACCACTCACCATTAAAACACTTCTTACCTGTTTCTTTTGTCTGACTTTGTTTAGTTCTCTGTACTCTGTCCCTATCCATCCTAAGCCCCAAATACAGCATCACAGACATTTACACCCTTGCCCCTGGACCACTCTCCCTCACTCCTACTGACCCACCCCCACCGACCCACCTCTCTCCCCCGCTCCCAATCCCACACTGTCCCCATGCCCCCCATCACAAATTCTCCCCCATCCTCTGTACCCCCTCGTCCCAAACTCTCCCTGTCTCACACTCTTCTACCTCTCCCCATCCCACACTCTCCCCTGCTCCCCCCATCCCACCATCCCATGCTCTCCCCTTGCTCTCTGTCCCACCTTCCCCACCCCGACTCTCTGTCTCACAGTCTCTCCCCCTGCCTTACTACCCCATCCCCACCGTCCCATTCCCCTAGACCCCCCCAGTCCCATTCACTCTCTCCCCATGTCCTCTGTCTCACGCACTCTCTCCCCCATGCTCCTCAAACTGAGGGACCCCCTCCCCATCCCTGTCTCCTATCTCTATAAGAGCTGGGTTCAATGTTCATTTTTGAAAAGTGCATGAGGTAGTTACCACTTTATGGCAATTGTTTCTGTGCTTTCTTGTGTCCTGTACTTATCACGTTGCTTTGAATATTTGTTAAAAGAGGTTTGTGGTGACGTTTTCTTGTGGTGATGAGGGGAAAGTATTTATTATTGCTGGGGGGTATCATGGAATAAACAATTCAAACAAAGCTTTACCTTTGTCTGACACACATTCAAGATTCAGAGTTCATATTCAGATTGTAAAGGCAGCGCACCCTGATAGGAAGTGGCTTTCATTCATATTGGTGCTTTCCACTGGCGATATCTGAGTAATCTGCTGAAGACCTCACCAATGTCATGTCTCTCTCAGTTGGTGAGTGTCCAGTTCACCCTTTAACAGATCTGAACCAGTCACAATGCAGTAGAACCTTCCCCAGCTGTGGCCCCTTCAGCCTCATGACTGACCTGTGACACTCTCACCCCCACATCCCAAATTCTGCTCCCCCTACCCATCCCCATATGATTGACCCAACCTTCACCCACAATCAGACTGCTGGGGCTGCATTGGAGTTTATAGACAATGTGATCCTCATCTCATATGTCATGGTTGACATCCATTAGGGGGTCAGTGGGCCGGTCTGTGGGAACCAGGTGGTTTCCTGCACCCTTGTAGTAGCATCTCATTGGCCACTGGGACTAGGCTTCTGAGGGTCCCCTCGGTTATCTCCAGCTGCCTCTTTCTCTCACCCTCCAAGAGAAATGAGGTCCTCCTCCAATGCTGCCTTCAGTGAAGCTGTTAAAACTAAAGTTCCCACTGGTTACTGGAGGTTACGGAGGGGTCAAATGTAGTCAGGGACCTTTTAAAAAAATATTTATTTATGGGATGAGGATGTCACTGGCTAGACCAGTATTTATAGTACGTCCCTAATTGCCTTGAGGACAGTTAAGACTCAACCCTATTGCAGTGGGTCTGGAGTCACATGTAGACCAGACCAGGTAAGGATGACAGTGTCCTCCCCTAAAAATATTACTCAACCAGATAGGTTTTTAATAACAATTGACATTGGTTTCAGAGTCCTTGTGTAAAATTAAAGCTGAGATCGATAAATTCTTGATCAGTTGGGGAACAAGAGAAAAGGCAGGAAAATGGATGTGGGGATTGTCAGATCAGCTATGATCCAATTGAATGATGGAACAGGCTCAAGGGGCTGAACAGCCTGCTCCTGTTCCTATTTCTCATGGTCTACAGTTTCATGGTCACCATTAGATTCTGAGTGGAGGTCTGTTGCTTGCTGACTGGTTTGTGATGCAGAATGACACCAACAGCATGAGTTCAATCCCTGCTCCAGCTGAGATTATCATGAAGCAGTCTCCTTCTCAACCTCTCCCCTCACTTGCGACCTTCAGATTAAACCACCATCAGTTGTCTCTCTCTCTAATGAGATAGCAACACCCGGTCCAGCATGGTGACTTGACCCAGATTTCAGATTCTTTACTGTGACTGTCGACCTTGCCAGCAGAGGGAGACCATGTGCAATTATTTTACACTTAATCTGAACCAAGTTATTTTTGGTCACAGAGTCAAAAATACAGCATGGAAACAGACAGACCCTTTGGTCCAACTCATCCATGCCAACCAACCTAGTCTCGTGATTTGGAGGTGCCGGTGTTGGGCTGGGGTCTAGAAAGTTAAAAATAACACAGCACCAGGTTATAATCCAACAGGTTTAATTGGAAGCACTAGATTTTGGAACTCTGCTCCTTCATCAGATAATTGTGGAGAATAAGATTGTAAGACATTGAATTTCTAACAAAATTTACAGTGTGATTATATTGAAAAAGACCTGGATTGTTTGTTAAGTCTCTCATCTGTTAGAATGACCATGTTGGTTTCAGTTCTTTCATATGTAAATCACAAAACTTTTTTAAAAGTTACATTCTCAAGGGAACTTTAACAATTGGTGTCATGTTGGCCCAGATAATGTGTCGAAGGTGTGAGCTTCCCTGTGTGAGGCTGTCTGTGCCACAATGTTCAGACTGATTCTAATCTGAGAACGGATTTACAGAATATACCCCTTCACACTCACACACATATACACACTCTGTCACAGACACCCATAACCCCCTCCACCGCTACCCCCCCCACAGACTTACACTCACACACATATACAAACTCTGTCACAGACACCCATAACCCCCTCCACCGCTACCCCCCCCACACACACTTACACTCACACACATACACACACTCTCTCACAGACACCCGTAACTCCCTCCACCGCTACCCCCCTCCCCCCCACCACCACACGCACACATGCACACATACACATATAAATTTGTGGGGTGAATCTGTACTTGCAGAAATTTTACTTTGCTCAAAAACTGCATGAATCCGTGTAAGAATCTGTAAATCCATTTTTTTAGATTAGAATCAGTCTGACCATTGTGGCACAGGCAGCCTCACACTGGGAAGCTCATACCTTCAATACATTATCTGGGCCAACATAACACCAATTGTTAAAGTTCACTTGAGAATGTAACTTTTAAAAATGTTTTGTGATTTACATATGAAAAAACTTAAACCAACATGGTCATTCTAAAAGATGAGAGACTTAACAAACAATCCAGGTCTTTATCAATATATAATTTCAGTTACAACACACTGTAAACTTTTGCTATAAATTCTATGTCTTACAATCTTATACTCCATAACCACCTGATAAAGGAATAGTGCTCTGAAAGCTAGTGCTTCCAAATAAATCTGTTGGACTTTGGTGTTCAATACATATAAATGAGAGGTGATTCACTTTGGGAAGAATAACAGGAAGGCAGAGTACTGGGTCAATGGAAAGATTGTTGGTAGTATGAATGTGCAGAGGGATCTTGGAGTCCATGTACATAGATTCCTGAAAGTTGCCACCCAGGTTGATAGTGCTGTTAAGACGGCGTACGGTGTGATAGGTTTTATTGGTAGAGGGATTGAGTTTCAGAGCCATAATGTCATGCTGTAACTATATAAAACATTAGTGCGGCCGCACTTGGAATATTATGTATAGTTCTGGTCACCCATTACAGGAAGGATGTGGAAGCATTGGAAAAGGTGCAGAGGAGATTTACCAGGATGTTGCCTGGTGTGGAGGGAAGGTCTTATGAGAAAAGGCTGAGAGACTTGGATCTGTTCTCATTGGAAAGAAGAAGACTAAGAGGAGATTTGATAGAGACATACAAGATGATCAGAGGATTAGATTGGGTAGACAGTGAAAGTCTTTTTCCTAGGATGATGATGTAAGCTTGGACGAGGGGAGATAGAAGTAACAAAGAAGATTGATGAGGGCAGGGCAGTAGATGTGATCTATATGGACTTCAGTAAGGCGTTCGACAAGGTTCCCCATTGGAGACTGATTAGCAAGGTCAGGTCTCATGGAATACAGGGAGAACTAGCCATTTGGATACAGAACTGGCTCAAAGGTAGAAGATGGTGGTGATGGAGGGTTGTTTTTCAGACTGGAGGCCTGTGACCAGTGGAGTGCCACAAGCATCGGTGCTGGGCCCTCTACTTTTTGTCATTTACATAAATGATTTGGATGTAAGCATAAGAGGTACAGTTAGTAAGTTTGCAGATGATACCAAAATTGAAGGTGTAGTGGACAGTGAAGAGGGTTACCTCAGATTACAACAGGATCTGGACCAGATGGGCCAATGGGCTGAGAGGTGGCAGATGGAGTTTAATTCAGATAAATGCGAGGTGCTACATTTTGGGAAAGCAAATCTTAGCAGGACTGATACACTTAATGGTAAGGTCCTAGGGAGTGTTGCTGAACAAAGAGACCTTGGAGTGCAGGTTCATAGCTCCTTGAAAGTGGAGTCACAGGTAGATAGGATAGTGAAGAAGGCGTTTGGTATGCTTTCCTTTATTGGTAAGAGTATTGAGTACAGGAGTTAGGAGGTCATGTTGCAGCTGTACAGGACATTGCTTAGGCCACTATTGGAATATTGTGTGCAATTCTGTTCTCCTTCCTATCAGAAAGATGTTGTGAAACTTGAAAGGGTTCAGAAAAGATTTACAAGGATGTTGCCAGGGTTGGAGGATCTGAAATACAGGGAGAGGCTGAACAGGCTGGAGCTGTTTTCCCTGGAGCGTTGGAGGCTGAGGAGTGACCTTATAGAGGTTTACAAAATTATGAGGGGCAAAGAGAGGATAAATAGGCAAAGTCTTTTCCTTGGGGTCAGGGAGTCCAGAACTAGAGGGCATAGGTTTAGGGTGAGAGGGGAAAGATATAAAAGAGACCTAAGGGGCAACTTTTTCATGCAGAGGGGAGTATGTGTATGGAATGAGCTGCCAGAGGAAGTGGTGGAGGCTGGTAAAATTGCAACATTTAAGAGGCATTTGGATGGATATATGAATAGGAAGGGTTTGGAGGGATATGGGCCAGGTGCTGGCAGGTGGGACTAGATTGGGTTGGGATATCTGGTCGGCATGGATGGGTTGGACTGAAGGGTCTGTTTCTGTGCTGTACATCTCTATGACTCTATAACTACAAATTGAGGGGTGATAGATTTATGGCAGATGTCAGAGGCAGGTTCTTTACTCAGAGAGTGGAAGGGCGTGGAATGCCCTGCCTGCCAATGTAGTTAAGTCAGCCACATTAGGGAGATTTAAACAATCCTTGGATAAGCTCCTTATTGGATGATGGGATAGTGTAGGGGGACCGAGCTGAGAATAGTTCACGGGTCGGCGCAACTTCGAAGGGCCGAAGGGCCTGTTCTGCGCTGTATTATTCTACGTTCTATGTTCTATAACCTGGTGTTGTGTGATTTTTAACTTTGACCTAGTCTCATTTAGATTAGATTACTTACAGTGTGGAAACAGGGCCTTCAGCCCAACAAGTCCATACCGTCCCGCTGAAGCACAACCCACCCATACCCCTACATTTACCCCTTACCTAACACTACGGGCAATTTAGCATGGCCAATTCACCTAACCTGCACATCTTTGGACTGTGGGAGGAAACCGGAGCACCCGGAGGAAACCCACGCAGACACGGGGAGAATGTGTAAACTCCACACCATCAGTCGCCTGAGACAGGAATTGAACCCGGGTCTCTGGCACTGTGAGGCAGCAGTGCTAACCACTGTGCCACTGTGCCACCGTGCCGCCAATGTTTCGTCCATATCCCTCTCAACCTTTCCCATTCATAGACCCATCCAGATGCCCTTTAACTTGATCTAATTAGAGTCATAAAATCAGAGAGATATACAGCACAGAAACAGACCCTTCGGTCCAACTTTTCCATGCTGACCAGATAACCCAACCTAATCTAGTCCCATTTGTCAGCAGTTGGCCCATATCCCTCTCAACCCTCCTATTCATACACCCATCCAGATGCCTTTTAAATGCTGTAATTGTACCAGCCTCATCAACCTCCTCTGGCAGCTAATTCCATACACGTACCACCCTCTGTGTGAAAAAGTTGCCCCTTAGGTCTCTTTTATATCTTTCCCCTCTCACCCTAAACCTATGCCCTTTAGTTCGGGACTCCCCCATCCCAAGGAAAAGACTTTGTCTATTTACCTTAACCATGCCCCTCATGATTTTATAAATCTCTATAAGGTCACCCCTCAGCCTTCGATGTTCAAGGGAAAACAGCCCCAGCCTGTTCAGCCTCTCCCTATAGCTCAAACCCTCCAACCCTGGCAACATCCTTGTAAATCTTTTCTGAGCCTTTTCAAGTTTCACAACATCCTTCTGATAGGAAGGAGACCAGAGTTGCACACAATATTCCAAAAGTGGCCTAACTAACATCTTATAACAGCCACAACACGATCTCCCAACTCTTGTATAAAACGCTCTAATAAAGGAAACATACCAAAAGCCTTTTTCACAATCCCATATACCTGCGACTCTGCTTTTCAGGAGCTATGAACCTGCACCCCAAGGTCTCTTTGTTCAGCGACACTCCGTAGGGCCTTACCATTAGGTGTATAAGTCCTGCTAAGATTTGCCTTCCCAAAATGCAGCACCTCGCTTTTATCTGAATTAAACTTCATCTGCCACTCCTCAGCCCCTTGGCCCATCTGATCAAGATCCCGTTGTAATCCGAGGTAACCTTCTTTGCTGTCCACTACACCTTAATTGGGACCCTTCAGATTCTGCCATCTTTCGCTCTCTGTAACGCAATCTCCCTGCGACTTTAAACAGAAATGAGTTCAATTATCAACTGGACTTCAATTCCCTGAGAGACCAAACATTGATCTGTCCCAGTATTAAATATATCCAATAATGGAGTATCTACAACCTTCAAATCCCAAAGCTTTATAACTTCTTCATAACTGAAGACAGATCCCTGAACTCAAAATGCTAACTCTGTTTCTCTCTCAGACCTGCTGAGTTTCTCCAATGTTTTCCAATGTTTTTATTTGTGTTTCAGATCTCCAACATCTGCAGCTCCTTTATTTTGCTAAAACACCAGGATTACATTCCAAATTTATTTAGCTGTTACTTTCTGTTAAAGATGAATTCAAATTGACCAATAATCGCACAGGTATTAATGCGGAAAAGTGGACCTTGCAATAGCAAACCCTCCATTGCATTCAGTGAGATGCAGCAGCTCAGGACTGCTGTTAAATAAATTAGACCTTGTACACATTCTGAAACAGTGCACACAGAAATGCGACATAGATTGGTAAATTTCAGCATTTTTGGTTTTCAGTTTGCTCAGTCCAGTCCTGTTTAGACTGTATTCCAAAAATACAATCTGGGAAAATCAGATTGATGCATTCCCCCATGACCTCACTTTGTAAACTGTTGGAATCGCAAACTGGACTACATTACATCGGATTCACCAGCTAAGATGAATGGACAGGAAGCTGTGAGTCTGACCACTGTTTACTCAATCCAAAAGGTTAATGGATGACGTCTCATTGCATGATTCAGTATTCAGTGGAAAAGCCTGTGATCTCATTCACACGTTCATCACTGACCTCCCCCTCACTTTTTTGGCTCAACACATATCTTCACTCCTAACTGCACTGATCCTAAACTGGACCGTGCTCTCATGTAGGGCAGTAGGGAGCATACCCTCTTTTGCCATGGTCGTCTCTCACCACAGAGACAGAAAGTTGCTAGTTTAGTTCCATGGAGAAAGTGAGGACTGCAGATGCTGGGGATCAGAGTTGAAAAGTGTGGCACTGGAAAAGCACAGCCGGTCGGGCAGCACGAGGAGCAGGAGAGTCAACGTTTCAGGCATGAGCCCTTCATCAGTTTAGTTCTATCTCCAGTGACTTGAACAGACCATTTACCCTGTCTCTCACAGTGGAATACTGAGGGAGTGCCGCACTATCAGAGGGTCAGTACTGAGGGAGTGCAGTACTGTCAGAGGGTCAGTACTGAGGGAGTGCCGCACTGTCAGAGGGTCAGTGCTGAGGGAGTGCCGCACTGTCAGAGGGTCAGTACTGGGGGAGTGCCGCACTGTCAGAGTGTCAGTGCTGAGGGAGTGCCGCACTGTCAAAGGGCCAGTGCTGAGGAAATGCCGCACTGTCAGAGGTTCAGTACTGGGGGAGTGCCGCACTGTCAGAGTGTCAGTGCTGAGGGAGTGCTACACTGTCAGAGGGTCAGTGCTGAGGGAGTACCGCACTGTGAGAGGGTCAATGCTGAGGAAGTGCTGCACTGTCGAAGGGTCAGTGCTGAGGGAGGGCTGCACTGTCAAAGGGTCAGTGCTAAGGGAGTGCTGCACTGTCAGAGGGTCAGTATTGATGGAGTGCTGCACTGTCAGAGGGTCAGTACTGAGTGAGTGCTGGACTGTCACAGGGGTTGTTTTTAAGATGAGCTATTAAACTTTTTATTCATTTTTTTGGGATGTGGGCATTGCTGTCTGGGCCAGTATTTATTGGCCAGTTTGGAGGGTCATTGTGAACCTGATGGCCAAATAGCCTCTTTCAGCACCGTAAGGATTCCATGATTAAAGCATTTAAAGAAGAGCATGGCAGTTGTCGCTGGTGTCCTGAGTTAATGTCAGGCAGGGCAGATGATTCACTCACTATGACACTACTCCTTGAGGGAACTTGCTGTGTCCAAACTGACTTCCTCAGGGCAACACATCAAAAGTACATCATTGGTTGTAAAACTTTTTAGAACATCCTGAGGTTATGAAAGACACTTTCCAAATGTAGGTTACTTTTAATGGACATGGCGATAGGTACATGCAGAAGCAAGCTTTGGAAGGATGTGGGCCAAGTGCAGGTAGTTTGGGAAACCTGGTCAGTAGACCGAAGGGTATATTTCTGTGCTGTTCGGCTCTGTGGCTCCATGAGTCTGACTCTCGTTGAGTATTTGTGATTTGCTGGGACGTACAGTGAGGGAGGAGAAATGCTGAGTACTCCCTTGGAAAAAGAGTTTGTGCATTTCCATCAGGGTTTGGGATAGACAGAGGTGCATTATGGGAGGTGATGGCCTCGTGACATTATTGTGGACTGTTAAACTAGAGACCCAGGTATTATTCTGCAGCCCCAGTTCAAATCCTGTCATGGCAGATGGTGCAATTTGAATTCAATTTTAAAAGTCTGGAATTAAGAGTATAATGATGACTGTGAATCTATTGTCAATGGTCACTAACCTCTTTGAGTCTTTACACAGTCTGGCCTACATGTGACTCCAAACCCACAGCAATTTCATAGAGTCATAGAGATGTACATCATGGAAACAGACCTTTCGGTTCAACTCATCCATGCCGACCAGATATCCTAAATTAATCTAGTCCCATTTGCCAGCACTTGGCCCATATGCCTCTAAACCCTTCCTATTCATATACCCATCCAGATGCCTTTTAAATGTTGTAACTGTACCAGCCTCCACCACTTCCTCTGGCAGCTCATTCCACACATACAACACTCTCTGTGTGAAAAAGTTGCCCTTAGGTCCCTTTTATAACTTTCCCCTCTCACCCTAAACATATACCCTTCAGTTCTGGACTCCCCCACCCCAGGAAAAAGACCTTGGCTGTTTGTGGTTGACTCCTAACTGTCCTCTGGGCAATTAAGGATGGACAGTAGATCTACAAGGATGTTGCCAGGGTTGGAGGGTTTGAGCTATAGGGAGAGGTTGAATAGCCTGGGTCTGTTTTCCCTTGAACATCGAAGTAGATCTAGAAAAAGACCCACATAAATATCACATGAGGATTAATCTTTTTTGGGTCCCTCGACCTTTCTGGATTCGATTATGGTTTGTAAAATTGGGAACAAAGCTCTCTCTGATCACACGGTATATTTGGATGTTAAGGCCAAGAGTGAGGGGCTAGGATTGCAGCACTGGTATCTGGATCCTTTTCTTCTCAAGGATTCCAAACTTGTGGAATATTTTTGAGGGAGCTTCAGGAGTTCTTGACTAATAACTCAGGCACGGCTAGTAGTCCATCTATGCTATGGGAGACGGCTAAGGCCTTTGCTAGGGGATTAGCTATTTCCTATTCGGCAAGCCAGAAACGACAGAAGCGGGAACAGCAGAGTCTATTTGAGACACAGCTGAAAGCGTTGAGGCAGGACACTTCAGGCGGCCTTCGCTGACCACTCTACAGTGGATCACGGCCCTTCAGGCCGCCTTGAATTCAATACTTACACAAACCACAATAAAAGAACTTGCTTTTGCTAGACAAGGGCTGTTCGAGTAAGGGGCATCTCCAATGTGTCCCAAATGTAAAATAAGTGTAGGTTCTCTTACCCATTGCTTCTGGACATGCCACAGGCTCCGTGTTTATTGGAGCGCTGTGGCGGGAGAGATAGGGAGGGTTTGAGGACCGAAGTTAAAGTAGACCCGATATCTCTCCTTCCAAATTTATCAACTTCAGCCAGGCATGGGACACATTTATTATTCTTGCACTCTATGCACGGAGGAATATTCTGATGAATTGGGTGTCTGAGAACCCGCCAGGCTTGCTGGGATGGCAGAAATTAATTATGGAGCACATTCCCTTGGATTTTTTTCACAAATATGGTGCACCACACAACATTATTTGACATGGCAGCCTTTTTGGAGTTATTTGGACGCAGATCTGTCTGCTATCTTAACTAGGGCGTTCGTTTAACTAGGATGGTTAGGTTTGCTGAGCCCTAGGTCCTGGAGGGGGGTTTCCTGAGTTAATACGGGTATACATACAACGCTCCCTTTTTTTAGTTTGGGAGCTTTATGCCAAGCATTGTTATTTTGCATTCTTGTGCGTTCCTTTGTTGTTGTTTTTAGTTTTATTAGTCACTTACTTATTTATTGGTGCTGTTTTCACAGTGTTTGGTTTGGTTTTGTACGATAGGGTAGGTTAGTAGTTAGTACACAGTAGTTGTACTGTAATTTGCAGTTTTTTAATATACTGGTATTTGTCATATTTTCAATAACTTTATATTTTTCATAAAGTCAAAAAAGTGTTTTTTTGCTCATAAATATATTTACAAAAAAAAAGAGAAAAAGGAAAATCTCTGACAACAATTGACAATCAGGCTGAATTATTCCCGTTCTAGGTGAGAGGGGTTAATTGATGCCGCAATGTGACGATTGTCAGATTGTTAAATAAAGGGAAAGTTGGCATTGTCCCACTGTCATGTTAAGGAGATGACTGGTGATGGTTTAAACTTAGGGTCAGGTGAGGGGAGGGGTTGAGAAGGACAGTCCTTCATGGTAACCTCAGCCAGTGCAGGGAATGAACCCAGGTTGTTGGCAACACAAACCAACTGTCCAGCCAATGGAGCTAACCAAACCCCACATTGTTAAATGGCGACTGAAATTATTAGTTACCAGCCCAAACATTTGTGCAGTGAGTTGAATTGGCAATTAACAAGTCTATAAATCTTATCATATAGAAATGCAGCAAGTCCCTAAAAAAATGACGTTTCTGCTGAGGAGTGGCAGATGGAGTTTAATTTAGATAAATCAGAGGTTCTGCATTTTGGAAAAGCAAGCCAGAGCAGAAGTTATACACTTAATAGTAAGGTCCAATGGAGTGTTGCCAAACAAAGAGCCCTTGGGGTACAGGTTCATTGTTGCTTGAAAGTGGAGTCACAGGTAGACAGGATAGCAAAGAAGGTGTTTGATATGCTTGCCTTTCTTGGTCAGTGCATTAAGTATAGTAGTTGGGAGGTCATGTTGCAGTTGTACAGAACATTGGTGAAATCACATTTGGAATACTGCGTTTGTTGCTGGTCTCCCTGCTGTAGGAAAGGTAAGAACAAAGAACAAAAAACTCTACACCATGGGAACAGGCCTTTCAGCCCTCTAAGCCTGTGCCGATCCAGATCCTCTATCTAATCCTGTCACCTTTTTTCTAAGGGTCTGTATCCCTCTGCTCCCTGCCCATTCATGTATCTGTCTTGATACTTCTTAAATGATGCTATCGTGTCACGTCTACCACGCAATGTGTTCCAGGCACCCACCACCCTCTGCATGAAGAACTTTCCACACATATCTCCCTTAAACTTCTCCCCCTTCACGTTGAACTCATGACCCCTAGTAATTGAGTTACCCACTCTCGGAAAACGTTTCCTGTTTTCCACCCTGTCTATGCCTTTCATGAGTTTGTAGGCCTCAACCAGGGCCCCCCTCAACCTCTGTCTTTCTAATGAAAATAATCCTAATCTACTCAACCTCTCTTCATAGCTAGTGCCCTCCATACCAGGAAACATCCTGGTGAGCCTCTTCTGCACCTTCTCCAAAGCATCTACATCCTTTTGGAAATGTGGTGACTAGAACTGTACACAGTATTCCAAATGTGGCCAAACCAAAGTCTTATACAACCGTAACATGACCTGCCAGCTCTTGTACTCAGTACCCCGTCTGCTGAAGGCAAGCATGCCGTATACCTTCTTGAACACTCTACTGACCTGTGTTGCCATCTTCAGGAAACAATGGACTTGAACACCCAGATTTTAGAATTAGAATCCCTTACAGTGTGGAAACAGGCCCTTTGGCTGAACATGTCTACACTGACCATTCAAAGAGTAATCCACTCACACCCATTCCCCTCCCCGATATTTACCCCTGACTTACACATCTAACTTACACATCCCTGAACACTATGGACAATTTAGCATAGCCAATTCACCTAACCTGTACATCTTTGGACTGTGGGAGGAAACCAGAACACCCAGAGGAAACCCACACAGAAATAGGGAGAATGTGCAAATTCCACACAGACAGTTGCCCAAGGGTGAAATCGAACCCGGGAACCTGATATCTCTCTGTACATCAATTTTTCCCAGGAATTTTCATTTACTGTATAGTTCGCTCTTGAATTGCATCTTCCAAAATGCATCACCTTGCATTTTTCCAGATTGAAGTCCATCTGCCATTTCTCTGCCCAACTCTCCAGTCTATCTATATTCTGCTGTATTCTCTGACAGTCCCCTTCACTATCTGCTACTCCACTGATCTTAGTATTGTCTGCAAATTGCTAATCAGACAATCTATACTTTCCTCCACATCATTTATGTATATCACAAACAACAGTGGTCCCAGCACAGATCCCTGTGGGACACCACTGGTCACAGTTCTCCATTTTGAGAAGTTCCCTTCCACTACTACTCTCTGTTTCCTGTTGCCCAGCCAGTTCTCTATCCATCTAGCTAGTACACCCAGGACCCCATGCGACTTCACCTTCTTCATTAGCCTACCATGGGGAACCTTATCAAATGCCTTACTGAAGTCCATGTATATGACATCTACATCCCTTCCCTCATCAATCAACTTGTCACTGCTTCAAAGATTTCTATTGGTTTGTAAGACATGACATTCTCTGAACAAAACCATGCTGCCTATTACTAATAAGCCAATTTTCTTCCAAATGGGTATATATCCTATCCCTTTGTATCTTCTCCAGCAGTAACTGAGCTGCAGTTACTGTCTCCTATCTTCTTTTCCACCTATTCACTCCACCCTCTCCTCCTTGACCTATCACCTTCATCTCCTCCCCCACTCACCCATTGTACTCTATGCTACTCTTTCCCCACCCCCACCCTCCTCTAGCTTATCTCTCCATGCTTCAGGCTCACTGCCTTTATTCCTGATGAAGGGCTTTTGCCCGAAACGTTGATTTCGCTGCTCGTTGGATGCTGCCTGAACTGCTGTGCTCTTCCAGCACCACTAATCCAGTATAGGTTCCATTTGGACCTGGGGACTTGTTGGCTTTAATGCCTTCTAGAATACACAACACTGCTTCCCTCCTTGTGCTGGCTCGAGTAATTAAAGATCGATCCCTAACCTTAACATCCATCTTGTCCCTCTCCTCAGTGAATACCGATGCAAAGTACTCGTTAAGAATCTCGCCCATTTTCTCTGACTCCACTTTCCTCCTTTGTCCTTGAGTAGACCAACCCTTTCCCTCGTTACCCTCTTGCTTCTTATATTTGAACGAAAAGCTTTGAGATTTTCCTTTACCCTTTTTGCTAAATATATCTCATGACTCCTTTTGGCCCTCTTAATGCCTCATTTCAGATTGGTCCTACATTCCTGATATTCTTTGAAAGCTTTGTCTGTCTTCAATCACCTAGACCTTATGTACGCATCCTTTTTCCTCTTAGCTAGTCTCACAATTTCACCTGTCATCCATGGTTCCCTAATCTGGCCATTTCTATCCCTCATTTTCACAGGAACATATCTCTCCTGAACTCTCATCAACCTCTCTTTAAAAGCCTCCTACATATCGAATGTGGATTTGCTTTCAAAGAGCTGCTCCTAATCTACATTCCTCAGCTCCTGCCGAATTTTGCTATAGTTGGCCTTCCCCCAGTTTAGCACTCTTCCTTTAGGACCTCTCTTGTCTTTGTCCACGAGTATTCTAAAACTTGTGAGCACCAAAGTAATCCCCAACTGAAACATCAACCACCTGGCCAGGCTCATTCCCCAACACCACAGTAGCGGCATGGTGGCTCAGTGGTTAGCACTGCTGCCTCACAGCACCAGGGCCCCAGGTTCGATTCCAGCTACGGGTGTGGAGTTTGCACATTCTCCCTGTGTCTGCGTGGGTTTCCTCCGGGTGCTCCGGTTTCCTCCCACAGTCCGAAAAGATGTGCAGGCCAGGTGAATTGGCCATGCTAAATTGCCCATGGTGTTAGGGGCATTAGTCAGAGGGAAATGCATCTGGGTGGGTTACTCTTCGGAGGGTCGGTGTGGACTGATTGGCCCGAAGGGCCTGTTTGCACACTGTAGGGAATCTAATCTTAAAAAAAACCAGGCCCAGTATGGCCCCTTCCTGAGTTGATTATTTCCATACTGCTCTAGAAAACCCTCCTGGATGCTCCTTACAAATTCTGCTCCATCCAGACCTCCCACACTAAGTGAATCCCAGTCAATGTTGGAAAAATTAAAATCTCCCATCACCACCACCCTGTCGCTCCTACATCTTTCCATAATCTGTTTCCATATTTGTACATCTATCTCAAGCTTCTGTTGGGAGGCCTGTAGTACAGCCCCAACATTGTTACTGCATCCTTCCTATTTCTGAGCTCTGCCTATATTGCCTCACTGCTCAAGTCCTCTATAGTGCCCTCCTTCAGCACAGCTGTGATATCCTCTCTGACCAGTAATGCAACTCCTCCACCCCTTTTACCTCCCTCTCTCTCCCGCCTGAAACATCGATATCCTGGGATATTTAGTTGGTAAAAACAATGACTGCAGATGCTGGAAACCAGATTCTGGATTAGTGGTGCTGGAAGAGCACAGCAGTTCAGGCAGCATCCAACGAGCAGCGAAATCAACGTTTCGGCCAAAAGCCCTTCATCAGGAATAAAGGCAGAGAGCCTGAAGCGTGGAGAGATAAGCTACAGGAGGGTGGGGGTGGGGAGAAAATAGCATAGAGTACAATGGGTGAGTGGGAGAGGGGATGAAGGTGATAGGTCAAGGAGGAGAGGGTGGAGTGGATAGGTGGAAAAGGAGATAGGCAGGTAGGACAAGTCCGGACAAGTCATGGGGACAGTTACTGAGCTGGAAGTTTAGAACTAGGGTGAGGTGGGGAAGGGGAAATGAGGAAACTGTTGAAGTCCACATTGATGCCCTGGGGTTGAAGTGTTCCGAGGCGGAAAATGAGGCGTTCTTCCTCCAGGCGTCTAGTGGTGAGGGAGCGGCGGTGAAGGAGGCCCAGGATCTCCATGTCCTCGGCAGAGTGGGAGGGGGAGTTGAAATGTTGGGCCACGGGGCGGTGTGGTTGATTGGTGCAGGCGTCCTGGAGATGTTCCCTAAAGCGCTCTGCTAGGAGGTGTCCAGTCTCCCCAATGTAGAGGAGACCGCATCGGGAGCAACGGATACAATGATATTAGTGGATGTGCAAGTAAAACTTTGATGGATGTGGAAGGGTCCTTTAGGGCCTTGGATAGAGGTGAGGGAGGAGGTGTGGGCGCAGGTTTTACAGTTCCTGCGGTGGCAGGGGAAAGTGCCAGGATTGGAGGGTGGGTTGTAGGGGGGGCGTGGACCTGACCAGGTAGTCGCAGAGGGAACGGTCTTTGTGGAAGGCGGAAAGGGATGGGGAGGGAAATATATCCCTGGTGGTGGGGTCTGTTTGGAGGTGGCGGAAATGTCGGCAGGTGAATTGGTTTATGCGAATGTTGGTAGGGTGGAAGGTGAGCACCAGGGGCATTCTGTCCTTGTTACAGTTGGAGGGGTGGGGTCTGAGGGCAGAGGTGCGGGATGTAGACGAGATGCGTTGGAGGGCATCTTTAACCACGTGGGAAGAGAAATTGCGGTCTCTAAAGAAGGAGGCCATCTGGTGTGTTCTGTAGTGGAACTGGTCCTCCTGGGAGCAGATCCAGCGGAGGCGGAAGAATTGGGAATACAGGATGGCATTTTTGCAGGAGGTAGGGTGGGAAGAGGTGTAATCCAGGTAGCTGTGGAAGTCGGTGGGTGGGATATTTAGTTGTCAATCATACCCTTCCCTCAGTCAAGTCTCAGTAACAGGAATACTCCCACCTGGGTTGTTGTGAAACTTGAAAGGGTTCAAAAAAGATTTACAAGGATGCTGCCAGGGTTGGAGGATTTGAGCTACAGGGAGAGGCTGAATAGGCTGAGGCTGTTTTCCTTGGAGCATAGGTGGCTGAGGGGTGACTTTACTGATGTTTATAAAACCGTGACGGGTGTGGATAAGTAAATAGACAAGGTGTTTTGCCCAGACTATGGGAGTCCAAAACTAAAAGCCATAGATTTAAGGTGTGAGGTAAAGGGTTTAAAAGGGACATGAGGGACAACTTTTTCACACAGGGGGTGATGCGTGTATGGAATGACCTGCCAGAGGAAGTGGTGGAGGCTGGTACAATTACAGCATTTAAAAAGCAACTGGATGGGTATATGAATAGGAAGGGTTTAGGCGGACGTGGGCCAAATGCTGGCAAATGGAACAAGAGTAATTTAGGATATCTGGTTGGCATGGAGGAGTTGAACCAAAGGGTCTGTTTCCGTGCTCTACATCTCTATGACTATATGATTCTAACTGAAGCTCAGATTAGAACTTAGAACAGTACAGCACAGTACAGGCCCTTCAACCCTCGATATTGTCCCAACCTTTTATTCTACTCTAAAATCAAACTAACCTATATACCATTCACTGTACTATCTTCCAAGTGACTATCCAAGCATCGCTTCAATGTCCCTAATGTCTCTGACTCTACTACTACCCACTGGCTAAAACAGCTGTGTTGAGGGAGGGGAATATGGAGGACTCGAACAGTGAGGCAATATGGGCAGAGCTCAGAAATAGGAAGGGTGCAATAACAATGTTGGGGCTGTACTACTACATTCCACACACCCACCACACCCACATCACACCTACCTCTGACATTTCCCCTAAATCTTCCTCCAATCACCTTAAAATTATGCCCCCTCATCATAGCCATTTCCACTATGGGAAAGTCTCTGGCTCTCCACTCTATCTATGCCTCTGTCTTGTACACCTCTATCAAGTCACCTCTCATCCTTCTTCGTTCCAATGAGAAAAGCCCCAGCTCCCTCAACCTTTCCTCATCAGACATGCCCTCTAATCCAGGCAGCATCCTGGTAAATCTCCTCTGCAACCTCTCTAAAGCTTCCACATCCTTCCTTTAATGAGGCGACCAGAAGTGAACACAATATTCCAAGTATGTTCTAACCAGGACTTTACAGAACTGCAGCAAAACCTTGCGGCTTTTAAACTCAATTCCTCTGCTAATGAAAGCCTTATGCCTTCTTGACAACTCTATCAACTTGGGTGATAACTTTGAGGGATCTATGAACGTGGACCCCAAGATCCTTCTGTTCCTCCACACTACCAAGAATCCTTCCTTTAACCCTGTAATCTACATTCAAGTTCAAACTCCCAAATGAATCACTTCATACCTTTCCAGGTTGAACTCCATTTGCCATTTCTCAGTCCAGCTCTGCATCCTGTCAATGTCCCATTGCAACCGACAACAGCCCTCCACACTACCCATAACTCCACTAACCTTTGCGTCATCGGCAAACTTACTAACACACTCTTCCACTTCTTCACCCAACACATTTATAAAAATCACAAAGAGCAGAGGTCTCAGAGCCTTATTTCAATCACCTTAAAATTATGCCCCTTCATATAGCCATTTCTGCCATGGGAAAAAAAAAAGTCTCTGGCTATCCACTCTATCTATGCCTCTATCTTGTACACCTCTATCAAGTCATAGAACATAGAACATCACAGCTCAGTACAGGCCCTTCGGCCCTCAATGTTGCGCCGACCTGTCATACCAATCTGAAACCCATCTAACCTACACTATTCCATGTACGTCTATATGCTTGTCCAATGACGACTTAAATGTACTTAAAGTTGGCAAATCTACTATCTTTGCAGGCAAAGCATTCCATACCCTTACTACTCTCTGAGTAAAGAAACTACCTCTGACATTTGTCCTATATCTATACCCCTCGATTTAAAGCTATACCCCCTCGTGCTTGCCGTCACCATACTTGGAAAAAGGCTCTCCCTGTCCACCCTCTCTAACCCTCTGATTATCTTATATGTCTCTATTAAGTCACTTTGGACTAGATGGCTAACCACTGTGCCATCGTACCGCCCTGTATGTGTGTGCATAGGAGTGCCTGTGTGTGTGTGTGTGTGTAGGTGTGTCTGTGTGTGTGTATAGTGCAATGGTGGTCACCTTTAGTGTGACATGAATCCAAGGTCCCGATTGCTGCCCTCCCCATGGAATTTAGCTTTCAGCCTCTGCTCGGCCACTTTTCTCTGCTGCCTGTCCCGAAGTCCATCTTGGAGGATGGTTACCCGAAGGTCCGAGGTCAAATGTCCTGGACCGCTGAAGTGTTCCCCAACTGGGAGGGAACCCTCCTGCTTGTCGATTGTTGCGAGGTGCCCATTCATCCGTTGGCATAGCCTTTGCTCGGTTTCCCCAATGTACCTTGCCTCAGGGCATCCTTGCCTACAATGTATAAGATAGACAATGTTGGCTGAGTCACCTGAGTTCATGTCCACACTCTGACACGTCTTGCAGCGTCTACCATGACAGGGTTGTATGGAGTTGTCCTGAAAGCTGCGCCGTTTGCTACGAACAATGATCTGTTTGAGGTTTGGCGGTTGTTTAAAGGCGAGCAGTGGAGGTGTGGGGAAGGTCTTAGTGAGGTGCTCATTCTCATTGATAAGGTGTTGCAGGTCGTGAAGACCATGGCATCATTTTCCGGCTCCTGGGAAGTACTGAACAACGAAGGGTACCCTGTAGGTTGCAGCACGTGTCCGTCTCCTGAGGAGGTCATTATGGTTCCTTGCTGGGACATGTCGGAACTGGCGGTCGATGAGTTGAGCATCAGACCCCGTTCTAATGAGGGCATCCCTGAGTACTTCAAGGGAAACACTGGGGAAACCGAGCAAAGGCTACGGCAACAGATGAATGGGCACCGCACAACAATCAACAGACAGGAGGGTTCCCTCCCCGTCGGGGAACACTTCAGCAGTCCAGGACATTCGACCTCAGACCTTCGGGTGACCATCCTCCAAGACGGACTTCGAAAAGTGGTCGAGCAGAGGCTGATAGCTAAGTTCCGTACCCATAGGGAGGGCCTCAACCGGGACCTTGGGTTCATGTCACACTACAGGTGACCACCATTGCACGACACACACACACACACACACACACGGGCACTCCTATGCACACACATACACATGGACACGCATATACACAGACACACACACATTTCCACCCTCACACATGCATCCTCTCACAGACTTAGACCACTCTACACACACACACATATATACACTCTCTCTCACAGACACTCCCAACTGCGCACCCCAGACACACACACACACACACCCACAGACACACACACTCCCACACACACACCCTCTCAGACGTAGACACTCTACACTCACATACACACTCATATACACACTCTCTCATACGCACAACCCTCCATCCCAGACAGACACATGCACATATATGCGTATACGGTTGTGGGGTGAATTTGTGCTTGCAGAGTTACAGTGTACTTTGCTCAAAAACTGCATGAATTCATGTGAGACTCTGTTAACTCACTTTTTAGATTAAAATCAGTCTAAACATTATGGCACAGACAGAGAACACAGGGGGCTAACACCTTCAACTTATTATCTTGCTATCACCAATTATTACAGTTAACCTGAGAATGTAACTTTTAAAAAAAAAGGTTTTGTGATTTACATCTGAAAGAAGTGAAACTATCATGGTATTCGAACATATTAAAGATTAACAAACAATCAAGATATTTTTCAATATATAACTTCAGTTACATCACACTGTAAACCTTTGCTCTAAATTCTGTGTCTTACAATTGTGTCCCCCACAACCACCTGATGAAGGAGCGTCGCTCCGAAAGCTAGTGCTTCCAATTAAACCTGTCGGACTATAACCTGGTGTTGTGTGATTTTTAACAATCTAGGTTTGTTCAATATTTCGTAGCAGTTGTGTGACACTACGATCTTGTGTTATAAATTCTGTGTCTTACAATCCTGTCCTACTAGCTACCTGATGAAGGAGCAGCGCTCTGACAGATTATACTTCCAAATAAACCTGTTGGACTATAACCCGGTGTTGCATGATTTTTTAACTTTGTATACCCCAGTCCAACACCGGCAGCTCCTCACTATCATTTACAGTGGGATTGTTAACACAATGATTATTCCAAAAAATTCAATCCAAATGGCAACATTATCTCACTTTCCTTATCTCCAATCCACCATTTTTGTTCCACTCATGCCTGTCACATGACCGGCAACACACTGGACTGAATAGAACCAGCCCTGATACAAACTCCCAGCAGCCAGTCAGTCCCACTCTCTGTCACACAGCACAAAGGCTTTTACACCAGGGCACCCAGTGGGACACCCAGAGTCAATCACTGCTCAAAACTCACCTTTTTAACAGATGTGTTCTTAAAATGGTTTCACAAGATGTGGCTGTTGCTGGATTGCCCACCCCTCGTTCCCTTGGGAAGGAACTGGCGGGGAGTCATTTTCTTGAACTATTGTAGACTTCAGGCAGGGAGAAAGTGAGGACTGCGGATACTGGAATATCAGCATCGAGAAGGTTGTGCTGGAAAAGCGCAGCAGGTCAGGCAGCATCTGAGGAGCAGGAGAGTCAATGTTGAGCAGAAGCCCTTCACACATTTGTGAGCCTATAAAGAGTACAGTAAGGGGCTGAGTACGCAGGGTATCGGTGTTGAGGATTATTGTGGAGGTGTCATCACCTATTCTTACTGATTGTGGTCTATGGGTCAGACAGTTGAGGATCCAGCTATAGAGCGGGCAGCAGAGACCTTGATCTGAGAGTTTAAGAATGAGTTTTGTAGAGAGTGCTATCTGGTTTATTGCTCACCAGTTCCCCGGTTCTGAGGAGAGGTTGAGGTAGTGGAATGTGGTGTGGTGGAAAACACAAGAGGCAGATGCTTCAGATGCAAAGGAAACTGGTTTTATTGATAACAAGCAAATTGACTAAATGTACAGCAATGAGAAAAAAATGAATATTTCAAAACCCAACTATTATAGATCAAAATCAAATGGCGAAGACTTGCCTGACAGTTAACTTGAATCCCAGTCAATCCTTACAGCCCAGACATGATACCACATGTTTAAAATCACCAGTCAGTAATTGCTAACTAATGGGTGGCAGAGAAAAGGGAGAGGGAAGAAAATGAAACTGACTAATCCCAGAGTTCTACCCTGCTTCCCTTCCCTGGGGATGCCCTGCACTGTCAGCCCCAAAGTCCACTTCCCCTTATCCTAACTAATCAAGCTGAGAGAGGGGGTGTCAATGACCCCTGGAGTAGAATGCAGCCATAATGCTCTCGTCCATAGCCACCTGCTGTAGTTGGGCTCTGCTGCGGACAGCGAATGCTGATCTTTCCTATCGTCCTGGATGGTGGTGGATGTTGCTGCTGCTCCAGTCGGCATCATCTTTCTCTCTTTCACTGTTTTTGAGATCAGGGATCCCCCGGTTATAACCAACTGCAGGCACCTTCTCTCCCACCACATTTGGTTTCGATCACTGAGCGACAGTTCATCCTCTCGGGGCTGAATAGGCCTCCTGATTACTGGATGGGGTGTAAATGGTTTCTCGATGGTTGGGAATGTCCAGTATTTCCCTTGATTGGGTGCTCGTTAAAAGTTTGACTTGTAGCGTGAATGGTCTTACAGGACAAAGTGAGGACTGCACATGCTGGAGATCAGAGTCAAAAAGTGTGGTGCTGGAAAAAGCACAGCAGGTCAGGCAGCATCCGAGGAGCAGGAGAATCGGATGTTTCGAACATAAGCCCTTCATCAGGAATTCCACACTTTGACGCTGAATGCTCTTACAACCAAAGGTGAAACAGGTTTACATGTAGCACAATGGGGTGGAATGTGCAGTATTTCTGTGCCCGAGCACTGATTGCAAGTTGAATAGCGCTGTACCTCTGTAGACTCCAAAAGGTTAAAAGTTGTTTTGCTCTGCAGTCTGGGTTGGTTACACTCGAAACGTTACTTCTGCACCTCCTGATGCTGCCTGCTTGCTGTGTTCTCCCAGCCTCCTGCTTGTCTACCTTTCATTGTTTTAAGCTGGGGCGTGAATGGGGATCTCCCTTTAGCTTTGCAAGCTAATCCCTGTTCCAGACAGCTGTCCTTCGGCTTGCATATCTCATAGTCTAACCCAACAGTCTGTCCCATACAAAATGCTGGTACGGCCACACTTGGAATATTGTGTACAGTTCTTGTAGCCCCATTACAGGAAGGATGTGGAAGCATTGGAAAAGGTGCAGAGGAGATTTACCAGGATGTTGCCTGGTCTGGAGGGAAGCTCTTATGAGGAAAGGTTGAGAGACTTAGGTCTGTTCTCATTGGAAAGAAGAAGGCTAAGAGGGGATTTGATAGAGACATACAAGATGATCAGAGGATTAGATAGGGTAGACAGTGAAAGACTTTTTCCTAGGATGATGACGTCAGCTTGTACGAGAGGCCATAATTACAAATTGAGGGGTGATAGATTTAAGAGAAATGTCAGAGGCAGGTTCTTTACTCAGAGAGTGGTAAGGGCGTGGAATGCCCTACCTGCTTTATTCCTGATGAAGGGCTTTTGCCCGAAACGTCGATTTCGCTGCTCATTGGATGCTGCCTGAACTGCTGTGCTCTTCCAGCACCACTAATCCGGTATTTGGTTTTCAGCATCTGCAGTCATTGTTTTTAACCTGCTAATGTAGTCAACTCAGCCACATTAGGGAGATTTAAACAATCCTTGGATAAGCATATGGATGATTTTGGGATAGTGTTAAGGGGATGAGATGAGAATAGTTCACAGGTTGGCGCAACATCGAGGACTGAAGGGCCTGTTCTGTGCTGTATTGCTCTATGTTCCAACCAGTCTTCCCACATTCAGGTGAGGTCCATAGCTTCTGGAGTCCAAAAGGTTCAACGAATTTTAGTCCAATGCACTTTCTATAAACTTCTCCAAAGTTCAGAGGGTTTTAATACAGGCATGTCCACAAGCTGATGGGGCGTTTTGTCCAACCTTACAACTTGTTTGGAATTATGGTGTTGTAAACAGAGCTGTAGTCAATAAGTAGCAGCCTGACGTAGGTATCTCATTATGCAGATGCTCCAGGGATGAGAGTAGGGCCAGGGAAATGGCACCTGCCATGAAGCTGTTGCGCCAGTAGGTAATTTGCAAAGGATCAAGGCAATCTGCGAGGCTGGAGTTGATGTGAGTCAAAATGTGTGGTGCTGGAAAAGCACTGCCAGTCAGGCAGCATCCAAGGAGCAGGAGAGTTGACATTTTGAGCATAAGCCCTTCATCAGGAATGAAGTTGATGTGAGCACTTCATAATAGAGGTCAGTGCCACCAGGAAGTAGTCATTGAGGCACACCGCACCGGGATGATGGTGATCGTCCTGAAGCAGGTAGGGACTGCAGAGTGTAATGAGGAAAGGTTAAAGATGTCTGCAAATATCCTGCCAACTGGTCCACACAGGATCTGAGTGCATGCCCAGGGTCTCTGGGCTGGTCGCTTTCTGCGGGTTCACACTCAAGGCCAATCTAAAGTCTACAGTGGTGACCATGAGTACAGGTGCATCCAAGGCAGGAGTAGTAGTAACATCATTTCCCTGACCTTCTGTCCAAAGCAAGTGTGGAATTCATTGAGCTCATTGGGTAATGATGTACTGTTGCCTGCGATCCTGATCAACTTCACTTTGTAGCCCTTGCCAGAAACGCTGGGTGTCCGTGTGGTTGGTCTGGGTCTCCAGCTTAGTGCGATATTGCTTGCTGGTGTCTCCAATGGCCTTATAAAGGCCGTTCCTGGATTTCTTACGCAGGTCAGGAATTACGTACATTTTTAATAGTAGTTATTGTAACTTTAGGCTCTCTTTGGTCTCTGTATTAGGAATAATGGCTTTTCCATGTATCTGAAGTTAATAATTAACAAGCCAACTAACTGGCATGAAATTTCTTTTAACAAGCAATTTTCATGCGAAATCACCTTTGACATGGAGCTTAAGTGTGATGCAACATGGTCAAACGCTTCTTTTCCTGAGACATTGCAATGAGTTGGCAGCAAGAGATTAGGAATGCAAAGGACCTTTCATCGTTTGACGTCTGGTGAATCCACTGCGCTGCCTGACTCATTGTTAGTTTGGTGTTTCTTGCTTCGATCACTCTTGTTAATTCACTACATGAGGTTTACATTTACAAAGTTCACCCACAACGAACTTCTGAAGCCTCCAGCAGCTGTGCTTTGATACAGGATCTGAAACCTCCAGGCTCACAATCAATAAGTAGTTTAGGAAATGCACTCACAGCCGAATGCCCAATTCTTCAGAACAGGAACTAAATTTTTACAGGGCTGCACCCATCTAGTTCAAGTCAAATAAAAAATCTTTTAAATAACTATACTCTAGAGAAATGAACAAATAAAATATACATTTGAATTTCAGGTTGAACTAGAAATTGAAAGACACAGGAATGTATGAATTAGGAGCAGCAGTTCAATAAGATTGTGGCTGATCTGATTATTCCATATTTCCATCGACTCTGATAGGCTTTCACCTCCTCGATTAACATGAATCCATCCAACTCTGTCTTTAAAATACTCAAAGGCTCTGTTTTCATTCCATTTCGGGGGGGAAGAGTTCCACAGACTTATCACTTTCTGAAAGAAGGAATATTCTCATCTGTTTTAAGTGGGTGACCCCTGATTATGAAACAATGAGCTTTCATCCCAGATTCTCCCAGAAGGGAAACATCTTCTCCACTCTTTAAAACAAAAAGGTCAAGCTCAGCACCACCCCCCCTCCCCAAAACTCCACCACCACCCTCCCACACAACACTCTCCATCCTGGGATGAGGACAGCACCAGATTAAGCCCAGAGCAAAGCTCACTCTACCCTTTTCATAAGCCCATTCCTGCTGAAGAGTTTATGCCCGAAACTTCTATTCTCCTGCTCCTCGGATAGTGCCTGACCTGCTGTTCTTTTCCAGCAATACACTCGCAACTCTACCCTTTTCAAACAGAGTTAGAAATCTCAACACTAGGTAATAGTCCAACAGGTATAAGATCATAAGACACACAATTTATAGCAAAAGTTTACAGTGTGATGTAACTGAAATTATATATTGAAAAAGATCAAGATTGTTTGTTAAGTCTTTCATCTTTGAGAATGACCATGTTGGTTTCAGTTCTTTCATGTGTAAATCACAAAACTTTCTTAAAGTTATATTCTTAAGGGAACTTTAACAATAGGTGCCATGTTGGCCCAGATAACGTATTGAAGGTGTGAGCTGCCCTGTGTGAGGCTGCCTGTGCCCCAGTGTTCAGACTGATTGTAATCTTAAAAAAAAAAGAGATTTACAGAATCTTACACAGATTCATGCAGTTTTTGAGCAAAATAAAATGTAATTCTGCAAGTACAAATTCACCCCACCAACTTGTGTGCCTGTGTATGTGCGCACATGCAGTGGGAGGGGTATGAGTGTCTGTGAGAGAGCGTATGTGTATGTGTATGAGAATGAGTGTGAGTGTAAAGTCCGACAAACTCATACACTCATGCAGATCCTCTCTCATACACAAGCTGTCTCTCATATGTTCACACATACACTCCCACATACGCAGCCTCTCACAGGCTTATACCCCTTTACACTCTCACATATACACACACCGTCTCACAGACACTCATACTGCTCCCTGCCTCCCGGCGCTCCCCCGCCACCCCCCCCCCCCCCCACCCCCCCCCCCCCCCCCCCCACCCCCACCCCTCCCACCCCCCTCGCGCTCTGAAAGCTAGTGCTTCCAAATAAAGCTGTTGGACTATAACCTAGTGTTGTGTGATTTTTAACTTTGTCCACCCCAGTGCCTCCAAATCATGACTTTTCAAACAGAGAAGTAAGAGATTCCCCATCATCTGATCCAAAATCAAACTTCAGTGACTCTGGACAAAGAAAAGCAACAAATAAATAAAAACTGGCTTTTCTCAACTCTGCCCCCACCAACCACTGCTTGGAGTAGGGACAACAAGAAAGAATTGTTTAAGAAAGAATTGGATAGAGCTCTTAAAGATAGTTGAGTCAAGGGTTATGGAGATAAGGCTGGAACAGGATACTGATTGGGAATGATCAGCCATGATCATATTGAATGGCAGTGCAGGCTCGAAGGGCTGAACGGCCTACTCCTGCATCTATTGTCTAATGTCTAACAAGGTACTAAAATATGGAATAAATATTTTTTATAAAATAACAGCCCCCAGGGCTTTTCCAATGGGTCAAAAATTTAAACAAAGGGAAAATAAGACAGCCCTCTTCCTGGGGCACCAACCCAAAACCAAACAACTCAAAAGGCTAAATGGAAATTTATACTGCAGAAATAAAAAGATCTACTAAATCAAAATCTTATAGCTCAGGTTTGTGAAGCCCTCCAGTGCCCTGGTACCCATTGGTCACGAAAAGCCTCAGCCATACCAGAGAGCACCGCGTGCTCCCTCTCCAGAGGCACCCGCACTGACGTAACCCCGAAAGAGGGGCAGTCAGGAACAATGAGACCCTCCCTCAGCCCACTGCCTGGACCTGTTAATGGCCATTCTGGGCAGAGCCAGCAGGAGAGCCCACGTGAAGGCCCACTGACATTTCCACACCTCCCCACAGCAGGTGCCTGGAGATCAGGAACGTGGGGCTGAAGTGCAACCAAAATTTTAGCAGCAGCCCCTTCAAAAACCAAAAAGGGGCTGCAGATGAACACACTCAACATACAAGTGGGAGCATCCTCTGCACAGCCACCCTGTCAAGATCCCTCAGCATCTTCCCTGTTTTAATCAAGTCACCTCAAACTTATCTAAACCAGCCTGTCCAACACTCCCTCTAAAGCATACCACTTATTCCAGGTATTAATCTGGTGAACCTTGTCTGAACTGTCTCCAATACATTAGAAATTTATCTCTGAATTTGAAAACTATTTCATGCACCAATAGGGTATATTGTTGAAGTAGAAGGATTGACCTCAATGACATACTCACAGCTTCTGTGCGTGGTAGCCCTTGAGACAGCTACACCCAAGCACTCAGACCCAACAAAGTATGAAATGTATCAGTCAGCTTGTGCACAGTATGCAGCAATTGTGATAAAGACCAGGTTGCCTGTTGTATTGGTGATGATGGAGGAAGAAATATTGACCATGACATAGCCCAAATATCTAATAAATAGAAAAGCAAAATACTCTGGTGCTGAAATTAAAAACAGAAAATGCTGGAGTGACTCAGCAGGTTTGGCAGCATTGGTGGAGGGAGAGAGAGAGAGAGAGAGAGAGAGAGAGAAACACAGTTAACAGGCAAGCGGTGAGGATGAGTTAAAAAGTGTGGTGCTGGAAAAGCACAGCCAGTGCTTTACTCCATCCAGCATCCGATGAACAGGAGAGTTGAGGTTTTGAGCACAAGCTCTTCAAGGCATTCCTGATGAAGAGTTTATGCTCGAAACATCGATTCTCCTGCTCCTCGGACGCTGCCTGACCGGCTGTGCTTTTCCAGTGCCACACTTTTTGACTCTAATCTCCAGCATCTGCAATCCCCACTTTCTCCCAAGTGGTGAGGATGATGCAACGAGATGGCAGAGGGTTGTCGGCAGCTTAAGTGAGTGGACAAAAACTTAGCAGATGGAAGATAACGTGGGGAAATGTGAGACCATGCACTTTGATAGTAAGAATAATGGAACTGGACATTTAAATGGGGCAAGACTACAGGACAAAGAGATTTGGGAGTCTCTCTCCATGAATCACAAGAACCTTGTATCTGAGTTCAGTGGAACATGGGGAAGGCAAATGTAATGTTGTCCTTTATCTCAAAGCGGATGGAGTAAAGAAGTATACAAAGCTCCAGTCAGACCACAGCTGGAAGACTGTGAACAGCTTTAGACCCCTTACCTAAGATAGACTGGCATTAGAGGCAGTCCAGAGAAGGTTTACTCAGTTGACACCAGGCCTGGAGGGACTGCTCATGAGAAGACATTAAGTAGATTGGGTCTGTACTTATCGGAGTTTGGCAGAATGAGGGGTGGTCTTATTGAATCCTACAAGATTTTTAAGAGACAAGACAGACTAGATGCAGAGAGGCTGTTTCCCCGTGTGGGAGAGTCTAGGACCAGACGGCAGCATCTCAGAGTAAAGGGTCACCCATTTGAGACAGAGATAAGGAGGAATTTCTTCTCTCAGAGGGGGGTGAATCTGTGGAATCCTTTCCCACATAGGGCTGTCGAGGCTGGGTCATTCAGGATACCCAAGGCTGAGAGAGACGGATGTTTAACTAAGAAGAAAATGGAGGGTTAGGGGCAAAGGCAGGAAAGTGGAGTTGAGGATTACCAGGATCATGACCAGATGGGCCAATGGGCCGAGAAGTGGCAGATGGAGTTTAATTCAGATAATTGCGAGGTACTGTTTTTTGGGAAAGCAAATCTTAGCAGGACTTATACACTTAATGGTAAGGTCCTAGGGAGTGTTGCTGAACAAAGAGACCTTGGAGTGCAGGTTCATAGCTCCTTGAAAGTGGAGTCACAGGTAGATAGGATAGTGAAGAAGGCGTTTGGTATGCTTTCCTTTATTGGACAGAGTATTGAGTACAGGAGTTGGGAGGTCATGTTGCGGCTGTACAGGACATTGCTTAGGCCACTGTTGGAATATTGTGTGCAATTCTGGTCTCCTTCCTATCGGAAAGATGTTGTGAAACTTGAAAGGGTTCAGAAAAGATTTACAAGGATGTTGCCAGGGTTGGAGGATTTGAGCTATGGGGAGAGGCTGAACAGGCTGGGGTTGTTTTCCCTGGAGCGCCGGAGGCTGAGGGGTGACCTTATAGAGGTTTACAAAATTATGAGGAGCATGGATAGGATAATTAGACAAAGTCTTTTCCCTGGGGTGAGGGAGTCCAGAACTAGAGGGCATAGGTTTAGGTTGAGAGGGGAGAGATATAAAAAGGACGTAGGGGCAAACTTTTCACGCAGAAGGTGGAACGTGTTTGGAATGAGCTGCCAGAAGAAGTGGTGGAGGCTGGTACAATTGCAACATTTAAAAGGCACTTGGATGGGTATATGAATAGGAAGGGTTTGGAGGGATTTGGGCCAGGTGCTGGCAGGTGGGATTAGATTGGGTTGGGATATCTGGTCAGCATGGAAGGGTTGGACTGAAAGGCCTGTTTCCATGCTGTACATCTCCATGACTCTATGATCAACTGTGATCTCAATGAATGGTGGTGTAGACTCGATAGACTGAATGGACTACTTCTGCTCCAACATCTCATGGTCTTAATATCTCATGTTAATGACCTTTTATCTAATGCTCTAATTAAGTGAGGGAGGAAGGATTTAAAAAAGGACCAGAGGGGCAACGTTTTCATGCAGAGGGTGGTGCGTCATACATATGGAACGAGCTGTCATACAGAGGAAGTGGTGGAGGCTGGTACAATTACAACATTTAAACGGCATCTGGATGGGTATATGAATAGGAAAATTTAAAGGGATATGGGCCAAATGCTGGCAAATGGGACAAGATTGAATTAGGATATCCGGTCAGCATGGACGAGTTGGACTGAAGGGTCTATTTCGGTGCTGTACATCTCTACACTGACCCTCCGAAAAGCAACCCACCCAGACCCATTCCCCTACATTTACCCCTTCACCTAACACTACGGGCAATTTAGCATGGCCAATTCACCTAACCTGCACATTTTTGATTGTGGGAGGAAACCGGAGCACCTGGAGGAAACCCACGCAGACACGGGGAGAATGTGCAAACTCCACACAGAGAGTCACCTGAGGCAGGAATTGCACCCAGGTCTCTGTCGCTGCGAGGCAGCAGTGCTAACCACTGTGCCACCGTGCTGCCCCATTTATATCTGAGAAGGCAGCCTCAGGTTTCCAGCCTGCTCTGAAAGAGGGTATCCCTGACAGTGCAACACTCCTTCACAGTGGATTTGTGCTGAGGATTCTGCATTGCAGGCGTAAGCCCACAACCTTCTGGGTTGGAGCTAAAAGTGAATACCTCAATGCCTCGGAAATAAATAGCAGATAACGAAGATTCAGTTGACACTAGCGTCATTGCCGCACATTTGGCAAACTCTTCTGAAAACGTTTCGCCACAGTTTGAAGTATTCCTTGTTGTTGAAGACTAGGATGAAGGGGACAAAAGCAGCACTGCTGGTTCCTAAACAGGACAGGATGATGCGCGTCCTCGAACCACTGTTTTTCACAAAGAACGAGACGTGGATAAAAACAATGTAAGGGACCCAGCAAACCAGGAAGGTTATAAACAGCATCACGACGCACTTGGTGTATTTAAAGTCTAGTTGTTTCTCAAGAGAAGCTGAATCACTGTGGACTGCTCGATGCATCTTCTTAATTGCTTTCATTTGTTTTCGTGCCACGTGGAGGACTTGGCTCGTCATTGCTGTAATGGCTAAGATGGATGGGATAAGCAGGCCGTACATCTCCAGGTAGATGTAAGCGGGGAGGAAAATCCATTTGAAATAGCAATGCGGGGCACCAGGGTTCCAGTTGTTCCAGCCAAACAGGGGCAACGAGGCAAACAGCAAGGGCAGGAGCCAGGCAGTGAATATGACTATGGGGACATACTTGTGAATCCAGGAAACTGCATACTGGAAAGGAGAGATTATGCAGATGTACCTGTCATAGTGAACCACCAGCAGGTTGGAGAGGAAGGCGAGGAAGATGAAGTTTGGGAAGAGATGGAAGAAGAAGCAGATCTGGAAGGCAAACTCACTCTTGAAGTTCATCATGGGGATGGAAGGCAGGATGATGCCAGTGGCTAGGCCAGCCAGCAGCAAGCTCAGGAAGTAGTAGTTAGTGGGGTTGTGAAGGCTCTGGTTGCCGATGATCCCCACCATGATGACCAGGTTTCCTACGATGATGATGCTGGAGAGAGGAGCCGCGATCAAGGTGATCAGGGCCATTTGGGAAGCAAGGCATGTGTCTGGATTTGAGATGTTGAAGCATTCTTCATCCAAGCTGTCATTCATATCACACACCCTGGGCTCTACCTTCAGGTGCAGAGAAATCCCATCAAATCCCAAGACTAGTTTGAGAGCAATTCAAATTTCAGAGGCTGACACACCGGAGAGTTATCAAGAGGACATTGAGTGGGATTAACTTCTTTGAAGAACAGGTCTGAGCCCACTCACCATCTATCCTCCAAGAGACTTGTTCCTATGAGTTTCCCCTTCCAATGGCAGGGTAACTGGTTAAAAGCTGCGATCCACCAGAGGTCACTTTCTGCACTGGGTTGAGATTGAAGGCAGTCCTGATCCTTGTTTGCTGTAAAGTGGAGAGGAAACTTCGAGTTAAATCATTCCAATAGATCTAATGGAACATTTGATCCTGGTTTAATTGCCTGAGTTTCTCTGGATAAAATGTCCTTTCCTGTCCAAAGGGTTTTGTCTTATGGAGACAGTGTTCGTATTTCCTGAAGCTCTCCAGGGTGTTACAACTAAATGTATCAGTCTTCCATGGAACAGGAACAGATTGCAGTTTCAGTCACAGTTTAAGTTCATGATTAAAACCTGCGACACTCTCACAACTGAACAAGCTCAATGCTGAGTATCAGTGGTTGCTTAAAATAGCCCGAAATGTTCTCTTACGTATATGTGACTTTATCAAATGTTGAACTGTCAGCTTCTGATGGAGAACTAATCGATTCACCACCCAATCACTATGCCTTAAAGTCCCTCTGCCCTTCTCCTCTCTTCTACAGTCTCCGCCTCCTATCATCCAATCCCTCCCACCCCCATACCCCAACCCCACATCATCATTGACTTCTGGCCTCTTTATCCGTGCGCACGCAGGCATTTCAACAAGACTTAGGGTTACTCAGGATCATTCATTCGTATGAAATGCTGCATGCCAAATATCCTGACTGCCCTTTCAGCATACATAAATTATTCCAAATATAAACTACCATATAAAAAATTCCAATTATTCCCATGATTTATATTCACGAGGTTCTAGGTCACAATTTTAAAGATCAACAATATGTACATCATGAAACATACATCCCTGAGCTCCTCAGTTAGATTCCAACCTGTAACTCATTCCCAGGTACCCGTTGGTTTATATATAAACCACCCGGAACCCCTCAATTAGATTCCATCTGTAACTCAATCCCAGATGTCTGTTATTCTATATACAAACCACCCTGAACCCTTCGATTAGATTCCAGTATTTAACTCATTCTCGGGAATCTGTTATTGTACACACCACCTCAAAGCCACTTGATTAGATTCCAGTCTGTAACTGACTGCGGATATCTGTTATTCTATATAAAATGCACCTAGAGCCACTGTCGTACTGAAAGAGTGTAACAGATTAGTGCAGAGTTGAGGACATCCAGCCTCATCAAACAGCACCCCTTCATTACCCTGCGACAGAGGGATAACTGCTAATGGGTAATGTCCTCAGGGTAAACTGATAGATTCTTGATGAGCTCAACACACCTCCTTTGGGCCTGATGTAACTCCAGCCACAAGACGATATTTATCCCCCCATCCACTCCGAATGATGTAGACTGTAAGTGATTCACATTCACATTTGGAACTACTCGGGTACAGATTAATTCACATCCAGAATTATTCAAACTTGAATCAGAATTGACTCAGTTTCCCATTCAGAATGACCTCACCCTGTTGTTGACATTTTCCATCACTTTCATTGCAATAATTGAGAGGATGTTGACAGGGTGCCAATTGGCTGGGTCAGATTCATCGTTCAGTCTCTAAGCAATGGGTCGCGTTTCGACGTGGTCACCTGAAGGATATTCAGCAGGAGTGAGCCCACAGTCAGCAGGAACAAAAACAGTTAAACCAATGAGCTTCCTGAAGTCAACAAAGTTATAAATCACACAAAACCAGGTTATAGTCCACTCCTTCATCACTCATCCACTCCTGCCACAACTGCTTGATGAAGGAGCAGCGCTCTGAAAGCTAGTGCTTCCAATTAAACCTCTTGGACTATAACCTGGTGTTGTGTGATTTGTAACTTTGTACATCCCAGTCCAACACCAGCATCTCCAAATCATGAAGTCAACAATTTTTCCTAATATGGAATATCTCCGTGTCAGCAGGTAGACCATCAACAGGACAAATAGCAGAGAGTAGAAACTTTAGTAAAGTTGCACGCTCGTATTTAATGTCCAACTAACTACTCATCAACTATTGTACTCAGAGGAGAACCAAGCAAATCAGATACTAAAGGAACAAAATGCAAGACTTTAGTAGATCAAACATTAGTGGTTATTTTAGTCTGCGGAAGTGGATTGTCAGATATTTCTCAATGATCAGAAAGTTAACCCTTTAGATTCTGAAATATCTGATTTGCCAAATTAATTTGTAAAAAAAAACACAATTGCTCACACTGAGTATTCAGGTCAGAAATGCACTATCGAGAATGACACAGACAAGTTCAATTAAGGCATTCAAGAGAGCACAGGATGATTATTTGAATGTAGGAAAGGCAAGAAAACAGCACTAAGACCATTCAGAGAGTCAGTGTGGACACGATTGACCAAAAGGCTGCCTCTTGAATTCATGTCCCCAGGCCATTTGCCCGAGGCCTCTGATTACTAGTCCGATGATATTATTAAGATCTCACTATGTCAGAACAAGTAATAGGGCAGACAGGACAGAAAGGGTCAGGAATCTAACTTCAGGCACAGAAGGTAAGGGGACCACTATGGGAAGGGAGGGGCAGTTGACACAGGGCTGAGGGCGTTGCACTAAAAATGCACGCAACATCCGAAACAGGGTAAATGAGCTTGAAGCACTGATTGAAATTGGCAGGTACAATGTTGAGGGTATTGCAGAGACATGGCTGCACTGGGATCAGGACTAGGAACTAAATATCCAAAGATCCTATCAAAAAGGACAGGCAGATGAAGCAAGGTTGTCTTGTTAGCAAGGAATGAAATTAAATCAATAGCAAGAAAGATGTAGTGAAAATAGAAAGGGTTCAGAAAGGATTTACAAGGATGTTGCCATGGTTAGAGGGTTTGAGCTACAGGGAGAGGCTGAGCAGACGGGGACTGTTTTCTCTGGAGCGTCGGAGGCTGAGGGGTGACCTTACAGAGGTTTATAAAATCATGAGGGGCATGGATAGGGTAAATAGACAAGGTTTATTTTCCTGGGGTGGAGGAGTCCAGAACTAGAGGGCATAGGTTTAAGATGAGCAGGGAAAGATTGAAAAGGGACCTAAGGGCAACTTTCACACAGAGAGTGGTGGGTGTATGGAATGAGCTGCTCGAGGAAGTGGTGGAGGCAGCCCAGGACTTGCATGTCCTAGGGGATGTGGGATGCAGAGTTGAAGTGGTCGGCCACAGGGCAGTGGGGTTGTTTGCTGCGTGTGTCCCAGAGATGTTCTCTGAAACATTCCACAAGTTGGCATCCTGTCTCCCCACTGTAGAGGAGACCACGTCAAGAGCAATGGTTACAGTAGATGAGGTGTTTGGACGTGCAGGAAAATCTTTACCAACTCAACATGGACATTCACTATAAACCAACCGACTCCCACAGCTACCTAGACTACACCTCCTCCCACCCTGCCCCCTGTAAAAACGCCATCCCATATTCCCAATTCCTTCGTCTCCGCCATATCTGCTCCCAGGAGGACCAATTCCAATACCGAACAACCCAGATGACTTCCTTCTTCAAAGACCGCAATTTCCCCTCAGAAGTGGTTGACGATGCTCTCCACCACATCTCCTCCACTTCCCGCTCCTCCGCCCTTGAACCCCGCCCCTCCAATCGCCACTATGACAGAACCCCACTGGTCCTTCACCTACCACCCCACCAACCTCCAGATACATCGTATCATCCTTCGGCATTTCTGCCACCTCCAAACAGACCCCACCACCAAGGATATATTTCCCTCCCCTCCCCTATCAGCGTTCTGGAAAGACCACTCCCTCTGCGACTCCCTCGTCAGGTCCACACCCCCCACCAACCCAACCTCCACTCCTAGCACCTTCCCCTGCAACTGCAAGAAATGCAAAACTTGCGCCCACACCTCCCCCCTCACTTCCCTGCAAGGCCCCAAGGGATCCTTCCATATCAGTCACAAATTCACCTGCACCTCTACACACATCACTTTCTGCATCCGCTGCACCCTCCTCTACATTGGGGAGACAGGCTGCCTACTTGCGGAACGTTTCAGAGAACACCTCTGGGACACCCGCACCAACCAACCCAACCGCCCCGTGGCTGAACACTAACTCTCCCTCCCACTCTGCCAAGGACATGCAGGTCCTTGGCTTCCTCCATCGCCAGACCATGGCAACACGACGGCTGGAGGAAGAGCGCCTCAACCATAAGGGATGAATGCAGATTTCTTCAGTTTCCTCATTTCCCCTCCCCCCACCTTATCTCAGTTCCAACCCTCGGACTCAGCACCACCTTCTTGACCTGCAATCTTCTTCCCGACTTCTCCACCCCCACCCCCTCTCTGGCCTATCACCCTCACCTTCCACCTATCGCATTCCCAACGCCCCTCACCCAAGTCCCTCCTCTCTACCTTTTACCTTAGTCTGCTTGGCACACCCTCCTCATTCCTGAAGAAGGGATTATGCCCAAAATGTCGATTCTCCTGCTCCTTGGACGCGGCTTGACCTGCTGCGCTTTTCCAGCAACACATTTTTCAACTCTGATCTCCAGCATCTGCAGTCCTCACTTTCTCCTAGTAGATTAGAGGAGATTAGTTTAGGATATCTGGTCCGTATGGACAAGTTGGACTGAAGGGTCTGTTTCCATGTTGTACATCTCTATGACTCTAGGTGATTTAGAGCGAAAAGGCATAGAATCCGTGTGAGTGGACTGAGGAACTGTACAGGGCAAAAAAAAAGACTCTGGCGAGAGGCGTGTACAGGCCTTCTAACAGCAGACAGGATGTGGGGAAGAAAATAAATCAGGAAATAGAAAAGGCATGTAAGAAAGGCGCTATTACAATTATCGTGGGGGACTTCAACATGTAGGTGGATTGGGAAAATCAGGTTGGTAATAGATCACAAGAAAGAGAATTTGTGGAGTGCCTACAAGACGTTTTTTGGGAGCAGCTTGTGGCAGAGGTCACCAGGGAGCAGGTGGATCTGAATTTGGTGATGCGCAATGTTTTTTATTTATTAGGATTTATTGTTGTACGTATTCAAGTACAGGAATACAGGAGTATGGTAAAAAGTGTACAAGTTGCCATCCTCTGCAGCCATCTTAGTGTACAAAGACATGATTAAAAACAGAAGCAGAAATAAGAGAAATGGTCAAAATGAAAGGAAACATCCAGATTAATCCTCTGTCTCTGCCATGAGTCCATCCATCAGATCACACCAGCAGCTCCCCAGGCCCAGCCATGTCCTGGAGCCATGCCCACTGCTGCTGGCACTGTGTTGCTATCCTCGCCTCCATCGACATCGTTGCCACCACGAGTCCCCACTGGGCAGAAGCTAGCAGTGCAGCCACCGCTGCCTGGGTCCTGAACCGGGTTCAAACCCGACACCAAAGCAGCCAGTGCCACATTCTGGGTTACACTGCCACCTTCTGGAGCTGCCATTTCAGCACAGGAACCCACCGCTGCCCACACCCTGGGAAGGAACTGCTCCCGCCAAAAAAGAAAGAAAAAAAAACAAAAAATGGAAGGCAGGTGGAAGCAGATGAGCCCAGGCTCTGCAGCCAGCCCCAAACACTGCTATTTCACTGCCACCAAATTGGATATTTTTCAAGTATTTGTAATGAGACAGACTTGATTCAGGAGCTGACGGTAAAGGGACCCCTAGGGAACAGGGACCATAATGTGACAGAACTCCCCTTGCAGGGTGGGAGGGAGAAGCTGGAATCAGATTACAATTCAGTAAAGGTAACTACAAAGACAAGGGAGGAGCTGGCCAGAGTTGATTGGCAGAGGACACTAACAGGGAAGATGGTTCAAGAGGAATGGCAGGAGTTTCTGGGAGTAATTCGGGAGGCACTGTAGGAATTCATGGATTAGTGGTGCTGGAAGAGCACAGCAGTTCCAGCACCACTAATCCAGAATCTGGTTTCCAGCATCTGCAGTCATTGTTCTTACCCTACTGTAGGAATTCATCCCAAGGAAGGAGAAACACACTAATAGGAGGACGAGGACGAGGAGGACAAGGGAAATCGCAGACAGCACAAAGGCAAAAGAGAAAGCATACAATGTGGTGAAGATTAGTGGGAAGCCAGAAGATTGGGAAACCTTTAAAAACCAACAGAGGATAACTAAAAATGCAATATAGAGGACAGAAGATGAAATAGGAGGAGAAGCTAGCTGTTGTATAAAGAAGGTTGAAAGGGTATTTTTAGATATAGAACAAAGAACAGTACAGCACAGTACAGGCCCTTCGGCCCACAATGTTGTGCCAAGCATTAATCTTAATCTAAGATCAATCTAACCTGCACACCCCTCAATTTACTGCTATCCATGTGCATGTCCAGCAGTCGCTTAAATATCCCTAATGTTTATGACTCTACTACCACCACTGGCAATGCATTCCACACACCCACGACTCTCTGCGTAAAGAACCTATCTCTGACATCTCCCCTATACTTTCCTCCAATCACCTTAACATTATGACTCCTCATGATAGCCATTTCTGCCCTTGGGAAAAGTCTCTGGCTATCTACTCTATCTCTGCCTCTCAGTACCTTGTACACCTCGATCAAGTCACCTCTCTTCATTCTTCTCTCCAGTGTGAAAAGCCCTAGCTCACTCAACCTCTCTTCATAAGACAAGCCCTCCAATCCAGGTAGCACTCTGGTAAATCTCCTCTGCATCCTCTCTAAAGCATCTACATCCTTTCTATAATGAGGTGACCAGAATTGGACACAATATTCCAAGTGTGGTCTAACCAGGGTTTTAGAGAGCTGCAGCAAAACCTCGTGGTTCTTAAACTCAAGCCTCCTGTTAATCCTGAAGAAGGGCTCATGCCCGAAACGTCAATTCTCCTGCTCCTTGGATGCTGCCTGACCTGCTGCGCTTTTCCAGCAACACATTTTCAGCTCTGATCTCCAGCATCTGCAGTCCTCACTTTCTCCTGTTAATGAAAGCCAAGTGTATAAAAGGTAAGACAGGCTGGGAAAATGTGGATACAGAAGTAATAATGAGAAACAAAGAAACGGCAGAGGAACTGAATAGGTACTTTGCATCGGTTTTCACAGTGGAAGATGCCATAGAGATGTACAACATGGAAACAGACCCTCCGGTCCAACCCGTCCTTGCCGACTAGATATTCCAACCCAATCTAGTCCCAACTGCCAGCACCCGGCCCATATCCCTCCAAATCCTTCCTATTCATATACCCATCCAAATGCCTCTTAAATGTTGCAATTGTACCAGCCTCCACCACATCCTCTGGCAGCTCATTCCATACACGTACCACCCTCTGTGTGAAAAAGTTGCCCCTTAGGTCTCTCTTACATCTTTCCCCTCTCATCCTAAGCCTATGCCCTCTAGGTCTGGACTCCCCGACCCCAGGGAAAAGACTTTGTCTATTTATCCTATCCATGCCCCTCATAATTTTGTAAACCTCTATACGGTCACCCCTCAGCCTCCGATGCTCCAGGGAAAACAGCCCCAGCCTGTTCAACCTCTCCCTGTAGCTCAGATCCTCCAACCCTGACAATATTCTTGCAAATCTTTTCTGAACCCTTTCAAGTTTCACAACATCTTTCCAATAGGAAGGAGACCAGAATTGCACGCATAATTCCAACAGTGGCCTAACCAATGTCCTGTACAGCTGCAACATTACCTCCCAACTTCTGTACTCAATACTGTGACCAATAAAAGAAAGCATACCAAATGCCTTCTTCACTATCTTATCTACCCGCGACTCCACTTTCAAGGAGCTATGAACCTGCACTCCAAGGTCTCTTTGTTCAGCAACACTCCCTAGGACCTTATCATTAAGTGTATCAGTCCTGCTAAGATATGCTTTCCCAAAATGTAGCACCTCACATTTATCTAAATTAAACTCCATCTGCCACTTCTCAGCCCATTGGCCCGTCTGGTCCAGATCCTGTTGTAATCTGAGGTAACCCTCTTCGCTGTCCACTACACCTCCAATTTTGGTGTCATCTGCAAAGTTACTAACTGTACCTCTTATGCTTGCATCCAAATCACAGGCCTCCAGTTTGAAAAACAACCCTCCACCACTACCCTCTGTCTTCTATCTTTGAGCCAGTTCTGTATCCAAATGGTTAGTTCTCCCTGTATTCCATGAGATCTAACCTTGCTAATCAGTCTCCCATAGGGAACCTTGTCGAACGCCTTACTGATGTACATATAGATCATATCTTCTGCTCTGCCCTCATCAATCTTTTTTGTTACTTCTTCAAAAAACTCAATCAAGTTTGTGAGACATGATTTCCCACGCACAAAGCCATGTTGACTATCCCGAATTAGTCGTTGCCTTTCAAAATACATGTACATCCTGTCTCTCAGGATTCCCTCCAACAACCTGCCCACCACCGAGGTCAGGCTCAGTCCCTGGCTTGTCTTCACCGCCCTTCTTAAAGAGTGGCACCACGTTTGCCAACCTCCAGTCTTTCCGTCACCTCACCTGTGACTATCGATGATACAAATATCTCAGCAAGAGGCCCAGCAATCACTTCTCTAGCTTCCCACAGAGCTCTCGGGTACACCTGATCAGGTCCTGGGGATTTATCCACTTTTACCCATTTCAAGACATCTAGCACTTCCTCCTCTAATCTGGACATTTTGCAAGATGTCACCATCTATTTCCCTACAGTCTATATCTTCCATATCCTTTTCTGCAGTAAATACTGATGCAAAATATTCATTTAGTATCTCCCCCATTTTCTGTGACTCCACACAAAGGCCGCCTTACTGATCTTTGAGGGGCCCTATTCTCTCCCTAGTTACCCTTTTGTACACCAGCAGCATACCAGAACTTCAAGAGAGTTGGGGACAGGGGTGAATGTAGTGGCCATCACTAAGGAGAAGGTGCTGGGGAAAGTGAGAGGTCTGAAGGCAGATAAATCACCTGGATGGACACCCCACGGCTCTGAAGGAGACAACTGAGGATATTTCTGGAGGTATTGGTAGTGATCTTTGAGGAATCACTGTAGTTAGGGAGGGTCCTAGAGGACTGGAAAATGGCTAAGTTGACACCTCTGTCAGCTTACAGATGATTTAGACTTAAATGTGAAGGATTGATCCGTGAGTTCATGGCAGCAAAATTGATGGAGCGGTAAATAGTGAGGAGGATAACCTCAGATTACAGGAGCATATAGCTGGGCTGGTCAGATGGGCTTTTCTTTCTTCGTATTTTAAGTATAGTGTTTAAATAAATTGTGTTTTGCTTACAGCCAAGAGGTTTGACCAGGTACATCACACCTGGAACACCCACTTCACATCCACCTTTAAAATAAGAAAGAAAGTCAAGGTCTGGACTACTTTCTTAAAAAATATTTTGAGGAGGTCCGGCCTGGTCCATAACACTTCATTATGAGGTCATTAATTATCTTACTTTATCTCAGGTCTCGTACAGCCTGGTCACCATACCGGACCATTTTGCTACCTTGAAAACATTTTTTGAGCACTTTATCTAGGCTAACTTTGGCCATCTGATTTTTTTCAGTCTACATTTAGACTTAGAAGACTGCACCATTGGAGGGTCACCATGGAGGTAGTGCTGTATTGTTGGGCAGTCAATATAGAAGAACTTACAGAAAGATGGTGAAAGATTGGGGAGGAGGATGAATGGGATATCTCTAGCATCGGCTTGTCACTGAACAGCCTGTTATTTGTGTTGTACATTCAGATTGCCTTGGAACTCACTGTACAAAGATGGTCAGACTTTTTGGTGATGATGGGTAAAATTAAGGGGGACTTGGTTCAATATACAGGCTTAGGCTGAAAAGTGGCAACAGCCACACCAGTGTCAGACAATGACTATCTCCAATGAGAGAGAATCTAACCAACACCCCATCACACTTGGGTTATCATCACTGAAACCCCTGTTATCAACATTGTGGGGGTTACCATTGACCAGAAACTCAACTGGATTCACCACATAAACACATGTAGCTATAAAAGCAGTTCAGAGGCTAGGAGTCCTGCAGCAAGTAACACACCTCTTGATTCTCAAACGCCTGACTGCCATCTATAAAGCACAAGTCAGGAGTGTGATGGAATACTCCCCACTTGCTTGGATGGGTGCAGCTCCAACAACACTCAAGAATACGGTGGCTCAGTGGTTAGCACCGCTGTCTCACAGCACCAGGTTCAATTCCAGCCTCAGGCGACTGTCTGTGTGGAGTTGGCACATTCTCCCCGTGTCTGCGTGGGTTTCCTCAGGGTGCTGCCGTTTCCTCCCACAGTCCAAAGATGTGCAGGTTAGGTGAAATGGCCATGCTAAATTGCCCATAGTGTTAGGTGTGTTAGTCAGAGAGAAATGGGTCTGGGTGGGTTACTCTTCAGAGAGTCGGTGTGGACTGGTTGGGCCGAAGGGCCTGTTTCCACACTGTAGGGAATCTAATTTAATCTAATACCATCCAGGACAAAGCAGCTGCTTGATTGGCACCAAATCCACAAATATCCATTCGCTCCACCACCAATGCTCAGTAGCAGCAGCATGTACCATCTACAAGATGCATTGCAGAAATTCAGTAAAGATCCTCAGACAGCACCTTCCAAACCCACGACCACTTCCACTTAGAAAGACAACGGCAACAGATACATGGGAACACCACCTCCTGCAAGTTCCCCTCCAAGCCACTCACCATCCTGACTTGGAAATATATCACCGCTCCTTCAGTGTCACTTGGGTCAAGATCCTGGAATTCCCTCCGAAAGGATAATTGCTGGGTCCAGCCAGCGACATCCATGTCCCACAAGAGACTAAAACAAATTCAAACTGGAGTGGAGTGTATTGTACACCAGTCTAATAAATCAGTTGGAAGTGGAATGTCTCCTCTGTGCTGATGCTCTGCTGAGTTTCTGTTGTCTTATGAAATGCCATTACAGCAACAAAGCAGAATCAGGTGGCTTGGGAATAGGAATATGGTCAGGATACCTGAAGAACTCCCTTCAACTGGTGTCAGAACATCGAGGAGTTCCCTGTAGCAGACACAGAATTCAGAGGGAGTCTTGGGTTAACATCATACTGAAACACGATAAACACTGAATGCTTTCCCTGGCCTTTGTGATCAAGAAAACATGCTTTGAAGTCGAAAGCCTCACTTTTATATTTCAGGAATTTATAAATATATATAATTCTAGATATTAATCTGTAGAACTGACGCAGAAAATTCCGGAGACATTGTTTAACAAGCTACTCCTTCAACTGTTATCCTCTGCAGTTGACTTTGTCCAAACTAAACAAGATTCTGTCAGTGTGGATGGAGACAAGGTTTAGCATATACAGCACATACCAAATGTGGTAGTCTCTGTGAAAGCTCCGAATCACTAACAGGAAGCTACATTCTGAAAAATAGCAGCAGTAAAATTACAACCTGCAAACTTTGCATACTGCCCAACCCCCAATCACTGATCAGGCACACAAATACCAGGCGAGTCAACCCTGTCTATTTTTATTGCTTACCCACCGTTACGTTTTGTTTCCATTTTACTTTCTGAAGGTTTAACTAGGCCTACATCCAAGTGTTCACCAAAACAGAAGAAACAGGAGCCAGATCACTCTTCTGTAAGACTATGTACACTTTGGGGTTTAAGTCTCTGTACTCCTCAATTTCCTGAGAGATCAAAAATCTGTTGACCCCAGTCTATACGTGTGCAACAATAAAGCTTCCACAAATGTCTGGAGTAGAGAATTCCAAAAATCTACAAATCTCAGAGTGAAGAAATTTCTCCATATCTCAGACTGAATTGATCTGCTCCTTATTCTGAGACTGGCTCTCCACACAGCACAAACCAACTCTTACTGTACTTCAACAGAATGTCCAGAGATAAGAAGGATGTGACAAATTGTTAAAAACTATACTTACCTTTTCTTTTGAAAAATTATTTTCTAGAATTCTAAGTGGCCACATCACTTACAAGTTTGCCAAACGTGCTGGAGGCTTCTCTCAGTGGATTGCAGGGGGCCAAAGCTGGACTGATTAACTTTTCTTTAATTCACTTGTGGAGTGCAGACTTTGAACACTTATTGCCCGTCCCTAGTTGCCCCTTGAGAAGGTGGGGTTGATCTGCCTTCCTGAACTGCTATAGTCCATGTGCTGTAGATAGAGCCACAATGCCCTTGGGGGGAGGGGATGGAGGGGAATTCCAGGATTCTGACCCAGTGACACTGAAGGAGGTGATATATTTCCAAGTCAGGATGGGGTGTAGCTGGGAGGGGAACTTTCAGGGGGTGGTGCCCCCACGTATCTGCTGCCCTGGCCCTTCTAGATGGAAGTGGTCATGGGTTTGGAAGGTGTTGTCTGAGGATCTTTGGTGAATTTCTGCATTCCATTTGTAGATGGTATACACTGCTGCTGCTGAGCATCAGCGTTGGAGGGAGTGGATGTTTATGGATGTGATACCAATCAAGCAAGCTGCTGCGGCCTGGATGGTGTCAAGCTTCTTGAGCGTTGTTGGTGTTGTACCCATCCAGGCAAGTGAGGAGTATTCCATCACACTACTATCTTCTGCCTTGTAGATGGTGGACAGGCTTTGGGGAGTCAGGAGGTGAGCTACTCGCTGCAGGATTCCCAACCTCTGAGCTGCTCATGTGGCCATTGTGTTTATGTGGCGAGTCAAGTTGAGTTGATGGTCAATGGTAACTCCCAGGATGTTAATAGTAGGGGATTCATTAATGGCAAAGCCATTGAATGTGTAAGGGCAGTGGTTAGATTATTTCTTATTGGAGATGGCAGAAGTGGGCACTGCAGATGCTGGCGATTACAGTCCAGATTAGAGTTGTGCTGGTAAAGCACAGCAGGTCAGGCAGCATCCGAGGAGCAGGAAAATGCTGACTAAGGACTTTTGCCTGCAACATCGATTTCCTGGTCCTCAGATGCTGCCTGACCTGCTGTGCTTTGTGAGCACTACTCTAATCTGGACTCTTATTGGTGATGCTCAAAGCCTGGCATTTGTGTGGCACAAATGTTACTTGCCACTTGCCAGCCCAAGCCTGGATATTGTCCAAATCTTGTTGCATTTGGACAAGAAGAATCAACAATGTTGCTGAACATTATGCAATTATCGGTGAACAATCCCCCTTCCAAACACTACCTTCATCATCACCATTTCAGTTTCAGCTCTAACAAAGGACTCAAAATGTTATTGTTTCTCTCTCCACAATGCTGACAAACCTGGGTTTCACAACAAAATCTGTTTTTGTTATATTACTTCTACAGCCTCCCCCCTTATCTCTTTTGCTTGTTTCCTCAATTCTAGTAAATCTGTATTGTTTCCCCTTTACAAAGCCATATTGACTGATTAAATTCTGCATTTCTACATGCTCCTGCTACTACATCCTTTACAACTGACTCTAACACTCTCCCAATGACAGATGTTAAACTAATTGGCCCATAGTTACCTATTTTCTACTCTCTTTCCATTTTTGAATAACAGTCTTATAGTGACGGTTTTGTTTTAAACTTGAACAAAGGCAGTTTAAAAAGTATGAAGACACTTCATAAAGTGAAGTGAACTGGCAAATTAATAATTAACAGTCCTGCACACACACAACGTGGGTGCTGGGGAAAATAAGCACTATCGCAGTTGGGCGATAGTGTGTGGGGTTATAATAAAAGAACCAGGAGTGCCAGAGGTTCTGTTCACTCAGAGCTGGCTCGGAGGGAGCTGGATCAGAGTGAGTGAAGGACACTCCATCTTGTAAAAAACAATAAACAGCAGTCTTAGACATCCTGCTCACTCAGAGCTGGCCCTGAGGGAGCTGGGGAAAAAAAGAAAAAAAGTAATTAACAGTATACAAAAAGCAGTGCACCTTAGGGAGGCAATAGCAGCCTTTTAAAGGACGTATTTGATAAGTCTCACTCCAGTGACAAAGAATGATTCCTCGAGAAGGATGCATCAAGTTAAAAATAGTTTAAAACTGAAAGATCCATAAATCTGTAATGTGAATGGATAGGTGAGAGGAATGGTCAGAGACTGTACAAGAGAAAGCCAACTGGTAATATAAAAGCACATGCTAAGTGCTTCAATTATTTAAATAGGAAAAAGAGTAACTAAAGCTCATATTGGGGCTCATGAGGGGGAGAACTGATGATGGAAAATGAAAAAAAAAAAATGGGTGAGTCATTTCACACATTTTTTGAATCTATGTTCACTAGAAAACTTTGGACTAACATCCCAAAGATACTTAAAAATTAAGAGCTGATCACAGGATGTGGGTTTTACTGATGTTGCTTTGTGCCCATTCCTCATTGTCCAGAGAGCAGTTAAAAGTCAACCTTTTGCCATGGATCTGGAGTTAAATGTAAACCAGACCAGATAAGGATGGCAGATTTCCTTCCCTAGTGAATCAACTGACTTTTTCCTGACAGTGGTCATCACGAGGCTCTTAATTCCAGCTTTTTATAGAATGCAAATTCCACCAGTAACCATGCTGGGATTCAAACCCAGGTCCCCACATTTTCCTGGGTTTCTGGATTAATAGTCTAGCAATAACATCATAGGCCACCATCTCCCTCATTAAGACAATCACCATCACCAGGGAAAAGATGCTGGATAAAAAAAAAACTTTCGACTTAAAAGCGGTCATGTGCTCAGAACCAGATAGTCTTCACTTTGGAACTAAAAGAAATGGGTGTAGAGATGGCAGATGCACTGATTATAATCTTCCAAAATACCTTAGATTTAAGGGTCTCTGTGGATTGGAAAATAGCAAACGTAACACCTCCATTCAAGAAAGAAGATATAAAGCAAGAAACCAAAGGCTAATTAGTCTAATATCTGTCATTGCTAAGTTGCTAGAATTTATAGAAGGCAATAGCAGGACACTTGGAAAATCATATTGCAATGGGCAGATTCAACGTGGCTTTGTGAAAGGGAAATCATATTACAAGTATTTACACTAATGGTGTGCAAGATGGATAGGGAACCATTAGATGCTATGCCTTTCAAAGATGTTGGGACTATCTATTTTTATGGATTATGTGAAGAATTGGAGTATATTGAACTGTTTAGATACTTTCCAGATAAAACAGTTTTATAATATCAAGAGCCAAGCAAGGTTTTTAAAGAGTAACAGATGGAGTTTATTGATGTTAAATTCTCAAAAATATGAAGACAACTTAGGGCCCTGTACTGATAGTTGCCTAGCAACCCTTTCAGGCCATGTTTTGTCTCCAAAAAAAAGGGAATCAGAACATAATCCTTAAAACTTGTAGTAAGGGCAAGTATCTCTTTTCTGAGATTCTCTCTCAGTCAATGTGTTGAGAAATGAGATAAAGCTTCTACGTCTTAGAATCTCAACTATCTTGTAAAACCTGCAAAGGGTGAAACTGTGACCACTTTCCAAAGACTTGGAAACGATTCACATTGCTATTCGGGCTATAGCTTGCTTTTAAGATTTCCCATTAGTCTATGGCTGTCAACAATTCAGTTTCATCAACAAGAATCCCTCAGGGGCCTGAGAGAATTTGACAAATTCTACCCTTTAGTATCAGATCATTAGCCACTTCATCTACTTCTCTATTCTTTTGCTCTTTGGAAATATCATCCCTGCAGAATTGTATTGTCTATTGCATTGTATGACTATACTTGGAGTTAAAGGGAATATGGTTCTAATTCCAGATTATATCTTCGTCGCTAACTAATTTTGTAACTTGCTTCTAGCAGTGGATTTTTGTTTAATAAACTCAAAATTAATTATTTTATAGTATGTGTCCAACTGATAGCATCTTATTGTGGACAGCAGTAACGTAAGGGAAACTATTGGGTGGTTTTAGTCATTGAATCAAAACATTTACACTAATGGTGTGAATCATGACATTGCCTCCATCACAGTCATAACAAAGGATCCACATAACATATTTGCATTGATGAAGGATTGTTTAGCTAACAGAAAGCAGACAATAGAAACACGAGTCTTTTTCAGGTTGGCAAGCTCCAACTAATGGAATACCACAGGGATCAGTGATGGGCCTTGACTATTTCCTATCTTTATCAATGATTTGAATAGAAGTACCAAATGTATTATGGTTAAATTTGCAGATAATATCAAGATATGGGGGAAAGGAAGTTGACAAGATGAGGTAAGGAATCTACAAAAGGGACATGGATAGGTTAAGTGACTGGGGAGAAAATACTGGCTGATGATGTATAATGGGGGTAAATGTGAACTTTTCCACTTTGATGAACAGAAAAGCAAGTTGCTATTTAAATGGAGAGATTGCCAAACTCAGTGATGTAGAGGATCTGGACGTCCCACTACATGAATGACAAAAGATTAGTATGCAGGTACAGTAGTAGTTAGGAAGGCAAGGGGAATGTTGCTTATTACAAAGGGGAATAAAATAAAAAAGTTGGTAAGATTCACTGCAGCTGTACAGAGACTTGGTTAAGACCACATCTGGAGTCGTGTGTCAGTTTTGGTCTTATTTAAGGAAGGATATAATTATTTTAGAAACAGTTCAAATAAGGATGGTTCAATTAACTAATTCCTGGAATGAAGGGCTTATATTATAAAGGCTGAAGAAGAGTTTCACAGAATGACAGGCAATTGTATTTAAAGATGCAAGCTTCCAAGCGGATAGGGTCGATACTGGCAGGATGTTCCTTTTTGTGGAGGAGACCAAAACTAAGGGACAGACTTTATGAAGAACAGGTATTCCTTTTAAGATAGAGATGAGAATTAACTTCTTTGAGAGTTGCTAGCCTTTGGAATTCACTTCAGAGAGTAGTGGAGGCTGGTTAATTGAATTTGTTCAAGGGTGGTTGAGATACTTTTTTGATAAGACAAATGAATCAAAATTTGTGAAGGTGCAGCCCAGACCAGGAAAGTGAAGCTGTGGTCATCAGATCAGCCATGATCTAATCAAATGGTAAAGCATGCTCAAAGGGCCAAGTGTGTTTGTGATCTGAGGTCCAGCATTTCACACTCACGTTACATTGCCACGGCATAACTGAAGTTCTGAATTTTCACAACTTCATCAATGGTATTTATCCCTTCAATGTTGCAGCACCAAACTTTAAGATTTCCACATTAAAACGCTCCAATGTTCCACCACCCACTCATCTAAGATTGTTCTTACAAACTACCACTTTACCAAACTTTTTCACTCTTAACAGCTTGATGGTCAAGTGTTGTTTCGTTACACCGGTGAAACATCTTGAAGTGTTTTGTACAGTCAAGGCACTGGGTGAATGTAGGTTAGTGCTGCAGGAACATGATTGCTCATACACCTGTTTACCAACAAGGACCATCCAAAATCCTATGTCCATTCTTCACAAAAAATGCTTCTATGGGGAGCTGCGCACTGAGGGAAACAATAATGATTAAAGATTTCAGAATCATCTCCTCGTACTCTGCAGAGCAGCAGATCTCACTCCGAGGTACCAAACACTTCAAGGAATCATCAAAGCTTACACCACACGGAGAGGCTTCCATTGGCTTTTTGAAATAGCTTCCAATCAGTCCCATTCCCCGTGAATTTGCCCTTTTCAGGATATCCAATGGCAAATCATTACGGAAATGGGAAACAGGGAAATGGAGTGACATAGGTGAAGACAGGCAGGAGTAGGAATCAATGACAAATGATCCAACCATTTCCCTTCTGCTGTTCTAAAGAAGGCAAAAGTTGTGATCAATCCTGTTGTCTGCTGAGGAATGTACTCACCACAAATAAACTGCTGCTAAATATCCTGAAGAAGGGCTTATGCCCGAAACATCGATTCTCCAGTTCCTTTGATGCTGCCTGACCTGCTGCGCTTTTCCAGCAACACATTTTTAAGCTCTGTATCTCCAACATCTGCAGTCCTCACTTTCTCTTCGCTGCTAAATATCCAACTAGCTTCAATAAATAGCCCAACGCAGCAAATCATATTCACATTACAAATGGCAATTAAACAGGATGATATAAAAATATACTCCCAAGCAAGGTACAGCACACGGTCAGATACAGAGTCAAGCTCCCTAATCTTTTAGGTTGCACTAATGTAAAGCTACTTCTACATTGCACCCCACTCAGAGGACAGGTATAGCATGGAACTAGATATGGAGTAAAGGTCCCTCTACACTGTCCCTATCAAATAATTCTCAAGACAGGGACAGCACTGGGTTAAATACAAAAGATAGCTCCCTCAATACTGTCCCCATCAAACACTCTCAGGACAGGGACAGCACAGGGTTAGATACAGAGTAAAGCTCCCTCTACACTCTCCTATCAAACACTCCCAGGACAGGTAAAGAGTAACAGTGCTTCTATGTTCAGTAGCACCAATAATTCCAACATAAGTGATATTGACCAAACAAACCTCTCACGCAACTGCTTCAGGAGCTGGAGCTGTTTGGAAAAGATTCACGGAGATTTGAAATTCTTTTCCTGCTTCTGTCCCAAAACATGGCTTTTCCTGACACTTAGAGCAGAAAATGCAAACATTTTATTTTTTCTTTTAAAAGGTCCATCAGAAAGAGTCCTTGTTGCACAGCACAAATCAGGTAACACAAGGGGTTGCAGCTGCTGAGTCTGTAAGCTGTGGGCTGTGAGGTCAGCACCGTTAAAAGAGATGAAATTGTTTCTACCGGTCGGGCCGCTGCAGGTGGAACACTTTTGCAGTTCGGTCTCCAGAGGCAGTGACAACCACGGATGCTTCCCTGTAGGGGAATAAACAAAACGTTGATTTACATCGAAAAGAAACTGGGAATTTAGGAACATTAACTCAAAATAAAAATGCTGAGAATACACTACAGGCTTAAATAAGTTCTACAGAACAGAGATGGTCTCATGTAATGTGAAAAGGTAAAGCATTGGCAAATGACAATTTAGACTGTGGGAGGTCAAGAGGTTTGCCATGTGGTATACTGTATTACAAAGATGAACAGGAATATTATCCACATTTTTAGGGATGACAAGTAGCAGAGAAACGAGTGATTTTGCACAGCCTGGCAGATCCCATTTGGAGCAACCACATTCAATTGCACGTATTACACCTGAGAGTGGGTGCCCAGAGACTCCCCCCAGACCGTTAACTGTAAATCTGTCAATCTCTGCTTCAATTTTACTCCGACTCTCCACAGCCGTTTGGGATGGGGAGCTCCAGATTTCCAAGCTCCTTTGTTTAAGAAAGTGCTTTCTGACATCATTTGGCTCCAATTTTAAAGGTTTGACCCCTTTCACCCTCACTCACTAGCCACAGGAAATAATTTCTCTCCATCAACCCTATTAACTCCTTTAATCATCTTTAACAGTTCAATTAGACCAACTCTTCCAGACACAAACAAATACAGGTCTAGTCTATGGAAGTTGCCCTCACAACTTAATCCATGAATTCCACAACAACCTGCAAAAAAAAAGCTAGTTTAGAGTCATAGAGATGTACAGCATGGAAACAGACCCTCCGGTCCAACCTGTCCACGCCGACCAGATATCCCAACCCAATCTAGTCCCACCTGCCAGCACCCAGCCCATATCCCTCCAAACCCTTCCTATTCATATACCCATCCAAATACCTCTAAATGTGGCAATTGTACCAGACTCCACCACTTCCTCTGGAAGCTCATTCCATACACGTACCACCCTCTGTATGAAAAGGTTGCCCCTTAGATCTCTTTTATATCTTTCCCCTCTCACCCTAAACCTATGCCCTCTAGTTCTGGACTCCCCGACCCCAGGGAAAAGACTTTGTCTATCTAGGTAAAAACAGGTAAAAACAGTTCTCTCTCCACCCTTCAGGCACTCTGCCTGTATTCCTGATGAAGTGCTTTTGCCCGAAACGTCGATTTTCCTGCTCCTCGGAAGCTGCCTGAACTGCTGTACTTTTCCAGCACCACTCTAATTCAGAACTTTGTCTACCTACCCTATCCATGCCCCTCATAATTTTGTAAACCTCTATAAGGTCACCCCTCAGCCTCCGACGCTCCAGGGAAAACAGTCCCAGCCTGTTTAGCCTCTCCCTGCAGCTCAAATCTTCTAACCCTACTGGTTCATTAATGTCTTTTAAGGAAATCTATATCTTTACCCAGTCTACACGTGACTCCAGACCCACAGCAATGTGGGTGACCTTTAACTGCCCTCTGGGCAACTAGTAATAGGCAAAAAATGCTGGCCCAACCAGCAACTCCCTCATCCAATGAACAAATAAAGCAACTGCAAAATCATATCTAATGCTAGCAGTGTACTGCTAATTTTGCAAACATGGACTGATTGGGTTTGGCCAGTAACTTGCTTGGTGCAAACAACTGAAGAGAAATGCTATTTGATGTGATCCACCAGTCTTTGTGACGTACCATCTGTATCTCGTTTCGCGTCAGCACTGAAATGCATTCACCACGTTACTCATGGTTACGCATCCTGTTAGTACTGAAAACCACTTGTGTTATAATGGTATAGTAGCAGCATGAAACAGCACATGCATGTTGTGGTTGTTCCATGTATTAATCCTCCTGATCACAGTGATGCCAGAGTATGGGTTCACTTCCTACACCAGCTGAGGTTAACATGAACACTCCACCTTCTCTACTTTGGTCCTCACTGGAGGCATGGTAACGCTCAGGTTAAACTCACCACCAGTCCCCTCTCAGTTTAATCAGACAGCAGTCCTACAGTCCTCTAGCAATATTATATTACTTAGGACATTAATAGACAGGGTCCCATTATTTGCAGACAGAAAGAACAGGCATATGCACTTGTAGTGCAAACACAATAGTGACAGCCATTCTCTCTTTCAAGGATCCCAGTTGCAGATAGTTTACTTAAATCGCTCATAGAGTCATAGAGATGTACAGCACAGAAACAGACCCTTCAGTCCAACTCATCCACGCTGACCAGATATCTCAACCTAATTAAGCCCCATTTGTCAGCATTTGACCCATATCCCTCTAAACTCTTCCTATTCATATATCCATCCAGATGCCTTTTAAAATGTTACAATTGTGCCAACCTCTACCACATCCTCTGGCAGGTCAATCCATACACGTACCACCTTCTGTGTGAAAAGTTTGTCCCTCAGATCTCTTTTATATCTTGCCCCTCTCACCCTAAACCTATGCCCTCTAGTTCTGGACTCTCCCAACCCAAGGAAAAGACTTTGTCTATTTACCCTATCAATGCCCCTCATGATTTTATAAGCCTCTATAAGGTCACCCCTCAGCCTCCGATGCTCCAGGGAAAACAGCCCCAGCCTGTTCAGCCTCTCCCTGTAGCTCAAATCCTCCAACCCTGGCAACATCCTTGTAAATCTTTTCTGAACCCTTTCAAGTTTCACAACATCCTTCCAATAGGAAGGAGACCAGAACTGCACACAATATCCCAAACGTGGCCTAAGTAATGTCCTGTACAGCTACAACATGACCTACCAACTCCTGTACTCAATACTCTGACCAAGAAAAGACAGCATACCAAACACCTTCTTCACTATCCTATCTGCCTGCGACTCTACTTTCAAGGAGCTATGAACCTGCACTCCAAGGTCTCTTTGTTCAGCAAAATTACCCAGGATCCGTGGTATCATTCCAATAGATCTCCTCCACACCCTCCCCAACGGGTTGGCATCTTTCTTAAAAGTGTGGTGCCTAGGATTGGACACAATAGTCCAGCTGAGGTGAAAGAGCGTTGCTCAAGACACCAGGAGGACCCTCTGTTCTTCCTCCAAAAGGGGCACTTGATATTTAACATGCCACCTTTGACAGTGTAGTACCCCTTCATTAACAGGGACGTCAGCATCGACTGGCAGCTTGAACTCTGGAGCAGGGCTTGAACCTGTAATATTTTGACAAGAGGATGAAGCTGGGTGGTTTTTATTTTTCATGTATTCTTGGATTGTGGCAAAGCAGGTATTTATTTGTTAAAGGTATTAGATTAGATTCTCTACAGTGTGGAAACAGGCCCTTTGGCCCAACCATTCTACACCAACCCTCTGAAGAGTAACCCACCCAGACCCATTTCCCTCTGACTAATGCACCTAACGCTATGGGCAATTTAGCATGGCCCAGTTCACCTGACCTGCACAAAATCATGAGATTCTGAATACAGCAAAAATAAATTGTTCCCACTGTTTGGAGGACTGAGAACCAGAAGACACTCTGACTTGGCTCTTACTCAGCCGGGCATGGACATGAGCTGAATGGCCACTTCCTGATTTTAGAAACTGTTTTATGCAAGAATCTGAAGCTTCATGATCACCTGAAAAACAACTCCATTCAGATTTTTAAAAAACGAAGTGTTCAACTTCCCAACGTTGAACTTTCAGGCTCTAGACTACTGGCCCAGTAACAGAATAAATAGTCAACTTTGATGAATGAGATTAATAACTTCTCTGTGTATGTGTGCATATGTGATATGTGTACATGTGTGAATATGCTTATGCATGCATCTGTGGGATAAAATGCTTGGAATCCTAAAACCACGAAGATGAATTGTATTCAATCTTTGCCAACCCTGGGCTTCTAGAGATGGAAGACAGGTCACACTTACTTATTCACCATAAAAGCCAGGATTTCTGCAACATGGCCACAGCATTCACCCTCCATTTTTCCTGACCTGGCGTCCCAGATGCGCACGACTCCATCAAGGCTCCCTGTGTATATGATGGGTGAGTGGTCCTCCCACAGAAGCTGCACAATACCAGCCTGAAAAAATGGACAAACTCATCAAAGAGCCCACTGACAAACCATCCAGACTGTCAACACATTGACCGAGTGGTCTTGCCTACGTGCACGCAGATCCAAAGGCAGGACCTCCTTCCCAACAGCCGATCTGACAGTGAGAGGGGCCAAAGAGTTGGGGGAAGGTGGGTGCACATGGCGGGAGCCAGGGCTGATGGGAAGAAGTAGGGGTGGGAGAGAGAGTTGAAGAGGGAGAGGGTGAGGGTTGACAAGGTAATGGAAGGAGAGAGAGGGTTAAGAGAGAGGCTAGAGCAAGAGGGAGGGGGATTAGACTCTATTTATTTATTTCAATAATATGTACGCAAGTACAATGAAAAGCTTTCTCGCAAACAGATCAGGCTGATCATATGGTGCTTAGACAGAGCGGGACACACAAGGTTACAGCTGCACAGGAGGTACACAAAGCAAAATCAACATTAGATTTGAAATTAGAAGGGTCCATTCAGCAGTTTAAGTGGCACAAGTGAAGCAGCTGTTCTTGAACCTGTTTGGCATGTGTGTTTAAGCTTTTGTATCTTCCACATGATGGAAAAGGTTGGAAGAGAGTATTACTGGGGAGGAAGCGGTCTTTGATGTCGGCAGCCTTTCTGTGGCAGTGAGAAGTGTAGTTGCTATCCCTGGATGGGAGGTTGGCTTCTGTGATGGTCTGGGCTGTGCACACAACTTCCTGTAGTTTCTTAGACCCTGGGCAGAGAATTTGCCACACAAGGGTGTTTGTACCCAGATAGAATGCTCTCTATGGAGCATCTGTAAACGTTGGGTGAGGGTTTTTATGGGCATGCTGAATTTCCAAAGAATCCTGAGGAAGGAGAGGCCTTTTTAACCATAGTATCTAGGTGGGAGAACCAGAACAGATCATTGGTTACAATCACACAGCAGCTTTACGCTGTCCACTCGCTTCACACACTCCTTGATGTAAACAGGGATGTGTTCTCCTCCTATCTTCCTAAAGTCAATGATCAGTTCTTTTGTTTTGCCGACATTGAGGGAGAGGTTGTTATCATTGCACTATGTCACCAAGCACTCTATCTCCTTCCTGTACTCTGATCCATCATTGCTTGATATCCATTCCACCATGGTGGTGTCGTCAGTGAACCTAGAGATGGTGTTCATATGGAATGTGGCCACACAGTTGTGGGTGTACAGCGAGTACAGTAGGGTGCTGAGGATGCATTTCTGGGGGACTCCAGTGTTGCGTGTTATTGTGGAGATGGTGTTGTCGATCTTCACTGATTGCGGTCTGTGGGTCAGGAAGCTGAGGATCCAGGTGCAGAGGGTGGAACCGAGACCAAGGTCACAGAGTTTTGAGATCAGTCTAGGGGGAATAATGGTGTTAAAGGTGGAGCTGTAGTCAATGAGCAGGAGTCTGACGTAGGTGCCCTTGTTGTCCAGATGTTCCAGGGATGAGTACAGGGCTAGGAAAATGGCGTCCGCTGTGGACTCATTACATCGGGGGGATAAATGTAGCAGATCGAGGCAGGCTGGGAGACTGGAGTTGATGTGGGGCTCTTGAAGCACTTCATGATTATGGAGGTTAGAGCCACTGGGCAGTGGTTGTTGAAGCACGTTGCATGTGTTTTCTTTGGTACTGGGATGATGGTGGTCTTCTTGAAGCAGGTGGGGACTTCAGATTGCAACAAGGACATGTTGAGGATCCAGCCGGTCCACACAGGATCGGAGCGCACGGCCTGGGGACTCGGTCTGGGCCTGCCCCTTTCCTCGGGTTGATTCTCAGGGACTGAGCTGACATCAGCAGGTGGTGACAGAGGGAACAGGTGTGTCTGGGGCTGTCGGGGCAGGTGTCACCGTGCCACTGGCATTCTGTTCAAACTGACCATCGAAAGCATCGAGTGCATCAGTGAAGGAGGTGTCTGTGTCTGATATCTTGCTCTGCTTCATTTTGTATCCTGTAATGTTGGCTAGGCCTTGTCCAGGTAGTTCGTTTGGGCCTCAACTTGGTTTGGTCCTGCCTTTTGGCATCTCCAATGGCTTCACAGAGTCATATCTGGATTTCATGTATGGGCCCGGGTCGTCCAACTGAAATGCCTCACGCCTGGTCTTCAAGTAAGCAGTGGATTTCCAGGTTCATCCAAGGTTTCCGTTTGGGGAACACACTGACTGACTTCTTTAGCACACAGTTCTCTAACCGTGACAGTGGTCTAGGATGTCCGCTGAATTCCTGCGAATGGTCCAGTCCACCGATCCTGAGAAGCCCCAGAGAAGGTCTACTGCTGTCTCAGACCAGAACTGTACTACTTTCAGTGAAGGATCCTCCTGTTACAACTTCTGCTTGTAAGCTGGGAGGAGGGACACAGCACTGTGATCTGATTTTGCAAAGTGAAGACGGGGTATGGAGCGGTAGGCAAGAAGGAGGGAGATGAGCGAGAGGGAAGGAGACGAGAGTGCTTGTTGAAGAGACAGATGGACTGTGAAGGAGGGAGGGGAACAGAGATGGAGGACAGCGGAGAGGAAGATCGAGTAAAGAATCCCAGGCCCAATACTGGGCCTGCTGAGATCCTGACATTGGGCCATGCAGCATCTTAGCTACATCTCAAATCCTGAGCTCGAGTTGTATGACAATGGGTAAAAATCTGGGCTTGTCCTTTGTGGTCTCAAGATCAAAGTGTGGTCTGGTATCTCCCAGGGTTCTCTCCACCCTGGAGGCTTCCTGCCTCTATTCCTGATGAAGGGTTTATGCCCGAAATGTCGATTTTCCTGCTCCTCGGATGCTGCCTAACCTGCTTTACTTTTCCAGCACCACTTTGATCTAAACTCTGGAATCTCCCACAGGCTACCCTGGCACTGACACCAGCCCAGAAACAGGAGTCTTCCCAGCAGGAAGACAAGGCCCATGAGGGAAAGGACAGCTTGAATTGTGGTCACCCATAAGGTTCCTTACCTGAAGCTGCCACTTATGACGAACTGTCTGTGATGGAATATCCCAGATCACCATGGTGCCATCCAAAAATCCAACAGCAACCAAGGGAAGCCTGCAGGAGCCAAACAACACAACTGTTCAAAGTGAAAGAAATTTCCAACATTGTTTTCTTGCAAAATTGTTATGTCATCATTGGCAAGGTTAATTCTTAGAACCTATCCTTCATCACCCTGACAAGGTAGGCATCTCGGACAGCTGCAGCCCTGCGTACTGAGGGTAATACTTGGGAGTGAATTGGGGACTCTGTTACAAAGCAGCTCAGCAGCCTGAGCAAGTTAGGAGCTGAATGGTTTTAGACGCATGACACGAGTACCAGCCAATCAGCAGCAATTTTGTCAGCAAAACGAACACATGGACCAGACCAGACTTGGCTGGAACAACCTTAATGTGGCCAAACAGCTGGCAGACAAATCTCTGCCTGAATTCAAGCAGGACCAGTTCTCAAGCTGGTAGAGTTACTGGGAATATAAACCCAAAACCCAGTGAAAGAACAGCACCTTCAGGAGAGAAAGGAACCAGTCATTTCTCAGCCTCATATTTTGAGGGCCCTTGGTTCCCCAGAGATTATTTGACAATAGACAGACCCACGTCTCACACAGCAAAGATGATACTATATATACAAGAGCCCATTAATCTTACCACTATTTACTGTGGGAGCTATACCAAGGCCAAGAAAATATAAATAACTTCTTCGCTGACTGATCAGGGCTTTAGATATTCCAGCAGCCTCAGTAACAAAGGAAGCACAGTCAGCCAGTCCTTATAGAACAACTCAGCAAACATTGTTTACAGTGCAAGATAGCAGATGATGACAAATCCCTCCCAAAACGCCTCAATGCTTTGTATGCTCGCTTTGAGCAGCATTTCGGCAGAGGGGCAACATTTATTCTGACAAGTCCTGACAAACCTATCCCAACAGTCACTGCATCAGAGGTCAGATCAGTTTTCCTTCGTGTGAATCCAAGGAAAGCGATGGGACCAGACATAGTACCAGGCTGTGCACTCAGAACATGTGCAGACCAACTGGCAGAGGTCTTCTCTGACATCTTCAACCTCTCCCTACAGGAGGCCACTGTCCCTGCCTGTTTCAAGAGGCCAACATCATCCCTGTGTCTAAGAAGGCTCATGCAGTATGTCTCAATGACTACCGCCCAGTAACCCTAGCTTCGGTGGACATGAAGTGCTTTGAAAGGCTGGTCATGGCATTAATCAACTCCAGCCTCCCCACGACTCTTGACCCATTGCAGTTTGCTTATCGGACCAACAGATCCACGTCAGATGCCATATCACTTGCCCTTCACTCTTCCCTAGAACAACTACGTAAGAATCCCATTCATTGAAAGGTGAACTGTAGTCAACACTATTATCCCCTCGAGACTGATTACTAAACTTAGTAAGCCCCACTTTCTGCAACTGGATCCTCAGTTTCCTGACCCACAGGCCACAATCAGTGAAGATTGGGGACAATATTTCATCCTCACTAACACTCAACACTGGAGCCCCCCCCCCAGGGGTGTGTACTCAGCCCCCTACTGTACTCACTGTATACCCATGACTGCGTCACCAAATACCAGACTAATGCCATTTACAAGGTCACTGATGACATCACCATAGTCAGTTGAATCTCAGATGGCGATGAAACAGACTACAGATTGGAGGGGGAAGACCTGGAAAAATGGTGCACGAAGAACAACCTAGCTCTCAATGCTGGCAAAATCAAGGAACTCATTATTGACTTTCAGTGGGATGTTACTCATGCCCCTCTACACAGAGGTGGAACGAGTGGAGAGTGTCAAGCTCCTGGGAGTGGTCATCCACAACAAGTTTTCTTGGACTCTTCATGTGGATGCACTGGTTACAAAGGCCCAACAACATCTCTTCCCCCTCAGGCAGCTGAGAAAATTTGGCATGACGGCGAATACCCTTGCCAACTTTTATAGGTGCGTCATTGAGAGCATTCTGTCTGGATGTATCACTAAATGATATGGCAACTGTACCATTCAAGATCAGAGACGGTTACAGAGAGTGGTGAACTTGGCCCGGACAATCACAAAGGCCAACCTCCCATCTATAGAATCCATCTACCAAGCCCACTATCAAGGAAAAGCTGCCAGCATTCTCAAAGATCCATCCCACCCTGGCAATGTTTTTCTACAACCTCTCCCATTAGGGAGAAGGTACAGAAGCCTGAGCACACGCACCAGCCGGTTTCGAAACAGTTTCTACCCCACTGTTGTTAGAATACTGAATGGACCCACAAATTCTTAACATTCACCTGTACCTGTGTTTTTGTTTTTGCTGCTGCTTACCTAATATTTACTGACCTATGCTACTTAACTCTGTGATGTGCCTGTATTGCTCACAACACAATGCTTTTCACTGTGTCTCGGTACACATAACAATAAATTCAATTCCATTTAACACTGACTTCTGCAGATACAAATATCCTTTAATCCAAGCCTTCTAATATCCTACACTCAGCTTAAACATTGCACTGATAATCATTGGGAGCCAGTAAGGGGTTAACTCTAAACAGCTGAAATTCACACCTCAATAATATGGTAATATCAAAGCAAAGCAAACAATTCACTCATGGTCATGACTGAACTGATCATCAACTGATCAGTGGAACGGGCTGCCCTACAGTCTATTGGCTGAACTGAATTTGTACGGTGATGATAACTGGATTCCCAACCAAGTCCTTGAAAGTTGACATCTACTGCAGCAAGTTGCAAACTGGAGTTCTGTAACTTGCTCCTTGTGTGGTTTGTGCACAGTCAGAAATTGTACAGCAAAACCCAGAACTAGTTCAATAAATTACTTCAGGGAAGGGAACTCACCATTCCCACCCAGTTCTACCTTTTCATGAATTCAACCCCACACTATAACACTTTACTAAATGTTCGTGACCACACAATACTGATTAACTGAGCAATGCTTACAGTCTCTTCCTTTTTTGGACAAATTCACACGAACAGGTGAATTAGATTAGATTACTTACAGTGTGGAAACAGGCCCTTCGGCCCAACAAGTTCACACCGATCCTCTGAATATGTCTACCACTACGGGCAATTTAGCATGGCCAATTCACCTAACCTGCACATTTTTGGACTGTGGGAGGAAACCGGAGCACCCGGAGGAAACCCACGCAGACACGGGGAGAATGTGCAAACTCCACACAGAGAGTCGCCTGAGGCGGGAATTGAACCTGGGTCTCTGGCGCTGTGAGGCAGCAGTGCTAACCACTGTTCCACCATGCCGCCCATTAGGAGCAGGAAGAAGCCACTCATCCTCTCAGGACTGCTTCATCATTGAATAAAATGGCAGCTGATCCGATTACTGTTACCACTGATCACCCCCAGAGGGAGCTGATAGTATCGTGGTAATTAGATTAGATTACTTACAGTGTGGAAACAGGCCCTTTGGCCCAACAAGTTCACACCGACCCTCTGAATATGTCTACCACTACGGGCAATTTAGCATGGCCAATTCACCTAACCTGCACATTTTTGGACTGTGGGAGGAAACCAGAGCACCCGGTCATCAGACTAGCAATGGAGAACCCCAAACTCCAACATGCTGGTGAAATCTGAATTCAATAGAGTATGGAATTTTAAAAATCCATGTAATAATTGCTAATTCTCATTTAAAAAAAAACCATCTGGCTCACTAATCAAAAGGAACAAAAAATGGGGAAAGATTTAAAAAGCACCTGAGGGGTAACTTTTTCACGCAGGGGGTAGTGCATGTATGGAATGAGCTGCCAGAGAAAGTGGTGGAGGTTGGTACAATGACAACATTTAAAAGGCATCTGAATGGGTACATGAATAGAAAGGGTTTAGAGGTTAATGGAACTAGGAGTGAGATTAGGATGTCTGGTCAGCATGGAAAAGTTAGACTGAAGGGTCAGTTTCTGTGCTGTATGACTCTAGAACTGTTGGAAATCTCCAACAAAAGTAGAAATTGCTGGCAACACTCAGCAGGTCTAGCAGGATCTGTGGAGAGAGAAAACAGAGTTAACATTTCTGTTTCAGAACTATTCTGATGAAGGCTTTCTGGACCCAAAACATTAATTCTGTTTCTCTCTCCATAGATGCTGCCAGACCTGCTACATTTTTCCGGTCTTGTTCTATCTACGCTCATTAACCTCCTTTGGGAAGGAAACTGTCATCCTTACCTAATCTGACATACACGTGACTCAAGACCCACAGCAATATGGTTGGCCCTTAGCCACCCTCTGGACAATAAATGATGGCCTGCTGCATGAAGAAAGTAAAGAATCTCTCTCTCATTCTGCCTTAAAATATTCAAAAACTCTGCTTCATCACTTTTCAGGGAGTGAATACCAAACACTCCAAAACCTCAGGAAAAAAAACAATAATTTCAACTTGGCTTTAAATGGGAGACACATTATTTTAAATACTGACTCTAATTCCCAATTCTCCCCAGGTTCACCCTGTCAAGGCCTCTCAGGATGCTAAACGCTTCAACCATCTGTTAACCTTACCTTTCACTCCAGTGAATAGAAGCTGACCCTATCTAAGTGTTTCTCATAAAACAACCCATGTCCAAGTTCCAGGTATTAGTCTCTGAAACCGACTCAGAACTGCTCCCAACCCATTTACATACTTCCTTAAAAAAAGACCAGAAATTGCACACAATACACGAGCTGCGGTTTCACCAATGCCTTGTAGAACTGAAGCAGAATCCCCGTACTTCTGTACGCAATGGCCCTCTCAATAAACAGTAACATTCTTCTAACTTTCCTAACTTCTTGTTGTCCCAGCACACTAACCTTTTGCGATTCACGCTTTTGGATACCCCATTGTTGGAATGTCAGCATCGTCGGCAAGGCCAGTATTTGATATACATCCCCAACTCAGTGGCTTAGAACACAAGAACTATGAACAGGAATAAGCCACTCAGCCACTCAAGCCTGCTCCACCAACTAACACTATTGTGGCTGATCTGATTGGGACTCTGACCCCACCTACTGGCCTTAGACCTTCTTGTCAGTGGAGAATTTACCTCCCTCTGCCTTAAAAAGATTCAATGACTCTGCATTCACTGCTCTCTGAGAGAGATAATCTCATGAGTTTTTACTCAAGCATCTTAATGGCTAGTTAAAAGGTAACCCCCACCCTCCTCGAGCTTATCTCTCCACCCTTCAGGCTCTCTGCCTTTATTCCTGATGAAGGGCTTTTGCCTGAAACGTCGATTTTACTGCTCCTCGGATGCTGCCTGAACTGCTGTGCTCTTCCAGCACCACTAATCCAGAATCTTAATGGCTAGTGTCAGGATGGAAACCGGTGAATAATGGTGTTCCACAAGTGTCACAACTCTTCCCTTTATACATTAATGATCTGGATGAAGACACTGAGGGCATTCTGGCTAGAATGTGGATGATACAAAGGTGGAGGAGCAGGTAGTATTGTGTAGGTGGGGAGACTGCAGAAAAATTTAGACAGGTTAGGAGTGTGGGCAATGAAGTGGCAGATGAAATATGACATGGGAAAGTGAGAGATTATGCACTTTGGTAAGAACACAGACATGGACTAGTTTCTAAATGGGGAGAAAATTCAGAAATCTAAAGTGCAAAGGGACTTGGGAAGCCTAGTCCAGGAGTCTCTCAAGGTAATCTTGAAGGTTGAGTCAATAGTTAGGAAGGGAAATGAAATGACGACATTTGAGAGAACCTGTATATAAAAGCAGGGATGTACTTCCGAGGCTCTATAAGCCTCTGGTCAGACCATATTTAGAGTAATATGAGGAATTTTGGGGCCCATAAGTCAGGAAAGATGCATCGGTCCTGGAGTGGATCGAGAGGAGCTTCACGAGAATGATACCAGGAATGAAAGGATTAACATATAAGGAATGTTTGAGGACTCTGGGACTGTACGCAATAGAGTTTATAAGGAAGAGGGAGGGATCTGATTGAAACTTTCAAAATACTGAACGGCCTGGATAGAGTGGATGTTGGGAAGATGTTTTCGTTTCGGATTAGAGTGGTGCTGGAAAAGCACAGCAAGTCAGGCAGCGTCCGAGGAGCAGGAAAATTGACGTTTCGGGCAAAAGCCCTACATCAGGAATGATGAAGGGCTTTTGCCCGAAACGTCGATTTTCCTGCTCCTCAGATGCTGCCTGACCTGCTGTGCTTTTCCAGCACCACTCTAATCTAGACTCTGGTTTCCAGGATCTTAGATTAGATTAGATTACTTACAGTGTGGAAACAGGCCCTTCGGCCCAACAAGTCCACACCACCCCGCCGAAGCGCAACCCACCCATACCCCTACATCTACCCCTTACCTAACACTACGGGCAATTTAGCATGGCCAATTCACCTGACCTGCACATCTTTGGACTGTGGGAGGAAACCGGAGCACCCGGAGGAAACCCACGCAGACACAGGGAGAATGTGCAAACTCCACACAGTCAATCGCCTGAGGCGGGAATTGAACCCGGGTCTCTGGCGCTGTGAGGCAGCAGTGCTAACCACTGTGCCACCGTGCCGCAGTACTCACTTTTGCCAAGATGTTTCCATTGGCAGGTGAGACAAGGACCTGAGGGCATAGCCTTAAGGTAAAGAGAAGACCCTTTAGAACCGATATCAGGAGAAACTTCTTTAGTCACAAAGTGGTGAATCTGTGGAATTCATTGCCACGGACGGCTGTGGAGGCCACGTCATTGAGTATATTTAAAACAGAGGTAGATAGGTTCTTGATTGCCAAGGGGATCAAAGAGAGAAAGCGGGAAAATGAAGATGAAAAACCTATCAGGCATGATTGAATGGTGGAACAGAATGATGGGCCAAATTGCCTAAATTCTGTTCCTACATCTTATGATCTCATGTTCCAATGACAAGGCTACTCTGTTATTAACACACCCGCCAAACTCACTCACTAATCGATCATCAGGTACAACATCAGACACATGGGAGGATTAGACTTACACCCGACAGAATCCCACTGACTCGACAGAATTAGAGTTGGATTCGGTATCCTCCATCTGGTCTTTGTCCACACATTCCTTTGTGTTATTTGGGACTGAAAAGACAGCAACTACCTGTGTAGGAATATTCAATGAGTTAGCCTTCAGTTAACTGCGAACAATGCATACTCTGAGGAATACTGCGCTCACCTCATGGCAAGAGTAGTGACAGAGGAGGTAGTGACAGAGGAGGCATTATACTGAGTGGGAGTATGGAGGGTACCATCCTGATAATCTCTGTGGTGGGATGGTGTGTGGATGGCTTTCCCCTACCACTGACAAAATCAGGCTGGATGGAGTTTTATTTTTAATTCATTAATGGGTTGTGGGCATCACTGAGTGGGCCAGAAGCTATCAGCCATTCCTAACTGGACAGGTACAGAGAAACAAAGTCAAAACATACCATGATGTCTACATTATGAATTGTTCTAGCACAATTCTTCAAACAGTTGCTCAAGCACAGCCTTTTTTTTTTTAAAATCAATGCAGACTACTTCTTATTATACTTTTAATTTTAAGATTGTTCTTGATAATTCCATTATCTTTCCAATCTCAGAGTGCGATTAAAGGTCTGTGTTTCCTTTGACTTGATGGGAATCCCTTCTTAAGTACTGGGTTTACACACAAGTTATGTGCCAGTCATCCAACACGAGACCCTTTCTGTAAAGGTAATTCTGCCTCCATTTCTTCCAGGATGTGGAGGTGCCGGTGTTGGACTGGGGTGGACAACGTCAGAAGTCACATGACATCAAGTTACAGTCCAACAGGTTTTTGAAATCACAAGCTTGCAGAGCGCTGTCCTTTCACACAGCTGTGTGCTTCCCTCCACTTCACCTTGATGAAGGGTCAGTGCTCCGAAAGCTTGTGATTTCAAATAAAACTGTTGGACTATAACCTGGTGACTTGTGACTTTGTCGATTTCGTCCCCAGTTTCTTTAAAATTAAAGAGAGATGGCAGTGCAGTTTTAATTTCACTAGACGACTAACCCACACGTGTAGATTTGTTTTAAACCAAGGACTATAGGAGTTGTTGCACTTTTAATAACAAATTACTGGAACGCGGTGGGAGTTTATGCTGCTACTTTGCTCAAACAGTGGAGGAAGAGACTTAAGACACCACAGCAAGGGGATGTGTGCTTGCACAGTAAGCTCTGCCAAGCAGCAGATTGTTGGCTGGTTTGTAGGTTGGGACCAGTTGTGGATGCCAGAGGTTGGCAGCACAATAAGAACTTTCTGATTGGCTCCTGGGCAGGCGAATACCTTGTGTGTTCAGAGTAGACAGAGAAAAGATCCTAGACTGCAGAAAGGTCAAGATCTCTCTTTATCCCTCTCTCCAAAGCCGAGAAAACAACTACATACTCGTTCCTCCTGGACTCTGAGTGATGTGGCATCTCATAAGTAACTGAAAGACTTTATATTTAGTATATTAACCACTCAGTGTCTTTTGTAAAGAATTGAAAGCATCTGAAAATAAGGAGATATGTGAACAGAGGTCATAAAAAGCAAAACGGAGACCTTAATGAGTTTGGTGGTCTGGTACTATTGAACTGTGCTTCCCCAGTACTTTGTCCTCCAGACATAACATGTTTGTGGTACATATGTGTGTATAGGGGTTTTCAAAGAGGTTAGAGTTTCAGTGAGTAGAATTATATGTTGGTAATTCACAATTTGGCTTGCAGGTGGTTAGAAATGATTTCTTTGCGATAAATTCTATATTCGCATTAAGTACAGAAACCTGACCAGTATTTTATTTTAACTTGAGGAAAACTGAGGACTGACTATTGGATTAAATCCTTAACATTGGTGGGATTCGAATAAAAACTTTGCCCAAATGGGTCGCGGGAGGCCTCAAGCCCACAAATGCAGCTGCCCAACAAATCTCCAGTGTCAGTGACCATGAAACTAGCATAATTTCCTGCAGAAACCATCTGGTTCACTCATGTCCTTTAGTATGCAGATTACCTTGCCCGTGAGAGGATTGAGGAGTTTGGCTGTGCAGTCAACAGACCCTGTCAGGACCAGGCTCCCAGTGTCATTCACAGCAAGGCAGGTTAGGGGACCCTGGTGACCATCCTTCCCTAGAGACAGGCACAAACAAAACACAAGGATCATGGTATATCTGGGAAACACTTCCATCTCAGCCACATCCAGAGAATCACACAATCATGCACTTTGTCCAACAAGGAGCACAAGAATAAGCTCAACAATTACAAACTAATCAGTTTGACTTTGGCAGTGAGAAACCTCTGGAAATAATAACTCGGGATAGAATCAGTAGTCGCAGGCACAAAAGCAGGTCAATGAAGTAGAGCTGGCTTCATACTGTAACTAATTTGCTGTAGCTTTTTTGAAGAGGAAACAGAGAGAGTTGACAAGGGTTATACTGTCTAGTGTGGGGGATCTCCCGGAAGCTGTACGGCTTCAAGGGAATGCTGACCATAAGAGGAGTGGAGAGAATGGATAGGGATAAACCAATCCCACTCATAAAAGGATCAAGAGTGAGAGGGCATAGATGTAAAATAATTTGCAAAAGAAACAAATGCAATGTGAGAAAAAGCACAAGTAGGGTCTGGAAAGCACAGATTGGATGTGCGGTGAGGGCATTCAAGAGGTCACTGTTTATATTCAAATAATCATCCAACGCGTAGGATTACAGAGAAAGGCAGGAAAATGACACCAAGCCATCATGCTCATTTAGAGAAGACTGTTTGATTCAGAATGTTGACAAAATTGTCATTTCAGTCAGAGTGGTTATTCTGTCCCTTGGTTTTAGTGGCCACATTAGATTTGTTTTACATTAATACTCAAGGTTTAAACAACAAAGCTGAGCTACATGGTGCAGTTACTCTGTCCAGCCACACTATACCTTTCACCACATGAAGCTGCAATCCTTGTTTCAGATCCCAGATTCTTACTGTTCCATCTTCATAGCCAACAACTGCTCGGTAACCTAGGGAAACAAAACTGAACGTTTAATACAGAATTTAGGACAGAAGACCTTCAGTCACATTATGCTCATACAGATGGATACACTGTTACCGGAGACAAGCCACAGAAATTCACCAAGGCTCCTTACACAGCACCAGCATCACATCCCCAATCAGATGTAACAGTATTACAGGTGAGTAAAGGTTAACTACAAAGATATGAGGGAGGAGCTAGCCAATGTTGACTGGAAGGAGAACTTAGCAGTGAAGATGGAGATGCTACACCTCTACAAATATTTGATAAGAGCACATTTGGAGTATTTTGTTGTGAGAGGAAGCCTAGTGGTATTATCACTAGATTGTTAGACCAGAGACCCAGGTTATCTAATGAGGACCCAGTTCGAATCCCACCCATTTGAATTACACAGGACATAGAATAGTACCTTGCAAAAATCCATGTACACCACATCCACTGCTCTACCTTCATCAATGTGTTTTGTCACATCCTCAAAGAATCCAATAAGGCTTGTGAGGCCTGACTTGCCCTTCACAAAGTCATCTTGACTACCACCAATTAAACTATGGTTTTCCAAATAATCATAAATCCTATGTCTCAGAGTCCTCTTCAATAATTTGCCCACCACCGACGTAAGACTGACTGGTCTGTAATTCTCAGGATTATCCCTATTCCCTTTCTTGAGCAAGGGAATAACATATGCCAAGCTCCAATCATCTGGAACTACTCCAGTGGACAGTGAGGATGCAAAGATAATCAGCAAAGGCGCAGCAATCTCTTCCCTCACTTCCTGTAGTAACCTTGGGCATATCCCGTTTGGCCTAGGGGATTTATCTACCCTCATGTTTTTCATAATTTCCAGCACATCCTCCTTCTTAACATCAACCGGTTTGGGAGTATCAGCCTGTTTCACGCAGTCCTCAAAAACGACAAGGTCCGTCTCATTAGTGAATACTGAAACAAAGTATTCATTAAGGACCTCCCCTACCTTCTCCGACTCCAGTCACAATTCTATAAACATCTGGAATTAAGACTGTAATGATGACCACAAATTTATTGTTGATAGTTGGACAAAACCATCTAGTTCACTAATGTCCTTGAGAGAAGGAAATCTGTCATCCTTTCTCTGGTCTGGCCTACATCTGACTCTAGACTCACAGCAATGTGGCTGACTCTTAACTACCCTCTAGATAATTCAGGATGGGTAATAAATACTGACCTAGCCAACGATGCCCTCATCCCATGAACGAATTTGAAAAAAAAAAGCTCTGGGCACCTTATTTAAGAAGGACGTTAAAGCCCTGTCGAGACATCACTGGAATGTTACCAGGAATGACAGATTTTAGATTCAAGGAAGGATTAAATAAATTGGCCTTATTCTATTTGGAATGGAGAAGACGAAAAGGTAATCTTACTGAAGTGTTCAAAGTTATGAACAATTTTGACAGGGTAAAGAGGAATATTCTGTTTCCACGAGTTGATATGTCAGTAACTAGGGATCACAATTTCAAGGTTGTTAGCAAGAGAACTAGGACTGAAATTTGAAATGTTTTTACTCAGTTGTTCGGATTTGGAATCCACTGCTTGGGAGAGTGGTGGAGGCAAATTTCCATAGGAGATTTCAAAAGGGAACTAGGTATAGATTTGAAAGGGATGAAGTTAGAGAGTCTCAGAGACAGGGTTGGAGTGTGGGACTAGACACGATAGGCTGAATGGCCTGCTTCTGTACTGTCAAATTCAAGGATTCTGCAGTGGCGCAGCAATGGCAGGAGATTCTGGGAGTAATTCGAGAGATACAGCAGAAATTCATGCCAAGGACAAGGAAATATATGAAGGGAGGATGAGGCAACCATGACTGACAAGGGAAGTCAGGGACAGCATAAAAGCAAAAGAAGAAAATGAAGATTAATGGAAGCCAGAAGATTGGGAAGCCTTTAAAAATCAGCAGAGGACAGCTAAAAATGCAATAAGGAGGGAGAAGATAAAAGAAGATTGCAAGAGTATTTTTTAGATTATATATAAAGAGAGGGGCAAGAATGGACACTGCACCTATGGAAAATGAAGTGGTGAAGTTGTAATGGGGAACAAAGAAATAGCAGAGGAATGCACAGATACTTTGTGTCAGTGTTCATGGTGGAAGACAGTAGAACTTCAAGAGAGTCAGGGGTCATGAGTGAGTGTAGTGGCCATCTCTAAAACGGTATTGGGGAAGCTGAAAGGTTTGAAGTTGGTAATTCACCCATTTCAGATGGACTATACCCAGGGTTCTGAAGGATATAACTGATTGGATAATGGAGACATTGGCTGTGAGCTTTCAGGAATCACTGGTGTTTGGGAGGCTCCCAGCGGGCTAGCAAATGGCTAATGTAACACCTTGGCAAAAGTGAGGACTGCAGATGCTGGAAATCAGAGGTTAGATTAGAGTAGTAGCACTGCAGGTCAGGCAGCATCCGAGGAGCAGGAAAATCGACATTTCAGGCAAAAGCCCAACACCTTGTTTAAGAAGGGAGGGAAGCAGAAGACAGGAAACTATAGACCGGTTAGCCTGACTTCAATCAACGTTAAGACTTTAGAGTCTGTTATCAAGGATGATATTGGAAGTACATCATAAAATAGGGCTGAGTCAGCGTGCCATTGCCAAGGGAAGGTCATGCCTGATAAATCTGTTCAAATTCTTCAAGGAGGTAACAAGCAAGTTAGTCAAAGGAGAGTTATTGGACGTGATTTGGACGTATGTGGATTGCCAGAAGGCCTTTGACAAGGTGCCATGCAGGAGGCTGTTAAATAAGAGTCCATGATACTGGGAGCAAGGTACTGACATGGATGGTGGATTGTCTGACTGGCAGAAGGCAGAAAGTAGGGATAAACATGTCTTTCTCACTACGGCAGCTGTGACTAGTGGAGTTTCATAGCATTCCATGTTAGGAACGCAACTATTCATGCAATATATTAACAACCAGGACAAAGGGACTGAGGGGATTGTTGCTAAATTTCAGATAACACAAAAATAGGTCGAGGCAGTGTTGAGGAAGCAAGGAGGCTGCAGGAGGATTTGGACAGCCTAGAAGAGTAGGCAAAGAAGTGGCAGATGGAATACAATGTGGCAAAGTATGAGGTTATGCACTTTGCTGGAAGTGTAGACTACTTTCTAAATAGGAAACCATTTTGGAAATCTGAAGCACAAAGAGATTCAAAATCCTGTTCAGGATTCTCAAAACGTTAACATGCAAATTCAGTTAGCAATGACAAAAGCAAAGACAGTGTGAGTATTCAAGGGGGTTAGAATACAAGAGCAGAAATATATGGCTGAGGCTGTATAAAACTCTGATCAGACTGCATTTGGAATATTGTGAGCAGTTTTGTTTCCTGTATCTAAGCAAGTTTTTGCTGGTGTTGAAGGGGGTCAAGAGGAGGGTTACAAACATGATCCTGGGGATGAAGGAGCAGACACCTGAGGAGTATTTAAGGACTCTGGGTCTGTACCCGACAGAGTTTAGAAGGATTGTTGGGGGGGTTGGGGGGGGGGGGGGGGTAATCTGATTAAACCATAAATACTGAGAGGCCTGGATTGGGTGGACGTTGAGAAGGAGAGACTAGGACACAAAGACACAGCCTCAACAGTAAAGAGACAATCCTTTAGAACTGAGATGGGGAGGAATTTCTACAGACAGAGGGTGATTAATCTGTAGAGGCCATTGTCACAAAGGGCTGTGAAGAGCAAGTTATGGAGTGCATTTAAGAGACAGATTGATAGGTCCTTGATAAACAAGGGAGATGCAATTGAGAAACATATCAGCTGTGATTGAATGGTGGAGCAGACTCAATGGGCTGAATGGCCTAATTCTACTCTTATCTTTTATGATTTATTGTCTTTGGATATGGGACATGGGCAGTACAATCGAGCTGGGGCAAATGATTAACTATAGAATGGTGGAGCAGAGTCATTGTTCTTATTTCTTTTAATATTATCAATCTCTTCTTCATGGGAGTAAATCCTACCAACACCTCAAAAATCAAGGACACTACCTCCAACCCAACAACATTACAACCAAACGCCCTCTTACCATCAGGGAGGACCTTGCCACAGGTCGCTTGGCATCCAGGGCCTGAAAAGGTTTTGCATTCCCCACTGGGGATTTTCCACATCCAACAACTCCCTTCGTCTGTGCCAGTCAGCAGCACGTGGGCACAAGGGTGCCACTCTACCCACTGTGCACACAGAAAACAAGAGATCACGAAATGCCAGTCGAATACAACTCTCTGCTTCATTCACTGCAATGCAGCCAAAAACAGAAAATTAAATCCTTTGTCATTTACAAAAACTCTTCCCACCAATACCTGTATGACAGTGAACTCCAGGACTGGGAAGAGCATGGGGTTAAATACACAGTGAAGCTCCCTCCACACTGTCCCCAGCAAACACTCCCAGGACAGGGACAGCACGGGGTTAGATACATAGTGAAGCTCCCTCTACACTGTCCCCAGCAAACACTCCCAGGACAGGGACAGCACGGGGTTAGATACAGAGTTAAGCTCCCTCCACACTTTCCCCATCAAACACTCCCAGGACAGTGACAGCATGGGGTTAGATACAGAGTTAAGCTCCCTCCACACTGTCCCCATCAAACACTCCCAGGACAGGGACAGCATGGGGTTAGATACACAGTAGAGCTCTCTCTCTACACACACTTAGTGCTATGGGATGTTTTCGTGGGTATGGTTGAGATGGGTACGTCACTTGATCCTTTCCTGTGGGTCCTATATTCTAAATCTGTAGCTGGGGAAACAGGTTTACATCAGGGGTCTGCTGGCTTGCTGCTATCTCCGTGGTCACTATTCTCACCTGGAGATCGCCTACTTCAAACGACCAGATTTCTTCCTTGGTTTCAACTTTCCAGACTTTGATCACTCCGCTCATGTCTCCTGTGACAACCAGAGCAGAGTCATGACTGAAGGAGGCTGAGATAACAGAATCTTTGTGGCCTAGAAGAGACAGAAACGAAGCCAGGGTCAGCAGGCATCATATCAAATACTCAGCTGACACTCAAAGGCATCTTTCACTATATTCAGTAGCTATACTCCTTACTGCAGGAAGGTGGTCAGCAAAAACAGCTGGGGCTGGGTGATACCCACATTGAACTATATGCTGTCCACCCACACACAACCTCTGGCCTGAGGGTACCCTGAGCCTTTGTGGGTTGAATTGGGCTTTTCCAGAGAGGAATTATCTCCGTTTCATCCCATTCCATTATTGACACAAACAATAAACAGCAGAGAAATTGAGATTACAGCAGCTGGGAAAGATCCAGGCAGCAGGACAGCACATTCAAGCAAATCACTCAGCTTGATTTCCAATATAAAAAAAGATGCAAACTGCTTAACATAGAAGAGACACAAAGCTATGTGGGCAGGTGAACTGTGCGAAGGATACAAAGATACTTCAGTGTGAACTGGATTAGCTCCTTGAGACGGCAAATACATGGCAGATGAAGTATAATGCAGATAAATGTGAGGCTATCCACATTGATCGCAAAAACAAGGTGGTAAATTATTCTCCGAATGGCGATAGACTTGGAAATAGAGAGGCACAACAAGACCTGGGTGTCCTTGTACACCAATCGTTGAGAGTGAGCATGCAGATGTAGCAAGCAGTAAGGAAAATAAATAAATGAACATTGGCTTTTACAGACATCTTTATTTTCCTTAGACCAGTGAGGAGGATTCCAATGCATCCCAAAATCTCCCTGAAAAAACCTCCAAATATCACCAAAATCACAACTCTCCTTAAACTTTCCAGTGCCTCATATCTACATGAATTACATTTAAAATACTTCAAAGATTAAATTAGATGAGCAAATTAGGCAAACTGACTTTAAAAAGAGCTAACATCTTCTCAATTATTAAAAGTTGCTAGGCACCCCTCCAAGTTTCTAGGCAATTCGAACGTGAGAAGTCAGAGTCATCAGGATCCCGACGCAGCGAGGGCTAAAGCATAAACAGTAATGAGGTGAGAAATTGTTCAAATTATTCCATCCTATATTATAAACATCGCCCACACAATTCAAGTTAGACAATCTTCTAATACTTTCAATAAAAGCACAGGGCTGTCTGTGGTCTTGCGATAAATTCATAAGAAACAGGAGCAGGAGTTTAAGGAAACTCTGCTACAAAGGTCCAGAGGACAGGATACAATTCTTGTCATGGCAGCTGGTTAAAATTAACTTAATAAATCAGGAATTGAAAGCGAGTCAAATTCCATTGTTCGTCATTCACTTTCCAAACCAGGAAGTAGGAGTCTATCAGTCTTCCACACTGCTATTTACATTTCATACTTCAATACTAACTCCAGTCGCTCTCTCTCCTTTATACCCAACTCCCCTTAATATAGAAAATCAGCCCACATATATCAATTAGTATATATACCAATAATCGGTAGCTGCTCTATCATCTCTGGGGTATGTTCATTCTTAAAAAGGAACAACATTTACAGTGTCAGTATTACAGACGATGAAACTTTTGACTGCATGGTGCTGCCGCAGCGCTGACCCTCCAACAGCGTGGATCTCCCTCAGCGCTGACCCTCCGACAGCGCGGCGCTCCCTCAGCGCTGACCCTCCGACAGCGTGGATCTCCCTCAGCGCTGACCCTCCAACAGCGTGGATCTCCCTCAGCGCTGACCCTCCGACAGCGCGGCGCTCCCTCAGCGCTGACCCTCCGACAGCGTGGATCTCCCTCAGCGCTGACCCTCCAACAGCGCGGCGCTCCCTCAGCGCTGACCCTCCGACAGCGCGGCGCTCCCTCAGCGCTGACCCTCCGACAGCGTGGATCTCCCTCAGCGCTGACCCTCCAACAGCACGGCGCTCCCTCAGCGCTGACCCTCCGACAGCGCGGCGCTCCCTCAGCGCTGACCCTCCGACAGCGTGGATCTCCCTCAGCGCTGACCCTCCAACAGCGTGGATCTCCCTCAGCGCTGACCCTCCAACAGCGTGGATCTCCCTCAGCGCTGACCCTCCAACAGCGCGGCGCTCCCTCAGCGCTGACCCTCCAACAGCGTGGATCTCCCTCAGCGCTGACCCTCCGACAGCGTGGATCTCCCTCAGCGCTGACCCTCCAACAGCGCGGCGCTCCCTCAGCGCTGACCCTCCAACAGCGTGGATCTCCCTCAGCGCTGACCCTCCGACAGCGTGGATCTCCCTCAGCGCTGACCCTCCAACAGCGTGGATCTCCCTCAGCGCTGACCCTCCAACAGCGTGGATCTCCCTCAGCGCTGACCCTCCGACAGCGCGGTGCTCCCTCAGTACTCTCTCTGGCAGGAAACAGCACTATTCTGGAGAACCTGTTTGGAATCTCAGTGAGCAAGTTACCTGTGCATTCCAGCAGCACCTCGCCATCTGTCAATCTCCACACAAAAGCAGTGTCATCCTCACCACCCGTCACTGCCAATGAATTACTCTTTGGGTCCAAACTCAAGCAGAATACTGGCTCTGGAAATAGCAAGGATATATGCTTTAACATTAGCCCATTTTAAGTCCACACTCACTCACTCACCCCCATCAATTCTCCACTTACAGGATTGTAGCATCACAGCAGACCTCAATTGTAATTGCACCAAATGAGCAATTAGAACATAGAACATTACAGCTCAGTACAGGCCCTCCAGCCCTCGATGTTGCGCTGACCTGTCATACCAACCTGAAGCCCATCTAACCTACACTATTCCATGTTCGTCCATATGCTTGTCCAATGACGACTTAAATGTACTTAAATTTGGCGAATCTACTACCCTTGCAGGCAAAGCATTCCACACCCTTACTACTCTCTGAGTAAAGAAACTCCCTCTGACATCTGTCCTATATCTATCACCCCTCACTTTAAAGCTATGCCCCCTTGTGCTCGCCGTCACCATACTTGGAAAAAGGCTCTCCCTCTCCACACTATCTAACCCTCTAATTATCTTATATATCTCTACTGAGTCGCCTCTCAACCTTCTTCTCTCCAATGAAAACAGCCTCAAGTCCCTCAGCCTTTCCTCGTAAGATGTTCCCTCCACACCAGGCAACATCCTAGTAAATCTCCTCTGCACCCTTTCCAAAGCTTCCACATCCTTCTTATAATGCAGTGACAAGAACTGTACATAATACTCCAAGTGTGGCCGCACCAGAGTTTTGTATAGCTGTAGCATAACCTCATGGTTCCGGAACTCAATCCCACTATTAATAAAAGCTAAAACACTGTGTGCCTTCTTAACAACCCGGTCAACCTGGGTGGCAACTTTCAAGGATCTGTGTACCTGGACATCGAGATCTCTCTGCTCACCTACACTACTAAGAATCTTACCATTAGCCCAGTACTTTGCATATCGGTTACTCCGACCAAAGTGAATCACCACACACTTGTCCGCATTAAACTCCATTTGCCACCTCTCAGCCCAGCTCTGCAGCTTATCTATGTCTCTCTGTAACCTACAACATCCTTCATCACTATCCACAACTTCACCGACCTTAGTGTCATCTGCAAATTTACTAACCCACCCTTCTACGCCCTCATCCAGGTCAGTTATAAAAATGACGAACAGCAGTGGACCCAACCCCGACCCTTGCAGTACACCATTAGTAACTGGACTCCAGGTTGAACATTTCCCATCAACCACCACCCTCTGTCTTCGTTCACCAATTACTGATCCAAACTGCTATATCTCCCACAATCCCATTCCTCCGCATTTTGTACAAAAGCCTACTGTGGGGAACCTTATCGAACGCCTTGCTGAAATTCATATACACCACATCAACCGGTTTACTCTCATCTACCTGTTTGGTCACCTTCTCAAAGAACTCAATAAGGTTTGTGAGGCACTATCTACCCTTCAGAAAACCGTGCTGACTATTCCTAATCAAATTATTCTTTTCTAGATGATTATAAATCCTATCTCTTATAACCTTTTCCAACACTTAACCAACAACTGAAGGAAGGCTCACTGGTCTATAATTACCAGGGTTGTCTCTACTCCCCTTCTTGAACAGGGGAACCACATTTGCTAACCTCCAGTCTTCTGGCACTATTCCCGTAGACAATGATGATTTAAAGATCAATGCCAAAGGCTCAGCAATCTCCTCCCTGGCTTCCCATCCAGCCCAGGGGACTTATCTATTTTCACACTCTGCAGGATTTCTAATACCTCTTCCTTGTGAACCTCAATCCCACCTAATCTAGTAGCCTGTATCTCAGTATTCTCCTCGACAACATTGTCGTTTTCTAGAGTGAATACTGTCGAAAAATATTCATTTAGTGCTTCCCCTATCTCCTCTGACTCCACACACAACTTCCCACTACTATCCTTGATTGGCCAAATCTTACGCTCGTCATTCTTTTATTCCTTAAATACCTATAGAAAGCCTTAGGGTTTACCCTGATCCTATCCGCCAACAATTTCTCATGTCTCCTCCTGCCTCTTCTGAGCTCTCTCTTTAGGTCTTTCCTGGCGACCTTGTAACCCTCAAGCGCCCTAACTGAGCCTTCACATCTCATCCTAACATGAGCCTTCTTCTTCCTCTTGACCAGAGATTCCACTTCCTTCGTAAACCATGGCTCCCGTGCTCTACAGCTTCCTCCCTGCCTGACAGGTACATACTTATTCAGGACACACAGGAGCTTTTCCTTGAATAAGCTCCACATTTCTAATGTGCCCATCCCCTGCAGTTTCCTTCCCCATCTCCGGGTGCTCCGGTTTCCTCCCACAATCCAAAAATGTGCAGTTTAGGTGAATTGGCCATGCTAAATTGCCCATAGTGTTAGGTGTAGGGGAATGGGTCTGGGTGGGTTACGCTTCGGCGGGTCGGTGTGGACTTGTTGGGCCGAAGGCCTGTTTCCACACTGTAAGTAATCTAATCTAATCCTATGCTTCCTAAATCTTGCCTAATTGCACCGTAATTGCCTTTCCCCCAGCTGTAACTCTTGCCCAGTGGTATACACCTATCCCTTTCTATCACTAAAGTAAACATAACAGAATTGTGATCGCTATCACCCAAAGTGCTCACCTACTTCCAAGTCTAACATCTGGCTGGGCTCATTACCCAGGACCAAATCTAACGTGGCTTCGCCCCTTGTTGACCTGTCTACATGCTGTGTCAGGAAGCCCTCCTGCACACACTGGACAAAAACTGACCCATCTATAGTACTCATACTATAGTGTTCCCAGTCAATATTTAGGAAGTTGAAGTCCCCCATGACAACTACCCTGTCTCTCTCAACAGCACAAGTGCTCAGTGGGATTCTGGTTCATCAGACTCAGCATTCAACAGGTCCCAGAGTAGCCACTAGATCACGAATATGAGCAGGAATTCTACAGAATTATCCAAGGAGTGCTGGGGTAATGGTGCAAAATGCAGCATACCAATAAATCCAAAATACTGCAGACGCTGGGAATCTGAAGCAAAATCAAAATGCTGGAAAAACTCAGCAGGTCAGGCAGCATCTGAGAAGAGAGAACCAGAGTTAATGCTGAGTCTGACATGGACTTCTTCAGAACCCAGAGAACCTCTTATCCTCTTCCAAGTTAGATTCATCTGCGAACCACGCCAGAGATCCTCCAAACTTCCTCTGAGGTCATGTCTGTATTACCGCCACCCCTCTCCGCCCTGCAGTACCCACCCAAGTAAGCAGCTCCATGTCCCACATAAAACTTTTCAGTTACTTGTGTGCCTGGAGAAAGTCAGATCACTGTCGTCTCGTACCACCTCCATGGTCTCATCATCTTCAGTCTCCCATTCCCCATCATCTTCATCCTCTTCCACATCATTCAGGAGGTCATCTGGCCAGAGACACGGAGAGTAAAAGGTTACAGGATCAATTCCCATCTTAGCACATCACTGTCTGTAAGTCTGAGCTAATCCTCTCCAGGAATTGGGGGGGGGGGGGGGCAACCCACAACAGAGACATAATGATGTCGTGTTAATGTCACTGGACTAGTCACCCAGAACCCCAGGCCAATTTTCTGGGGAGGTGGGTTTGAATGCCACTGTGGTAGATGGTGCAATTTGAATTCAATAACAAAAACCTAAAACAAAGAGCTACCCTAATTGAGCACATGAGATTACTGTTGATTAGTGAACCTGATGTTTGTTTTTATCAATGTTATTTCGGGAGAGAAATCTGCTAGCCTTGACAATCTACTCATAGTGACTCCAGACCCAACAATGTGCCCTCTGGGCAGTTTGGTTAAGCAATAAATGATGCCCCAGATTCAATGAACAACTTTTTAAAAAGTCCACCACTGGTAACAATCTCACAAATGGCGGCTGTGGGAAATCTGCACCACAATGATAATGTTTAGGAGGCAGTGTTGGACTGGGGTGTACAAAGTTAAAAATCACACAACACCAGGTTATAGTCCAACAGGTTTATCTGGATGCGTTAGCTTTCAGAGCGCTGCTCCTTCATCAGGTGGTTGTGGAGCAGGACCACAAGACACAGAATTTACAGCAAAAGATTATTTTAATTTTGTCCACAATGAGCAGGCACAAGTGATGGTTCTTGCAATCACTTGACAGGTCACATGACATTGAACTATTCCTGCTAGTACATCATACTCTGCAAATATCTCAGCAGGATAATGCAGCATTTTGTGCATAATTTAGTCAAGCCACAGTGCAGCAGCATTCTCACAATGAGAAGCTTCTGGATTCAAACCCCATGTCCAGGTAACACTGAGCATAACAGTGCATCAGGCTCGCCAAGCCCTGTCTCTTCCTCACTCTCCCACATAGCCCTCGCATCTTCCTCACTGCCAGGGTACAGCCCTCACGCACACAGATCTTAACATCTCATCTCTGTATTATCTCCCCACTATCAGCCCCCATAACATCTATCCTCTCCACCTCTACCATATACATTTAACATCCTTTCCACCATATATGCACCCCTTAATGCCTTTCCATTTATCCTGCCCCCACCCCTCACCCAATATGTTCACCCCCTCAACACATCCAATCCAATCTATATGTTCACCTCCTCCATGTCCACCCCCTCTCCCTGCACATTTAACCCCTGCCCCTCCATATGTCAACCCTCCAATGTCCACCCCCTCTGCCAGCACATTTAATACCCACCCCCCACTCTGTACGTTCACCCCCTCTCCCCGTACACTCTCACCCTCTGCTTGTACATACACCCCTCTCCCTGTACGTTCACCCTCTCTTTGTACTCACACCCCTCTCCCTGTACATTTACCCACTCTCTGTATGCACACCCCTCTCCCTGTACGTTTACCCCCTCTCTGTATGCACACCCCTCTCCTGGTACATTTACCCCCTCTCCTGGTACATTTACCCCCTCTCTATACCCACACCCCTCTCCCTGTACGTTTACCCCCTCTCTATACATTCAACCCCTCTCTCTGTATGATTACCCTCCCCGTTCATCCCCTCTCCCTGTACGGTTACTCTCTCTCTTTATTCATCCCCTCTCCGTATACATTTACCCCACTCTCTCTACGTTTACCCTACTCTCTGTATACAGTTACCCCTCACTCCCTATATGCTCACCTCCCTGCTCCCTATACATTTACCCCTCCACTACCCCCCTCGCTCCCTATACGTTTAACCCCCTGCTCCCTATACGCTTAACCCCCCCGCCCCCCATATGCTCACCCCTGCTCCCTATACATTTACCCCTCACTCCCTATACGCTCACCCCCCCACTCCGTATATGCTCACCTCCCTGCTCCCCCCTCGCTCCCTATATGTTCACCCCCCACTCCCTATACGTTTACCCCCCGCTCCCTATACACTCAATCCCCTGCCCCCCATATGCTCACCCCCCCTCTCCCTGTACGTTCACTCCCCCCTCTCCCTGTACGTTCACTCCCCCCTCTCCCTGTATGTTCACTCCCCCCCCTCCCTGTACGTTCACCCCCACCCCCTGTACATTTACTTTCACCCCCTATATGTTCACCCCTCCCTCCCTATATGTTCACCCCCCCGTGTGTACGTTCACCGCCCTCTCCCTATATGTTCACCCCCCCAAATGTTCACCCTCCCTCTCCCTATACGTTCACCCCCTCCCCCATACGTTCACCCCGCTCTCCGTGTATGCTCACCCCCTATATGTTCACCTCCCTCTCCCTATATGTTCACCTCCCTCTCCCTATATGTTCATCCCCCCGTACATTCACCCCCCTCTCCCTGTACATTCACCCCCTCCTCCTGTATGTTCACCCTGTTCCTATATGTTCACCCCCCACACGTTCACCCCCTCAGCCTATACGTTCACCCTCCCTCCCCTATATGTTCACCCTCCTCCCCCTGCACATTCACCCTCCCTCTCCCTATACGCTCACCCCCTATATGTTCACCCCCCTCTCCCTAAATGTTCACCCCCCTCTCCCTAAATGTTCACCTCCCTCTCCCTAAATGTTCACCCCCCGTACATTCACCCCCTCCCCCTGTACGTTCACCCCGTTCCTATATGTTCACCCCCTCAGCTTATACTTTCACCATCCCTCCCCTATATGTTCACCCCTACCCCTATACGTTCACCCCCTCTCCCTATACGTTCACCCCCACCCCTGTATGTTCAGCCCCTCTCCATGTACATTCACCCCCCATATGTTCGCCCCACTCTCCCTATACGTTCGCCCCACTCTCCCTATACATTCACCCCCATAGTTCTCCCCTCTCCCTATACATTCACCCCCTCTCCCTATAAGTTCACCCTCCCATACGTTCACCCCTCTCCCTATACGTTCACCCTCCCCTCCCATACGTTCACCCTCCCCTCCCTATACATTCATCCCCATACATTCACCATCTCCCAATATGTTCACCCCCCCATACGTTCACCCTCCTCTCCCTATATGTTCACTCCCCCTCTCCCTATACATTCACCCTCCTCTCACTACACATCCACCCCCTCTCCCTATATGTTCACCCCCCATACGTTCACCACTCTCCCTATATGTTCACCCCCTCTCCCTATACGTTCACTCCCCCTCTCCCTATATGTTCACCCCCTTCTGTTTAAGTTCACCCCTTTCTCCCTATTCGTTCACCCCTTCTCCCTATACGTTCACCCCTTCTCCCTATACGTTCACCCCCATACGTTCACCCTCTCCCCCATACGCTCACCCCCATATGTTCCCCCTCTCCCTATATGTTTCCCCTCCCTATATGTTTACCCCCTATATGTTCACCTCTCCCTATATGCTCACCCCCCTCCCCTGTATATTCACCCCCCATATGTTCACCCTGTATGTTCACCCCTCTCCCTATCTGTTCACCCCCCTCCCTATACGCTAACCCCCATACATTCACTCGCCCATACTTTCACCCCCTCTCCATACGTTCGCCCCCTCTCCCTATACGTTCACTCCCCCTCACCCTATACGTTCACCCCCTCCACGCTCACCCCCCTCTCTGCATTCACCCTCCTTCCCTGCACGTTCACCCCCCCCATATGTTCACCCCCCCATACGTGCACCCCCCTCCCTATACATTCACCCCCCATATGTTCACCCCCCTCTCCATACATTCACCCCTTTGCCCTATATGTTCACTCCCCCTTCCCTATACGTTCACACCCCCTATATGTTCACCCCCTCCACGTTCACACCCTCCTTGCATGTTCATCCCCTCTCCCTACACGTTCACCCCCCCCTACACGTTCACCCCCCCACACGTTCATCCCCCATACATTCACCCCTTTTCCCTATACGTTCACCCCCTAAACGTACATGCCCCCTATATGTTCACCCCCTTCCCTATACGTGCACCCCCCTCTCCCTATACGTGCACCCCCCTATGTTCACCCCATCCATATACGTTCACCCTCCTCTCTCTATACATTCAGCCCCTCTCCCTATATGTTCACCCCCTCTCCCTATACGTTCACCCTCCCCTCCCTATACGTTCACCCCTCTCCCTATATGTTCACCCCCCTCTCCCTATACGTTCACCCCCTCCCTATACGTTCACTCCCCCCCTCCCTATACGGTCACCCCCCACGTTCACCCCCTCTCCCTATACGTTCACCCCCCCCCCCATATATTCACCCCTCCCTATATATTCACCCCCTCTCCCTATACCTGCACCCCCCTCTCCCTATACCTGCACCCCCCCTCTCCCTACACCTGCACCCCCCCTCTCCCTACACCTGCACCCCCCCTCTCCCTACACCTGCACCCCCCCTCTCCCTACACCTGCACCCCCCCTCTCCCTACACCTGCACCCCCCCTCTCCCTACACCTGCACCCCCCCTCTCCCTACACCTGCACCCCCCCTCTCCCTACACCTGCACCCCCCCTCTCCCTACACCTGCACCCCCCCTCTCCCTACACCTGCACCCCCCCTCTCCCTACACCTGCACCCCCCCTCTCCCTACACCTGCACCCCCCCTCTCCCTACACCTGCACCCCCCCTCTCCCTACACCTGCACCCCCCCTCTCCCTACACCTGCACCCCCCCTCTCCCTACACCTGCACCCCCCCTCTCCCTACACCTGCACCCCCCCCTCTCCCTACACCTGCACCCCCCCTCTCCCTACACCTGCACCCCCCCTCTCCCTACACCTGCACCCCCCCTCTCCCTACACCTGCACCCCCCCTCTCCCTACACCTGCACCCCCCCTCTCCCTACACCTGCACCCCCCCTCTCCCTACACCTGCACCCCCCCTCTCCCTACACCTGCACCCCCCCTCTCCCTACACCTGCACCCCCCCTCTCCCTACACCTGCACCCCCCCTCTCCCTACACCTGCACCCCCCCTCTCCCTACACCTGCACCCCCCCTCTCCCTACACCTGCACCCCCCCTCTCCCTACACCTGCACCCCCCCTCTCCCTACACCTGCACCCCCCCTCTCCCTACACCTGCACCCCCCCTCTCCCTACACCTGCACCCCCCCTCTCCCTACACCTGCACCCCCCCTCTCCCTACACCTGCACCCCCCCTCTCCCTACACCTGCACCCCCCCTCTCCCTACACCTGCACCCCCCCTCTCCCTACACCTGCACCCCCCCTCTCCCTACACCTGCACCCCCCCTCTCCCTACACCTGCACCCCCCCTCTCCCTACACCTGCACCCCCCCTCTCCCTACACCTGCACCCCCCCTCTCCCTACACCTGCACCCCCCCTCTCCCTACACCTGCACCCCCCCTCTCCCTACACCTGCACCCCCCCTCTCCCTACACCTGCACCCCCCCTCTCCCTACACCTGCACCCCCCCTCTCCCTACACCTGCACCCCCCCTCTCCCTACACCTGCACCCCCCCTCTCCCTACACCTGCACCCCCCCTCTCCCTACACCTGCACCCCCCCTCTCCCTACACCTGCACCCCCCCTCTCCCTACACCTGCACCCCCCCTCTCCCTACACCTGCACCCCCCCTCTCCCTACACCTGCACCCCCCCTCTCCCTACACCTGCACCCCCCCCTCTCCCTACACCTGCACCCCCCCCTCTCCCTACACCTGCACCCCCCCCTCTCCCTACACCTGCACCCCCCCTCTCCCTACACCTGCACCCCCCTCTCCCTACACCTGCACCCCCATATGTTCACCCCTCCATATATGTTCACCCCCCTCTCCCTATACATTCACCCCCTCCCTATACGTTCACTCCCCCCCTCCCTATACGGTCACCCCCCACGTTCACCCCCTCTCCCTATACGTTCACCCCCCTCCCTATATATTCACCCCCCCTATATATTCACCCCCTCTCCCTATACCTGCACCCTCCCCTCCCTATACCTGCACCCCCCTCTCCCTATACCTGCACCCCCCTCTCCCTATACCTGCACCCCCCTCTCCCTATACCTGCACCCCCCTCTCCCTATACCTGCACCCCCATATGTTCACCCCTCCATATATGTTCACTCTCCTCTCCCTATACATTCAGCCCCTCTCTCTATACGTTCACTCCCTTCCTTATACGATTACCCCTTCCTTATACATTCACCCCCCATGTGCTCACCCATCTTCCTATATGTTCACCCCCTCTCCCTATATGTTCACCCTCCCCTCCCTATACGTTCACCCTCCCTATACGATCACCCCCTCTCCCTATACAGTCACCCCATATGTTCACCTCCTCCATATACGATCACCCTCCTCTCCCTATACGTTCACCCCCCATCCCTGCATGTTCACCCCCTCTCCCTATACGTTCACCCCCCCATCCCTGCATGTTCAGCCCCTCTCCCTATACGTTCACCTCACATCCCTGTACGTTCACCACCCTCCCTATACATTCACCCCATACGTTCACCCCCTCCCTATAGGTTCACACTCCTCTCCACATATTCATCCTCCTCTCCATATGCATTCACTCCCCCTCCCTATACATTCACCCCTTCTCCCTATACATTCACTCCTCCTCTCTATACGTTCACTCCCCCCTCCCTATACGTTCACTCCCCCCTCTCCCTATACGTTCACTCCCCCTCTACCTATACGTTCACTCCCCCTCTACCTATACGTTCACTCCCCCTATATGTTCACCCACTCCACATTCACCCCCTTCCCTGCACGGTCACCCCCCCATATGTTCATCCCCTCTCCCTATACGTTCCCCCCTCCTTATATGTTCACCCCCTCCCTATACATTCACCCCCATATGTTCACCCCCTCCCTATATGTTCACCCCCTCCCTATACGTTCATGCCCCCTATATGTTCACCCCTCCCCCTGTATGTTCACCCCCTCCCCCTGTATGTTCACTCCCCCCTCTCCCTATACATTCACCCCTCCCTCTCCCTATACATTCACCCCCCCTATATGTTCACCCCTCCCTATACGTTCAGCCCCCCATACCTTCACCCCTCCCTATACGTTCAATCCCCCCTCCCTATATGTTTACCCCCTTCTCCCTATACATTCACCTCCTCTCCCTATACGTTTACCCCCTTCTCCCTATACATTCACCCTGCAATAATTCACCCCACATACCTTCACCCCACTCTCCCTATATGCTCACCCCCATACGCTCACCTCCTTCTCCCTATACGCTCACCTCCTTCTCCCTATGCATTCACCCCCTACACATTCACCCCCTCTCCCCTATACATTCGCCCCCATATGTTCACTCCCCCTCCCCCTATACGTTCAGGCCCCCTATTTGTTCACCCCCTCTCCCTATACGTTCACCCCCCATATGTTCACTCCCCCTCCCTATATGTTCACCCCCCTCTCCCTATTTGTTCACCGCCTGTACGTTCACCCCTCCCTATATGTTCACCCCCCTCTCCCTATATGTTCACCCCCTGTACGTTCACCCCTCCCTATATGTTCACCCCCTGTACGTTCACCACCCTCTCCCTATATGTTCACCCCCTGTACGTTCACTGCTCCCTATATGTTCACCCCCCTCTCCCTATATGTTCACCCCCTGGACGTTCACCCCTTCCTATATGTTCACCCCCCTCCCCTATATGTTCACCCCTCCCTATATGTTCACCCCCTCTCCCTATATGTTCACCCCCCTCTCCCTATATGTTCACCCCCTGTACGTTCACCCCTCCCTATATGTTCACCCCCCCTCCCCTATATGTTCACCCCCCTCCCTATATGTTCACCCCCCTCTCCCTATGTGTTCACCCCTCCCTATATGTTCACCCCCCTCTCCCTATGTGTTCACCCCTCCCTATATGTTCACCCCCTGTACGTTCACCCCTCCCTATATGTTCACCCCCCTCTCCCTATATGCTCACCCCCCTCTCCCTATGTGTTCACACCCCCTCTATGTCCCTCTCCCTATGTGTTCACCCCCCTCTCCCTATGTGTCCTCTCCCTATGTGTTCACCCCCTCTATGTCCCTCTCCCTATGTGTTCACCCCCTCTATGTCCCTCTCCCTATGTGTTCACCCCATCTATGTCCCTCTTCCTATGTGTTCACCCCCCTCTCCCTATATGTTCACCCCCTCTATGTCCCTCTCCCTATATGTTCACCCCCTCTATGTCCCTCTCCCTATATGTTCACCCCCTCTATGTCCCTCTCCCTATATGTTCACCCCCCTCTCCCAATATGTTCACCCCCTCTATGTCCCTCTCCCAATATGTTCACCCCCTCTATGTCCCTCTCCCTATATGTTCACCCCCCTCTCCCTATATGTTCACCCCCCCTCTCCCTATATGTTCACCCCCCTCTACCTATATGTTCACCCCCTGTACGTTCACCCCTCCCTATATGTTCACCCCCCTCCCCTATATGTTCACCCCCTCCCTATATGTTCACCCCCCTCTCCCTTTGTGTTCACCCCTCCCTATATGTTCACCCCTCCCTATATGTTCACCCCCCTCTCCCTATGTGTTCACCCCCTGTACGTTCACCCCTCCCTATATGTTCACCCCCCTCTCCCTATGTGTTCACCCCCTCTATGTCCCTCTCCCTATGTGTTCACCCCCCTCTCCCTATGTGTCCTCTCCCTATATGTTTCACCCCCTCTATGTCCCTCTCCCTATGTGTTCACCCCCCTCTATGTCCCTCTCCCTATGTGTTCACCCCCTCTATGTCCCTCTCCCTATGTGTTCACCCCCCTCTCCCTATATGTTCACCCCCTCTATGTCCCTCTCCCTATGTGTTCACCCCCCTCTCCCTATATGTTCACCCCCTCTATGTCCCTCTCCCTATATGTTCACCCCCCTCTCCCAATATGTCACCCCCCCTATGTCCCTCTCCCTATATGTTCACCCCCCTCTCCCTATATGTTCACCCCCTCTATGTCCCTCTCCCAATATGTTCACCCCCCCTCTCCCAATATGTTCACCCCCCTCTCCCAATATGTTCACCCCCCTCTCCCAATATGTTCACCCCCCTCTCCCTATATGTTCACCCCCCCTCTCTCCCTATATGCTCACCCCCCCTCTCCCTATATGTTCACCCCCCTCTCCCTATATGTTCACCCCCCTCTCCCTATATGCTCACCCCCCTCTCCCTATATGCTCACCCCCCTCTCCCTATATGTTCACCCCCCTCTCCCTATATGCTCACACCCCCTCTATGTCCCTCTCCCTATATGTTCACCCCCCTCTCCCTATATGCTCACCCCCTCTATGTCCCTCTCCCAATATGTTCACCCCCTCTATGTCCCTCTCCCAATATGTTCACACCCCTCTATGTCCCTCTCCCAACACCCCCCCTCTCCCTATATGTTCACCCCCCTCTCCCTATATGTTCACCCCCCCTCTCCCTATATGTTCACCCCCCTCTCCCTATATGCTCACCCCCTCTATGTCCCTCTCCCTATATGTTCACCCCCCTCTCCCTATATGCTCACCCCCTCTATGTCCCTCTCCCTATATGTTCACCCCCCTCTATGTCCCTCTCCCTATATGTTCACCCCCCTCTATGTCCCTCTCCCTATATGTTCACCCCCTCTATGTCCCTCTCCCTATATGTTCACCCCCCTCTCCCTATATGTTCACCCCCTCTCCCTATATGCTCACCCCCCTCTCCCTATATGTTCACCCCCCTCTCCCTATATGCTCACCCCCCTCTCCCTATATGCTCACCCCCCTCTCCCTATATGCTCACCCCCCTCTCCCTATATGCTCACCCCCCTCTCCCTATATGCTCACCCCCCTCTCCCTATATGCTCACCCCCTCTATGTCCCTCTCCCTATATGTTCACCCCCCTCTCCCTATATGCTCACCCCCTCTATGTCCCTCTCCCAATATGTTCACCCCCTCTATGTCCCTCTCCCAATATGTTCACCCCCTCTATGTCCCTCTCCCAATATGTTCACCCCCCTCTCCCTATATGTTCACCCCCCTCTCCCTATATGTTCACCCCCCTCTCCCTATATGTTCACCCCCCTCTCCCTATATGTTCACCCCCTCTATGTCCCTCTCCCTATATGCTCACGCCCCTCTCCCTATATGCTCACCCCCCTCTCCCTATATGTTCACCCCCCTCTCCCTATATGTTCACCCCCCTCTCCCTATATGTTCACCCCCCTCTCCCTATATGCTCACCCCCTCTATGTCCCTCTCCCTATATGTTCACCCCCCTCTCCCTATATGCTCACCCCCTCTATGTCCCTCTCCCTATATGTTCACCCCCCCTCTCCCTATATGCTCACCCCCCTCTCCCTATATGTTCACCCCCCTCTCCCTATATGTTCACCCCCCTCTCCCTATATGCTCACCCCCTCTATGTCCCTCTCCCTATATGTTCACCCCCCTCTCCCTATATGCTCACCCCCTCTATGTCCCTCTCCCTATGTGTTCACCCCCCTCTCCCTATATGTTCACCCCCTCTATGTCCCTCTCCCTATATGTTCACCCCCCTCTCCCAATATGTCACCCCCCCATGTCCCTCTCCCTATATGCTCACCCCCCTCTCCTATATGTTCACCCCCCCTCTCCCTATATGTTCACCCCCCTCTCCCTATATGTTCACCCCCTCTATGTCCCTCTCCCTATATGTTCACCCCTCTCTCCCTATATGTTCACCCCTCTCTCCCTATATGTTCACCCTCCTCTCCCTATATGCTCACCCCCTCTATGTCCCTCTCCCTATATGCTCACCCCCTCTATGTCCCTCTCCCTATATGCTCACCCCCTCTATATCCCTCTCCCTATATGTTCACCCCCCTCTCCCTATATGTTCACCCCCCTCTCCCTATATGTTCACCCCCCTCTCCCTATATGTTCACCCCCCTCTCCCTATATGTTCACCCCCCTCTCCCTATATGCTCACCCCCTCTATGTCCCTCTCCCTATATGTTCACCCCCCTCTCCCTATATGCTCACCCCCTCTATGTCCCTCTCCCTATATGTTCACCCCCCTCTCCCTATATGCTCACCCCCCTCTCCCTATATGTTCACCCCCCTCTCCCTATATGCTCACCCCCTCTATGTCCCTCACCCTATATGTTCACCCCCCTCTATGTCCCTCACCCAATATGTTCACCCCCTCTATGTCCCTCTCCCAATATGTTCACCCCCCTCTCCCAATATGTTCACCCCCCTCTCCCAATATGTTCACCCCCCTCTCCCAATATGTTCACCCCCCTCTCCCAATATGTTCACCCCCCTCTCCCAATATGTTCACCCCCCTCTCCCTATATGTTCACCCCCCTCTCCCTATATGCTCACCCCCCTCTCCCTATATGCTCACCCCCCTCTCCCTATATGCTCACCCCCCTCTCCCTATATGCTCACCCCCCTCTCCCTATATGCTCACCCCCCTCTCCCTATATGCTCACCCCCCTCTCCCTATATGCTCACCCCCCTCTCCCTATATGCTCACCCCCCTCTCCCTATATGCTCACCCCCCTCTCCCTATATGCTCACCCCCCTCTCCCTATATGCTCACCCCCCTCTCCCTATATGCTCACCCCCCTCTCCCTATATGCTCACCCCCCTCTCCCTATATGCTCACCCCCTCTATGTCCCTCTCCCTATATGTTCACCCCCCTCTCCCTATATGCTCACCCCCTCTATGTCCCTCTCCCAATATGTTCACCCCCTCTATGTCCCTCTCCCAATATGTTCACCCCCCTCTCCCAATATGTTCACCCCCCTCTCCCTATATGTTCACCCCCCTCTCCCTATATGTTCACCCCCCTCTCCCTATATGTTCACCCCCCTCTCCCTATATGTTCACCCCCCTCTCCCTATATGTTCACCCCCCTCTCCCTATATGCTCACCCCCCTCTCCCTATATGCTCACCCCCTCTATGTCCCTCTCCCTATATGTTCACCCCCCTCTATGTCCCTCTCCCTATATGTTCACCCCCCTCTATGTCCCTCTCCCTATATGTTCACCCCCCTCTATGTCCGTCTCCCTATATGTTCACCCCCCTCTATGTCCCTCTCCCTATATGTTCACCCCCTCTATGTCCCTCTCCCTATATGTTCACCCCCCTCTCCCTATATGCTCACCCCCCTCTCCCTATATGTTCACCCCCCTCTCCCTATATGCTCACCCCCCTCTCCCTATATGCTCACCCCCCTCTCCCTATATGCTCACCCCCCTCTCCCTATATGTTCACCCCCCTCTCCCTATATGCTCACCCCCTCTATGTCCCTCTCCCTATATGTTCACCCCCCTCTCCCTATATGCTCACCCCCTCTATGTCCCTCTCCCAATATGTTCACCCCCTCTATGTCCCTCTCCCAATATGTTCACCCCCTCTATGTCCCTCTCCCAATATGTTCACCCCCCTCTCCCAATATGTTCACCCCCCTCTCCCAATATGTTCACCCCCCTCTCCCAATATGTTCACCCCCCTCTCCCAATATGTTCACCCCCCCTCTATGTCCCTCTCCCTATATGCTCACCCCCCTCTCCCTATATGCTCACCCCCCTCTCCCTATATGCTCACCCCCCTCTCCCTATATGTTCACCCCCCTCTCCCTATATGCTAACCCCCCTCTCCCTATATGCTCACCCCCTCTATGTCCCTCTCCCTATATTTTCACCCCCTCTCCCTATATGTTCACCCCCTCTATGTCCCTCTCCCTATATGCTCACCCCCTCTCCCTATATGCTCACCCCCCTCTCCCTATATGTTCACCCCCCTCTCCCTATATGTTCACCCCCCTCTCCCTATATGTTCACCCCCCTCTCCCTATATGCTCACTCCCTATATGTTCACCCCCCTCTCCCTATATGCTCACCCCCTCTATGTCCCTCTCCCTATATGTTCACCCCCCTCTCCCTATATGCTCACCCCCTCTCCCTATATGTTCACCCCCCTCTCCCTATATGCTCACATATGTTCACCCCCCTCTCCCTATATGCTCACCCCCCTCTCCCTATATGCTCACCCCCTCTATGTCCCTCTCCCTATATGCTCACCCCCCTCTCCCTATATGCTCACCCCCCTCTCCCTATATGCTCACCCCCTCTATGTCCCTCTCCCAATATGTTCACCCCCCTCTATGTCCCTCTCCCAATATGTTCACCCCCCCTCTATGTCCCTCTCCCAATATGTTCACCCCCCTCTCCCTATATGCTCACTCCCTATATGTTCACCCCCCTCTCCCTATATGCTCACTCCCTATATGTTCACCCCCCTCTCCCTATATGCTCACTCCCCTATATGTTCACCCCCCCTCTCCCTATATGCTCACTCCCTATATGTTCACCCCCCTCTCCCTATATGCTCACCCCCTCTATGTCCCTCTCCCTATATGTTCACCCCCCTCTCCCTATATGCTCACCCCCCCCTCCCTATATGTTCACCCCCCTCTCCCTATATGTTCACCCCCCTCTCCCTATATGCTCACCCCCTCTATGTCCCTCTCCCTATATGCTCACCCCCCTCTCCCTATATGCTCACCCCCCTCTCCCTATATGTTCACCCCCCTCTATGTCCCTCTCCCAATATGTTCACCCCCCTCTATGTCCCTCTCCCAATATGTTCACCCCCCTCTATGTCCCTCTCCCAATATGTTCACCCCCCTCTATGTCCCTCTCCCAATATGTTCACCCCCCTCTATGTCCCTCTCCCAATATGTTCACCCCCCTCTATGTCCCTCTCCCAATATGTTCACCCCCCTCTATGTCCCTCTCCCAATATGTTCACCCCCCTCTATGTCCCTCTCCCTATATGCTCACTCCCTATATGTTCACCCCCCTCTCCCTATATGCTCACTCCCTATATGTTCACCCCCCTCTCCCTATATGCTCACCCCCCCTCTCCCTATATGCTCACCCCCCTCTCCCTATATGCTCACCCCCCTCTCCCTATATGCTCACCCCCTCTCCCTATATGCTCACCCCCCTCTCCCTATATGCTCACCCCCTCTATGTCCCTCTCCCTATATTTTCACCCCCTCTCCCTATATGTTCACCCCCTCT